>NC_143522.1:15097883-16297883 GCF_031878675.1 Megascapheus bottae
ATCACCGAGGGGAGATGATTATGTCTGCTTCAGAGTGCAGCCTCATCATTCTAGTAATTGTCCTCTGTTTTTGATGGGAACTGGATGGTCTGCTTGTTAAGGCTCTGTTGCTCTAAAGGAGTAGTTTTAGTCCTGCCCTTCTTAGAACCCAAGGTGATTGCAAAGTGACTACCTACAGAGAGGGTGTCTTAGAACGAAGACGAGTACCAAATGGAGGCCAAGATATCAAGCGTTTGTCTTGCTCCTAGCTGATTTGTGGGCCCAAGTAAGGAGCAGTGCTTTACAGCAAAAGCAGTTTAAATTTATGCTAGAATTATCCCCTACTTACATATCAACATTCTTTAGTCTTGAGAGAATTAGGGTGTTGATCTTATGGCTTTCCTGGCAAATCCTAAACTAACATAAGTAAAAGGATAGGTTATATTAGCTAGAGTACATTAAGTCTGACGAGCCCATTGTTTATACCTAAAACTAGAAGCACCATTATACAGCAGAATACAAGAGGAAATAAAAAGTCAGAAGGCATCCAATTAAATAAATTGTGTAGGTGATCTTCCTTTACATAACTCCAGAGCATGGACCACTAAAAACATTGTTTGGGTCTGGTACAAAAAGTCTTATACTCCTTCAGAATAGAAGTCCTTTGCCAAAAATAAGAACTTATTGTTGTGGTACCTGAAAGGCTGAATGTCGGATAGCCCCACAGAGAGGTACTTTCCTCATAAATTCTTAGCTTTGTTACTTTGGGGAGGGTGCCATAAATAACTTAATTTGGGTACTGTTAGCTTCCTACCTTGTCTCTAAATTGTCTCTAAAGAGTTTTCTCTGAAGATTTCTGCCAATTAACAAAATCTTGTAGTTTGGCTTTAGTGAAAATCTTTCTTGGAACCTGTAGAGAACTAGAATTGAGATAATGATCATTCTTTACATACACTGTTGAATATGCACATCTTTCTCTGCACTGCCCTAAATCTCAGTCTATTTAAACCTAAACTCACATCTATACCTTGAACATGACTGAATATTGGGGAAAAGTTCTGCTTTCGTATGGTATGCTCATGCCACATAATAAATCTTCCATCTCTGCCTTTTACTATTACTAGCTTATTTGACATATGGAGATGAGTAGTAAGATCTGACATGTAAAAAACTGAAATTTCAGGACTAGTATTATTCCAATTTCAATAAAACTCAATAAAAACCAAAGCACAAATAGTGATGTTTCCTAGACCATCTGGTTATAATTTTTATTTATCAGTCCTTGTTTGCTTTCCATCTTTAGCCATAGAATTTGCAGACTACTCTTTTTTCCTGAGAAGTTCTTTGCTTAGTTGTCCCCCCCCCTCTCTCTCTCTCTCTCTCTCTCTCTCTCTCTCTCTCTCTCTCCCTCTGTCTGTCTCTCTCTCTCTTTCTCTCTCTCTCTCTCTCGTTTATCTCCTATAGTTTTTATTTTTCTTCAACAAAGGCCTTATTCTCCAGGAAGAACTATGTTACCTGAACTGCTTGAGCTTGCACTTTAGGTTTTCTGGGAGTTTTGGGGATGAAGGAATTATAAGGAAGAAAGAATGTTTTTGAGCAGGATTCCCTGGAAAGTGTTAGGATGGCATGAGCTGGTCTACTGGCCCCAGCTGTCAGATGAAGGGAATTGGGTTCAGCTGTGACCTAATTATGAGTCTCATAAACCTACGTTGTGTCCTTCATTTTCCAGCTCATTGACCACCCAGAAGGGGGAGAGGAAGAAAATGGATGAGATTCTGGTCAAATTCTTCCTGCCACTATCATGTGGTCAAGGTCACAGGCTCGTGATACCCGTGGGGATCTGGGGACCATGGGTTCTTTGTTGTTCTCTCTGAATGGAGCTATTTGGAAATAGACAGAAGCAAAGGCATACTGGCAGATACCCCCAAGCTCATAGAAGCTTCTCAGATTGCCATGTCTCTTTGTATCCATTGTGTGCAGGTATTCCTGACTGGGTATTGTGCAGTTGTCAAAATAGCAAGTTAAGGAATTATGCTCAACAATTCCACTTATACAAATACACATATGTAAAAATGTCAGTATGTGTCATACATTGTGTACTCAATGACTGGCAATAAAGGCCAAGTTGAAATTTTTCTTAAGAAATATGGTTTTCTATTAACAAAGAGCAAAGCAACCACAGTCTCCATGTCACATGGGTGGATGCCATTCCAGCTGCTGTTCCCTGCTGAAAGATGGTATCCACCATCACAAACAGAAGTCTACGCCCTTCTCCATTGGAAATTTGTCTATCTCAAATTTTCCCATGGAAGCCTTGAGACCAATGGGATGTTGCAGAAGGAATATGATGCTTGGAACAAGCAGATCCTGCATGGACACTTACTATGTAGACAATGTTGACCTGTAGCCTCTATTTCCTCATGAACCCAGATTGGGGATTAATACTGATAAGATTGCAATTTTTTTTTCTATCTGGGATTGTTATATTCATGTAACATATATTATAAGTCTATCACCCAGAGAAGATTATGAAAAGTGATACTCCATGCGCCTTCCATATACCTAAGTTGTAAGGTATGAGATGGGAAGATGGCTGGTCCGCTATAAGATAAAATAATTATCATTTGATTTTGTTTCATAAAATAAAGATATTTTAACATCCTAAAGAAAAAATAAATCAGCGTACCTCAAAGGGATATATGCAAATTAAATGAAGTCATGCATATTAAATACTTTACATAGTTCCTAGCACTTGATAAATACCTTTAAAACGTGCTAGGCATCATTTTAAGGTATATTAATAATTAGCATTGGTATATTATAAATATGACTAAAATAATAGTAAAAATTTGCTAACATTTATGACATATAATTCCCTAACATTTGACATAAATTTTTGCTACCTCCTGATGTGAGCTATGTAGATATACTGCTATTTGAGACAGGCTTTCCAGACATAAAGATCTTCAAGGTCTATCATTGATTTAGACATGGATATAGCCTCCACATAATAAAATCCAACCTTTATAACTCCAAAGAAGGATATCTGTTCTTTGTATATTTAAATATATGTTAACATATAAGCACAGTTTTACCAAGTACAAATGTTGGCTTGGAAGACCTATATAGGTCATTGTAATGAATGCATTTTCCACCCTCTGAATTTTTGTCTTTATGTGTATCTTCAGCCAGTTCTGGCTCTGTACAGAAAGTCTTTAGAGGGAATTACCCTTTCAGATGATGCTTCAGGAACAAAAATATGCCTGTCCCTAGAAAGTGAGAAGGAATCATTCAAATGATTGCCTTCCGTATACCTAGCTTCATTCTTGGATGCTGTTCATATTATGTCCTAGTCTTACCTCACCCCCTAACTACATAAACTATTTAATCCATCTTTGGATTTTCCTCTTTGGATGAAGCATGTGGAAATTTAATCAAGTCGCATAGAGTACAATGTTGTGGATGAGAAGATATTTAATATTCACAGATGAAATGACAATGCTATAGTAAAATAGAATTAAGACATTTTTCAAAAACCCCCATCTATTACAAACCAAGACAAAATAAATACAAAGAAAAATAAAAGCCATCAATACAGAATCTGACCTGCCATCTCAGAATTTAAGCACGATATCAGCATGGATTGCAATGGAAAAACTAGAATAATGTTTTGACCTGTGGATCTACCCTCTTCCTAAAGGGGCCTGCAGAGGAAGTGAGGAGTTAATCATCTTATTGCTTTTCTTCAAGAGACTTGTTTCTGTCCCTGAGTCTTGGCTATGTTGAAAACGAATTGCTGCCTGAAGAACCACTTAGCACACAAAACTAGGTCTCATCCACAGCAGAAATACTTTCTATTAAGCCATACGTTTTTTTTTTCCCCAAGGCAATACTTTTTTGATACAAATGGTCAATGTCACCATTCACAGAGCTGCTCCTACAAGATGGGTTTCTATTAAGTCCAATATCAGTATTTAGGAGGTGGTTTTTAGGTGTATCTTTTCCTCTAATGTTTGAAAACTAAAGTCAGAGCTAATGCTTAAATCCCAACCATTTAGAAACCTTTCTCTGCTCTGTGTGCTGCTTTGGTACAGAGACATAGACCACAACAGCTTGAAAGAATCTCCAGAAATTTGGCATGTTTCTCCTTTTCAGACTAAGGTAGACAAAAACATCAGAATGATCCTGAGGGGATTTCAGAGACAAGTGGTCAGCTATAACCTGATGTAAAGGTTGCACTAGATGAGGGAGTAGAGCACAAGAATTTAGCCACTGACAGCGTGTACAGCCCCCAACCTCCACTTTGGATTATTTAGGTATATTTCTTTCTCCTCCAACTTAATAAAAGATGTGGTTCCTGCCCTGAGATACAGATAGAGATATCTCTGGGCGACTTACTATATGTATTTATTATGAAGTCCATGAATAAATCACCACCCAAATAGAGCAAATGCAATTGTTATTAAATTTTAACATGGGCTTTTGTTGTCTCCTGTCCCCAGCACTTTTCCCTTTAATGAAATAACTGTCTGGAAAACTATCTATAGCCTGAGATGCCTTTGAGGGTGGGGCGTATTTTACTAATTCTTTAATTCATCAGACTAGCCTCTTTGTACAGGGCCCAGGTCTTCTGAGTAAATCATTCAGTAAACTGAGTAAGCAGAATGGGTTGACCTGTCCATACTGGAAGCTCAGGTAACCTTTTCAAAAAGTCTGGAATGCTCTGAAACAAATTCATGCTTTTTATTTTTCTGTAAACTCTTACTTTGTTAATTAATATGTTTATTTTATTTATATAGTATATGTATATGTTTATGTGTATATGTGTTGTGAAAACCTTATTTGACAATTAAACATAAAACTATATCTGGGCATTGGTGATTCATGCTTGTAATCTTAGCTATGCAGGAGGCTGAGATCTGAGGATCACACAACTTAGGCCAAAAAGTCTGTGAGACTTCAATTAGCTGATGACAACAACAAAAGCCCTAAGTAGAAGTAAGGCTCAAATGGTAGAGCACTAAACTTGAGGAAGAAAGGTAAGGGAACAGTTTCCAGGTCCTGAGATCAAGCTTCATTCTGTACTACCACAACATAAAGTCATAAAATAAAACTACAAAAAGAAAGAAGGTTTGGAGTTGTGGTTCAGCACAGCATCTGCTCGGTAAACAGGAGGTTCTAAACCCTTGAAACTGCCCCTCCCAAATTAAGTTAAAAAAAAGAAAATATGTTAAAGTATGATAAACATTATAGAAGGAAGACAAAGCAGAGCAAGGTAATGCTGTTTGGGGGACAAGGCATTTCTGGTCCAAAGAAGTGGGAAGTTAGTTAGTCATGGCCCAATCTGGGGTAGATCAGATCAGTGAATCAGGAGGGAGAGCAGAAGGAGGAAAGTGGACTGATTAATGGGAGCCATAGGAAAGGACACTGGTTTCTCTTTGAGTTGAAATAGAGTCTTTGCAGTTATGAGCAGACAACTAGCAGGAGTTTAATTTTTTTGAAGATGTTTGCTTTAGCATCTATATAATTGACATACTAAGAAGAGTCTTTTTGCCCCAGGAGTTCAGCTTTTTATGTGTCATCATTTACTATTACAAGTAGATGTTTCCCCCACTGTGGCACTGAGTCCATGGCTCTTCATTCCTTGTGAAGTGACTTAACGTCTACATCTACTGCGAAAAACACAAAGGGGTACAGAACCTGAGGAAAGAACAACACAGGAAAAGGGGAATGCATTCTCCAACCTCCCCTCCACCCCCCACAAGATTTGATTACCATTTCATTATTTCCACCCAATAAAGCCACAAACATAATTGGTGGTTATATAATTACAAAACCATACTCCAGGGTCAGAGGCCTCATTATCCTTTCACACATAAATCTGCTTTATCAACGTCCCATAACCCTCTTAAAGAATGTACCTACCCATCTATCCACCTTCATAATGAAAAAAGCCACAAGCCCTAGCCATAAAGGAATTGTATTGATTTGAAGAGAGAAGCTATCATTTGCTATTCTCACTAACCTAGAAATACTCCATTTTATCAGCCACTCTGTTTCATGTTAGATATCTGCATAACAAATCTATTAATCTACCTGTCAATTCATCCATTCATCCATCCACTCATTCAACCATCCATTCGCTTATTCATCCATCCATTTATCCATTCATCTATCCATCAACCCATCCATCCTTCATCTGTCCATCCATCTATTCAAACTTCTACTTATTGAGTGACTGTTTTGTCAGATATCATTCTGGGAGTCAGTTTGGTTGATTAGACACTGGCCCGTATTTAGCCTCAGACTGCCTGAATACTTATTACTTTAGCTATATGACCTTGAGTAAGTTCTTTGAGCCTCCTTTTTTTCCTCTGTAATATAAGGACAATAATTAAACATGTTAAAGAAGTAGTTATGTTGATCACAAACTTATTGATTTCAGACTTTTTCTTTTCCTTTTTTTTTTTTTTGCCAGTCTCGGGGCTTGAACTCAGGGCCTGAGAGCACTGTCCTTGGGCTTTCTCAAGGCTAGAGCTCTACCACGGGAGCTACAGCACCATTTCTGGCTTTTTCTATGTATTTGATACCAAAGAATAGAACCTAGGTCTTTGTGTATGCTAGGCAAGCACTCTACCACCAGGCCAAACTCCCAGCCCAGATTTTTCCTTTTTGTCTTGGAGAAAATTTCATTAGTTTGTATCGGCACTCAGTTATGTCTCTGTTCATGTTTTGTTTTTTCTCCCCTATCAGTTCATGTCTTCCTACTTCTTCCAGCAGTCTATCAAGAGCCCAATATATGCTTGGTGTTATGAGAGGTGAGGTTTTTTTTTAATACTGTAAATATATATTTTGTCAGTGTATATTGTATCATACACAACAATGAATTTAATTATGCCATTTCCCTACATTTGCATAATGTACTGTGATCACAAGGTTGTTTTTCTGTGTGTATGTGGGAAATGGACACTGCAGGAATGCCCCAAGTGCCTAACACAGAGCTTGGCATGAATAACGCCCAGTCTGCATTTCATGGAAGAAATGCCAGTTCCTGCCCTTGAGGAGTGTTCAGTCTATCTGCAGAAGGCTGGTGCCAGATGGGAGTGTCCCTTGGCAGCCAGCCAAGGACAGAGAGCAAAGCGAGAACAATTGAGTACAGACAGAGGGAGCCGAGCCTTCCAGCTGCTTCTGCTGGCCCAGACATTTAAAGTGATTTCTTTGTGTGACCGGCTCTTTTGTTCTGCGCTTTGCATTTCTGTCTTTGTGTCAATGACTTGCCTGACATTTCTGGGACTCTGTCCTGATACCCAGGCCAGGCAGGTGGGGTCCCAGTGGGGGGCTATGTATATCTCTTTGTGTGTTCCAGAAAGAGTTTAACCTTGGGCTGAGAGGGCGAGGACTCTTTTTTGATGTTATTTTACTTTGGAGTACATTTGATATGACCTTTGTATGGCTCTTCCTCATACCTTGCTGGGGGTAAGGAAAATTAGTGTTTGGCTGCCCGAACATGTAGTCTTGCAAGTACACTGGTGCTTCCACTTAAACTTGCCTTGGCTCACCTTAGTAGAAAGTCATGGGAGAGAGATTTTAGGAAAAGATCACATGCAATGGGACATCACAATGATAGTTTTAGTTAGGTTAACTAACTAGTTTTAGTTTAGGTTAACTATGAAAGATTCTGGAGCTTGACTGCTCAGATTAAAATCCTATCTCTATCATCTATTGCAATGTTGTCAGCTTTCCTGTACCTTAGTTTCATTACTATAGTTATATAATTTTTAGAGGGCTGAAGGAGAGGATGTATGTAAACTACTCAATTTTTAGGCTCATAATACTTCATTAATATTAGATGTTATTTCTCTTCCTCTTTTTCCTTTTTAAAAATTTTGTTACTACTACTATGGTGTTATAAAAATTCAATTAGATGTTTGTAGGTGGTAATTACCTAGCACTGTTTTACAGGTAGCACTCAATGAATTCTGGTTTTGTGTATATAATTTGTGTGTGTGTGTGTGTGTGTGTGTGTGTGTGTGTGTGTGATTTGTTATTAAATCTCATGCAATACATTCACATTTCTGGTACAAAGTCAAGGGTTTCAACTCAGAGCCTTGCATTTGCTTGAACTGATGGTGCTCTACCACTTGAGCCATGCCTACAGCACTGATTTATACTGGTTATTTTTGATAACTCTCTTGAACTTTTCTCTTCAGGCTGGCTTTAAACCATGATCCTCCAGGTCTCAGACTCCTGAATAGACAGGATTATAAACATGAGCTATCCATGCTTGGCCATTTATAACTCTATAAAATTGTATCAAATGAAAATTATGACTTTTAGTTTTATTTTGCTACTAATATATTGCCACAGATATGCCAGCTTCAAGCATTATGTGATCCATTATATCATAGTTTCTGTGAATCAGGATCTGGGCATAAAGACATAAATTGTTTTCTACTTTAGGATTTTGTATCAGTCTGCCATTGAGAAGTCAGCCCTGGCTGAAGTCTCTTGTGGAAGCTTGACAGTAGAAGGATCTGTTCCAAGCCATATGGCGGTCAATTTAATAAGGTTCCTAGAGTATTGCTGGATTTGGGGTGTGCGTGTATATGTGAATGTGTGTGTGTGTGTGTGTGTGTGTGTGTGTGTGTGTGTGTGTGTGTGTGGTGGGGTAGCTTAGTTTCTAGCTGGAAGCTCCTTCAGTCCCATGCTATGTGGGTGTTGCTTTCTCAGGAGAGGAGAAAGTCCAGTAACAAAATGGAATTGTAATCTTATGTGACATAATCACAGAAGAAACAGCCCACCCATCACCCTTACCTTTCAGTTAGAAGTAAATCCTATGTTCATCCCACACCAATGGAGGGGATTATACAAGGATGTAAGTTCCTGGACATGAAGACCCCTGGGGGCCACCACTGTCAGCCTGCCGACACCTGCTTGACCTATTGTCTTTCCCATGTTTTCTTTAGCTTCCTTCTATTTATTTATTTATTTATTTATTTATTTATTTATTTATTATTTTTTTTACCTTTGGTTCACAGTCCAGCTTATCAGAGCAGGTCTAAGTGGTATAGCTGTTCTTCAATTAGCCAGCATAATTCTAGAAACTAAGTTTTCTAGGAACTTTCAGTCTTGCTTTCCTTGCCTTACACCTGTTAATAGAAACCTATCTTTCCATTAGTGAACATTACAACTTCAGGGAAGCTTTGTATTCCTTCTGATTGATTGTCAGTGGGCAGTTACTTTAACAAAGAGAATGGTTTTAAGATTCTTTTTCTCTCCAGCTTCTCTGTTAAGTGGTTAATGATGTGGAAGCAATACTTGGAGATACTAGGGAGCTTCTATTTAAAGGAACACTTTGTAAAGAGAAGCTTTCTTTTACAGTAAAAAAAAATAGTGAGGATGATTAGGCCCTAATTTATATGTTTTATAAACCTGGTAAGTTGGACCTTGGTTTTTGTGTATTTTTGTTCTACACATGGATGAGCTGAGAAAAAAGCATGGGATCCTACTCTTTGTGCATCTGACCGGGAAAGACTTTTCTTCTTCTCTACCTTCTCTTCCTAAGGGAAGGCAAGCTATAATGGTTGAACATTGATAGAAGTGTCAGAAAAAGCTCCCTTATAATTGTTTCCATTTCCATAGTTTAGCAAAGGCTGTTTCCAATGAAATGGAGATTCATTCACTTTTTATTTATTCAGCAAATATTTTTATGCATGTTCCATGACCTAGCCACTGTGCTATGTGATGAGGTTACAATATTTCCAACCCTTGAATACTAATTTGCTCAAACATTATCTTCCAAATCTTTATTCTGCCTCTCATTTATATTTAATGAGAGTAGATATCTCTTTTTTTCCCCCCTCTAACTCCTGAGAAAGTGGAGAATACACACAAATGCAGGTGGTCTGTCTCTTTTACTATCCCAACCCCAGGGTCCCTTCCTTCCTTCCTTCCTTCCTTCCTTCCTTCCTTCCTTCCTTCCTTCCTTCCTTCCTTCCTTCCTTCCTTCTCTTCCTCCCTCCCTCCTACCCCTCCTCTCACTTTCTTTTGCTTACTTTATGTCACACTTCAGCAGATTCGATTTATGATATTTATGACCATAAGAAATTATCCCCCAAACTTACCTGAGAGACTAAAAGCAACATTTATTTTTTTTCACAGTTTCTGTGGGTAAAAAATTCAGGCGTACTTAACAGTTAGAATTTTGGACTCAGAATCTCCTATCAAGCTATAATCAAGAGGTCAAGTAGGCTACAGCCTTCTCAAAAATAAACTAAGGAAAGATCTGCTTCTCAACTCAGTTCCCTGCAGGCTGTAGGACTGAGGGTTTCCCTCCCTCCCTGGCTCCTGGTCAGATGCTTCCCTCACTGCCTTGCCTTTCCTGATGGCTGTCTTGATAGGAAGCCCTTGATCTATGGCAACATGTTTGATCAGAGACAGTTAGTGAGAGGAGTCAGAGAGTAAAAAGAAGGCACAAATCACAGTCTTTGTAACCTAAACTTAGAAGCTACATATGTCACTTTTTTTTTTTTTGGTATTCTGTTTGTGCAAATCAATTCCATGGACCTAGCCTACACTTCACTAGAAGATATTATACTTTGAAATGAATGCTATGAAACAAAGATCATTAGAAGTTATCTACTGTAGACAGGATGATATTCCAGAAGATATATGAAATAAAGACAGACTAAGATGTCATGAATTACCCATGAGCTATCTCTTGATTAATCATAGCTCAATCAGCCCTGCCCATACTCTCTGAGGCTTCAATACAGAAATTGCTGGAGGAAGGATGGGAAATAGATATAGAATTCTTTTTACAAAGAATTACGAAACAGTACATATATAAAGAACACGAGAGACCTTTATGCGAATGAAAATGTGAATGATCTAGGATATTATATACAGCTCACTTTAATTCTGCATAAATGCAAAGCCACAAGACAATACTGTGTCTCCAAGGAAAGACTCAAAGGGTCAGAAAAATTTTTTTCTTTAATTTTACTTTTTTTAAAAAAATCAATCCAGGGGCTTGAATTCGGGGCCTGGGTACTGTCCTTGAGCTTTCTCAAGGCTAACACTCTACCGCTTGAGTCACAGCACCAGTTCTGACTTTTCTGTGTATATGGTACCAAGGAATCAAACCCAGGGCTACATGCATGCTAGGTGAACACTCTACCACTAAACCACACTCGAGGCTCCCAGAGAAATTTTTGCAAAGATCATGTCTTAGTTTATGCAGAGCCTTGTGGGAGGTCATGTGACAAGTGTTTTCTCCAGTCTCCAATCACAGAAATTCTGCTATGTTAGAAAGATCACACAGAAGCCTGGACTCCTGCTTTCTGTCCAACTGGATTTTGTCATAAAAGTGATAAGACATTATGATTAGGACATAAATTGTGTTTAAAATATTACTTTGTATAGATAATATATCTAGCACATGTGGGTCAATAAGTTTTATCATTTATCAATTAGATTGTCTGTTTTCTGGTCATTAGTGGGAGCTACAGGTTGAAAATGCTGGGTAATACTGCTGTAAGTCTGAACACAGTCCAATGGTCTGTGAGTGTTCTTTCCAATATTTGGATAGCAAAAACTGAAAATGTATAAGTATTTGATCAGAGAATTTCATATTTGTCATTTTTATATAATTTTTTCTTTCATGGAAGCCTGTCAAAATGTCAGGTTTTCCATTCGAGCTGGTTATCTAAATGGACTCAATACTTAGCTCGGCTGCTCGGGTAGAACATTAGCCAGTTAGGGCAATTTCAAGGAATGCCAGCTTTATTTGTTTTGAGATGCTGTTTGAAATTTCAAGCTATCCGGAGAAGGGTATGGTTAGAGAAGGAAGAAGAAGCAAGAGTTGGTCACTCCTGAGAACTCTGTGATTGTTGTGTGATTGTTGGCTGTGTGATTGTTGGGGATTCACAAAGTATGTACTTTTTTGTGCGTCAGGCAATATCTATGTATTATGATGCATTACAGGAGCTGTAGTTCCATGGGAAGGGAACAGAACCATTTGATTTTATGCTACATAACCTTGGTAAATGTGTGAAGATGGGTAAATGTCTATTGATAAATTGTTAGATTTTACTTGCCTTTGTGACATAATTTGCTGTCTGTTTAATTAATGGCAACACCTGAAAGAGTCAAATAGTAACTGTAGGCAAATTATTGAATGGAGTATTTATTTCTCCCTAGGTTATTTTTTTAAGCTATTCTTATAAATTATAAAATAAGGCAAGACTTAGTTGGTAATAGGTTGGTGGGTCTGGTGAGCAGGACACTGCTTGTCACAGGAAGCCTGAGGGAAATCAAAGAGGCCGTGGAGAAAAGTCTAGGAAAATGGCAAGTAGCAGGTAGATATCCTGAAAGCTAGCAGAATTTTATTGGCGATAGATAGAAGAACCTCCGGAGAAAACAAATGAGTTGCTTCAAGAAAATCTTTGAGGGGTCTTAGTGTGGAATGTGATTTGGATCTTGGGAAGGACTAGCATTGGGCAGAACTAAAGCAACAACTTGGGGGCGGGACAAAGAAGTGGGAAAACGATCAGACTTGAGGTACAAGGAAGGGACTTGTCAAGCGCCCAGCCAGCATGTTTTCAAGGTTAATGCACATAGATCTTGAACTTTTATCCTTCTCACTAGGGCTCCTCCTAGGATCTGAGACAGGGCTAAGCTAGAAGTTGGGTGTCATGTGGTAACAGTTCAAAGGAGGATCATCCATGTTTCATCTACACTCACTGCACATTCTGAATTCTCTGAAATGGGCCCACATTTCAAGAATTGTTACCAGATCATTAAAAATGGTCCCCATTAACTTGAAAGGGACTAGTTTGGAGAACAAATTAGACAGCCACTATTAATTTTCCAAAATCTGCCCCATGGGAAATCAATTTTGCAATCCCTCTGCTCATCACTTTTTCCTTAAAATTTTTTTCATAGATTTTTTATTGTAATTAATAGAAGGATTACATGATATTTGCCAGATAGAAGGTGCATTAATTCACATACATTGATACCCTTTCTCATGTCTTGGTCCCCATTTCCCTCCCCCCTCTCCCACCTCTCATCTTGTTTTTCCTCCCTTTCCTATCCAATTTCAAATAACCAAATACAAACATATCTGATATATCAGATAACAAAGTGAGATACTGTAACAATATGAGATAACCAAGGGACAGCAAAAGAGATGAGAGATAACATAGTACAGTAAGGACAACAATCACTCATTATATGGCTTTTGTTTCTATATCCTAGAGGTCCTTTCATTTAGCGTCATACTATATGGCCTTATGTGTCAAGGTTTTGCTCTATTGCAAATCTCTGCTAGGAGAGCCCAAGGTTTCTTCTGATTATGACAAATGAGGGAAACCATTGAGCCTATGTTCCTTTGAGTCTGGCTTACTTCACTTAATATGATTTTTTCTTCCATTTCCTAACAAATGGGGCGATGTCGTTCTTTCTGACAGCAGCATAGAATTCCATTGTGTACAAATACCACATCTTGTTAATCTACTCATCAACTGAGGGACATCTAGGTTGGTTCCGTATCTTTGCTATGGTAAATAGTGCTGCAATGAACACTGTTGTGCTAGTGGATTTAGTATGTCCCAGCAATTCTACTACTTGGCATTTATTCAATCATCCATAAAATTTTTAAAAAGTCTATTTTGCAGCCTATTATCCAGAAAGTCACGAAAGCAGAGTTCTCTGATCATATAGGCATAGAAAATTTGGAATTATTTCTTGGTGGTGGACTCAACAGTAGGACTTCTCACTGCCTTTATGTGAATGCACCTATGTGCCACCCAAAAGGGGATAGAGATTTTCGTTTCCCATTCTTCATGGATCTGTTGGAACACTTTGGTACCCCAAAAGATGCACTTTGGGAAACTCTAGTTAATGGAAATATGGGGTTAGAAAAGGATATTGGCCATGACTTAACATGATCTAAGAGTGCTCAGTGGAGTCAGAAGTCATCAGTCAAATACATAAGGGTGCAGAGTCTGCTAATATCTTCCAGTTTCATGACCATTGACTGGTCTTAGTAGAGGTGTGTGTGTCCAGTTGAAGTAACCATCTGAAAGATGGCTATTTCTCAACCTCTAGCAAACCACTTTCTAGTTGGAAAATGGACAGGAAGATAATTCTGTTTACTTATTCCTTGCATCCTGTCCTTAACGCAAAGGTTAATGAAGAAATAATGGTACATATATCTGTTTTGGAGGTGCCTCTAGAAACAGCAACTTTTATCCAGCATTTTAGGTAATCCTGAAAAAGATGGCCTAAAATAATTTACTGAGAAACATCTTTTGGAACTTCTGATGAGGCATTTTTGATGACAAAAGACCATAATGGCTTCGACTATATTGTGTCTTTGAGGCCCTAAGAGAAGGCTATGGCTATTAGACCCCCCCATTAATAGATCCTTAGGAGAAAGCAGCAGGCTACCAAGTTTCCTGCATGCAAGGATGTACAGACTCAGTTGGAGTCTTAGCAGATCTGAGACCATTCCATCATAAATAAGATCCTATGCTGGCCCCTTTTATCTGTTTGCCTGTTAGAATATATGAATATTAAATAAGCTAGTTGAGAATTGATCTCCTGGGTATACATAGAAATCAACACACAAAGGGAAATTTTCCTAAGATGAAGAAGGGAGTAGAACAAGAGCAAGAGAGAAATATTCTCTTTCCTATTGTCAGAGATTCATATAGGCAAACACTGGCTCTATAAAGTATTTTCTTCCTAACCTTATATAAATGCCAGACTCCTTGTGATCATATCAAATATTCAAAAAGAAATGCCTGTAGAAGTTTGGCATCTGAGAGTTGGAGCGGGGTCTGTGGTGACCTGAAAGGGACATGTCCCTTCTAGAGGAGACTGCCCATAATAATGTGTTGTATATTTCAAAATCATAAAGAGAGTTATTTGTTTACCATGAGCAGTGACAAGGAAGTGAGCTGATGGGAATGTTCATGACCTGGGTTCAGTCATTTCATATTATCCACAGCTATTAGCACAACACATTGCACCCCATCAATGTACTTAATTATGAGCTTTTGATCAAAATTATATAAATAAACAAATGGAACTGCCATTTTGAAAGTTCAGTGAATTTACTGCCTCGGAGAAATAGGGCTGTTATTTTCCAGAATTCTTTGTTATTAATTTATGTAATTTTCCTGCTTTTTTTTTTTTAAGTAGCTTCATGTTGGGATAATGGATACACAAAAGGCTACATCTACTTAATACAGTTTGAAGATTATGGACAAATTCATGTATCCATGGCACAATCGTCTTAGTCAGGGGTATACCCAGCAGCCCACCATACCTTCAGTTCTGTTGTGTCCTGTTTATTTTAGTAGGGGTAGGGTAAGAACACTTCCTATGGTTTTTACCCTCCTAACTCGTGAAATGCAAAATAGATTCTACTCCGCACAGTAGTGTACAGATCTCTCTAATATATCCACTTAACGTAACTGGAACTTTATGCCCATTGGACAGTGGTTCCTTTTCGCCTCCATCCCACCCTGTCTGTTAGCACTGTGCTCTCTGCCCCTATACATCTGACTTTTATAGATGCCTTCTGAGAGTTGGGCCCATGACTTGTCCTCCTAGAACTGAATGATTTCACTCAGGATAATGTCTTCTGGGTTTATCTGTGTTTCAATGATAGGATTTGGGATATTCTTAGGAGAGAATCATAGCTATGTGCATATGATCACATAGAATACTTATGGAAATTAACTTCAAGGAATAAACTATACAACTTGTGGAGATGGATAAGGGAGAAAAAACTGTCAGAACGTGGAAGGAGGGTGAAACTATTCAAAAAGAAATCTCTGTATCCCCTCTGTACATCACCTTTACAACAACAACAACAACAAAGCTCAGAAAATAAAAAAGCTCAGTTACATCAATTGTGTCCCACACTTCACAAATCCATTCATATCTTGGTGGAATGCTAGAGTTGTTTCTACATCTTGGCCGTCTTGAGTAGAACTGTAATGAACAAGGGAATGCAGATTTCCCCCCCTCAAGATCCTTATTTCAATTACTTTGGAAATATATGCAGAAATAGGATGTCTAGATCATATTATAGCTAAGTTTTTTGTATTTGTCATTTTTTTTTTGCCAGTCCTGGGCTTGAGCTCAGGGCCTGAGCACTGTCCTTGGACTTTCTCAAGGCTAGAGCTCTACCACTTGAGCCTCAGCACCACTTCCAGCTTTTTTCTATGTATGTGGTACTGAGGAATTGAACCCGGGTCTTCATGCATGCTAGGCAAGCACTTTAACCACTAGGCCAAACTCCCGGCCCTGTATAGCTAAGTTTTTTAATCTCTTGAGGAACTTCCTTAATGTTTTCCACAGCCATTTCTTTATCTCACATTCCCATTAGCAATGTGCTAGATTTAAAATTTCTTCACATCCTTATTAGTGTTTGCTGTAATTTTTTCTAGCGGCCACCCTAGAAAGGTGTGAGGTAATAGCTCCTTATAGTTTTGATGTCTGTTTCCCTGATAATTAAAGATGTTCAGCATGTTCTATATATCTGTTGATCATTAGCATCTCTTTTTCAGAAAAATATTGGTTCAAGTCCTTTGCCTATTTATTAATAGAAAGAATTGGATTTTTTGGTTATTGTTATTGTCATCTATCAGTTCCTCACATAGCTTAGAAATTAAATCATTTTAAAAAGTATTTTTAAGTAGCTGTATAAGGAATCTTGATTTTTATGTGTCCCTTGATGTATATAGTGCATCTTGGTCAATATAACCCTTTCCATCATCTATTCCCCCATTTCTATCTCAACCCTATGTATTCCTTCAAGTTTCCTAGTTGCATTTTCATGTCTATACTTGTCTGTTTTGGTTGTATTCTCCCACCATTCCTGTCTCTATTTAGGACCATCCACTCTCAAGGCCCACTTTCCTTAGATAAGATATATTTCAGCTTTTTGGTGTTCGTTCTGTTAAGCTGTCTGTTAATTGTTTAAGGTGGTTACACCATGGTGACCCACCCCATATATACCGTACTTCCGTCCATTTGATTGTGTTGATATGTGTATGGCCTTGGCTCTATCTTCATAGATGCTTTTAATTTAGATCTATGGATATTAACTTTAATTTGAATGTTCAAAGTAGTCTCTAGGACAATGAGATTCCATGTCCTCAACCTTTATTATGCAGGTGCATATGAAAGAATCTGTCTACCAAATGAGGGAACACCCATTTTCTAGGTGTCTAAGATTTCATAAAGTTATGAAAACCAACCCATGTGTAAAATGTATCCAGTCTATCTTATAGATGATAAAAATGATCCTCTTAGAAGCTAAATGAATTTCCCAAGCTCACACTACAAGTGTTTAGTGGAGGTGTGAGTTCTTGTTCATCTGAAGGCAAAGAGCTCCAGATTTGGAGAAGTCACACTTTCTTTTTTCTAAAAAAGAAGAGTCTCATGCAGGATTGCTGTATCCTCACTGATGGTCACTAATTACAGGCCAGGATCCCAGAATTTTTCTCTAAACATCTACACCACTGGTGTCAATACATGGCTGGTTCTTTTTTTTTATTATTATTTTTAGCATGAACTATGAGACTTTGATTGGCCACCACCCTTTTAGGGCTTGTCAAGCATATTATTTACTCCATTTTGCAAAATCACCCTTCCATGTCCTTGAAGCCTCTATGGTTAGTATGAATTTATCTAAATTATATTTCATGTGTGCAATTAAACATCCTGTAATGAAAATATGGCACTAATTGGGATGCATATGTATGGCTAGTCTGCCCACTGATATGTCAGTTATCCTTACAATTAAGGTAAATTAACATTCATATATTTGGAATTCTATGATACTTATTGAGGCACCTTCAGTCTTTCTGAGTTATTCCAAAAGCAGTGTAATCTCTGCCTGTCACTTCCTTTGGAGTAGATTAGGCATTCTTAAGGACTGAGCTTGTGCCTCTATAGTTCTCTTCATACTGATAGGAAGGCTTTCACAGCATTATCTATAATTGGGTGTTTAATAAATGCTATTTGATGAGGATAATGGTATGGAAATAAACCTCTTATGATCCAGAATCTGCCTGGATTTCTTGCCTCATTAGGGAAGAAGAGGAGGTGAATAGGAATGCGTGGATAAATATGAATGTCAATCTTAGTCAGGGAATTATATTCCTTATTCCTTCCTAGTTTGCAATGCTGGGGGAAAAAAGAAAAAAAAACCCAGAAGGCATGACTAAGACAGACATTCTAAGATGGAAACCAGCACCAGCATTTACTAATCTCCTCTAACAAGATAAACTTCCTTTGAAGTCCAGTAGTCAAATTACTTGACAAATCACACCAAGGTTTACTCAAAGTCATGCCATTCTAATGTGTAATCTCAGGCTCCATTGTGTCCATAGGGAAAAGATAGAGGTTAATGGTTTCCTTTTTATTTACATCATTACTTGATCTCTGGCTTTCCTGGTCAGATGGGTTTATACAAGCCATCTCATCTAGCTCTCCGAAGTTGTCTGTTTTAGAGTGGTTTTATTAGTTGCCTTTTTGGTAGCATTTTTTCATGACAGTTAATAAGTAAAGAGAATCCAATATCTATTGACATTAGTAGACACAGTAAATATGAAGACTTTTCTTGAGCTTTCTAAATGCCAGAGCATGATTTAAAATCTAAAATGTTTAAAAACTATGTTCTAGCCAGTTGTCCTAAATGTATCAAAGAACCCTGAGAAGTCACCTTCTTTGTCATCAGAGTGAATCTTTAGGAAAATTGGTTTTAAGGCTTTAACTTTGCACAGTTGGGTGACTGTACTTAATGTCACTGGAAAGTATACTTTTAAAATGGCATATTTTATGTTGACTATGTATCACCACAATAATAAATTTGATTTTAAGTATGTAATCAACTACTGAGGTTGCATTGACCTATGGAACCCAGCCAAAATTTATGCTCAGTAGTATAAATACCTAAATAGAGGATATTACTGCATAGGTCAGTTTTAAAATAACATCATATTTCAGTTTCCTTACATCAAGTTGAATTTGGCTCTGAGTAAGTGAGACCCTGTCTCAACAAACCTAAATAAAGTATAAATAAAATTGGAGTGAGATTTAGATGAAAACAAGAAGGGGAGAAGAATTATGTCCATCTTTGTCAGTCTCTTGGTCATTATTCCTGTTTGCTACATGATGCAAATCTCTTGCCTCTTATTGAGTCCTTTCTTGTTTCTGAAGCTGATGCTTAGTGATTATAGGCTTCTTATGATAGCTGTCTTTATTGTCCACAGACATGGCCAGTGGAATATTTACCGAACTTTTTCAGGCTGCAGCAGTGGTTGCCAGCCTCCATTGGAATCTACAGCTGTTTATTTGATCTCTGTCCTTTAGGTGGAAGTTGAGTGATCACATTTCTTCCTTAAGAATTGTAAACCTTGCTGACTACATTTCATAAAACTGAGCTGGGATTTCTAGCTGGGAGAGGCTGCAAAAGGCCAAGTGCTACCCATATAAGTATTTTGTTGTCTATACTGATTATTATTTTTCTTTGTTTCCACTCCTGGGGCTTAAACTCAGGGCCTGAGCACTGTTCTTAGGCTTTCTCAAGGCTTTTTGTTTTTTTCTATGTTAGTGGTTCGGAGGAATCGAACCCTGGTCTTTGTGCATTCTAAGCATATATTCTGTATCTGTAATTAGATGTGAATACTAAGGACTACCTTGGAAGCCACGTATTACTGGGCTCAAATCCCCCAACAGCCTGAAGCCCTGAATGACTTTGTGGAACAAAATATCACTACCAACCCACAACTAGATATCTTAGTAAGACATTGGGATTTTTAAGGTTCATCTGCTAATTATCCAGTATTGA
Organism: Megascapheus bottae; assembly: GCF_031878675.1. Classification (NCBI taxonomy): domain Eukaryota; kingdom Metazoa; phylum Chordata; class Mammalia; order Rodentia; family Geomyidae; genus Megascapheus; species Megascapheus bottae. The sequence continues at coordinate 15,117,739 of NC_143522.1, forward strand.
TCTTATAATTAAGCAGATATCTGTGATTAATATTTATGTCAAGACTTAAAACATGCCTAGCACACCCATACATATTTAAATGTATGTGCACAAATATGTATACATACATGTATGTACACATATATACATACACATGTACATATATGTATATACACATATAGTTTGAACTTAAGGCCTCATGATCTTGCCTAAATTTTTCTGCTCAAGACACTTTACCATTTAAGACACACCCCTACTTCCAGCTTTTTACTGATTAATTGGACCTAAGACTGTCTCAGATTTGTCTGCCTGGGCTTGTTTTATTGAGTAACTAGGATTACAGTTGTTTTCTACTGGCACTTATCTATTTAAAAACAGAGAAGAAGAAAAGTATAACATCACAATAAGCAGGCAAGATTATTTAGCTTCATCTAGATTTGAACAGCAGCTAAAAATGTGAAATTGACCGTTTTCCTTTTTAGCTATTTTTACTTCATTATTAGAATCATGGAGTGTTAAATTTGTGAAGGGTCCAGAAATCAACTTGCTCGATTTCCTTCTTCATGGGAAGTCTGGTCCCCAAACCCAGAACTTCCCATTCCTGGAGCATTAATATACTTTTTTTAACCTATGAGGCCTAGTGGTGTGAGAGTTGCCCTGCCATTAGACTCTCCCTTTGGTTTAAATTTACATTTCTCACATAGAAGCTGAGCATGTTCTATTGCAAAGGAATAACGTTAGCAGCTTCCTACGGTGCCTAGCACATATGAGATATGAAACAAATATTATCAATGTCTTCAATCTTGTAAAATTTTAAATGATCACAATAATTCTTCTTCCTGAACCTGGGGCCTAGTATTATTCTTTCATTCTTTCCCATGTAGATTTGGCTACATGACTTACTTTGGCCAGTGAGATCATCGCCAATATAATTTCAATAGAATTTTGAAAAATTCCCAGAGAATGGCCATTTCTGTGGTCTTAGAGACCTGTGTAATTTCCACTAAGTGGATAGCTCAGGAATCATCTCACTTGACTTTGGGATAATTGTCAAAGGCCTAAATAAAGTGACCCTAACCCATTTAGCATCAGCAAAGCTTTGTCCAGTAATCACAGAAAGGTGATGATGACAAAATGTGTGATATTTTGAACCATCCAATTTGAGGTGGTTGACTGTCTAGCTGAAGCTGACTTGTGTAGAAATCACACTTGAGAGTTCTATGTGGACCAGTTCTGGATACCCATCACTTCAGTAATTTGACCTAATTTTGTCTCATAACAGGGAGATGGCAAAAGGCAAACAACTCAAAAAAGAAAGGAATCAGACTCTGAGATCTGCCACACTGATTTTCTTTTACTTTGTAAAAGAACACATAGGTAGGTGGTAATCAGGCTGTAACAACTTTCCAGGAAAGTTCTTTAGGTCAGGCCACTAGACAGTCACTTTTACTTTATTTGTTTGGCACAAGGAAATGGAGAAAAGGAAATGGGACAGATGTGTTGTCTTCCTGGGAGGTTGACTGGTAAATCAATTCCTGCCAAGGTTCATCTACAAAAAAACACCAGGTAGGAGTTTAAAGCTGTTATCCCTTAGCAGAAAAGCTTTTTATTTATTCTGACTGTGAAGGAAGTCGAGGGTATCTGTCTTTGAGAGTGTTGTGGACACTTTTTCCTGTTGTTTGATATTCTCTGGCCAGTACTCCTCATGCACAGTGAAAAAATGTCCTATATTTTTATTTGCTTGAATAAGTCTCACTGCAGACCATTTGTCAGTAATGCCCTCTTCATCCTCTTCTCATATTTGAATCTCTGATCTGGGAGAAATCTCCAATGCCAGGAATCTAATGAGAAAGGCACTGATGGTACAAAAAGTACTCTGCTTTGAAGCCAGACTGTCTGGCTTCCAAATCTGCCCTGTCTCATTAATTAGCTCTGTGTGATCCTAAACAACTTCTCTAAGCCTTGATTATGGTGGTCAAAATGATATCCATAAGGCATGTGGCACACAGTAGGTACTTATTAAATATCAATCACTACTACCACCACCACCATCACTATCATCATCACTATCATTCTTATTATCTGATTTTACTTTACTCTTGCTTTTGATCCTTCCTTTTAGCATAATAGGAAAAACATTTCAAATAGGGGAACAGGGCCTAGAAAAGACAGGGGAGATGAGGGCGCAGGAGAATGAAACATGTCATGAGATCTAGACAATCTCATATAACACTATACTTCTATAAGATTCAAGGGGTATACAGTCTAGTTGGGCAGATTAGAGAACAATGAACTGTGTGTGAGTATTTCATGCCTATAATCCTAGCTACTCAGAAGCCTGAGCGCTGGAAGATAGTAATTGGAAGCCAGTATGGGCAGAAAAGTCTTTGAGACCCATCTCCAATTAAAACAGCAAAACATTAGATTGGAGGCATAGAAAAAATGGTAGATTACCAGCCACAAGCAAGTAAGCAAGATGAGTCAAAACAAAACATCAGACTTCAAGCACAGTACTAGCAAACAATAGCATTATTAACAGCAATCATAGTAACAACTGAGCTACTGCTCAAACTTAAGTACCTTTTAAAACTTTTTATTTCATGTGAAAAATAAATTCAAGTATGTTGGGCTCAATGGTTTTATGGTGATTTCTTCCATGAGCTCCTTGACAGATGAACCAACCTCATATTTTCTCTTTTCTTTTTTTTCAAGCCTCATATCTTATGTTTGGAATTTCCAATATAAAAACTGTCTTTAAGCCCCCTTAGTTCATTTACCCCTGTTTCTTAACAAGCAGTAGCATCTCTGCCCTTACTGTCATAGGTTAATTCTTCTATCCACTTTTCCTTTGATTCGGTATCGGGATTCTACCTCCATAAACTTTACTTCTATTACTTTTAGTATTTCTTAGAGCTTATTCTGTTCTGGGATAGCTTTTCATGAATCAATTGCCAACTTCTTTCTTGAGTCAAGAAATAAGTCATCAGCTGGGTGATGTTGGCTGGAGCCTGTAATCCGAGCTCCTCAGGAGACTGAGATCTGGCGATCACGGTTCAAAGACAGCCCTAAAGGCTGTGAGACTCTTGTCTCCAGTTAACCACCTAAAGCTTGTAGATGAAGCTGTGATTCAAATTAGCCTTGAGCACAAAAGTTCAGGACCCAGGCCCTGAGTTCAAGCCCCAGGATTGGGTTGGGGGCATGAAGACAAACTTGGACTCCCATTCTATTTACTCAGGAAACTTCATGAAACTTCAAGTCTTGGAGCTTATTTGTGCTCAAGGCTAGTGCTCTACACTTAAGCCACAACAGCAGTGCTTCTAGCTTTTTCTGAATAGTTTACTGTATTGAACACTAGATTCCCATATGCTTTCCATATCCTGCTTGGCTTCAAACCACAAGCCTCAGATCTTATCCTCCTGAGTAGCTAGAAATACAGATGTGAACCACTAGTTCTTTAATCTCTTAAGTGTTCATTTATAAAATAGATATCACAGTGCCTAGTCATCAGTTGCTAAGGATGAAAGATGTAATGCCTGTGAAAGACCTGACATAGAAAATAGTATATGGCAGTTCTCACTAGTGGCTACTACTGTGATCAAAATTGGAGATTAGTAACAATCCCTGAAGTTCAGAATTTTGCTTCATGATCACCAACCAACCACTGAATTTCAGGAGAAAGTGAGAAAGCAAACAGGTTGACTATGTAAAAAATTCAAAGCTATACTGCCTGCATGGATGAATATTTGGCTAAATCCATGATGCAGCAACAATAATTTGTCTACAATGTGCTTCCATGTAATGTTTTATCACCTTAAATTCAAAGAAACAGAGGATAAGAAATAGGCTGGGCTGAATTTCAGAGAGAGAGAGAAAGAAAGAGAGACGGACAGACAAATGCACAAAGAGGAGGAAGGAGAGAGAGGGGAGAGAGAGAAAGGGAGGGAGAGAGATGTAAAAGATACAGATGGCACAGTTTGTGAGCGGCGATCACTGAGGAAAGTTTGACGTCCTCTGTGGATTGGATTGCTAGTCTAAGAGTAGATTTAAAAGTTAAATTGTTAGTCTTGGAACCCAAGAAATCAGAGATGGTTTTATGACAATCTATTATAGGGTGCTTTCACCCTCTGTCCTGGGTTTTGGAGGAACATTTAAGATTAACAGATTAGAATTCTGTATCACTAGTCATAAAATTAGTCTGAACTAATATGGATGATTTGAGCAGAATTTGTATAACAAGTAACAGTGAAAACCAAATGCATAGCTGAGTTCTCTAATGGGCAAAGAAGAATATTGGGGATAACTGAGTTGAAACTTAGAATAATTATAGTCAATCAATTATGAAGAGAGGAGGTAGCAGAGGAGAAAAGCTCTGATCATTAACATTTTCTATAATAAACGCTACCAGAAATTAGGAAAGCTGCATACTAGACTGAGTTACATAGAGCAAGCAATTTGAATTATCTAGGCCTTCGTTTCTTCACTCTGAATGCAATGAGTATTATATTAGATGAAGGCTAATCCATTTTTATTTAAAATGCTGTTATTCTGTGGTGCACAGAGTTTGATGGCTAGAATCTCACATCATACAGGCTGTAGGCAGCAACTGAGAAATGGTTTTACCTTCCCAGATTTTCAGATCATGTCTAACAATTTATTTTATTGTGGCAGGACCACCTAACATGCATCAGCTACTCACTCAGCAAAATTTCAATTGTGTTTTATTTGACTATACTTTGGATTTTCTTTCTCATTGGATGAATGAAAATAGCCATTTCAGGAATGCATAAATCATTGGCCATTTATTGATATGGGCAATGAATTTAGGAATAGAAAATGAAAAGGATGAATGCGCTATTTAATATTGATTTAAGAAATCACTATTTCATGCTCAACATCTCTGGTCATAAAAAAATGCAAATCAAAACAACTCTAAGATTCCACCTCACTCCAGTTAGAATGGCCAGGATCAAAAAATCTAATAACAACAGATGCTGGAGGGGATGTGGCCAGGAGGGATCACTACTACACTGTTGGTGGGAGTGCAAACTCGTTCAACCACTATGGAAAGCAGTATGGCAGTGCCTCAAAAGGCTAAACATAGAACTCCCCTATGACCCAGCAATTCCACTACTTGGCATTTACCCAACCAACCAGAAACAAGGGCATACTAAATCCACTAGCACAACAATGTTCATTGCAGCACTATTCACCATAGCAAAGACATGGAACCAACCTAGATGTCCCTCCGTTGATGAGTGGATCAACAAGATGTGGTATTTATACACAATGGAATTCTATGCTGCTGTCAGAAAGAACAACATCACCTCATTTGTAAGGAAATGGAAAGACTTAGAAAAAATCATATTAAGTGAAGTAAGCCAGACTCAAAGGAACATAGGCTCAATGGTTTCCCTCATTTGTCCTAGCAGAGATTTGCAATAGAGCAAAACCTTGATACATATTGTATGACGCTAAATGAAAGGACCTCTAGGATATAAAAACAAAAGCCATATTATGAGTGATTGTTGTCCTTAATGTACTATGTTATCTCTCATCTCTTTTGCTGTCCCTTGGTTATATCATATTGTTACAGTATTTCACATTTTACCTGATATATTGGATAAATGCGTATTTGGTTATTTGAAATTGGATAGGGAAGGGGGAAAACAAGATGACAGGTGGGGGTGGGGGGGAGGGAAATGGGGACCAAGACATGAGAAAGGGTATCAATGTATATGAAGTAATGACCCTTCTATCTGGTGAATATAATGTAACCCTTCTATTAATTATAATAAAAAATATATGAAGAAAAAAGAAATCACTATTTCAGTAATAGTGATAACCAGTTTCTTACCAGGATGTAGCTTGAATAGATTCTGTCCTGATGCTGCTTTGTCTAATACACAGATATGTCTAGATTGCTGTAGGAAGCATTTCCTGTTCAGTTCACTCTACTGTTAAACTACAGGCATTGAGATGCTTTTTCAGGTACGCCTGTTTTCCCCGTCATCGTATGTGTCAGGAAATAGACTTTCCATGTACACATCAGAAAGCTTGAGCATTATCTCTAATTCATATTTTGCTTACTTCTTTCTTTTATATAGTGCTAGTCAAGTTCAGAAATGAGACTGTCAGCTGACAGGCTGCTATTTCTCTGTAGAGATAGGTGAGAAGCATTTAGCTATTTATTATCACAGCTTACAGTGCCAAGATATATTTTGGCCTTTAATACAATTATATTTTAAAGCAAGCAATAAATAAGAGCACCTAATACTGTCTAGTTGTCAAAAATTGAATTTTCACCTCTGAAAATTCAGGTTCATATTCTTCTTATAAGTCACCAAAGAAGAGAAAGCAAAAGGAATTTGCTGTCAGTTTAGACATCAAAAAAAAAGAAAAAACTTGTCCAAAATCTAGAAAGTGTTTCATTTATTGTTATTGTAGAAAGTAAAGACGCAGCCTCTGGTGCCTGCATTTTCTGACTATGCACATGGAGAGTTTGGAGAATGGAAGGTATTCCTTGGAAGAACATCTGAAATAGAGTCACAAATACAGTGATCTGCTTTGATGAGTCATTAGAATCCAAATAATATGGAAGGTTCTAAGTTTGAAGAACAAAAAAGATCTAAGACATAATTCTTCTCACAAGACATAATTATTTTGCCACTTTTTGTGGAGTGAAGTGTTACACACAGAGAACCCTACACTTCATGATTCCTGGTACTGTTAAAGCTTTAAGAACCCAGACACGATGCCCACAACGGATGCTTATGTGGAGTGGTGAAGAAAGAGGAGAGATTTTTGAGGAAATGGAACTAACAGAGTTTCACCACCTGGAACCATTATTCTATTCAGTGTTTGTGTTGTTATATTTCTTAACAGGCAATGATCTAACCCAATCTGATATTCCAGGAGCCAGGAGTGCCTAGGGGAATGTACTTAAATTTGACTTTTGGTTCCAAATTTATAAATTAAAAAAAGAAGCTGGGCATGGTGTCTCATGCCTGTAATCCTAGCTATTCAGGAGGCTGAGATATGAGGATCCCAGTTCAATGCCAGCCTGGGTAAGGGTACTAAAGAAGTAAAACTCTTATCTCCAATTAATCACTAGAAAATGGGTAGTAGGGCTGTGGCTCAAGAGGTAGGGTGGTAGCCTTGAGCTGAAGAGCTCAGGGGCACTGCCCAGGCCCAGGGGTAGGGTCGCATCCTTGATTTGAAGGGCTCAGGGACAGGGCCCAAGCCCAGAGTTCAATCTCCAATAAAGGTTCCAAAATAAAGGTAACTGGAAAATCAAAGAGAAAATGTCAATGAAATGTCAAAAATCTGAGGGGTCCAGCAGAAATGGAAGAAGTAAGGTCATTTAGGCTGTGATTGGGACAGCATTTTTGTTAATATTGGATGCATATGGGAATAATATTTACCTAAAGCAGAATAGCAAACAAAAATTAATACCCTGAGCCAGGCACGGTGGCTCATGCCTGTAATCCTGGCTACTCAGGAGGCTGGGATCTGAGGATCACGGTTCAAACCTAGCCTGGGCACTAAAAGTCCATTAGACTCTCATCTCCATTTAATCACCAGAAAACTGGAAGTGGACTGTGACTCATGGGATAGAGTGGTAGCCTTGAGCTGAGGAGCTCAAGAACAGCGCCCAGGCCCAGTGTTCCCACATCCCACAAAAAACTCCCAGTCCCACATCCAACAACAACAAAAAATTAATACTATAAACTTAAGCAGCCTTTGTTTCCTCCTCTGCTAAAAAACAGTGAGATCATATCTCCTCTTTCGTAGGTAGGTACATCCTGAGGTAGGTGAGGGAATTCTCAAATGTTCTTGTACCATCATATACCTTGGAGAAGGAAACAAATCACTTGAGGTGTTATAGGTGATAAGGCATGCCTGTGATTGATTTTCTTATTTGGTTACTGATACCTTCTTTCTTATACCTCAGGAGCTCTACAAACCAACCATTTCCTGATTTCCTGTCTTCAAGGAATCAGTATATATATATATATATATTTGTAGTGTTTTATACCTGTTGATACTTGGATCTTTAGAGAAGATAGGGAGAATGGACATTTGAGGATGCTCTGGGGTGTGTGTGTGTGTATGAGAATGTTCATAAATTCCCATCCCCAAAGGGGAAAAAAAACCAGTATAGTCGTGCATCTGTAGCTATCCTCTCAGATTTAGTGGGAAGAGTAAATCGGAAAGATCATCCTCTAGGCCAACCCCCTGGACAGAAGTGAAAGCACAAAGAGCTGTGCTGCTCAATTGGTAGAGTGTGAGATCCTGAGTAACACCAGTTAACAATAGTGGTGGTGGTAGTGGTGGTGATAATGATGATGGCAGCAGTGGTGGTGGTGATGATGATAATTATGGTGATATTATAGAAGCAGGCTTTGTCTTTTCTTTGATGGAGTTTTCTATGGTGATGAAACACATCATTCAAACCTTCCTGTCTTCCTATTGGTGTTATTTGCTCTTTTCTACTAAGTTCTTGGTCATCAATGCACATACAGTATTTAGCATTTTATTGGCTCACCACAGGCCCTACCAGATGTTGGTGAGCTCAGTAAGCCTTCCTCTAATCTGCTCATACTCTTGAGAGGACATTGGATCTACCTGATAGAAGATTGTTAAATTCTTGAACTTTCTTAGATTTCTTTCCAGTATGTTATCATTTAGTTAATTGGTGGAGACAGGAATTTTATAGCTTCATGGCCCAGACCATATTTATTGTTGAAGATTTCAGAAATTTATAGTTCCAGGAAAACAATTAGAAGGTAGACTTTAAAGAGTAGGGCATGCCTCAAATGATGGTTATGACATGCCTGAAGTTGGTGGAGTAGAATAGTGACACTACTGAATTCGAATCATCAATAAAATCTGAATTTAAGCCCTTTGGAGCTAAGGAAAGGCATTTAGCTTATGTGGAAGCTTCCATATCCTTTTTTTGTGGTTGCTGTTGGTAAAATGTAGATAAGCTGTTCCTTGTCTACACAGAAGTAGTGCTGAGACTCATTCATCCTAGTGTTTGTGAAATTAGTTTGAAAATCATGATATTGGGAATGATAACTGAATAGGTTGACATGTTGTCCACCTGGTTCTCCTCCTAAGAGGAAGAGATAGTGCGTGGCTTAACACGACAGGGAAGTCAGGGCCATGGAATCTCCAGGGAGCAGAGGAAACAGACATTAATAAGTGGGTGCAGAGATGTCAGTCTGTTTCTCTTTTTAAATGGCTTTCAATGAAAGCTGTCAGTGGGGCTCTTTCCCCAGCCAGATTTATGGCTTCTGAATGACATTGTTTTACTTTGCTATTCAGAAGCTAAACAAACCTAAAGAGATTATAAGTCTCATTTTCGTATCAGTGGCAAATGCATATCCATCAATGTTGTCAAAGCCCATCTGGAATAATTTATGGGAGAGCCATTGCTTGCCTATTTGTGACTCTCTGTCTCTCTGTCTCTGTCTAGCTGTTTCTCTTTCTTTCTGTCTCTCCTTCTCACTCTCTCTTTCTTCTTATATACACATGAAAAGCCTAAACCTGAAAATGATTACTCTCTCACCCTCCCCTCCCCACATTTTTTTTTTTGCAAGTCCTGAGACTTGAACTTAGGGCCTGGTCACTGTCCCTGAGTTTCTTTTGGTCAAGTCAAGGCTAGTGCTCTACTACCTGAGCCACAGATGCACTTCGAGTTTGCTGTTGTGCTACTGAGGAATCAGCTTTGGCTCTATGTATGCCAGGCAAGCAATCTACCACTAAGCTACATCCCCAATCCCTACTCTCACCATCTTTGGTTTCTCTCTCTCTCTCTCTCTCTCTCTCTCTCTCTCTCTCTCTCTCTCTCTCTCTCTCTCTCTCTCTCTCTCTCTCTCTCTCTCTCTTTCTAGATAGACAGCTGCCTACTACACTTAGATTCATTTTGATATTATTCATAGATAAGTAATGACGGGAGATGTTTAGTATTGTTTTGGCTGGAAGGTAAAATATACAGAGAATGAATTAACCAGTGCTATGTAGGTAAAAATGTGTTCTACTTAAAGAACCAGAATTGGTATTTACAATGGCCCATTAGCAATCAAGGATGGGAACTGAGCAACAGTTTATAACCTCATGTATTAATTATTCTAGAGGAATGTGAGCCTTGGGGTGGGCCAAGCACTCTCAGATTATCCTAAGGGAGATGGACCATATATTTTATAACACGTCTCAAATGCTTTAATTATAGTGAATGGATTACAATGCTTAATACCACAATGCTGTAATTGGATAAGAGGTCTTTTCCCTTAACACAGTTTGTATATTCTGGTGAAATAGCTAGATGAAAAATATATACTTGATCACATATAAAAGAAAGTTTAACAATGAAGACAAGAGTGAAATGACAATTAGTGTCCGTTATTGTTTAACGAAACCTTCATATGGAAACATTGCTTGTTAGTCCCATTAATAAAATGAACAGAAAGGAGAGGTAAGATATGAGAGAGAACGATTAGTTCCAAGTTCTAGAAAATACCTTTATTATTTATTTTCTTGGTATAGATTTTTCAAAATAAATAATTTTATCTTCATATATTTGTTATTAAATAATTTAAAGATTATCTTTAAATAGTTGTACAAATAGATTTCAATTAAATATGTCAATTTATGACTATAACACATCTTTTTTTTTCTTGAACTCAGAGCCAGGGAACTGTCCTTGCACTTTCTCAAGGCACTTTCTCTACCACTTGAACCATAGTACCATTTCTGGCCTTTTTTGTGCTTGTGATATGAAGGAATTGAACCCAGGTCTTTATGTATGCTAGGCAAACACTTTACCACTAGGCCACACTCCTGGTCCTGAGTATAATACATCTTGGTATCAGTGTCCACTTACATTGTTCTTCCAAACCCAGTAGGGTTGGGATAGGTGAGGGGGTGAAACAGGGTGGGATATTTCTTATCTGACTGCTGTGTATCATGAATACGGATAAGGACTTTATTGGTGCTGCAAAGATTGATATTTCTTACACATTCTTCTTAAGTGTATTGCTGTACTTTTTGGTACATATACCCTTCAACAATACTATGAATTAGATTAAAATTGAAACAAAACTTGAGACTAAATTTAAAACTAAATTTCAGAGAGGCTAATTAAACTTCAACATTATTCTGTAACCATGATATAGTAAGGATTTATATTTAGTAGTGTCTGACTCTAAAACCCCTACTCTTCATTTCACATTGATGCCTAATGAATGAAATTAAATAAACAACAGGCAATGTTTACATTGCTTTGTCTTGTCCTTTTGCATGAGTGTATTAATGAATAGTTGACTATAATGAAATATTCCTGTATTATTTCCTCTAGTAAATATTTTGGTATTGCTTGACAAAAGTCAAACAAAAAGAATTAAATTGCCCTCAGATTTTAGATTATTATTATTATTATTGCCATCATTGTTGTTGCCTGTGGCCACCTCCTTTGGGCAATAAGATTTGTTTTCCCCATGGGTAATTAAATTCCACATTTTCTGATGGGACTTTGAGCTCCCTCTACTCTACCAACTAACTTCTAGACTTCAGGCACATGATTTATGCCTGATTAACCAGAATAGCCTTTTCTGTTTGTATCTCTTTATCTTTGTCTTCCCAAGCTGATTTTTCCTTTCTGCTAGAGTCACCCAAATATTCCCTTTCCATTAGGATCATTGAGCAAGTAGAATGCAAAGCTAAATTATAAGCAAGCCTGGTTCCCGCTAAATGTTTTGGGTGGGAGTACTTGACAAAGATATGGATAGAGAAAATGAGATCATACCTGCAATGCAATCCTGAAGTAGTTTTGTTGTTGTTGTTAAAGAAATGTGAATCTATAATATTTTTCTTTTGTATTACATTATTATAAGCAATTCACTTTTAAAATACATAAAATATAGCAATACTCTTATCTTGCAAATGGCTGATAAATCATACATCTGTAGTAAAAAGAAACAGCACTGGTCATGTCCCATGATAGCCAATGCAAGTGTGATCCAGACTTTGTAAAAATACTGGCACTTGTCCTTGATTCCTGGATTGTCTCTGGTCTGATGAATTGAGATATCAATGGATTGGCCAACAAATCTCACTTGTATCTTAAGCTCTATGTATCTTAATGTCTAGAGGAATGCCTGGAATTACTTTGATTGAGCCATTTCTCTTCCTTGTGAACCCTTGGATTTGTTGCCAACTCAACAAATAATTGCAAATAAGAAATAAGGTACTATGTTATCATCAATAATATTTGTGGTCGTAACTTCCAGTGACTTTCCAGTAAACTTGATTGGAGCATGGGGATTAGGCTCAAATTGAAGAAAACTTTAAGCCAGTTCTTAACTCCATTGAGTGATAAAACTACAGGACCAGTGGTGCTAGGCAAGTAATACAGAAGTATAGGGTCCCTAGGTTAAATTTTATTCAAGAGTCTACCTGGGGGGGGTCTACTTCTGGTTCACTTCCTGCCCAGCCAATAATCAGTGGGAAGAGCTATACCCTGTGAAAGCACTGGAGAATCCCATGCTTTTTTCAATCAGGAAATGTGGCTCAAATGGATACATTAGATTCTTGTAGGATGGGAAAAACAAATAATCAGCTCCAGATTTTAGATTATCATTGTTATTATTATTTATGCTTGATAGATACCTCCTAAGTAATTTTGGGGTGATTAAAATTGACCATAAACCGGGTGTGGTAGCTCATGCCTGTAATCCTAGCTACTCAGAAGACTGAGATCTGAGGATCAAGGTTCAAAGCCAGCCTAGGCACAGAAGGACCTAAGACTCTTATCTCCAATTAACCTCTAGAAAATGGAAGTGGGGCTTGGCTAAAGGGTAAGGTGGTAGCCCTGAGCTGAAGATCTCAGGGACAGTGCCCATGACCCACCTAAATAAATAAATAAATAAAATAAAACTGACCACAGCCACAGTGCTTGAAAACTCATAGACATTTTGCATATGACTGAACACTTCTCATGAACCTTCATGTATGTTACTCTGCTTTAAAATAGGGTCTTGCTATATAGTATAGTAGGCTGCCTCAGTCTCCTGAGCATTAGAATCCCAAACCTGACCACTATGCTTGGCCTACTTCTTTATGTTTACTGAATATATTTATTTAGAGATTCTGTGATATACCAGATTAGAAGAAAAAAAAGTCTGTAATTCTGATATAGCAGTTTACTGCAGAAATGTGCTGTGCTGTGTGTGTGTGTGTGTGTGTGTGTGTGTGTGTGTGTGTGTGTGTGTGTGTATTTTGCAAGAAATCACGTTATAGGGTATGTGTGTCTATTAACAGAATCACTGAGCCAGAGCCGCGGTCCCAGGCGGACTGCTTGAGATCATCTTTCTAACCCAGTGATTCTGAAGCCTGGATTCATGACAGAATGCCTGGAGAGCTTATTAAAAAACACAAGTTCCTGGGCTCTTGGCAAGAATCACCAAACCAGAGTCTCTTAAGGTAGGGTATAGCAATATTTGTTTTAACAACTAGCTCAGGGTTTTTTTCTGCCAATTCATAGAATAGCCCTTGAAGATACCTTTTTCTTTTACCTCCAAGTTATAAAAGCATCATTTTGATACATCATGAACCAAGATAAAAATCCAACCTATAACCAAAAGTCATTAGAAAGACCTGTGTATATTTGCTTAGCAGCACATTCTTTTGCCTATTGAACTTCATTTTCAATCACTGTATTTCCTATCTCTATAAGTCCCTGTCATGTAGACAAGCCTGTTCCCCATCATTGTTGTCAATATTTGCTGTTACAGAGAGTGAATTTGGTTTTAGATAGGTGTTCTTAGCTTCTTCATTCTTGTCCTATTATTATTTTTTTTATTTTACTCTGAATTCCTAAGAGTCTATGATTGGGATTTCTTCCCTCCCTTTCTTCCTTCCCTCCTTCCCACCCTCCCACCTTCCCTCCTTCTCTCTTTCATTCCTTCTTTTCACCTACCTTTCCTTCCTTCCTTCCTTCCTTCTTTCCTTCCTTCCTTCCTTCCTTCCTTCCTTCCTTCCTTCCTTCCTTCCTGCCTTCCTTCCTTCCTTCCTGCCTTCCTTCCTTCCTTTATTCCTCACTTTCTCCTTCCTTTCCTTTTACCTCCTTGGCTGCCTTCTTACTGGAATTTTGCTCAATAAGATCCATTATCTGAACTCCATCTGAACTTGTGCAACATGATTTAAAATGGTATCAGAGTGAATCATACCATATTAATTTGGGAGTGGGGGTAGAAGATGTGGAAAGAGGACAGAGTGAATCTTCTAAGCCAGAATAGGAGTGTATTTGAGGAGGAAATGATGATTCCAATAAGCATCTCTTCCCCCCCATATTTGCATTTCCCTGGTAGCTAATCCTCTCAACCTAATCCTCTTAAGCGTGCGTGTGTTCTATCTGTATTTTATCTGATTTGCTTCTCTGACAATCCTGTCTATGTTTGCTTGCTGCCTTCTATTTTGGAGAAGCTCTAGATATTACATGGGAACATCATCCCTCTTTCTCTATTTTCACCCACATTGGATTCTTGGGATGCTGAGAAAATAAGAAAGGTCGCGTGACATGTCTGGTTGCACAGCTTCTAGCTTCTACAATTTGGTTGGGAGAGACCTAAACCAAGGCTTTCATCCTTGTCTCCAAACTGGACCTGAAATTATGAAGAATGGACAGAGATGGAGGGGGGATGGTTGCGCTGAATTAGGTGGTATAGATTGGGGGAACCCTGATAATGAGCATAAGTTCATATGATGTGGAGTTAAGAACATTGATTAAGGGCCAGGAGCATATCCTTGTGGTAGACTGCTCACCAAGCATGCATGAAGCCCAGGGTTTGATTCCTCAGTACCATAGACACAGAAAAAAACAGACATGACGCTGTGGCTCAAGTGGCAAAGTGCTAACCTTGAGCAAAAAGTGTCCTAGGACAGTGCCCAAGCCCTGAGTGCAAGTCCCAGAACTGAAAAAAAGAACATTGGTTAATAGATATTAACAGTAATTAATAAGCTTAACTAGTACTTTTGTTTGTGTCACTGGAGAAACCAGAGCAAGAACAGTGGGTTATATTCTCCTAGCATAGACAAAAGCAGGATTCTCTTATTGTAGAACCATTGTAAAGAATGATCTTGAGAGCTAAAAGATGTGATACCTTGCTACAGTACTTTAGTCCCTTAGCTGGACTTTAATCCATCACAACTTCATCCAGTTGGGGATGCAAATCCCTCTAAATTAAAATACTCCCGAGAAGAGTCTAACCTGAATCCCTTTATCAGATTAGTCTGTAATTATCAATTAATTCTTTAAGAGAGATTAGCTGGCAGCCAATGGGAACCAAGTGGTGTCAGAGTGAATTTTCTAGTTTCTTTGTTCATTAGTAGAATGACCTTGATTTATTTATTTATTTATTTATATTTTAGATGCTGGCTTCTTTTTTTTTTTGATCCTGGGTTCTTTATTAAGCCAAGATGTGGTGAAATTGAAATAGGAGTCTCTAGCTTTTTTTCCCCAGGTCCTCATGTAGTGGTTGAGTTCCATGTATATTTCTGGATTTCTTGCTTCATGACTTTCTTCATTGTGTTCCGGGAATCTCAGGCTACATAATTGTGTGTCCAGTGAAACAAAAAGAGAGTATGCGCAGAGTGAAGCCAGAGGAAGCCTAGCCACAGAATTGCTTAGTTGTGAGACTCGACTAGCTTCATCTCAGAGATGAGCTTGCAAAGGAGAATAGTACATGAGCTGTCACAGCTCAACAGCAGCAAAATAGGCTGATAGGATGAGAAAGGGTGCCAGGCCATTGTAGACATCTGCCGTGTAGAATGACATCAAGTGGCTGTCTGAACTCACAGTCTGAAATCACATTTGACTTTCAAGAGACCCCTGGGCCTTCCAACTTCAAATCTGCACAGCTAGCACTCTCGCCAGCAACCCTGGCTTTCTTTTGTCAACACAATGCCCATGTTTCTGTGAATACAGGGTTTTCAGTCTCAAGGAACTGGATTCTAGTATGATAGCTGATCAAAGTTAAAAACCAAAACAAACCAAAAAGGAATGTTATTATTAACTCAGAGCTTTCTACATCCTAAGTGCTAGGTTCAATATTTTACATATTTGATCTCTTTTAAGTTGTTGCCTTGGGTCCTTAACCTCTGTAGACCTTCAATTTCCTCACCAATAAACAAAATAAATGGAACATTTCTGTTTTATCCCATAACGATGACTAGCCATTGAATATTTACTGTGTACCAGATTCTGGTGTAGCACTTTGAATGTATTGTTACCATGATATAACAATTGTAAAAGGCAGGTAGAAATTATGACCGTGTTTAGTGTAGGAACAGGGGAATTGAATTGCATGAAGCAGGATAACTCAGCAATGAGAGGAGCTGGTGGAAAAAAAGGATTTTGTGTATCTTGTTCTTTCATTTACAAGTCAAGTGGTTGCCTTTAACATCATCTTCAAATGAGCTTCCTAGCTACGCTCCTACTATATGGTGAGATTTCCTCTCCGTGAAAAGCCATGTGGAAGACTGTAGGGAAATGTGAGTAGGGGTAGTGAGGTGAATGTGGGAGCAATAGGTGCCAAGTAATCTCATTCTGGATAGAAGCTGCTCATGTAAGAGCCCCTGGGTTCTAAAGTTCACTTATAAGGAAGGCCCCACTAATTAACTTACTAATCACCAAGAATAATAGCAACAGACAAAATTCATCTCTGAACTGACCCTGTGTTGTATCTGTGTCCTACCTTATCAAACTTTCTAAGCTCCAACATTCTTGATCTGAATTTGTGACACTTTTGGTTAACCAGTAGGTAAAGGTTAATAGGAGAATAAAATGAGATCGAAGACATTAAACTAGTTTGTTAATGATGAACTCATAAGTGACCACATTAATTACTGATTTATTACGTGATGACAGCTAAGTTATTTTGAAGAAATGTCCTCTAATTTTTCTTATAAAAATTATCATTTAAAAGTTTTATTCCTTCTCTCTGAAATAGCAGTGTATCAAGAAGAACTGAGAAATGTTCTTAAAAGTAAGAGATAAGAAAGATAAGGAGAAGAAAGACAGGCAAATGTCTGCTGCTTAGCATATTTGTGAATGTATTAATTTAATTAGAACTGCCCAGTATAAATGCTAAACTTAATTCACCTTCTTTTCTGTAGCTCCTTTGCTTTTCAAAGTCTTCCCAGTTACAGATTCTCTTTGTCATATTCTTCTGTGACTTGGAGGGAGTTAATGGAAGAAAGACTGCTCAAATTCAACTGAACTAAGTAGGTTTTTCATCTTTTCGTACTCTGTCTTTCTTGGTTATTTTGTTCTGTTGAGCTACTAGCCCAGAGGTAAGGGACTATTGGAATTTTACTGGAGTTTCTTTCAGAGATGAAGGAGATATGATCACCCTTCCTTCAGTACAAACACATTTTGTGCAATTTCTTGAGAGATGATTGGGGGTGCTTCACATCTCCGCATTCTTTATCATCTTGGAATTATCACTGGATGTTTCCTGTCACTAGCTGGGATGTGAGATGTGGTTTGAGGTGGTTGCTATATGTGTTCTTCCCAAGGGTAAGGTAGTATTGCCCCCTTTTAGAATTAAGCTTCCTAGAGAGAGCAAGCTTCCTAGAGAGTCAAACGATAAAGGCAATAAAGCAGTCACTCGTGGAATTGATTAGAACTGTTTTCAAGTTCAGAAGATGAAAGGAAACCTTTGTCTGGGGCTTGCGTCTGTAATGGGGCTTGAATTTATAGCCTCACCCTTTTGCTTAGCTGTTTTGATCAGGGTTGGCACTCTGCCACTTGAGCTAAACCTCTACCTTCAGTTTTTGGCTGGATAATTGTAAATAAACATCTAAAAGACTCTTAGCCTCCTGGATATCCATGAGCCCTGAGCACCCAGCTAGGACTTATATTTTAGGGCAGGTGAATGAGGCAGAATTATCCTTCACTCATCTACAAATGAGTACAAATACAGAGTTGTGATCTCGATTTTATTTAAAACTTTGCTCTTTTTGTTCCCCTTGGATTTTTGCCTTCCTTTTCAAAAAATAATGCACTAAAATATTATTCCTCTTGATTCAGAACTTCTTTAAATTTTGTGCTTGAGGCAAGTCCTAGTTCCAGCCCAGTGTAGCAGAAGCCATACTGGAGAGTCTGTCATAGACTCTTGTTTTCCACATGAAGAAACTGACACTCAAGGTCACCAAGCTTCCACTAATAACCTATGACTTCTCATGCAATATAGTATTCTCGCTGCTCCAGGAAGTAAAGTCAAAACAATAGAGGAGATGAGTGCCAGGCAAGGGCAATCTCGTCACAGAACCTGACTAAATGCACTAGCATGTCTGTTTCGCACCAAATCTTCTTACCCAGTGCACAGAGAGGGCTACATGGTGCAGTAGGTAGAATTTAGATCAGGTTCAAAGAACTGAGTCCTTGACCATATGGAAAGTGAGATCTTCTAAGGGGTCTTGGGAAAATGTTATTGAATTTAAAAAGTCAACCAGGCATGGGTGGCTCACTCCTGTAATCGTAGCTACTTAGGAGACTGACATCTGAGGATTGCATTTCAAAGGCAGATTAGACAGGAAAGTCCACAAAACATTTTATCTTCAATTAATTACCAAAAAAAATGTATAAGTAGAGTTATGGCTCAAGCGGTAGAATGCCAGCCTTGAGTGGCTGGAGTTCAGATGCCTTCGTTTCTTAAATGATGAAGATTGTGACAAACAGGGGAAAAACCCCTGTGTAGTAACTATATTCTGTAGTTTTCTTGACTGCTCAAGAGGCAACATCTTCCCTCCCTCCACATGTCTTTTCCCTCCTCTACTTCTTTCTTTCCTACTCTCTTTGCTTTCTTCCTTCCTTTTACTATTTTTTTTTGGTCTCAGATACCCTTTGATTTCAGGAGGAAATTTCTTTCTTGATGCTTCAACCTGTTTTGTGTTTGAACTGTTAGTTAACAGATAGCTTCCCTAGTTCACGCATTTATTGGTTCTCTAGTTGTCTAGTTTACTGGGAGTCCCAGGTCATAACCATCAGCTCTATGACAATTACTGTGCAGTGTTTCCGTTATGATAGTTCCAGCGTTCCATACTGGGCCCAAAGTCATTTTTTCACCACTTTACCTTTCCTTAAATGACTTCCACAGGGGACAGCATGCTTCTAAACTGAACAGGATAGTCATGTAGGTAATACTTCCTTCTGCATAGAGTAATCAGCATCTTGCCTAGTGTTATATTGCAATCATCCTTATTAAATAAGTTAATCACACAGTATGATTTAATTCACACCAAAGTAAATACCTACTGAAATCCATATTGGGGAATGTGTGTGTGTGTGTGTGTGTATGTGTGTGTGTGTGTGTGTGTGTGTGTGTGAGTGTGTGTGTGTGTGTGTGTGTGTGTGTGTGTGCTGTTACTGGGGCTTGAACTTAGGGCTTCTACCACTGTCTCTTAGCTTTTTTGTTTCTGGCTGGCACTGTACCACTTGAGTCACACCTCCACCTCTGGCTTTTTTGCTGATGCACTGGACTTAAAAGTCTCAGACTTCCCTTCTCAGGCTTTGAACCATGACCATCAGATCTCAGACTCCAATGTTGCTTGGACTTCAAGTGTGAGCCAACAGAACCTGACTCAAATAGGATTTTTCAAAATGGCTGAACTGTATTTCTAAGTCTAAGCATGGTTTAGGTGAGGACAAGAAAAAATAACGAAAAACTGCCAGCTGTATGGAGCTTGAAAAGCACACAGGTAGTCCAGTCACCAAGGCTGTGGATCCGTCTTTTTCAGCAGACCCAGGGTTTGCTCATGTACTCCCTGCTCATTTATAGATTTTCAGTACCATGGGATGGAGATGCAGAGCATCTGCTTATCTGTAGCTCACTGAAAAGCAGGATGAATAAAAATACCCAAGATCTGGGCACTGTGGTGGAAATTACCCCTTTCAGCAGAAGAAAATTCACTGAGAGCCTTTTATTTCCCCCCTCCCCTGGCAAAATTGCATTTTCAGCTGTCAAGGCACTTAAGCTCTACAGGTTGGTTTTTAGGTGCCTAGAAGATAGGGAGAGGTTGCCATGGAAATGGATGTGTTCTGAGTTTTGCACCCCAGGGGCACTACCAGTGACAGGCATCCCTGCTGGTGGCTAAGGTATCTTTTATGTTAGGCCTGGCTCTCATCCAAGGAACAAGCACTCATAGGTAGGCAGTTGGCTTCATTGTTCAGGCAGCATTGGATTTAGGATCTGACTGAAAGCTTCGGCCATCCTATTGCCAAAGAAAGGCTTGGAAAAATGGCTAAACTCAGTTAGTAGTTAGCTAGTGGATTATACACAGTCCTGAGGGTGAATTCTGCCCATACCTTCTGATTTTAATGTATTTCATTACAAAATTCAAAAGCCATGTTGACTCTTATTAGTCTTATTAGTCATTCTTTCAAAGGGAGGGGAGGCAGGAAGATCAAAAGCCAGAACCTTCACAGTGAGATCCTTTCTCAAAAAGAAGGAATCTTTTATGAACAAGGTGATGTATTATCTTTACTTTTCTGCTTCTATCTTTCTTTAAGACCCATTTTATCTTCTCATTCGCTATATTCAAATCAGAGTCTTACTAAGGCACATTAGATATCTTTTTATTTTTATTGCCAGTCCTGCGACTTCAACTCAGGGCCTGGGCACTGTCCTACAGATTTCTCAAGGCTAGTGCTCTACCACTTGAGCCATAACACCATTTCTGGGTTTTTCTGTGAATGTGGTACCAAGGAATCAAACCCAGGACATCGAGCACACTAGGCAAGCACTCAATGGCTGGGCGACACTCTCGGCCCCATCAGATTATCTTTTTAATCATTGGCTTTATCACTGTGTGTTTTTCATTCAGGATGCCTGGCTCCAAATTTATTTCTAACTTTCATTGTTTTTTCCTCTATTTCCCCAAAATGCTTTAACTTTTTTTTCAGTGTGTATTGTCTTTTTGGTTCCTTTTATTGCTGTCACTCATAAATAAACTGGAGCTGGCCACCAGTTCACACTTCCTATATTACTTTGGCATAGAAGCTCAGCATAGGAGCTCATAGCAATAAACCAGTGCTAGGGCTTGGCCTGCTCTTTAACCTTGCTCTATGTCTAGGTCTAGTGAGGCCAAACTTCAGATAATGAGAATCTGATTCAACACCCTCTTCTGTGTCTGTTCAATTTTTTTTAACTGGAAAATCAGTTGTCTCATGTTGGATATCTGCATATCATATGAAAACCCAGAAAATCTGCTTGAAGAACAGAAACTAACATTTTACCTAAACCCAAATTTTCCTTAAAACCATGACTTGAAAAAGAATATGAGTGTTTTATGCTGTGTGTGTGTGTGCATATGTGCATGTGTAGTTTATTTGCTTTGTTTTGCCAACAGAGCTCAGCATAGATCTCAAATTTTCTCAATTTTCGGTTGTCCCTTTGTTCAGATCCAAATATGCATAAAAGGCCATTTTCCTTTATGCCTTTTGTTGGCTGCATAAAGCCTCAAATGACATTTGGCACCCTCCACGAGACTGGGGGGTGTCCTATGAATGACAAATAAAGGCAGGTAGGCATACTATTATCTTTCTGTCCTTAGGTAAACTGTGGATACTTTAGGACTAAGTTTATTGTAGGCTCTTCATTTCAGGAACCTTTTCGTAAAACATTTATGAATGTAGAAACAGACTCTTCTATCCTAATGGAGGAGGCTGGAACAAAGTGTTCCCTCCTCTTTGTAGGGGAGGTCTTTAGTATATATCACTAATTGTATTGTTTTTCTTAATTTTTAATCTTATGAAAGATTTCTGATGTCTAATTTTATTTTGGCACTGAAATTCTAACCTAGGTTTTTATGTGCAAAGTAGTTATAAGTTTAGATTTTCTATGTGTGGTTATCTTGAAAGCAGAGAAATAGCAAGCAGCAAGGGCCTAATCTAGACCTGCACTCATACTCCCAAAACTTGAATTATTACACCACACTATTTATTAACATTCTCAGAGCATCCTGGGGTACTATTTGATCTCCCCTCCTTCCAGTGGAGCAAATATTAACCATGCCTGAGCCCAGAAAATGGCTAAAGTAGCCATAATGACCACCTAAAAATAGGAAGTCCATATGAATCATTTCAATTAATAAGGAAATACAACAATGGCATTCCCAAATCTGCCCTGCTATGTGTCCAGTCACATTAGATCTTCATTATAATCTCATGAGTTGGGTAAAGGTTAACTTTAATTAACAAGATGCATTTTCATTCAATATTTGTACCTTGTGGTGTTCTCTCATCCCAAATCCTTCTATGATGGTTACAAAATCTCCGTACCTTCCACTTTTCTCATTCAACTTTCAATTTCATTGTAAAGCCTACTTGAATATGGCATAGAAAATTGATGGTTTTAACATCTCCATCGGTTTCCCAGGCCCTTTTACATGCAAGTGTTTTCTTCCACACCCATTCTCATTCTTTTCCTCAGGTTTGGAAACACCTCCTATGCTCCAAAACCAGTTCCCTCAGTCCTGGATCTTTATAACACATTCCTTTCTCTTTCCCTCCTGTATGATCTTCAGCTTCTCCATCTCTACCTGTTATCCATCTTGTCAGCTTAGAATCATCTGTCCTATGGCCTCAACTACTAAATGTCCTCCTCTTGATCTCACACCCCTCTCATTCTCATTCTATTTCTTTCCTTTTTTAATCATGATTTCCTCTGCCTCCTTCTCCTTCTCTTCTCCCACTCCTCCTTTCCTCCTCTTTCTTCCCCTCCCTACCCTGCCTTCTTCCCTCCTCTCCTTGCCCCTGTCCCTGTCCCTGTCCCTCTCCTTTCCTCTCCTCTCCTCTCCTCCCCTCTCCTCTCCTCTCCTCTCCCTTTCCCTCTCCTCCCCTGCCCTCCCCTCCCCTCCCCTCTCTTCCCTCCCCTTCCCTTCCTTTCCTTTCTCTTCTCTTCACCCACTCCCCCATCCTCTCCTCCTCTCCACTCCACTCCTCTCCTGTCTTCCCCCTCCCTATCTTTCCCATCTCTGCTCCTCTCTTCGTTTCTTTTATGTGTGTGTGTGTACACTCGCGCCCTTGTGTGTTGGTAAGACTTAAACTAAGGGCCTTACACTTGCTAAAAAGGGATTCAACTGTTTGAGCCAATTACAGCCCTTATTTTAGATATTTTTTAAAATAACATTTTTAAAGACAACAATCACTCGTTATATGGCTTTTGTTTCTATATCCTGGAGGTCCTTACATTTAGCACCATACTATATGGCCTTATGTATCTAGATTTTGTCTCTCATCTCTTTTGCTGTCCCTTGGTTATCTCATATTATTACAATATTTCACCTTGTTATCTGATATATTTTATGTATGCTTAATTGGTTATTTGAAATTGGATAAGGAAGGGGGGAAAGCAAGATGAGCGGGGGAGGAGGGAAATGGGGACCATGACATGAGAAAGGGTATCAATGTTTGTGAAGTAATGCACCTTCTATTTGGTGAATATCATGTAACCCTTCCATTAATTACAATAAAAATATATGAAAGAAAAAACTTTTTATCTTTATTTAATTTGTGCAAAGAGGTTTCAATTTGACTAGTTATTTTATAAGTGCATTGCATCTTCATCATTGCCATCCCACATTCTCCCACATCTCTCCCAACTAGATAATTTTTTAATAGGTCTTTCTTTTGTGCCTAGGATAAACCAAGCTTGTATTCCTCCTACTGTGCTACTCATGTCACTGGTATGATAGATATTTTCTCTTGTGACCAACTTTTACTGGTTGAGATGGGATTTTTCCTAGGCTGGTCTAGAACTATCTCTTCATAAATGCCTTCCTTTCTGTTGGTATGAAAGTCTATGTCTATAGCCATTTTAAAACTGAGTTTTCTTATGAATAAGGGCATGCTTTGAGGGAAATTGGTTGAAAAGTCATGGCACGTAGTTTTTATAGCTATTTGCCGTGATTTTTGGAAGTTTCAATATAAATCAGATGAGTTCTTTAAAGTCTAAATACTCTGTCTGAACCACTGGACAACAATGAAACAACATAGATTTTTTGCAAAATCTCTCTTGAATATATTATGGAGAAGTGTAAGCATATCATGATATTCAAAAATCAAAACTGGGCAAAGAAATATTCACTTGATAGTCATGGCTATAGATTATTGCTGTCAGCGAGAAGGAAATATTGATCAGGCAGATGTCAGTTGACCTGCAAAGACTACACTAAATTTTATGCAAAAATAAGCTCTGTAAAATGAGATCTTAAAGGATTTTTTGGTTATATACAGAAAGTATAGTAAGAATGAATGCAGACATTGGCAGCTGAGCAATCCATGATGAGTACTCGCTCTATAAGGCAATAATAAAATTAGAACAGTTAGTTTGCTACAAACCTCTTCATTTCTCTAGCCTTCTTTTCTAGGTCCTCTACTCCTAACATACTGTCACAGCATACCCACTGACCTCTTAAATACTTGTGTTCTAAACTAGACTCAGGTAGACAACCAAGATCCTTCTTTTTCGACATTCCCTAGATGCTGCTTTCCTTTCTGAAGGATGGCATGTTGTTATTTCAGTAGGACACCTAGATTTCCCTTTACTTCCTATTTACCTGAAGCAGGTGCTCCTCAACCTGTGCCGGTACAGCATTTTCTGTCAGAGGTAATTATAAGCACTCCTAGTGATAATAGTTGTTTGTACATTAACAATAGTCTCACTTTAGAAATTAATTTTCTTCCCTTTCCCCATGTGTATGTACACAGATGAATACAAACAAAGACAGGCCTGATTGTCCCTTTGTTGTAAGTAAAGACCATCTAATCACAATAAAGCACATTTAATAATTACATATAATAAGCAAATTAGAGCGATAATGCAAGGAAATGAGAGCCAATTCCTTGGACTGTTTCTGTCTTATTTTAGCTGAAATAAAAAGCCTTGTTACCTCAAGTGAGAGAGACCGACAGCTAAGTTACCTTGCGCCTGCTAAATCTGAAGATGTGAAAGGTCATAACATTCACTAGACAAAAAGCTGGAAGGAGAATAGGGAAGGGAAAGGAGGGAATATGTTGAACCTGGAGCTTAATTTCACTGTGGATATAATGGCAGATTGAGTGCAGCAGACATTCAACAGTGGGGTCCAGCCATTCATACCTGTGTTTTACTTAGGAATATGTGGTAAAATAATGTGATGATTAAAATCCAGGACTTTCATGTGAGCAAGACGCCAAAGCTGAATTTGAAAACTGTAAATTTTGAGGAACTTACTTCAATCTTTTGCTTATTTTATTCTCTTTCCCTTCTCCCCACCCCCCTCCCCTCCCCCCTGTGAGTGTGTGTATGTGTGTGTGTGTGTGCTGGTACTGAGGCTTGAACTCTGGGCTTGGGTGCTAATGACCCTTTGCTTTTGCTTTTTCCATGTTCTGCAAATTTAGTCACTGATTCACTTCCAAATTCTTGTTGGCTAATTGGTGATGAGAGCCTCACAGATTTATCTGCGTGGGTTTGCTTCAAACTGCAGTCCTCAGATAGGAGCCTGTTGAGTGGCTAGGATGGTAGGCATGTGACAATGATGGAAGTTACAGTTTCATAAAGTTTTTTTTTCCCCTGTTGTAGAAGGTGATCAGCAATATTATCCATGCAGTAGGGAGACTGGGAAGTTTAATGTGATGTTGCCCATTTCAGTGTCTGGTATATAATCAAGACTCAGTAATATCCTCTGTGAGGAAAATATGGAAAAGAAGAGACTAAGAAAAAAAGAAACATTTTTTGAAAGTGAGAGGTTGGAATAAACTTTATCAAGCTAACAGCCCCCATAAACAGGCTGGAGTTGCCATCCTCATATCAGATAAAATAGACTTCAAACTAAAATTAGTGAGAAAAGACAAAGAAGGTTACTACATACTACTAAAGGGATCTTTCCTCCAGGAAGACATAATGATCCTAAATATTTACACACCCAATCCTGGAGCTCCGAACTTCATCAAGCAAACTTTACTTTCACTAAAACCATACATAGATCGAAACACAGTTTTGTTGGTGACTTTAACACACCACTCTCACCTATGGACAGATCAACAAGGCAAAAACTCAACATAGAAACCTTAGAATTGAACAACTGTATAGACCAACTAGATCTAACAGACATCTGCAGAATATTCCACCCAGCAACAACATAATATACGTTTTTTTCAGCAGCACATGGAACATTTTCCAAAATAGACCACATTTTAGGGCATAAAACAAACCTGGGCAGATTCAGAAACACTGAAATTATTCCCTGCACTCTCTCAGACCACAAGGGCATCAAATTGGAACTGAACACCCAGCACCATCAACGAAAACCTTGTAACTCATGGAGATTGAACAACACATTGTTGAATCACCAATGGGTCTCGAAGAGATCAAAACAGAAATCCAACAGTTTATGAAATTTAACAAAAAGGAGTACACAAAATACCAGCTTCTTTGGGACATGGCAAAGGCAGTACTCAGAGGAAAATTTATAGCTCTGAGTGCGTACAATAACAAATTGGAAAAATCTCAAACCAACAATTTAATGTGTCACCTTAAGCTCCTGGAAAAAGAGCAACAAACCAACCCTAATCCCAGTAGAAGGAAGCAAATTATTAAAATCAAAACAGAATTAAATGAATTGGAATCCAAAAACACTATAGAAAGAATCAATAATACAAGGAGTTGGTTCTTTGAAAAAATTAACAAAATTGACAAACCCTTAGCAAATCTTACCAAAAAAAGAAGGGAGTATACCGAAATAAACAAAATCACAGACGAAAATGGTAATATCATGACAGAAATTACCAAGATCCAGAATATCATGAGGGAATACTTCTCAAACCTTTATGCCAACAAATTTGAGAATCTAGAAGAAATGGATGAATTCCTAGCCAATATTAACATACCCACACTGAACCAAGAAGAACTAACCCAACTAAACAGGCCTATTTCAAGCACTGAAATAGAAATGGCAATAAGAGACCTTCCAACTAAGAAAAGCCCAGGGCCAGATGGATTCATAGCTAAATTCTATAAGGTCTTCAAAGCAGAACTCACACCAATATTCCTCAAGCTCTTCAATGAAATTGAAATGAAGGCTCTTTACCAAACTCATTCTATGAAGCCAGTATAACCCTCATCCCCAAACTAGACAGAGATTCATCCAAGAAAGAGAACTATGGACCTATATCTTTGATGAACATCGATGCAAAACTTCTCAACAAAATACTGGCCAACTGTCTACAACAACTCATCAAAAAAATTATACTATACACTATGATCAAACAGGTTTCATCACAGGGAGGCAAAGCTGGTTCAACATACACAAATCAATTAATATAATTCAACACATCAACAGGAGCAAGGACAAAAATCACATGATTGTCTCAATAGATGCAGAAAAGGCATTTGACAAGATCCAGCACCCCTTTATGTTAAAAGCTCTGGAGAAACTAGGAATCCATGGAACATTCCTCAATATAATAAAGGCTGTGGGACCGGGAGTTTGGCCTAGTGGTTAAAGTGCTTGCCTAGCATGCATGAAGACCCGGGTTCAATTCCTCGGTACCACATACATAGAAAAAAGCCAGAAGTGGTGCTGAGGCTCAAGTGGTAGAGCTCTAGCCTTGAGAAAGTCCAAGGAACAGTGCTCAGGCCCTGAGCTCAAGCCCACGACTGGCAAAAAAAAAAAATAAAAATAAAGGCTGTGTATGACAAACCCACTGCTAGTATTACACTTAATGGTGAAAATCTAAAGCCATTCCCTCTAAAATCAGGAATGAGACAAGGATGCCCACTCTCTCCACTCCTCTTTAACATAGTATTAGAATTCCTAGCCAGTGCAATAAGGCAAGAAGCAAGCATAAAGGGGATCCAAGTAGGGAAAGAGGAAATAAAACTATCCCTCTTTGCAGATGACATGATTCTGTATTTAAAGAATCCTATAGACTCTACTACTCCCAAGCTCCTTGAGCTGATTCAAAAGTTTGGCAAGGTAGCAGGCTATAAAATTAATCCTCAAAAAATCAACTGCCTTCCTCTATGCCAATAGTGAGAGGAACGAGGCAACAATCAGGAAAGCAACTCCTTTTGCAATAGCCTCAAAGAAAATAAAATACCTAGGAATTACCTTAACTAAGAATGTAAAGGACCTTTTTGATGAAAACTTTAAAACCCTGAAAAAGGAAATTAAAGCAGAACTGAGGAAATGGAAAAAATCCCATGCTCCTGGATTGGAAGAATCAACATCGTGAAAATGGCAATCTTGCCAAGGGCTAGCTACAAATTCAACGCAATACCCATCAATATCCCAGTGTCATTCTTTAAAGAAATAGAAGAGGCAATCCAAAATTTCATTGGAATAATAAAAGACCCTGTATAGCAAAAACACTTCTTAGCAGAAAGAACGGCGCAGGAAGAATTTCAATACCAAACTTTAGACTCTATTACAGAGCTATAATGATCGAAACAGCTTGGTACTGGCACAAGAACAGGCCTGAAGACCAATGGAATAGAACTGAGGACCCGGATATTAAACCACAGACCTATGGCCACCTAATCTTTAACAAGGGAGCCCCAAAAAAATAGAATGAAAGAAAGACAGCCTCTTCAACAAGTGGTGCTGGCAGAACTGGTTAAGCACCTGTAGAAAACTAAAGTTGGATCCTTCTTTGTCACCCTGCACTAGAATTATCTCCAAATGGATCAAAGACCTCGAGGTAAAAGCTGACACACTGAAAACTTTACAAGAAGGAATAGGAGATAAACTAGTACATTTTCTGAAGAAAGTTATGAAATGTTGAGTTTTGAATAGACATGTTTAGTGTATTAAAAGTTACTGCCACTTAACATCTAATTTGGGTGCTTAGAATTAGTTGCTGGAATGTTATTAAACCCTAATTCTATCAGTAGTAAGGATGCATTCCTTGGGAGGAATCTCAATTGTGCTGGAACACGGAGTCTTCCATCTAGGATTCACAGAAGGACACTGATGTCCCTAAGATGTAACTGGGAAATAACACTACACACTGAGTTGTGCCTTAAGTGATCTTTTATTATCGAGTTGATAACATCATTGTCATTGTTTAGCAAAATGCTATTTCAGGAATTATTTTACCCCTGGGTTTTTTTTTTTCCAGTGCAAACATCTTTCTAGTCTAACTTCCTTCAAGAGAGGATTTTCAGTGGAGGCAGACTATTTGGGCAGAATGAACTTTAAAACAGGAAGAGTCATTATTATGAAACAGGGTGTCACCAGTAGGGTTGTTTTTCCACTGGTCCCCTCACCCCGCCCCTTGGTCAAGGCTTATCTCCTAGGATATTAATTCACTTACTGTTTGAGTTTGGTTTGTTTCTACATATACCCTGAAGCTTCCTGCAGGCTTCCTAGAAGCTGGTAGCCTAGAAGCCCCAGGGCACAGCAGGAGGCAGCTGAGGTGAAGTGCCCTTACACCTAGAGGCAGCAGTTTGTTACAGCAGTGCCTGGAGTACAAAGAAGGTGGGAGGCCACATTCAAGAGGCATCTGATATCCTTTCTCCATCCTAGCATCTCTGGCTTTTGGAATCATGATAATTTCACCTTATTGACACAGGGTATTAGTAAGGGAATCCAAAGTCATGGATTTGATCCCAGCAGAGGTCACTCAGATTCCCACAGTGAACATTACACCACAAACATCATTAGACCAAATCCCTGCCCCTAAACCGATTCCCACGGGTCAAAAGATGGGGAGATGTGGATTGAGTTGAACTCTGTGAGTGGAAAAGGTACGTTCCCACGGGCTATTTTCTTTGCCTGCTCTACAATTCTGATATTTATGAGTAAGTTAGGGCTCCTAATGCTAACTATGAATCCACAGAGGTCCTGTAGATAACATGCTATGGAATATATATGTATTTCTTAGTTTGCTCCTTTTTACATCATTATGTTCTTTGGTAATGCATTATTAGGAAGCAAAAAATAAATATAGGCTCATGAAGACTATATCATTTCAACATTGAAGTGGAAGAATACAGATCTATAGCCTGCCAAACCTGAAACCTAAGGAACTTTTGCCTCCAATGGGTTTCAGATACAGTATGGATAGAGGTGACATCAGAGATGAGACTGAAGAAAGGTTAACCAACAGGCTCCATGGGGATTTGGATTTCAAACACGTTAGGCTCCTAAATCGGCACTTAGCATGCTTTGGCCTTCTACTTTCTAGGTAGCAATGCGGCTTGATATTGACCTTAAAATTTATTTCTGTTAGTTTCTCCTTTCATGATAGTTTTAAGTGCTTTGTTTGTGGCTTTACCACCATTTAGTGGCAACTGAACCCAACTGATATTCAGGTACCTGGTGAATTCTAGAAGGAAGACACTAAGTTTGGAAGAACCAGTAGGGACAGAAGCAATAGGTTGTCTTGTTCATGGATGATCTGTATTCTGAAGGCAAAAAAGCCCAAGCATGGGAAGGCTGGTGTTTTCTAATATAGAAGCATCTATGAGATATTCCTTCTTGTATTAGTTAAGGCTTTTTGGTTGCAAACAACAGAATGAAATGCAATTATACTTGGGACTTAGAGATTAAGTAGGAATGCATTTTAATTATTTTTTTCTTCTCACCCTTCTCTCTCATAATATTTTCCCAATTATATTTCTTATTTATATTTTATTATTATTATAAAAGTGATGTACAGAGGGGTAATAGTTCCTGAAGTCAGGTAAAGAATACATTTCTTATTGGATGATGCCACACCTTCCCTCTCTCTCTTCCAGTTTTTCCTTCCCTTCCGCACACACAAGTTTTGTAGCTCACTTTCAATATAGTATACTAGTGAGTACCCCTGCTGCAGTTGTTCCTCCTTTGATGCTCCATTTCTGTTCAATTTTGTTTCTTAATTCATTTTCTACATGCATATTTTTTCATAAAAGCATATAATGATGGTTTAAGTAATTTTTCCCTGAGTATACTCTATCCATTTTTGCTTGATTTCTCTCCTATTCTTCTTTTTATTTATTTAATTCCACTCCAGGATAATTCATGTTAATAACCATGTATATATTCTGCCATGCTTTTCACTATACTCATAAAATTTATACATGGAGATGTGCTAGTTTTACATTTCATTGTTTTATAAAATGTGCTATTATATATTTATTTTGCATCTTATTTTACTTTTAGAAAAAAATATTGTGAACTATAGAATAAATACAAAAAAAAGAGCTTAAAGAGATGTAGTAAAGTTAGTATAAAGAATTGTATAAAAGGTCTCAGGCTGTATTTCTCATTTCCTGGAATAGGAAGTAGAAGGCTACGCACCCAGGCCTGGTGATGCCTTTCCGTAGTCCTCGTATTCTTGAAGGGGGGGGGTCAGGAAATTGGGAATTTGAGCTCATTAGGAACTCTACAGTGAGTTTGGGGAGGCCAGCCTCAGGTGCATGTGCAGATCCTGTCTCAAAATGAACGAACAAAACAGCAAGCAGTATCCCCTCTTTCTTCTTCTCTGAGAATATCGCTTTCTGCAACTTGCTTTCTTCCTTCAACTTTACCTTATAGAAATCTTTTCATACACAAAGGTAGAGCTTTAACTGACTTTTTTTTCCTTCCTGGATGTATAACATTCCATTGTGAGAATGTATTGCATGCACAGCATTCCTTTTCTGATTATGATCTTATCTCTGGCTTATTTTCTCAGAGATGTTCAATGGTTCCACATATGCCCTGTGTGCTGGCACTAGGCCTGTTGTGGTGTCCAGGAACAGAGGTGATGAACAAAAGCGGGGTTGCATTTTAAATATGATTGGATGGTATTTTATTGCTTTTCAAAAGCATTGCAACACTTCACAGTGTGTTGCAGCAGTGTACAAAGCATCCTTTTCACACATCCCAGACAGTGATAGGGACTGCAATGTTCTTATTGTGCCCGGCTGAGGAGTGCAAAGTAATATCTCATTGTTATTTTAATTTATATTGCTCAGACTCTCAGTGGATCTGAGTATCTTTGCTTTGTCAGTAGACCACTTAGGGGAACTCTTCTGTGAACAGACTTTTCTTGACTTCTGCTCATTTCTTCAATGGAGATGTTTGTCTTTCTCCTATTTTTCCAGTCTGTTATTTACCTACTTTGTTTAGAGACTATTTTGCTATCCAATATGTTAGTTTTCTGTCTCGCTAATTGTCTATGTATAATGTTATAGCTTCTGGCTTCTAGGCTTTAGAGAGAGTATTTATATCCTCTTCTGTTCTCTAAAAAAGTGTGGGAGACATTTTAGATTGATCTTATTTAAATTGATTTGTTGATTTAATGCTTTACATTTGAATCTTTTTACTGTTAATGGTGGAGATGGTGATGGAGCTTGAATTCAGGGCCTGGGCACTGTCTCTGGGCTGTTTTGCTCAAGGCTAGCATTCTATCCCTTGATGCCAAAGCTCCACTTCCAGTTTTCTGGTTAACTGGAGAGTAAATGGAATCTCACAGACTTCCCTGTCTCAGCTGGCTTCTAACTGCAATCCTTAGGTTTCAGCCTCCTGAGTAGCTAGGATTACAGGCCTAGGAAACAAATGTCCCTATTACACATGGATCGTAATCCATCAGGAAATTTATTTTTGTACTTAGTGGGAATTACAGGTCCATGAATTTTCTGTTACTGATGACAATAACAACGATGATGATGAGGAGGAGGAGGATGATAGCTAACCCCTACTGAAGGGTTAGACATTATAATAGAAAAAATACCTTTTATGAATTAACTTGTCCTTATGATTCATTGACTTAAAATATTTTACTTCACCCATTGTATAGTTAAGAAGAATGGGGTACAAAGTGTTATCTCACTAGTCCAACTAAGTGTCACAGAGCAAGTAAAGTAGTGCAAATGAGATTTAAGCCCTGGGAAGCCGTGCATTTCTGCCAGTTCTCTTTTCTTGGCTGTCTATAGTTGGGCCAGGAGTATTTGTGAATTGATCCGTCTTTTTCCTACTATAAATGCATTCCTTCTGTCATCTACCAAATTCTCACATATACTGGAGTCTATTTCTATCTTCTTTCTACTCCCTGTTCTACTCTTTCCCTATAATGATTCCTATTGATTCAATTATAGTAGTTTTGCTTCTGGTATCTATAGAGACCAGTCCTGCTCCTTTGCTCAGCTATGTTCATTCACTTATTATTTCCAGACATCCCTACTTATATATATATATATATATAATTTATGTTTATTTTATTCATTTAAAATAGTTGATAGGTCTCTAATTGAAGTTGTATTAAATCAATACATTAGTTTGAGACAATTGCAGCTTCATATAAAGTACTCTCATTTAAAACACAATATATTTGTTTTCCATTCGGTTATTATATATCTCCAAGTAAGCTTTATATGCTCTGTACATCCTGCAATTTTAGTTAAATTGACTCATAAATATTTTAAGTATTTATACAGATCTCATATATATCATCTATGTTATAGGTTGATTATATGTGATCAATATAAAGAAAAGAACATAATGTTTTTATTAACTAATTTGAAAGTACACCACCATATCAGTGGAATTTAAATAAATTTTAGCCACTATTCTTTTTTCTTTTTTAAAACATTATTTCTGTTTATTTTAAATTTAAAATTGTATTGTTATAAAAGTGTTATACAGAATAACTGCAATTTTTAATAAAACACAGATAAAGTAGAAGCAAAAACAATTGTTTACCTATGTAAAGATTATTTTCTATAAATAAAAATAGACCTGCCAAATGCAGAAATCATTTCAGTTAAAAATAGAAAGACTTCAGAGATGTCTATCACTATCAATACGAAATGTTGCATTTGTTAGTATCCAATGTCATAACACAAGAAAATAACAAGGTAATGTGAAACATTCTTTTTGCCCGGTGCTGTGATTGTTCTCTAAGAAATGTAAGTGCCTCTAGTCAGGTTCTGGTAGAATCAATAAGCTAATGCAATAAACTGACAGGATGTATGTCTATAGTATCGGTGGCTTCTTTATTTTAAATAATTAACCATGTGAGTTTGCAAGATTCAAATTCCAGCGCAAGAGCCCATACACCATTTTCTCCCTCTTAATCCAGGGATAAAAAGCTTCTTAGAGGTCTTCCCAATGAGACAGGAGCAATTCCTTCAGGGACAGGTGGCGAGTAGGCTTGAAAGGGAGAAGTTAAAGACACAGTCTGTATTTGGAACAACGCATCAGCAACTAAATGTCTAGCTTCACATAGGAAGAGTGAGCATGACCAAGGGACATTGTGTGCATATTGGGAACTGCTAGGATGAAATCTCTTACTATATACAATGTAACAAATGGCAACATACAAGGGACAAATGTAGACTCTTTGCCCGACTGTCCTTTCCCCTTCTACACATTTCTGTCATCCTCTTCCCATGACTATGGCATGCTATATCTTAGCAAGTTGTCTTATTGTCCTCTGCACTGGCTTTGTACCTTGTTCTAGTGTTTCCTTAGACATTCATCTTTTCTCCTCCTTCTTTCTTGGAATTCAGATTAATTTTACATTGTTCTCTTCATGCTCTCAACAGAGATTGGTTCCATTCCTCAAGCTTAGGCTTGTTTCAAACCTCAGGAGTTTTAGGAACCATCTTCACTCAGACCTGACACTCCCCACCCTTCCCCATTAGCCTCTTTTCTCATTACCCTCAAGCACCCACTTCTCTTCACATCTGCCCCCACCCCAATCCCTGTAGTATCCCTCCATGAGCCTGGAAGGGAAAAAGGAGAAAGGACCAGAGCTCTTCTCCTGGACTGCCTATTGCTCAGACTTTCTCTTAGAGTCTTTCTCCATTTCTGTCATGGCAATTGTATGCTCAGCTTGAGAGCCAGAGGGGTGTTTGGTCTTTTTCCCTTTCCCGTGTGTGTGTGTGTGTGTGTGTGTGTGTGTGTGTGTGTGTGTGTGTGTGTGTGTGTGTGTGTGTACTGCTATTGAGCTTATTTAGAGAATCCCAGTGCTATTTATGTAGTTCCACCTTCTTGCCAAAAGGATGCTCTGTCAACTTTGCTTTGTTGGCTCTATACCCAAAGCCTGGGGACTGCATTTAGTAAACAGGTCTTTGTCTATCCAAACAAAATGATTTAAAGTCTCACCCGCATGCCTTTGCTGTTGTCATTCCTTTTCTCTGGGATGCTCTTTCTCTGCTGAGTGCCTTACTAACCCCAAATGGGTCGTATTTGTTACGCTGAAGCTCAAATGTCTCTGGGAAGCCCTTTCTGGACTCACCTTTCCTGCTCTAAATTGCCACAATGCTCAAGTGCATTTTGGTCAACAAACTTCCCATTCTGCTTTTGGTGATCACCTGCTCTTACATGTGTTCCCCAATAGTCTGTCTGTGGCTCTTCTGTATGCTAGCCTCTAGCTGTGAGTGGCACAAGGGTGACCCCAGTGAGTATTTTCTGAATAAATGAATAAATGTATGAATGAACTAAACAATGCTCTGTGAGCAGAGATGTTGGTTGTATCATTTCATAATTTTGATATTTAATTCTACCTTCTCTTCTCTGATTCCATTATCCTCTCAGCTCTTGACTCTATGAGGAAGCTGTAGAAATGTTTGGAGAACTTTCAGACAAGCATGTGTTTCCTACTTGTGTCCTGGACCCACCCCTTCATATCCTTCTAGTCTGTTCTGTTCTTGTTTGAACACTAGATCATTCACACTGACTGCTTCTCCTCACCGTCCTTCTCTGTTAGACAGGTTGAATAAGAAATCCTTCAGCTTGATAAGGAGGATTCCTAGGAAGGAGACACATTTCTGCCTCCATGATCTGTTCTTTCTCTAGGTTTCTCCACAACACTTCCTCTCTGTGCATTCATACTGCAACTGAGGTGTTTTAAAAGAAAGCCAGACAGATAGATAGATCTTTGGGGTTAAACAGGGTATTACTGGTACAGTGCAACTCATTGTGTGTAAGGAGCCCAGGGGTCTCTTCCTGGGGTGCATGAGAACATTCTTGATTGACACTGAATTTAGAGATAACAGCACACAACTTCTGCATGCAGAGATATAGGAGACAAATCCAGGGGCCATGCAAGCATAGTTTGGCTCAACCAGGTGAAGGCGCTTTGGGTCTGACAAAGTCAAATGTTTCTGTAAGAAAAAATATTCACAACCACTACTGAGAACAACATTTCTACTTATTATGGGCTATTACGACTAGTAGATGCCCTTAGAGACTGTCTAGCTCAGAGGTTCTTGCATAAGCTAGCTGGCTGTGATACCCAGGGCAACATTTAATAAGCCAGTCCTTGTCTGGGTCAGAAGGTCAGCAGTAGGACTTTTGGAAGGAGAATATCAGGACTTATTTATTTTAATTCAAAAGCATGTCACTTTCAGGCCTAATTCCATTATTTGTTAATGAATCCATCTCTGCTGAGCTGCTAAAACTTTCTGAGCTTCAATAATATTTGCAAAGTGGGGAAAATTAGCTCTTCCTCGGATAACAAGCACTGTGAGCTGCAGACTGACTGACACAGATCAGACATAAACTTTCTGTTTCCTTCTTCTGATATACTGCAAAATCCTGGCTGAGCATGTAGGATGGTGATAAAGGAAGACCTAAGCATTTTGTGCCTCATGGTACGTCTTAGAAGGGTATTAGGCCTGTAGTATTTCCACTGGGCCCACTACCCAGAGCCTCTAAACTTGATCCTAGCAAATCCCAGGCACTGATCTGTAAACATTTATTATAAATTCACTTCCTAGGACTATTTCAATTAATACCACAACAACTCTACATGTCATTTGTTGTGTTTAGTGATATAGGCTTGGTAAAATCTCAATGGGAAGAACTTTCTCACTTGTCTACTATTTACACGTCTCAGTTATACTGTATCCCAAATAATTACTGACAGGTCTTGGGTTTGTTTCAAATATAAAGGAATCAATATTTAGCATGGAAATGCCAGCTGCCAGTGAGAGAAGCATGAGAAGGGACCATGTAAGATGCTGATTGGGTTCATGTATCACTTGATTTTTTAAGCCACCAAGCACTGACTGTTGAATCCTGATTTTCAGGGGTCCTCAGGTTGAGTTTGTTTCTAAACATGAGATCAAGAAGCTTTGCTCCTCTCCTCAGCAGGGGCTCTTGTCCACCCATCCCTACTCAAAGTTAGAAGCAAAGCTTCTCTCTATCAGCAAAAATCTAGGGAAGTTATTCTTACCCAGAAGACTTTATGGCCACATTCATCCTTTGAAGAGGAGGAATACTTGTGTCTTTCATGGTAACAAAGTTCCAATTTTGGTAAATCTGGGGATTTGAGACTAGAGCTGCTCACATATGTTCTGCATTTCCACCCCCATCATCAGCCAATTTCTCTAAATCTCACCCTTTTTTCTTTCTTATCCATTTAATTTTATCCTTAAGCTCATGAGCCACCTTCCACATTAGTTTTGAGTCCATAGCAAAAGGCTTAGAGGCAGGCAATAAGGTGAATGGGAGGGAGAGAAATAGGGGTGAATGCAAGCTCCTTGTGATTTATCAGCACTGGAAAGAGAAAGACATATCATTCTAAAAAAAAATCAAGAAGCAGAAAGGCAAGAGAAAAGAATGTGTGGTGGGAGATAAAGAGTGTGCTGTGATGGGAACAGATTGCCCAAAAGCTAGGTGGGTGTCAGGAGGTAAAAATAACCAAGGGATGACCAAGCCTACATTTTGTTTGAAACACTCACACTTCAGGGATATATTGAAAACTGCTAATTTTGTTGGCACGTTGACACCTCCTCCTAATTAATGAAGGGCTCATTATAAGATCAGCCCAAGGGAACAGGCTGCTTACAGATGGAGGAAGAAGGAGGAATACGTTGAACTTTGCTTTGTAGTCACGACCAACCAAGGAGGTGCCGTTGGGTGTGTGGTTGCTCGTGGGCGAGCAGGCGCTGGAGCCTTCTGCTGGGCTCATTGCCTCTACTCTCCACATGCTCCCTTGCTCCTACTCCAAAACAACTGGCTTTGGACCCCAATTGGCTTTTGGATCCAAAAGATTCACTGATTCACTCTGAGGAATATTTGGGTCAGAGGTCCCAGAATCTGGGCTTCAAAGGCAAAGGAAAATACGATTCTCTGTTTTAGCCCACTTGATAAACAAAGCTTCTTGAGGAAGGAAGATGGCGCCGAGACAATAGGGATAAACAAAGCTTCCACAGTGAGGAGTTAAAAGCCAGTTACTCCTGGGAGTAGATCCCACTGCTTGTGTCTGTTTGGTGATCCCAAGCGTCGCCTCTGATTGCTTGTGGGTTTTAACCTGCAGCTTGATCAGAATGAACATATGTTTTGACACTGTAGCCTTCGTGGCCCAGTTTTCTGAGCTAACAAGTCAAGGAGATGGGGAGAATGGGTCCCAGGAAAATGTTTCCCACTCTCCCCATCTCCTTACTGGGTGAGTGACCTTGAAATAAGTCATCAAGAACCTTGAGCTTTGGTGTTCCTATCTATACTATGGCATGAACAAAATCACTCACCTTGTTTTGACAGGATTACTGCAGAAAGGTAAGCACTCAGAATCCTGTGGATTTTTTTTTACCTAGACACAAGATAAGTAACCTCAAAAGAGCAGTTTTTCACTGGCATCAAGCATTCTCCATGTACTTTTACTTTCTGCACCCAGTCACAGTTCCCACTAGGACTTGAGGGTTCCCATAGTGGTTTAGCTGTAGTTTAGTTTTAGACCTTTACTGCTACTGTACATGAGAAAGACAACACACAGATCAGATCTGCAATTATTCTTCTAGAAACCAAGCAACACAGATGTGTGATTCTCAAACCTCCTTCTTCCTTCCTGTGTAATGTTTAGCCCTCAGAGCCTAAGTCAGCTGGTTAGACATTCTAGGCCTTCTTAAATTCCTGGCAAGTACTTTTTCCATGCTGTTCAGTTATCCTAAGTAATGATATAGATGAGTAGAGTGAGTTTCTGTAAAGGATCCTCTGAGATTTACATGCCATAAAATGAAAAACTCAACTCCATACGATTCCTCTATCTACTTCTATGACTGTAGGTCAATATTGGAGCCTAGGTATATCCAGACACCTGCCACTACTGATTTTCTCTGTGTCCTTTAGAGGGCACCTGCTCTGTTTTTAATCCTTGATTGTTCTATTTTTCTTATTGATTAATTATATATAATACCTCAGAATCTCTTGGCTGTGGGAAAAGAACAAACCATAAGCCAATAAGAAGCTTATGAAGATTTTCTTGCTATGTAAAGCATTTCAAGGTGTGTTGACTAAAGTAGAAAGAGATGAAAAAAAAAATCATGGTAAATTAGATTATCTATTGTGGGTAGCTGCTGGGTGCTCAGTACTTGCTTTGTTCCAGTATGGTGCTTAGCACTACACATACATTATCTTATCTTAATCTTTGCAGATATGGCCAATACGTAATAGGACTCTGCTTTAAAATCAAGTCATTTCTGACATCAGGGCCAGTCCTTGCAAACTAGTACACCATACTATATAAGCAATCCAGATCAAACACAAATCTCACATTTTCCCAAATCAAAGGAAAAAAAATTTCCCCTCTGTTTGACCTCAGTTGAAAGGGAGCTGAATAGAAACTTTTCCATTCATAACACACAACATTGAATACATGTTCCCCCTGGCTCTTCTTTGCCTCTTTTACTGTAATCATACTTTTCACTTCACTTCTCTAGGGTACCCAAAACAATAGTTCATTAACAAAAGATATATCCTTTAGTCTTGTGTGGTGGCTCAAGTCTATAATTCTAGCTACTTGGGTGATGAAGATCAGAGGATTATAGTGCAAAACTAGCCTGAGCACAAAAGTTTATCTATAAGATCGCATCTCAACCAGTGGTTGAGTGTGTTGCACACACCTGTTATCTCAGCTACAGGGGAAAGCACAATGGCTAGGTATTGTGGCACATACATGCCATTCTCAGTGACATTGGGAAAGCACAAGTATCACTACCCAGGGTGTCCTGCACATGGAATGCCCTACTTTGAAAAATAACTAATGCTAAAAGGAGTTGAGATATGGCACAGTGGTAGAGTACTTACCTGCCAAGCACCGGGCTCTGAGCTCAACTCTTAGTAGGGTCAAAATTATCTTCAAATATGCACATCTTCTTTTAAAATAAACACCATGGTTTTGTTATGCATTTAAAAGTTATCTTAAGAATGATGCTTCTCTTACTTACTTTCACTTAATACTATTCATCTTGCCATTTGATTCAGCATGTTTCTTGTGATTATTTATAATATTCTGCTCTATGCAGCCACAATGTCTTCATATTTATTTGTTTCAAAAGTATTCGAAATATTTTATTTCTTTAGTTATGTGTGGAAGATGGAATAATAATTTTTCTCTAATCTCTCCTTAGAAAAATGTATTAAAATCCATGATAGTATAGGTTCCCAAATAAAAGTGTTTGAACTTTCTTTTTCCTTTTCTTTTTCTCCTTTTTAATTTTTTTCTTTTTTGGGAAAGAAGAACTTCCAGGATTTGAACTTGAGTTTGCTTAGCTCTCTTGAAAAGAAATGAACTCATTACCTTACTATGTAACTATAACCCCCCTGTTCATCACCTTTGAAATATATTGTTTTGAAGACTCCATCTCCAAGATAACCAGCAAAAAGCAGGGGAGTAGACATAGCTCAGGCAGAAAATCAGCTGAACAAGATTGCTAAGCAACTTCATATTTATTTTTTTCTAGTGCAATCCTCTGTTCCAACTCTGCTGTTACCAATATGTGATATATGGCCCTGCGAAAGAATTTCATGGAGTTGTAATCCCAGGAGTGGAGCTGCTGGATTAGATGGTGTGTGCCTGCTTAATCACTATAAATACTTCCAGATTGCTTTCTGGAAAGACTGTACCAGCTTAACTCCCCTTGCTGTGAACAGTGTTTCAAATTTTCAACATCCTTGCCAATAGCTACTGTTGTAACCATTGCTGATTTGCCATAGCTAAAATCGTATTTCCTTAATCAAGATTGCCTACAAGTATGGAATGAGTGGACTTGAATTTGAGTATGCCGCTAGGCTTCGTATAGTTTAGATGGAATGTTGATTTGGGATGGATACAGGAAAAAGGCTTTTCTTTTCGGTTTCTTTCTAACTGGTTTATGTAGCTTGTATTTTACCTTTGCTTTGTGCAATAGATATTTGTGTACATGTGTTCACACATGGAGCGTGCAACACCATATGTGTTGAATACTTATCTTTCTTTCTCACCTCTGTATGTTCTGCAATGCATTGTTTAGAGCCACATGCAATGTTTTTTTTATTTGTGTTGTCAAGGTTGTCTAAGGAAGTTATTAGTGCCTCTCAGAAGCCACCGTCTATGAAAAGGCAAATTGGCTTTAGGTATAGAAAGTCACAAGTTATCCTTTTCTAGTCTAATTATGTTTTTTCCTTTTTGTTTCATGGCTATTTCCCCCTATTCTCACCAGAACTACTTACATTAGTCTAGGTCACCTACATGAAATTGCTCTCATAGAACTAGACTTTTGAACATACAAGATCCATGTTTTCCTAAACTGACTATTGCAAAATTATGCAGTGCTTTCACTATCTCCCATGATAACCTCCCAATTGAACTTGGAAAGGGAAATTTCCAGAGACAACACACATGTGTCTCTCAGTAATTAGATGTCAACATCGCTGAGCCGAAGACAAAATATTTTATAGAGTAGATTTACATAACAGAAAGCAACCTTTTCTAATTAAACTCTCTTTGGAGATACAGAGCAGGTTCCTTGCTTGCCTTTCCAAGTAGCAGATCCTTCAGGCTCAGTGACCTCTGAGTAGTATATATCCCATAGCTCTAGGGGTTTATAGCCAAATGTTATTAAAAGTAGGCTGCAGCTAGTTACCTATGGCTCACTCCTATAAATCCTAAATATTTGGGAGGCTGAGAATTGAAGGATCAAAATGGTTTCAGGCCAGTTTGGGCAGAAAGGTCCATGAGACTTTATCTTAGAGAAGAAGCTTTCAGTTCATTTGAGTCAATACATCTCTTCCTGTCAGCCTCTGATAGTACTCTTCCTTCCAGAAACTGAGCCCCACGACTCCCTCATCACTGATTAACTAGTTCCCCCTTCCTCTGTTTCTTGAGGGCCAAGGACCTCCTTCAAGATGGTGGTCTGTTGTGGATCTCTGAGATAAGGGGAATGACAGACTGTGTCTTGTCTGTTGCTGGTCTACCACATGGGGGAAGTCATGGTCCCACAGAATGCCTAAAGTGAGGTTTAA
The DNA here is from genome assembly GCF_031878675.1 of Megascapheus bottae. NCBI lineage: Eukaryota > Metazoa > Chordata > Mammalia > Rodentia > Geomyidae > Megascapheus > Megascapheus bottae. Next base: position 15,159,961 of record NC_143522.1, read on the forward strand.
GGCCTGGAGATGTATATTTGTATCACAACGAGGTCTTTAAATATGGTAAACCAAGATTACCTTGTTTTGAAGGTTTCAGTCTCCCTTTCCTGCCCAGCTGGCCTACAGGGAATGGAGCCACACACGCTCCCTAATCCTCTATCACTTTTCTGTTTTACCACACTTTTTAGCTCTCCTACTCCTCTCTTGCAATAATTCTTCTCTTCACTTTTTAATCTTCTGAATGTAGTCTCTCCTTTGTTTCCCAAATTGTAATTCATGAATTTTGATCTAGAAAGTTTTTAATCCTCCATCTTTTCCTATTTCCCTCTTCTCAGCTCTTATAAACTGTCTTAGGTCACACATTTGATCTAAATGAGATCTTCTAGATGACATTTTATTTTTTCAAAAAGGTCATAAATATCACCTATACTATCTATACATTCTCTGTTATAAGAACCTTTTGTTGGGTACTGAGAACAAAAAATGACTTCTAGTCAAGTTCTGCATCCTCTATAGTTTCTTTAAATTATATTTCAAAGTTCTTTGGCTCATCACTAAAGATTTTATTTTAAAATATATGTAGATTATTTTTATTAAAGAATTTATTAATATTGATTTTTAGTAAGTACTAACTAGAATTTAAAAAAATAATCTACATGTTTTTACATGTAGATTATTTTTTTAAATTCTAGTTAGTACTTGTGATAATCTACCTTGAAATTTCATTAGCCAGTTCTACCAGCTTCTAGGGGTATATTTCAATTTTCAGGTTATGCAGGTGACAATCTGGCTAACCTTCTGGTCACTTCATAACGCTTTTCTCCATCCTCCAATAATAATGTCTTTGCTGATTTCCCAGCCTCCTCCACTGATATATTTCTTGAGAACCTTCAATCTACAATTATTGCCTAAACCCTAAGTCAGTATGTGGAAGATTTTGTTTTGGCAGCACTCCACTTTCCATTATGATGATCTATTATAACATTAAAAAATGCCCCAAAACTTGGTAGATTGATACAGCAGGATTCTTATTACATGTCACAGTTTTGTGGGTTGACTGTGATTGGTTCAGTTTGTTTTTATTACTTCTATGTTTGGAGGGATTTAATCTTTTGTTATCTTAATGAAATGGGGCATTAATGGTATGCTGTTCTCATACATGGTTGGTGGTCTGTGACAGAGTTCAGGTGGTGAGAACCTGTATATGACCTCTCCATGTCACTTACACAGCTCATAGCAGGTGGCTCGGTTCCAAGAGGAGTTGCCACAAGAATAGTTTTAGAAAACCAGGAAGAAGCTATAAAGACTTCCGATGATTTAGTCAGGAGTCATTCAGGTTTTCTTCCACAGTATTTTGTTGATCAAGAGCAAGTCACAAAGCCAGTTCATAATCCTGGTGAACATATTAATTACACTAAATCATATATGCTAAGAATAATGGACCATGATCTTTAGAGACCAGCTTCTTAGATGGAGAGAGATATGATGATAGATACAGATCTAATGAAATGTAGTGTAATTGCATTAGAACTAATTATTGGTTGGCAAGCTGGATGCCAAGAGAATAAAGAGGTATGTTAGTGCTTTCAGATGTGGGGAATAGTCAGCCTGTAGGGTGTAAAAGGTCCCCGAAATCATTTTTTATGTTACAGGACAGACACCCATGCTTCTTGCTAGATTCCCATGGCTAGTCTTCTGGTATTTATAATTTGATAGGGCTGATGAATTATGCTATATCCAAATGGCCCTCTTGATAGATAAAATGTTCCCCATCATTGATGGTCAGGTCTTAGTGTCTTTCCAGCACAGGTGATGTGGCTTGATCTCCTCCCATGTTTGTTAAATCTTGCATAAAACTAGTATTATAATTTTTAATAAGACGTATTGAGATACACTGGTAGTACTTTTTGTGTGTGTGTGTGGATCATGGGGCTTGAACTTGGCCTGGGCACTGTCCCTGAGCTCTTCAACTCAAGGCTACCACCCTACCCTTGAGCCAAGCCCCACTTCCCATTTTCTAGAGGTTAATCGGAGATAAGAGTCACAGGTCCTTTTGTGCCTGGGCTGGTTTTGAACCTTGATCCTCGTATCTCAGCCTCCCGAGTAGCTAGGATTACAGGCGTGAGCCACTATGCTGGTAATTCTTTTATTTGCTTTTTACTGTCTATCCCATCTTGCTTTACCCAGGAATAGGAATGAGGATTTTGCAATGAGGATAGAATAAGAATGAAGAAGAATGACAGCCTCTGCTTTACCTGCTCTTCAGTGTTCTCAGAGTTCTTTTTTTTTTCTGTTGTTGTTGGGATAATGTATAGAGGGGTTACAGTTACATTCGTCAGGTAGTAGGTGCATTATTATTATTATTATTATTTTGCCAGTCCTGGGCTTGAGCTCAGGGCCTGAGCCCTGTCCTTGGACTTTCTCAAGGCTAGCACTCTACCACTTGAGCCTCAGCACCATTTCCAGCTCTTGTCTATGTATGTGGTACCAAGGAATCGAACCTGGGTCTTCATGCTAGGCAAGCACTTTAACCACTAGGCCAAACTCCCGGCCTAGTAGGTGCATTATTTCCCACATATTGATACACCTTCTCATGTATTTGTCCCCATTCCCCTCCCCCAAGTCATCTTGTTCCCCCACCCCCTGCTTCCCTTTCCTATTTCAAATAAACAAACAAATGTATATACAATATACCAGGTAACAAAGTCAGATAAAATGGTTATGAGATTAACCATAGGGGCAAAAAAGAGAAGAGATATAACATAGTACATAAAGAACAACAATCACACAAGATAAACCTCTTGTTTCCTAGAATTCCTTTCATTTAGTCTCATCCTATATGTTCTCAGAGTTCTAAAGACTGAGCAGGAGCTAAGTGCCCTAGGCAGTGGGTCTGAGGTGTAGGGGGAGCTGGGAGGAGGAAGTGGAGCTGGAGAATATTTCCCTCTGAGAAAGTGGCTTTGGGCTTTGAGGCAGCAACAGTAATATTTCATGTCTTCCTTCAGGTCTCCTACCTTTAAATGTCAGTCTCTGCACCCGCCTTATCTCCTGTAGCACATTTCAATTAGGTATTCCAAATCACACTCCTTTCTTCCAGGACAAATATGCCAGAGGTGATATTTACTGTTACAGCAGCATTTTCAATACTTGGAAGGAAACGGCCTAATGACTAGCAGCTTCTCCTTTATAATTAGCATAAAATACAATAATCATGGGAAGAGGAGGTGCATTCTGTTTGGATGAGAGTTACTGGCTGATTTAAAGGACTGATTTTTGTCTTTAGCTTTCCTGCCCCTATCCATCCCTTTTCCTTGCCTTGAAAGAAAAATCTCCTATTCATTTCTTCATTGGAGGCCTCTGAATGCCTTCCAGAAGTTTTAGTGTTAGAAGAAGCTAGAGACACGTGGTCCCCATTCCTCTCACTACTGTTCCTTCCTGTTTGTGGATGAATGCATGCATGAAATCCGAATCTTTATTTTTCTAGTAATTTACTAGCATGACCTCATATTCCTTGTCGTGAACTAGTTCCCTATTTTGTGGTTGTTTGCTGTTGTTAAATTCTATTAGTAGGTGTACAAAGGTGTTGCCATTCAACAAGTCAGTTATGAATGCCAGGTGTCTTGATCTGTATCACCCCATTCATCATTGCCTCCCTTCCCTCCCAACCCCGCCTCCCTCTTCTTGATTTTCTTAATTTTACATTGAATATTATGACTGCCATCTCCCCTTCCCCCACTTCCTGGATACTGTTGACTTTGCCTCTAGGAGACGGCTGAGAAAGTTGTGCAGTGGATGTTACTGCTTAGGAGTGCTCTGTGTGATTTGAAGGCCCTTTAATGGAGTCTGCATTTCTCATATCCCTTCCTCGCTATCCTTGTACCCGCTTGCTCAGTGAGCTGCTGTCTCCTTTGCCTCCTTACTAAGATCTGCATACTCCTTTCCTGCCAGTCTCACATGGAGCCACCAGTGCTCATGGTGAGAGTGCGGAGTCAGCAGGCATCTCAGTCAGAACTCCCCATATTTATTCATCAAGTCCTTCCTTCAGACCTCTGTTCTACGTTTTCTTGAGGGACCATTCTCCATTAAGCCTTCTCCATTAAGCCCTGTCTGGCCAATTGGTAACAGTGCCATACCCCTTTCCAAATATGTGACAGGCTCATTCTCATTAGCGTTCCATCGCTCTGTGCCTCAATTTCTTCCATGTATGAAATGGATCGAGTCATTGCTCTCTGTCTTGCAGTGTTGCCAATGTGACAGTGAAAGAGAAAGTGAAAATACTATCAAACACCATATGAATGCCAGGAAGTAGGTTAGCAACACATTGCAATCATTAGTTAACATGGACTGCGGGCATCCACTGTTCACAGCTCTGCATTGAGGAGAGAGAAAGGCCTCTGCATCGCCAGGGACAATTGGAGGAACCAGGGATCTGGTGTGACTCTGTTTGACCTACATATGAGTTCAAAAGTGATAAGCCAGAAAGTCACATGTATGGCAAACTTTGATCTCAGCACATTCTGTCCCTCAGATATTTCAAAGCACTGTGCCAGGGCCCTTTGGACTGCTTGTTGATCATATCTGCCCTTCTGAACAATCCTCAGACTGGGGACTAAGGCTGACACTCACAAACAATCACTTTAAAAAGAAAACAAAACAAAACAGATTCCTCTGACTGGGGTGATGCTGTTATTGATTGTGACTGTAGCCAGGAGGGAGACAAATAATGATTTGAGGTCTGGAAAATCTGCTGTCACAGAGCCCCAATTTCATGTAGACATCACTGCTGTTGAAAGGGAGCAAAGCAATCTCTAACTAGGATGTAGTTGGGTCTTTCCACTCCCTTCCATCTGCAAGTGTTCTATGTGGTATCAGCTGCTGAGTCAGGAAATGCTGAGAGGTTTAAACATGCTGATGCTTGTGGGGCTAGATGAATAACCCAAAGCTGCCCAAACTGGCTATTGAGGAGGAGGCAGACTGGCCAGAAAGCACTGGGTTATGGGGGCATCGGCTGGAAAGCATGGATGAAGTGACAGGCCTGCCTGCTTGCTTCCAGCCCCCATCTGCCTTCTTCCTCTGCCTCTCTTTCCTCTCATTTGACCAAGCCCTGCTGAGATGGCTGCACACTAGCACTCCAGTCTCTGACAGCTGCTGCCCTCTGCTGGGGAAAAAGCTGCACTTGGTATAGGATGTGCTGACTGTGAGGAAACCAGGTGCCAAAGTTTGTGTGCAGCAAGGGGCCTTTGCACCAAAAGGCATTATTTCATAGGTGCTCTCAGTGGGGTGCCGATCTCTATGGAGTATGACCACAAAGAATTTATTGCTTTGAGTTCTTTATGTTTTCTATTCAAGAAGAATGTCCACAAGGAAGTGATTCCTACTTCCTCCTTACCAGGACTGGATATGGCATGTTGAGATCCAACATCATGGAAGAGTGGAGATTACTGCGTTAGCTAGGCAGATGTATTTCTTAGGGGAAGTTGACAGAGGGAAGTTAAGTCTTGAGAGTCTACAGAAGGCTGAGCCAGGAAGGGTCTTGGCTCAGAAAGAGACACCGAAGAGTTCTGTGTGGCCACAAAATGGCAGACAAAAGGAGAAAGGCAAGATGTGTGGCTCAATCGTATAGTCCACAAGGGAGAAATAGTACATAGGAAAGTAAGGAATGAAGTATCTGTCACTATGGCACAGATTTCCCCGGAGCTGGCCCTTCTAGTAGAATGTGTCCAGCTGGCTTTGGAAGGTAGACAGACAAAAGCATCCCTATCTCCAACATGCAAGCAAGGTAACCCTGGGGACCTCTGCCTCCTCAGCAGGGATGGAGCCCAGGCAGACAGGAGCAGTGACCTCATGAACCGCATAATAATTCTACTTGAGGGATTTACTTGGTTCCATGAGCTCCTGCCAAGACTCTTGGTTAGAGCTAATGGGGCTCCCCCAAGCCAGCCAGCGTCTCCTAGTGATGCCAGGCAGGAAATAGGTTTCCTGTTCTTAATGGGCTTGTTTAATCTCTTATTGAGTGGGGTTTAAATGGCTTTATTATGTATTATAATAATAACAGCAAGCCAGCATTATTATTAGTTGTAGTAGAAAAAGTATGATGTCAATCTTGACTGCTATCTCCCATTTGTATCTTTGCCAGCTTAGGAGACTTTTTGCTGAAGAATGAAAGGAGACTGACATTAGGAGTAATAATTGCAGAAGATGGCAGACGTTGTCCTTGGATTTTGTGTCCTTGCGCGTTCTGATTCTGAGGTGTGGTGTGGTGTGTGTGTGTGTGTGTGTGTGTGTGTGTGCGCGCGCGCTGGTCTTGGCTTGAACTCGGGGCTTTTGGTATGTCCCTGACTTCTTTTGCTCAAGGCTAGTGCTCTACAACTTGAGCCACAGCTCCATTTCTGTCTTTTTTTTTCCTTTTTGGTGATTAATTGGAAATAATAGCCTCATGGGTTTTCCTATTCAGTCTGGCTTTGAACCTCAACCTTTGGGTCTCACCCTGTTCAAAAGCTAGTAGTGTAGATGTGCCGTCTGCAGTTGGCTAATTTCTGAGCTCTTTCTCTATGTTTTCTCTCACTATGTTTCTTCTCTTCCATCCCATTCATTCAAGTTTCTCATGTTTTCATCCTAAGAGAAGATGGAAGAACAAACATTTTGTCATTTTAATTTATGGCTGTTTGAAGTAGTCTTACAAGGTAGCCCAGGTTGGCTTTAGTCAGCCTCCGATGTCCTGAGTGCTGTGATTACAGTCATGTGCCATTATCCCTGGCTAACCAACCTCTATCTTCTTTATTTATTTAGGGTTGGAATTCCTAGGCAAAGGGCTGAAGTTAAATCTGGGGCTGTAGCAGAGGAGAGTGTGGAGAAGGTAATAGGTGCTGAGAGAGACTAACAGTATGGTCAGATCCTTAGTGGCCCCCTAAGCCCATACATTGACTCCTGATCTCTAGAGTGATGGTCCTGTGAGGGAGGCTGAGGGGGGGGGATTAGGTTATGAATGCAGAGCCTGCCTAATTGGGACTGGCATCCTTAAAAAGAGTCCCCAGGAAGGACACGCTTTTCCACCCCCACAGTGAGAAGGTTCCATCTGTGAACCAGAAATCTACCTTCATCAACACCACATCTACCAATGTTTTGATCTCGTCCTTCTCAGCATTCAGAATCATGAGAAATAAACTTCTGTTGTTTATAAGCTACCTAGATTATGGTGTTTTGCTATAGCAACCTGAATGAACCAGGCATCAGATTTGCAGCTAGGATTGGGGATGTGAGGTGTGTGTCAGGGCTTAGTCATTTTTTATATTAGGTTTATTCGGTTCACTGTAGTTCACGACAGCAGTATTAGCTTTCTTTCCACCAATTCTCGTGTTTGACTTGAGTGGATTTGGCATCTTTTAAAGCAAAATGTCTAAGAAAGCAAAGGGTTACATGTCATCCAGGCATTTAACAGAATACATACTAAAATAAATGTCTGACAGCTAATTGTTTTTGGCAGGTCCTGGCGCTTGAACTCAGAGCTAGGCCACTGTCCTTGAGTCGGTGAGTGCTCAAGGCTAGCGCTCTATCCGGCTTTTCTGAGTAATTTATTGGAGACAAGAGTCTCATAGATTTTCCTGCCTGGGCTGGCTTCAAACCCTAATCCTCAGATCTCAGCCTCCTGAGTAGCTAAGATTAGAGATAAGCCAATAGTACTCAGCAGACAGCTGATTTTTGAAGTTCATTTTATGTGGCAAAATGTACTACATTCTCAAAGACAGATGTACCACATTTCTGGGAACACTACCGAAGAGTCATGGTTCATAGGCTTCTGTGGGTACAAGAAACACCAGCAGAGCTTATTGAACTGTGGCTGTTTGGGCATCTCCCTCAGCAAGCCTGTGGTGACAACCACGCATGAGGACTTGGCGTTGATCTCCATCCAGAGTCTGTATCTGCGTGGCACATGGGACTCATGGACAAGATCTTCATTTCCACATGTGTGGCTTTCCTCATGAGTTCAAAGAATTGTTTATGATTACTGCCATCAGTTGCCTCCCACATGTGTAGGACAATCGACAAGCAGTGAGTGATATGCAAGGTGGAAGGAATGGAAACATGCTACCTATGTAGTGGACAAACCAAATGCCTGGATTCTCTGCAGATTCCCCTGTTGGAAATTCTAACCCTCCCAGTGTGATAGGATTAACAGGCAGTGCCTCTGGGGTGGAAGCCCTCATGATGGTACTTGTACCTTTATAAAAGGTATCCCAGATTGCTGCGTCCATCCTTTGAGGAGACAAAAAGAAGATGGAACTCCATAATCCAGGAAGAGAACCATCATCAGAACCAATCCAGGCTGGCCTCTTGAAAGTGAGCGTCTCGTTTCCACAATGATGAGAAAGATGTATTGTTTACAAGCCACTTAGCTCACACTAAATAAGACAGCCTATGTAGAGTTTTCTGAGCTCTAAGGATTTTTTTTTTTTTGAGGATTCAGCTTGACATTCAGATGGAAAATACATGATGCTCTGACAGGTTAATTCTGACTTGTAGGTAGGATTCCTAATTAGAACCCATTATAGGTGGCCTAGCAATTCTTGGCAAGACATAACAGTCCATCTTACAGAATCCTGATGGAGAGAGACAATGAGACCTCCTTTCCTTTGGGCCTGGCTTATGGTTGTGTTGAGGCCAAGGAAAACAGGAGAATTGTCCCAGCTGTGCTTATTGTGTGTTGAGAAACAAGACAAATGGTAACTTAAAATTTGGTTAGATGATTGTATTTGTGGATTTTTAAAAAGCTTCTCGCCTTTGAGCCTCCTTTCTTGGTTTAAAGAGTTCGCTAGTCTGAGTCTGAAGTAGATGGGATACACCTTCCATGACGAAAGCTGCAAAGCCTCCTCTTCCTTTCCCTAGACTCAGAGAACCCTGTGAGCCAGACTCAGCAGATAGGAAGAATTAGCTTTGATGATGGCATAGCTCATCCAGGGCCCAGAGGGAGTGGTATAGCATCAGAGAAAGAGCACAAGGGCTTTCCCTTCTTTCTGTCTTAGCAGCAGGCTGGCATTTCAGTTTTCTTCTCATTATTCATTTCTGGTTCTCATGCTCTCTTCTCACAATAAATGATCCTGACACAATTATGGTGCTAGCACAAGGACCCAATAGCACAGTGACAGGCCACTGTGTGGAGTGTGGGTTCACTGATGAGTGGTTCAAGGTAGTGACAAATGAGCAGGTAAGGGTGGAAATGAGAAGAGGGAGGAAGAAAATATTTAGGAAATAGAATCAGCTAGGGCTAATGAGTGATGGCTTTATTATCTCTGAACTGAAGAAGCAAAGATGAACCTGCAGTTTTTCACTTTTGGAGGAAGAACATCCATGTGGTTGGCAAACTAGATGCCCCAGAGTTAAGATGAGGAAAATGGTAAGTGATTATTGAACAGTATTGGGTTTGGTTACAGCTTGGCTATAGATTTCACCATTTTGAATCAGTTTCATTCAGCAAACACCGAGTGCTTACCACACATTAGGTATCCATGGCTATGTAGAAATGCAATTTATTGTGATTTGGGAGTTGAAAAAGCAGCCAGAGATTCGGGGAGGGAAATCCCACATGTCCCTAGAGTGACAAACAGAAAATGGGTGGAAAGGCTGGTGATGAAATTCCTTGAGAACCCAAATGGACCCATGTGACACTTGAATCTGTACACAATGGTCCTTGGGTCCTATCGCTTCTCCTCTGTCTTTTCTTCATACTGAGCTATCTCCTCCCGAACCCTACAGCTCGATGGATTCACCATTAAATGGTTTTTATGCTGCTTGAGCATATACTTCACTGAAACTGCGTTCTTGCTCCTGCGGTGTGTGTACTGGGGAGCTGCCATCCCTGTCTTCTCTTCTTCCCTCTGATAAGGTCTGTGGCTAGATGCAGAGCGTTGGGTATTTACATACCTAGCTCCTGCCTTTGTTTTCAAGGCTCTTTGTTCAAATGTCAGTACTGGTTTGTAAAACATGAACAGAGTTGGGGAGAAAAGTAATTACAGTTCCCATCTGGTGTTTCTGCTGACACACTGTGGAGCTGCCTGACTGCACTTCTTCCCTCAGCCTTCTCTTATTCTGTCTTCTCAGTTGCAGGGCTGCCCTCTCCCTTGTCTGCCTACTTCTTGCTCTCCCTCTTTTGCTTGTTCTGCATGTTAGGTAGCCATAAATAGGAAGGGTAGCTGGCCTTCTCATGGCCTCTAACTTGTCTCAAAGTCTCCACCTGTCTTTACTATGTCAAGATGGCATGGCATTGACTTTATAAAAGGAAATCTCTGGTATGTTGTTCCATTCTCAAGGTCCTTTACACAGAAATCTCAATCCAAACCTTCTCTTGCATTAGACCAATCTAAAACCCTTTTTAATTTCTTTTACTTGGTAGAGACATCCAACCAATATGCCTAAAATGGTGTGTTTGAATGCTAACCTAATTTCTCTCATGGCAATGAATGATTTTAATATATGAGAACTTGAATACAGACCTTTCTGTATCCATATTTCCGGCTCTGCAGAAGACAGATTTTCTGATTGTCACAATTCTACAGTTCATTCTAGAGTAGGGATTGTGCCTCACTTAGGCATTTCTAAAAGAATGAAAATAGGGATCCATAAGGTACTGTGAACTAAGGTTCTCTTTTTTGTCTTTCCTGTTTCATCAACTTCCAATCACTATTATATCATAAAAGATATAATAGTTTCACCTTCATTTTGGAGGTTAAAACATTTTTTTTCAGTATAAAGAGCAATACTCAAGTATATTTTCTCCTGATGCAGGGCCTTGTAACATGCTAAAAACTTGAAATTCAGTAAATCATCCAATAGTTTCATTGTTATACTATTTTTAGCCAGAATAGTTTAGTTCTGACAATTCCAAAAAGCTCATTCATGCAAAATGGTTTATTTCAATATTCCAAAACATGTTTTATGTACCCTGTCCTGGAATTATTCTAGAAAGTTGAAGAGATCAGTGGTTAAAATAAATATTTTTATTATCATGGAGATTAAGCTTTAGTGGAGTGTTAGGTAGGAATCTATGAAATAAATGTTTATCATGCTATAGATAACGATGAATACTCTGAAGAGTGATAACAAATTGAGATAAGGCAAGATGTACTAGCGATGATGATTTCAAATTTAGGTAGGGTGAACAGACCTGGGTATACAGATAGCATGGTATGGACACATGGTATTCCAGGGGCCGAAGCAAGATGCTCAGAATACAATAAGACTCAAATTCTCCAAGTGCAATCTGACTTTGCATCCCAATTAACAGTGACAGCACACTGCTTTAAAATGGGAAATAATGTGGAAGGAAAGCAAACGCTTGATCGTTGACCTGACATTCACTGTTGCAAGATTGGAAACGTACAATAAATGTCACTGATGGAGCAATATTCATGAAGCAAAAATGTCAGTTTTCAATTTGGCACGAGGATGGTTTGACATGTATTAGTCGCGAGCAGAATATTATCATAATTAATGCATTAATAATGTAGCTGTCCTTTTTCTCCTGATCCCAAGTTAAAAAGGAAGAAATGGAGAGAAGCAGGTGAAAGAGCTGCTCTTACCCTGATCAGACCTTTTCTGCTAACAGTTTCCTTCACTTTTGCCCTGCTATATCTATGGCATTGACTTCCAATTGGTATCCAGGCTGACTGAGCCATCTGAATTCTTCTTTCATATTTCAATGAGGAACTCCAGTGGCCTTGTTTGTTAGCTGTAGGTTTTCTTCTCCATTTTCAGCAGTTCTTGAAAGATATTTCTGAGGATCCATAAAAAGAATACACAAACAAAATCAAGAATACAAAAATCTCCCCATAAGCCCACCACTCAGAAAACTACCACCACTATTTTGTTATTTCTACTTCAGTCTTTATTAATAATTATACATGTTCATACTTGGAAATACCAGATCACTCTATATATAGTTCAGTGATCAGTTTCATACATTTCATACATATTAAATTTTTTTTCATCTGAATAAATGGGTTTTGAAAATATCTAATTGGTTGGTGCCATTTTATTATATAACTAGAGCATGGAGCAATTTACTAATCCTTTCTTAATGTCATATAAGTTATTTATATGTTTGTGATTATTTAAAATATATTATGATAGACATATTTGGCTTAGTATGAGAAAATTACAAAATTGGCTCCAAAAGTCTTCATATGTATTTATGATGATATGTACTGAACAGTTTCTTAAGTGATAGATGGGTCTCAGTTACCTATTGCAATGTAGTTCTTCACACAAACAAAAGCCTTGAAACATAAGCTATAAATATTATGACTTGTGTGAATGAACCCACTGGATGGATCTCCCGATCTTTGCAAAGCTCTGTTCATGCCTGGAGATGGACTGCCTCATTGTTGGTTGATCTGTTACGTTCACGAGGACTAGGATAATTAGAATAGTTCATTCTGCTTCTTGTATTTCATCCTCTAATAAAGTTGGTTGGTCCTCATATGACCTCATGCCATTGACAGACACATGGGCAAACATATACTGTTTTAATCTGTGCTTAGACCGTCACAGAGCACTTAACTAAGCTGAGGCAAAGGTAGAATATTCTTCTTAATGTCATCCTAATTTTCAAAGCTTATAATCAATATTTCCAAATTGCTCTCTAGAAGAGCTTTAGCTAACATCAGTAATGATGCAAAACATTGTAGACCTCTTCCAATATTCTGATTCTGCTTATTCCTTTGTATTCTGGGCATGACTTATGACTTACCTATTTTGATTAGCATCCCTCTATCGCTCGAGGCTCGTATTTTCTTTTTGTGGTGGCTGTAGTCTTGCAGAGTATCCCCAAAGCCACATGTCTTTGATCTGCTTATCTATCCTCTCCATCCTGGTTGTGTCTGCCAACTCTTATTTGTGTTGACTGACTATTCCGGCTTTCTGGAATATTTAATGAACCATAAAAGCTCATTTCCCAATGAACTATGGAGTTTCACCTTCGCTGACTACAAAAAGTGGGGCAATTGTTTTTCCTCATTATTTCTGACATATTAGAAATTGTAGGGCCAGAAAGCACTTAGAATTAAATCTAATTTTTATACAATGTTATTCCAAAGATATACCTGTATATATGGGAATGCATATAGATGAATGTATAAATATAGGTAGGAATAAAAGTCTGGAAAGAATTTATGACTGTACATATTTTAGTGTATCTCTGTACAATAATATAATGGGTAAATCTTTAATAGTGTACATAGAAAATGAGAGTCATAGAACTTAAAGGATGTTGTTTCTTATTCTACAGATAAATAACAAAACTGAGGCTGAAACTAAATCTATTGGCTTTCATTTTGATGTTCATTTGAAATGATTCTTACATGTGACCTCAGAGGCCTGCTGTCTTTTGTTGAATTATTTGTAGCTGAGCAGCATTGATAATTTGACTTTGTTTTTTTTTCAAAAATTGCTTTGGGATTTTTTTCTTGCAGGTTCATAGAGCAATAAAGAATATTAAAAAAATGATCTAGTCATCCAATTCAGTCAATTCTGAGTGTCATGTGCATATAAATATAAATCGCACATGTATAAATTACCAGGGCTTTGAAATTTGATGTATATATACAGATATACATGTGTCATATGTATACATATAACATACATATAACATAACTCTCCCCGGTTTCAATGTAATTATATATAATTATATATGTATATATATGCTGAGCTTACATATTATCTTAGTCCAGGATGCCTAGGCCTTTCCATATATAAAATAATATGTATAATCTGCATAGTAATATGTATAATAATAATTCTGCACATATAAATTATATATAGAGAGTAGAGCTTACATATATATGTGCATAGATGTATGCACATATATAATAGAAAAAACCAGAAGATTATTTCATTGTAAAATACTTACAATGATGTATTTTCCTATTGCCAGCCAGCAGAGAATGGAGTCATTGTGATGGAATGTCTTCACTGAAGTTTGAAATAATAAGGGTATTTGTTGGGAAGCCAGAGCTCAGGCATCTGCCCATGGAAATTAGTTGTTATGCTTAAAGCTGAGTGTTTGATTTGTTTTCTGATTCTCCTCTGTCTTATTTTCTTTTCATCCCGGTATCCCAGTAGGATACCAGAAAAAAAAAAGAAAGAAAGAAAAGGAAAGTATGAGATAATCCACTAAAGAGGAAGGATTGACACCAGAATGGCCATGACGATGAAGAAGAAAGAATTCCCCTCTGTCTGTAGTGCTCATGATCTGGGAAACACAAAAAAGATGTGGTGTCTAGAACATATCATTGAAAGTCAAAGTCAGATGTTACATTTGGGATCTGAAAACATGTGGCTGTACTCCCACCCTTTACCTCTCTATAGCTTTCCTTAAGCCTTTATGGAAAAATTTAATGCTTAGAAATAGACACAAATTGTGGGGACAAAGACTGAAGTCTGAGGCTTCTTCACCAAGCCAGAGAAGCCAAGCTCAGTCTCTAAGACACAAGCATTTCTAGTTTCTCATTTCCTATTGCTCCCATGTTTCTTCTCTTGGTCATACTTGGCTTGTGGAGATTGCCTTGGTGTCTGAGTTTCTGTAGGTGCAGGGAAGAGTACTGATCTGTTGCAGAATTCAGATGGAGATTTCCAGCCAGTCAGTGAGGTTCTAGGACCCCTGGACCTAGATGAACTTCTGGGACTTATGCTTCATCATCCCAGAATTCAAGTAGAATACAGGACAGGTAAGGACAACAAAGTTCACCCAGATTATTCAGTTTTACTGAGTCTCACTGGCACATGTTCCTTAACCTACAGCTGTGGCTGGAAAATAACTGGCAGGGACACAAGAAGGAGATGAGGAATGACAGCTATAGTTACTTGTCAAAAAGTTCTTCAAAAGTCATTTCAGCTCCTTGCTTATTAACCTCTGTAGGCTTGATGCCTTACCTAAAAATTCCAGCAAAGACAGAATAGCATCTACCTCAAGGCTTTCTGTGTTCTGTATGCCAGTACTAGGGCTTGAACTCAGTGCCTTTGCACTACCCTATAACTTTTCCATTAAGGCCTATGCTCTAACCTCCTGAGTTCCAGCTCCAATCTGGCTTTTGTGTGGTGAATTATAGATAAGAGTCCCACCAACTTTTTTTTGCCTGGGCTGGCTTTCAACCATAATCCTTATATCCCAGTTTTCTGAGTAGTTAGAATTGTAGATGTGAGCCACTGTTAGCTGACCATTATCAAGATTTGTTTCAGAGCTAAAATATTTTAGCACCACAATAACACTGAAAACCATTCTCGGCATGCTGACTACTGAACTCATCCTGGATGGGCAATTGCATCTTAAGTGAGAATCTCTACTGTTTTATTTGTATTCTCTGCATTATCCCTGACCAAGAGAAGGAAGAACAACAAACACACTGGTCTCCTTGATAAGTGTGGGGAGATAAGGCCATAAGGGCAAATATTGAAATGTAAAATGGTATCTGCTTTTCTACCTCAGCTGCTACCTAAGACTGTCACTCATATTAAGCACCATTTTTCATAACCATTCTCAACTCACCCCTTTCGCGTTGCTTCTCACCATATGTCCTCAGTTGACTCTGAGCTCATTTGTAATTGCGGACTTGCTTCTCCTCTCCGAGATGTTCTTTCATTGGATCCCGCAGGGTATTCTTTCTCTACCTCCAACTTAACACGAGCTCCATTCACCTTGCATATCCTTCCCCCCATCTCTCCTTCTCTTGCAATTGTCCCCAATCGTCCCTCTGTGTTCTGTCCCCACAGGAGTCTGCACCCAATTCCAAGCAAGTCAGGCTCTGTCTACCATTGGCTTCTCCTTAATGCTCAGCTCTGACCCATTGTAAACCATAAAAGTGTCCTTTGCCCAAATTCTTCCTTGACTCCTTCCTACCCCCTGTCTCCATGGTTCATTTTGGTAAGCTGGCTCACTGTTTAGAAGGAAGCACTACCTCCACCTTCAAGGCAGGCTAAGGGTAGAGTTTCCTGGCCTATATCATGAAAAGTATGCATCCTTAGTGCTTTAAAAAGGGCGAAAGTTATATTTATCTCCCAGAAACTTTCATGACCCATTCCCTCATGTCCTCTTCTAGAAACACAATACCAATGGCTAACATTTATAAACTAGTTTCTACATGCCAGGTACTCTAGAAAATAAGATCTGACTTCTTGTCTTAGACCTTTCACACTGCTATAACAAAATACTACAAATTGAGTAACATAAAAAAATACAGACTTGTTTATTATAGTTCAAAGGCTGAGAACTTCAAGGTCAAGTGCTGGCACATATAGTATGTGGCAAGGGCTCTTATAAGCTTCCAAGCTTCTGGATTGCTGCATTGGCCCAAAGGGGTCATTGCTAGTTCCCTTATGACATTCATAAAGTTACCTTTTTGTGACAATTAATCTCCTAAAGCCCTCTTAATGCTATCGCATTGTAATTAAGTTTTAACACATGGATTTTGAGAGATTTAGACTTCAACACCTCTTCTCAACAGGTTTATAAAAATAATCTTTTATCTACACTTAATTATCTTTACATCTTTTGTTTTTCTACATGAACATGTATCCTTCCCTGGGTATAGGGACAAATGTTCTGATTCTTTCCTCTGCTCATTGACTTGCAGTGATTTTGTTTGTGCGTGGATCCACTGAGAAGATCCTCTGCCCCTCTATCAGGGTTTGCTGCTTTACTTTAAGGCACAAGACCCTGAAGAGAAAAAGGACTGACTTCAAATGTGCACAGAGCGCTCTTGCTGTTCATATTTTGCTCACACCCTAGCTCAGCTCATCCTGGAGCCAACCCTGGTAGAGATTAACTACATTTCTTTATTAAGTTCTGTTTGCATCTTTCTTTGATCCTGTATCTGTCTCTCAGAAGTGCTTATGTACTCACGTTATCTATCTTGATGCTGACCTGTCCATGATCTATGAGGCAGGGAGAGAGAAAATGAGTGTACCTCAACTGGCGAGAGACAGGTCAGAGCATCTGTGCCGTCCATGGTGTTTCACAGCTGCAGGCCTTGAGGGAGATTTGGGAGACTTGGGGTTGAAGGAGTCTTGCGGTCTCAAGCAGCTGCCATTCAGCTGATCCTATATTTCAAAGCACACCTGCAATTTTATGGTGCACTCTCCCTTCTCATCTCCATTCTTTTTCTCCTTTATCCCAAGAGAGCAGCAGCAGCCATGTTGATTTTTCATCATCAGATTGTGTTTCTACCCAAACTATTATTATTAGACTAACCCGTTCACATAATATAATACACGATAGTGGAGGCCCTGCATAAATGCTTGGTAAAGTTAGAATGGCTATGATCAAGAAATCTAATAGCAACAGATGCTGGAAGGGATGCGGCCAGGAGGGATCACTACTACACTCGTTCAACCACTATGGAAAGCAGTATGGCAGTTGCTCAAAAGACTAAACATAGAGCTCCCCTATGACCTAGCAATTCCACTATTTGGCATTTACCCAATTGTCCAGAAACAAGGACATACTAAAGCCACTAGCACAACAATGTTCATTGCAGCACTATTTACCATAGCAAAGATATGGAACCAACCCAGATGTCCCTCAGTTGATGAGTGGATCAACAAGATGTGGTATTTATACACAACGGGATTCCATGCTGCTGTCAGAAAGAATGACATTGCCCCATTTGTAAGGAAATGGAAAGACTTAGAAAAAATCATATTCAGTGAAGTAAGCCAGACTCAAAGGAACATAGGCTCAATGGCTTCCCTCATTTGTCATAATCAGTAGAAATCTTGGGCTCTCCTAGCAGAGATTTACAATAGAATAAAACCTAGATACATAAGGCCATATAGTATGATGCTAAATGAAAGGATATAGAAACAAAAACCATACAATGAATGATTGTTGTCCTTAATGTACTATGTTATCTCTCATCTCTTTTGCCATCCCTTGGTTATCTCATATTGTTACAGTATTTCACCTTGTGATCTGATACATTGTATATATGCATATTTGATTATTTGTAATAGGATAGGGAAGGGGGGAAAACAAGAAGAGTGGCTGGGTGAGAGGAGGCAAATGGGGACCAAGACATGAGAAAGGGTATCAATGTATGTGAAGTAATGCACCTTCTATATGGTGAATATAATGTAACCCTTCTACTAATTACAATAAAATATATGGAAAAAATAAATGCTTGGTAAGTAAATAAATCCAATGCAAAGAAAGTCTCAGTTACCTCAGAAGTTCAGTCCTCGTGTGTAGAAGTAACAACTATTTTATTCAGGAAATTCATTTATACATTTATTTATTTATTGCCGGGAGTAGGGCCTTCCATTATCATTTGGTTATTTCACTCAAGGCTATGCTCTACCACTGTGAGCTCTGCCACAGCTCCACTTCTTGCTTTTTGCTGGTTAAATAAACTAAGAGTCTCATGGATTTTTCTGTCTGAGCTGGCTTCAGACTGTGTTCCTCAAATCTCAGCCTCTTGGATAGCTAGGACCACAGACATGAGCCACCAGCTCCTAGCTATATCGTAATCACCATTTTACATTATATGTGGTTCTGCCTAGAGAACATACACAACATATCTGCACTTCTGTTTTGTCCTCACACATGGCACTGGATACTTTCTGCTAAGATGCCAGACTTAGCTGGGGATGGGTGGAGGGAATGGCTATTAGATGGTTAGAATCTTTTTTATACATTTTCACAAGCTTTAGTTAGGATCTTGTGTTTCAAATGAAAAAACAATAGCAACCCAATAGTAAAAAAAAAAAAATCAGCTCCCATTGAATTGGGAGTCTTAAACTCTCAATTTACTACAAAGCTTTTATTGATTGCAAATAATACATAATCCTTTTTTAAGAAACCACAGGGGACAGCTACCATTGGTTGGTTGTAATAGCGTTGGGTGCAAATGAGCATGATGGTAGAAATTACAAATCAGCAGAAAGTAGAAATGAAAGAGTCTTGGCAGATCTGGGTCTGGGCATGTCTGTGGTGAATTCATAGAGCTCCTTGAAAGCCCTGGAAACCATGATATGCAAGGTGTAATGAATCCCCTGGGGTGTTTTTTTTTTTAAGGCTGTACATGAATCCATTCCCTGCCTTGCCTCATTTCCCATCCTGTGGGCTTTAACACTTTCTAAATAGCACACTGTGAGCCTCAAAAAACAACATTGGCATGAATCAAGTATTTTCTGTGTGCCAAGCACTGTTATAAGAACCTCTGTAGGTTTACTTACTGAATTCAATAACCCAGCACAGCTGATACCATGATAAGCCTTCTGTAGATGAGGAAACTGAGAGATACGGGGGTAAAAGCAGCGATCAGCTCTTCTGTATGACCAGGAGGTGAGGCTGAGGCTGTGGTTAAAAATCAATGCCATCTGATGGTCAAACACCTATGATAACCTTTATAGCACACTAGCTGGCATAGAGGTAGATGCACTCATGAATTTGGGTTGGCTGACAGTATGCATGTGTGTGGTTTGTGGGGTTATTTATTGGTAGAGATTGGTCAGTGCTGTTAGAACTAGTCAGGTAGAAATTTATGTATGGAGTTTCCATTAGGATTTTGTCATCTGCATTTTGCTTTCTGTCAGTGCGTTTAAAATGAGACTTTTCTGGTAATCCTCCAAATCTTTTCTTAGTCTCAAAAGAACATGGCCCTGAAGGCTGCAAAATCGTTGCTCAGCATGAAATCAGTAGGACTCAAATACACATCATCTCTCCTCCTTCCTTAGCTGATTCCTGTAACTCTGCTCATCTTTCTTGTCTGCAACCAGGACCAAACGACACCTACTCTCCCTTTCTCTGTCTTTATGATCTGAACAGACGGACACTGGTAAAAATAAACTTGATAACCACTGCTTTGGGAGTCCTCAGTTAAAAGACAAAAATGACCGTAACATCACCTTTTCTCCCTGGAAACAATCACTAGAGGGAATTTATGAATTTTGTATTCTGTGGGAGAGGCAGACTGGACCTCCAATCATAAAGACAATGTTCCTCCATCAAATCATCTATAATTGATGTTTCTTTCAGAAAGTTTTTCCACCTCTGAATCTCAGTTTCATCAGCACAATGCCTTATCTAGTTGGCCAAAAAAATAAGTTGTGGAATTAAATGAGTTGATAGATCTTTGCCTTGGGCCTTTTCGTATGTTCATTTATTTTTTACTAAGGAATATAACCTTATAACAAGCATAGCTCTAAGTACAGAATTCCAGCAGTGCGAAACACAGAAAAAAAAAAACCTAGTGCTCATAGACCTGACATTTTATTTGAAAAGACAGATAGAAAGAAAAAGAAATAAATAAAAACATTATCAGGTGATAAGAGTTACATAGAAAAACTAAAGGAGAATAAAAGGAATAAATGAAGGAGGCAATTATATAGAAGTTGCAAAATCGATTCTTAGTGTTGAAATTGTGTTTGAGTTCACATTTGTGGACACCAGAGAGCAACAAACTAAAGCACTATCAGAGGAGATGATGTTAAACCAAGGTCCTGGGGCAGAAATGTGTTTGGTGAGTTGGAAGCTGTGTGGTTGGGACATAGATAGAAGGCCTGAGGGGAGAGATGAAGTTAGATAATTATAGGGGCATGGAAAACAGAGTTCTGGGTGTGAGAGGAGTGTATTGTAGGGCAAGGATTGGCTGACAGAGGAAGACTTTTGCTTCTTTTTATAAAGTGTTACTGCAACATTCTAACTTACAATCCCTTTACCTTCTACCAATGACTGTTACTGATTCATATCAAGGAAAATTTAATGGTTTTGGTAAAGACATATGGCCTACTACACCAACAAAACTTACTATTTGGATCTTTACAGTCAAGGTCTGCCCACCCCTTGTTTTAGAAATTGGAATGATAAGAGAGTGTCTAACAATGGAGGTAGAATGAGGCTAACCAGGGGCAGGAAAGAGCCCTTAAGATATCAACATTGGGTGAAATGTGAGGGTCCTATCACCAATGGCAGAATATGTTACATTCAATGTTTACATCCCCTATGAGCTAGGATGACAGTAGCACAGGACCGTCATCACAATCCAATTTGTGTATTGCATGGCATTCAAAGATCTTTCATGAAACCTACTTGTACTTGCTTGGTTTGTGGTCATCAGCATAGTGTGGTTGATGGTTGCTTCCACTCCCCTTGACCAAAACAAATAAACAAAAACCATCTCCAGGGGCTCTGCTTAGATCACTGAGGGATAAGGAGGAGTTTGTCCCTCTGAGAGGACCTTGAAGGAAAGCCAGGGCCCTCTGGCATCTGCATTTACCTCCTCTCTCTGGCAAAGTCTTCACATTTAAGCAAACGGCAGTTCTGCCTTTATGAGATTACGAATGTCAACAAAACCCCTGTGTCAGAATTTTCTAGGCTTGCTGCAGGGCTGTGGCTGGGACAGCACTGGGGGGCAGTGTTGGCTGGAGGAATTAGAGCAACACACCTTGGAGATGGGAGAAGGATCTGGATTTCCCAACTGGACTGGGAATGACATCTCCCAGGAATCATATTGACTGAAAAGCTCAAAGGGAGGAGTCAGATCTGCTGGAATTTTCTAGAGTCTACATCCAAAGCTTGGATGGAAAAGGGCAGACTTGGCATCCACACACTATGTGTTGCATTTAGGACAGTAGCTTTCCTCCTAGAGAACAGATCTGGCAACCCAGACTATATGCCTATCCTTGATGGAAAATCATAAGGAAGAATCTGGCCTTGGTCAGCTTTTTTTTTTTTCTTTTGTGGGCCATGGGGCTTGAATTCAGCCTGGGTGTTGTGCCTGAGTTCTTCAACTCAAGGCTATCACCCTATCCTTGAGTCAAGCCCCACTTCCCATTTTCTTGAGGTTAATTGGAGATAAGAGTCTCAGGTCCTTTTGTGTTAGGTCTGGCTCTGAACCTTGATCCTCATATCTCAGCCTCCTGAGTAGGTAGGATTATAGGCGTGAACCATAGCCTGCCAGCCCGGCTTCAACTTGTTTTTAACGTAAGTGATTGGTCCTTTACTGTGACTTTCTCTCATTACCTTCTAAAGCACTTTCAAAATGCCATCTGTGGACCAGCAGAAACTTGTTCTATGCAAAGGCATCATGTCAACTCAACCCACGGATCTCAGCAGCTTTTCATGTGTGACCTGGGGCAGGTCACTTAGCCTTTCTGAAATTTAATTTCTTCTCAGGGACTGATCAGACAGGACTCCGGAAAGAGGAAATTAAATTTACTACCCACTAGTATCACAGGTCTTTTAGGTGAGCATGATAAAATTCGAAAGTTTTGAGAACCACTCTTCTTAATTTTTTTTTCTAAAAGATCCTCATTTTTGGACAATTTGAAGTTCCTGCTAAGAGAAATGTTCACTTTTTAAAAAATCATTATCCACATCTCAAACTATTTTTAAATCTGAGCTAGTCTGCCAATCATCTTTGTAAAGTGAATTAATGCTCTCCGTTTTCTCAAAACCCATAAAGGATATCAACCATAATTTAACTTTTCCTTAAAGATTCAGGGGAAAACCATGAATATAATTGAGATTATGTTAAGTGAAGGGCTTTTTAGCATATTTTGTAATTTTAGGGGGAAATGGTACTGGGGTTTGAACTCAGGGCTCGATCTTTGCTAGGCAGGTGTTCTATGTATGCTTCCCACACAGATGGGGTGAAAACAAGCCACTGCCACTCTGACTTCTTGAGTGAGATGATGTAAAGTCTTTTGTCTGGACTGACTTTGAAGCTGCATCCTCCTGGTCTCCACCTTCTCTGACAGGTGAAATTACCTATAAGTTTATTTCTAATTGTTTTGAAGTCATATGTACAGTAATTGATACTGGGAACAAACCAGAATTTTTTTTTAACAGATTCATTACTCTAGAACATTATCTCTTCATTTCTACTAAGTTTTTCACTTTTTTTTGCATGTGTTGTTGAGATAGGTTCTATTTTTTCTTAAAAGATACAATGTATCGCTGGTGTCATTTACTGATAAGATCAAGTGCCCTTGTTGGTATAAGAGAGGTTCAGAATATACTTAATCCCACTTCTTATTGTCATCTTCTGGGTTCTTAAAGAAATATGAGAAAGACCACTGGGGACTGGAATGTGAAAAGGCCTGAGGTCAGGGCTATATTGCCACTTAGTGGCTATGTGACAAGCCATTTGTCTTCTCTGGGTGTTGAGCTGCAGCATAACGATCAATGGATAGTGCTTGCCTCTACTTCCTTGTTGCACTATAGCAAGAATCCAAACAAATAGTTCAAGAAAAGCCTCAACCCAGTATTTCCTGGGAGGCCTCCCAGCCAAGGCATTTGGCTGCATGGAACTTACCTCCTGAGACCCCTCTCCCCCGCCATAGACACATGCTCAACAACATTGTCATCAGGGTGGGGTTTTTTTCTTTTTGTCATACCTCAGAGACTGTGAAGTCAACACAGACATAACCTAATGCCACAAAGAGAAGGCCAGTATTCATTGTAGAAAATGGTTTGGAGGAAAAGACAAACAATACTCTGGGTAACTGCACAAACAGCGCTGATGGCACAGTCATGTGGATTGTGTGTTGGCTGTTCCTACCACTGGGGAATCTGGTGCTTTCTGAGAGGCAGGGGCTACCAGGTATTTACGAATCGTGCCTGCTTGGCATCTGTGGGTGCCTGGAATGGACCAGGATCTTCATTTGCAGATCACCAGTCAGGATTTGCAGGCAGGGATGTGCATTCCACGGATGAAGACCATTGTGGACTTCTGCGTAGACAGAGCCAGAAGCCACCCCCTCCCACAGGCACCCCCAAAACACCACCATTCCACCGAGACCGGAAAAGACCACTGCCCCCCCCCCCACAGGCAGCTTCCTTTAGCTGAGTCTATTTTGGGACCTCATGCCTCCTCTTCTTAAGAGCAAATACTAACAACAGCTATTCCAGGGCCACACTCTGCCTGCGTAAAGGAAGCTTCTGGAAGGGCAACCAAGTTCATTTCACCTCATTGCTATCCACTTGAATCCTAGTCAACTTTTGACCATTCAAGTTTGGCGTTCCCTATGAGGTCTTGGAAGGCCTCTCTCACCTCTAGCCTCCACTGTCACAAACTTCTTGGCATGCTCCTATTGACTGTCCAGTGCCTTGGTAAATTGACTACAAGTGGGTCTTAACTTGTTTCCTCCACTGGGCTGTCAGCATGTTGGCAGATGTACAAGGCCTTGGGCCAGGACACATCTGGAGGGGACAGCAGTTTCCTCCCTATCTGGTCTGGCCTCTGTAACAGGGTGCCCTGGGGAAGCCAAGACAGCAGAGCCTAGGCCACAGAGAGGAAGGAATTATGAAGCCTTAATGCCTTAAAATGATCTCAAGCTTCTAAAGGTCAAAACTAGACAGGAAGCAAGGGGTGTCCTCATGAGATCAGGAGTCAAGAAAGTGGCTGAGGTCCTGAGGAGTCCCCTGCTAGAGTTAGGAAGGCACTTTGTTGTTTCATGGAGTTGAAATGCACCATTTTCATCATGATATGCTCCCAAATCCAGATCTCCCTTCTAGTCCTGCTCCATAACAACCGGCAACAGTTTAACTCCCCTGGCTTACAATGTAAAGGATCTGGGCTCTTTTTCCATCTTGCTTCAAGGCCCGAGAGAATGGTGTGTGGAACTCTCGTGTACAGACTGGATATTCCAGGCAGTGTGGGTAGGGGCATGCTTCCAAAACTTTTATGGGTACACTGTGAAGATGGATTTATGCTTCAATCTGGGGATGTTGGTGAGCTCTATGCTCTATCCCTAGAGCACCAGCCATGTGGGTCCCAGATTCTCTTGCTATCTCATTGAGATGAAAAGGGGAGAAAGAGAAATTCTTGCCTCTAATGGTCCAGAAGTAGTTTTCCTCTCTTCTTCTATAAAACATGAAGATTCATGCCTTTGACTGCTTGCATTTTTCTGTTCTTTCCATCTGGAGAGCAGGTTCCCTGCTCACCCTCAAAGAACTGCCTAAGCTTCAGAATCTGAAGCTGGGAGACAAGATGTCCAGTTTATTCGCTATAACAATAGCTGCCAGACTTATTACAGTTATGTAATAGAGTTCTTTTTTTAGCCAGGGCATGAAAATGTGTGCATTGTCCTTTAGGTAATAAATGAAATAAAATGGGCTGAAAATAAATCAGCTTTGCAAAGTGGGGCTAAAGCTTTTCTATAAACTGTACCATTTTTAAATGCATATATAGTTGCTCTGGAAGGAGCTGGTGGAAAGGCCTTTAAAACCTTTTTGAGGGCCTGTCTTAACTTGAATGGTTGACTACTGACACTTTGGCTTGATAGGAAAGAAGAGACAGTTACTCTAAGCCTCTGAGCCTGGGGCCTTAGCATGAGGTCTTCACATGTACCCTCTGACATGGGATGGATTCTGCTTCCCAGGCTTCATTTTCCTCAAAGAGTTTCTTTCTCAGTGTCATGATAAAACCAAGGGAATATATGCATTGCTGGGCCAGATCTATCAACTTAGAATGGAAATAAATACTTCCCTTGTCTGAGGTTGACACCAAGATCCATTTTCTTTGGGACATTTTTTTAGACCATTATCTCTTTGGATTCCATACCATTTCCTCAGCACTTCCTGTAGCAGGTTGTCTCAGCTGTCGCACAGTATGCAACATGTGCCACGAGACCATTGTTCTTCTCTAATTGAATGGCTTTTCTGATGAATGGGGTTTATGATAAGCCTGTTTCTGGATATGGGGCGGGAGGAGGCTGAATAACCAGACAACATCTGCATATGAAATCAGTCTACCCAGATCAGGGCTGACGGGACATCACAGGTGATCTGTTAGGATGTGCTCACCAAGTGGGCAAGAAATCTGTTGCAGGAGGCTGGGGTTCAAGGCCAGTCAAGAATGGCCACCCACTACCCCTATGTGTAGACACAGGCCTTGGATGGTGGGAGACTTGAATCATCTCATTTCACTTCTCATTAGTAGTTTCCCTCTGTGCTCCTTGACTACGCTCTCTTTCTTGTGGTATGGGAAGCTATTAACAGTACAGGCACACTGCACATTGGCAGGGCTCTGGCTGCTGCTGGATAGCTTGTGTTTGTGTAAAATATTGAACACTCAATGAAGATTTATAATGGTTCCCCACCCATTTTTCGACTCCCCTTTTCTATTTAAAGATATATTAACATCTCTACTTCTACCTCCAGGGATAAGGGAAAAATAAGATTGAAAAAGACCTCTCTGAAGCAAGACCACACAAAAATAAAGTACCATTTTTCTGAAAGCCTTTCTCTAGGGTGGACATGGAGGCCTTCTGAGAAATAGGGAGCCACCCAAGTCTCTGGGGAGCAGTAGCCCCTGCAAGCAGACAAGTAGCTGACCCCTTCCCCTCTCCCTGGTTTCTATCACCACGGAGAGGCAGCGCTCCTGGGCACATCCTGGGCATAGTTGTGGCCCCAGGGTTATTTAGACATTGATTCCTTAAATCACAGTCTCTGCTCTCTGGCTTATCTTTCATGGCTGTAATTTGGCTTGGGTGGGAGTGAGTTGGGATGAAGCCGGAGGTGGGAGACAGCTATCTCTATCCAGCCCATAACCAGCAGGGGCCTTGTGGAAGGAGGGGCAAAAGACCACTGATGTTTTCCGGAGAAGTACATGATGTCCCCAGGCTGATCCAAGGCTACTTAGCTTCTTCAAAGCTGGGCTGAAATCTCTCCTCATCCATTTAACCCTCTTGGTGCCACCACCCACCAGAGAGGGGCCAAGATGAGCAGAATATATATCTCTGCACTCCAGAGTCATTTGTTTGGCATAGAAAGGCCTGCAGGGAGAAGATGCCCTGTCCATGGTTCTGATGTCCAGCCTTCTCCTGTTTCTGCTTCCCCCACAGGACCTCCCTCAGAACAGGCCCTTGGTCACTGCAGCAGCAGCAGCAGCAGCAGGCTCCAGGGCCAGACTGAGGGAGAGCATGACATGAGGCAATGTCTGTGGCCAAGAGGAGTGTGCTGAGGATGGGGAGGCACCGATTGGCTAGTGGTGAGGTAATGCAGTGCAGGCTAAATGTGGAAGCAGCAGAGCCAGCATCCAGGGCGTGCCTCCCCGAAAGCCTGAGCTGCCTGCCAGCCCTGTGAAGGACAAGGCCTCCTGGGGCTTGTGTAGGCCTTGTATGGCTGGCTGGCTCACTGGGCAAGGTGTGGGTATGGGTGACCAGATGGCAGGTTCTGAATTGTCATTACTATTTGAATTGTCATTACAGTTTCCTATCCTTTGACTCTTCAAATGCACTGCAGTTCTGTCTCCCTGCCTCTTAATCAAGTCAAGCTTTCTTCATGAAGGGAGCAAAGATGTCTGATAATGAGTAATTAAACCTTAGGACCACCTGCCCAGGTCGTGATGAATGACAGCCCATGCTGGTGATGAGGACAAAAATAGTGTTCAAGGTTGGACACTATATTATTAACCTCTTTAAGGACATAGACCTTCTGCAAGGTCCTTCCAAAGTATAGTTCTAGGTTTATAAATGGGTGACGAGTCCACACTCAGCCTCTCCACTAGCTCTCTCCTGCATAGTATCTGATGACATTAGCCATGATGAGTGGAGGGATTTGAAAAGGCCCTGTGGATTTTACTTCCTTCTCTGTCAGAAGAAACCTCTTGAGGGACAGAGTTAGCCTCTCCGGTCAAGTCTTGCTAGGCTGAGCCTCTTCCAGGGAGCACAGCTGATGCTCGGTGGATAACTCACATCACTGAAGGCAACAGTAACAGAGTGCCAGCTGTCTCCCTGTGCCACAGGAGGCTACAGGAGGGAGACCACATCTCTCGGGAGCTCATTTTTTTTCTTGTTTATTCAACAAATGACTATTTTGTACTAATACATTCTAAATGAACAGAATATAGTCCCTGATCTCCTATGGCTCATGTTGTTAAGAGAGTTCTAGAGGGAAAAATAAGAGAGAAGGACAGAAAAATGAGAGGCTATCGCAATGAACAGTGAATGCAGGTTGAGGTTACGTTGAATGGGTGGTCCACAATAAGCGTTGTTAATTGAGGGGGGAGGGGTGTTGATTCTGGCAACGTCCCGAGCCAAGATAAGTGTGCAGAGATCAATAACACAAAGAAAAGCCATCAGCAAAGGATGCCGTGGTTTGTGGTACAAAGCACCCACATACTGTAAGGATCCTATAGGCCACCAGAAGTACTTAGCATGTGATGCTTTTGGGTGAATATTCCAGCAACTTCTGCCCTTACACTTAAAGAGAAGCTTGGTAATGGGCCAGTCAAGTCCCATTTACTCACAGAAGTGTGGGGACTTCCACCCCCAAAGCACAGTAAAACTGACCTGATTATGCCTTGTACGAAGGTAAATCAAGGACGGAGGAAGTAAACTCTTCCTGAAGAGGTATCATACTCAGCTTCCACTCAACCAAAGCCATTCTTTCATCCCAGTGACAATGGTTATGTGCCATTGGAAGCCTTGGTCCAGGCTTCTCCAGATAAAGTGCTTGTTTGATTTGATGTTCCTAGAAAACTGTAAGGTAGGTGGTACAATTCACACTTGACAAGTAAGGAAGCTTCCAGGTGCAGGTGGTTCATGCTTGTACTCCTAGTGACTCAGAAGGCTGAGATCTGAGGATCATGGTTCAAAGCCAGCCCAGGCAGAGAAGGCCCCATGAGACTCTTATCTCTGATTAACCACTCAAAAACTGGAATCGATGCTATGACTCAAAGTGGTAGAGCACTAACCTTGAGCATAAAGAGCTCAGGGACAGTGTCTAGGCCCTGACTTCAATCCCTACAACCAACCAACAAACAAAGAAGAAAACCCGAAAAGTAAGAAAACTGAGGCTCCAAGACTTAAGATAACTCCCCCAAGATGGCTGCTCTGGGAAGAGATAGAGATGGACTTT
Source organism: Megascapheus bottae (assembly GCF_031878675.1). Lineage (NCBI taxonomy): Eukaryota > Metazoa > Chordata > Mammalia > Rodentia > Geomyidae > Megascapheus > Megascapheus bottae. The sequence goes on from NC_143522.1 coordinate 15,188,792, forward strand.
TGGCTATCTTGATTAAGGATTAACAACTCCGGAAATGTTTCCCACAAGAGGGTGGCATAGGAAAGTGTGATATCACATCACATGTTACAAATTTGTTTCCAATTTGGTATGGGAAAGCAACGTTCACATTTTTGCTCGTGACATGAGAGATAGGTGGGGAGTTCTGATAATGGTTGGTGGTGAAGGGAGATGAAGAGCTGGAACTCTGGGGAAATGAGTTCCATGAGGCTGTGAGAACCAGGTGCTTTTCAGTCGTGTCCACAGCTCTAAGGCCATGGGAAGTGGTTTAGCCAGTCTCTACAGTTATTTCTTTACTTGAAAGCAATGACAATCCTCAGCCACCTCCCGGTGGGTTGTGAGAACTGTGGTAGATAATAGACGCAAAAGCCCTTTCGTACAAGTCCATTCCAATGTGTTATTACTTATCCTTCTACCCCTCATAAAACCCCAACTATCATTATTCTGCTCCTGACAACACCAATATGCTGAACCATTCGCAATCGGTACATGCTCCCCTTAACAGCTCTATAGGGAAAGCTGCAAGGGACCTTGAGAAACTGGACATAGGAAATTAGCCAGTGATATGCCTAGAAATTTTTAAGCCTGGCACAGATCCGTCTAGATCTGTGTGGGGCTTCTGTTCTCTTTTTTCCATCCTCATTGCCTTTGGAAACAATGTAATCACTTCATTAATAAACTTGCTACCTTCCTCCCACCAAGGCCAGGGTGTTGAGGGCAGGGTCTAAATAGAGTAATTAATTAATAGCAGTCAAGAGAAAATAACTCAAGTGATGGCTACATAATAGCAAAGAGGAAGTAATCTTCAGGAGAAAGTACTGTAAATGTTTGCTTTTGTTTAACATCAGGTGGTTCACAAAAGCCTGAAAAGATCTGAGCAATCTTATACAACATGTGGGTTATCCCCTTGTACCTTTATTTTGTCCACTCTGAGAGCATAGAAAAGATACTAAGGGCAACATCCCAACTATTATCTGATCCTAATTCAAACACTGCTGAAGATCTTGTTTGGGGAGGGAGATAGTGGTCTATAATGCTGTAGGAGATGCAGACCAGATCAGCTCTACAACCCTGCAGGAAGTAGAGGTGGGGGTAAGGAAAAGGTAAACCTAGTAGATGGATCTCTAAAATAATATCTCCCTCCAAACTGTTCATGAAACTTGCTTTAAGAGGGAATATTTTTGTTTTCTGCCTTTCAGGGCAAGAGCCTATTTCTTCTAAAGAGAGAGAAGTAATGTTCTCTTAAATTTCTACCCCAGAACTACAAAACAGGAATGTTTACATTCCCTCAGTCCCTAGGTTAGTATTGGACTCTACATTATGGCCAATTTGTTTTATATTAACTGGATAATTAGAACTCTATAAATAAACCTTCTCCTGAATGTCAGTGGCTCATATCTTTCTCATGATCCAAAGACATAGGACTTAGTGATACAACTGTTCTTTATTAACTTTTCAAGTTTCTGTCTCCATCTGCCTTGTATTTCACAAGGATCCTCACTGAGTATGTTTGGCAAAGGGCAAAGACTCCACTATGGAGCTGTATCCCTCAGGCCTAGACCGGTCTCCACCCATTAAATGATTTGACCTTGGTTGGGCACGATGGCTCATACATAGAATCCCAGCTACTGGACAAGTGGAGATACGAAGGAGTGCAGTTCAAAGCCATCACGTGATCCTGCCTCAATCAATGTAAAAGCGGGTTGTGGTTGTGATGGTGTGTGATGGCCATCCAATAAGAAGTAGGATGATTATGGTCTTGGTTGGCCTGGGCATAACTGTGTGACTATATTTGAAAATTAATGAAAGCAAAAGGGGCTTGGAGGAATGACTCAGGTGGCAGAGCACCTGCCTGGCAAGTGCAAGGCCCTGAAATCAAACTCCAGTTCCATAAAAAAACAAGTTTGACCCTGGAAAAATGGATGAAGATTTGCTGTCTCCCTCTCTTTGTCTAGATGTTTGTTCCCAAGGGCCTTCCTGATGATAAGATTAGGGATGGCTTTTCTTCTTTTCCATCTTGCTCAAGGAAGCTTTCTTTTCATGTGGTTCCAGGAACCATGTGGTAGGTGATGATCATGCTGGGTGTTTTGGGGCACATTGTTTCAGTCTCAGAAAATCATGAGTGGTAAGTTATAACTACCAAAGGCAAGACTGGAAATACTAAAACTCAAAAGGTTTACAGATCTGGGTCAACATGAATAGAAAAATTTGACAAGCTAAATCTGAGCTGGCACAACGTGGCGAATTCTGGCTTCTTCCTTTTCGAGGATAATTACCATAGCCTTCAATTTGAGGAATAAGGCCGTGTGTTTGTGTACCAATTTCAGGTGATGGAGCCAGTCTGAGGAGCCAGAGGCATGGGACTCTATTGCCCTCTAGTGGTGAGAATGGGAGCAAAATGTACTGGAAATTCACCTTTGGACTGCTAGATGGTAGCTACAGGAAATCATGGATCCAGATACTCTGGGAGTTGGTTCAGCATTCTACTTGAGATCATGGGAAGAGAGAGTGTGCCATCCTTATTTCTGGGGTCAGGTCTGTCACACAGAGAGGCCCTGGTTAGCTCACCCAGCTCACCCAGCCGCAGGACTGGGTGCTTCTTCAGAGGTCAGGTGTCGGTCCATGTGTGGGGGTAGCTGGACACCTGGGGTCTGCTTTCATAGTCATGCAGTTGCTGTGTAATTTCTGCCTAGGTTAGATGTTGTCTTTAGCAAACATATCTCTCGTTATGTGGTTTCCCAATTAACACTTCCCAAGGGGAGCTGGTTAATATGGATGAGGCTTTCTAACATTTGACTTTGAAGAGAGAGTTATACAGAAGTTGTCACAGAAGGAGCCAACATCTTGGTAATTGGCTGAGGACTGCAGAAGAGCCAGAGCAAGGGACCACTTACCATCTCTAGGATGCAGGGTTTTTCCAGATTATTTGACTGTGGGGCCTATCATTAAGTTATTTCCCTGGGCAAACTGGAAAGTGATTCTACAAAGTACCCCCAGTTGCAATAAGAGCAAAAAAAAAAAACCCTGGAGATCGCATGTGTATTGTTGAACCTAGAGTCAGGCAGGAAGCTCTCGGGAGACTTCTCTCTGACCTTGGTGTTTTGCAACAGACAGTGGCAGAAGATAATTCAGTGCTGAAGAGTCCTGTGGCATAGGAGGAAAAGGATATGTAGCTTACTCTGTTACTGCTAAGAAAGAGTCCCAAGTAGGCAGGGACAAAGCCAAATGTGGAATGATATCCCCCTACTCTTAGGAATACAAATTTGCCATTTGTCCAGCAAGAGTTCTCTCTTCCTACTTCCCCTTTAGACTCACCGCAAGCAAATGAGCAATAAGATACTGGCCAGCAGTGAAGTGGGAGAGAGGAACTTTGAAAGCCCTGCAGCTTTCTGTCCGTGGACATTTGAAATGCACCTTGTGCTGGCAAAACTACTGAGAGTTAAATGATTCATTTTATCCTGTGTAGTATTTCTTTCCTGGGAAATGAGAAGTGTGAATTATCTTCCTTTTTTCATAAAAGAAATTTATTTTCATTTCCCAGTATTTAACAGAAAGCATTCTGGTATTTTCTAGTGACAGTTCACTTAAAAGTAAGCATCTTGGAGGGAGTTGTACAGACTCAAGGTCTGTCTTCTTTACTTTCTGCCTCCCAAGCTTCAAAATCACTATAGATCCTTTGTGTCCCTCTTCAGCTGCAGTCTACAGGGTCTGAAGACATTGCTAATCACCGATTCAACCATTCACCCAGTCCTGCTGACTTTTAATTCTGATAATCTAACATAGTTCTTAAACTAGATCATTCTTTTCCCCACTGTATGCAGATATCTCCTTATTCTGGAGACAAGCTAACGAGCTGGAGAAATGTGAAAGTGATTTTTTTAGGTACTTGTGGGGACAGGGTTAAATAAATAGGAGAGAAAAAAATCATAAAGAAGGAAAGATGGGTCCCATGAAGAGATATGTGTGTGATGGTCGGGGGGGACATGGAGTACCACAGTGATAGTTATAGTATGAGGTAGGGAGTGGATAGCATGAAATGATGGAGGGAATTTCTGGGGGACACTGCACTGTACTGTTAAGCCCTCCCATCCTTTCCTCAGCTCACAGGGGGCTGAAGGACCACCGTAAAGTCTGTTGAATCAAGTGTGCTTTAAAGGTGTAAATGAGAAAGTGCCATAAAGGGAGTTCAGGTGGATAAGATCCACCTACTACTCAGATTTTCCCACATTGGTACTGGTACTGAGTGCCTGCCAGTGAAGCCACTCTAGTATGTGATGGGCTTACTCATAGCCAGGATTTCTCAGTCTCAGTTTGGTTGTTAGCACAAAGAAAGATGGTGGAGGCTTCAAAGACACCAGCTTACAGATTTTATATTTTATATCTGACCTACCCTGTCAGCACACTGTGAGACAGTTAGAAATGAACTAGCTTCTCCACATCTTTGTGGCTTGTCCCACAAGTAGCTCAGGCACCACACAGCTCAAATGCATGCTCTGTATCCCACAGCCTCTCTTATTTCTCATAGGAAGAGTGGAAATGACTGAGGAGGAGGAGGGAAAATTTCCATGGACTCTCTTACTTGTTAACTACCTAAACTTCACACCCGTGGCCTATGCCATCTTCTACTTTACTCTCAGTAGGTCTTAGGATTCTACTTCTCCAGGGTCTTTCACTCTATGTGAATTTCACTCCCTTTGTTCCAAGTGTCTTCGTTTTTTTGGACTTTCGCGTACTATGTAAGTCACTTTGATCTCTAAACACAAAAATCGTGACATAGCTTTGACCTGAGTTTTGTAAAATCTGCCCTCGGGTGGACAGTTAGGGCAGTAACATTCATGAGCAGAGGCAAGATGCAACCGATAGCATTTGGTGGGCCACTAAGTTTTCTTCTATCCTTGTGTTTCTCTTCAAAGGTTAAGATTTTTTTTTAAAATATGGTCATTTGAGCTGGGTATCCTGGCATATACCTGTAATTCTAGTTACTTGCGAAACTGAGATCTAACATAGTTCAAAACTATCCTGGGGAGACAAAATCCAAACGTCTCTTATCTCCGATCAACAAACTGAGAGCCAGAAGTGGAGATATGTCTCAAGTGGTAGTTATCTGTGGGTGAAAAAGCCAAGCAAGAGTGTGAGGGCTTGAGTTCAAGTTGCAGTATCAGCACCCACACACATGTACATACACACACACACACTGTATATATATATATATATATATATAGTATGTATATGGTATATATAAATATATACAGGTATGTATATATAGTATTTGTATACATATATATATCCACACACATATAAAACTTTATATCTCGGAAAATGTGAGCAGTGGCTGATTTTGCCTGCCTATGGCTAGCATTCTTAGGTGGACCCAGGTTGAGAATTTACTGTTGTGTACACACCACCATAAAGTCATCTGATATGGAAACTAGCCATAGTTTATGAGAACTCTCAAGGTTTTCTGCTATCCTCCTCTCAGGCACTCCTGGTGATAAATTCTATGGAAATTGCTTCAAGTACTGTCACCTTTAGAAAACAATTCTCATTTTGAATATATGTAGGTCATAGAGGCTTTTTCTCTGGTTGAATGTTTCATTTGTTTTTCACATTAGCAATTACTTTTAACTCCAGGGAAATCTACTTCAAAAAGCAAGCAGAACATCCTGCTCTTAAATGGCCCATTGTCTTATCTTGAGTTTTAGAATCTGTTTCATTGTGACCCCTTCCCTGTCTCTATTTCTTTACTCTCTGTCTATGTGTGTCTCTCTCTCTGTGTAACGCTACCCCCTCTCTCTCTCTCTTTCTTCTTCTTCTTCTTCTTCTTCTTCTTCTTCTTCTTCTTCTTCTTCTTCTTCTTCTTCTTCTTCTTCTTCTTCTTCTTCTTTTTCCCTCCCTCTCTCCCCCCCCTCTCTCCTTGGCCTTCTATTCTAGGATCAGATCTTTCCTCATGGCTACTGGTCAACAAGGATTGATCCCTTGAATGGGGAAAGTGGAGTGAGCAATTGTTTTGCTTCTTTATGTCTGATGTATTATTCTGAGTTTGTTAAACTATAATAGAAAAAGTGGCAACCCAAGAAGCAACTCTGGGATCTCCAGACAACTCCATCACAGCTTTACTCCCTTGGAGGTCAGTTCTACTCTCCTCCTTCTGCTCTATTTGTTTCTGTAGCATCAAAGAGCCAGCACACTTACCACACAAGAACTTTCACTTCTTAATCCGTCATATTTCAATCTCTTTTCTGTCTTGAGGATGCAACCAGAAGCCTTTTAATTGAACTCCTGGGCTGACTATAGCAGCTGTGGGATTCCCAGTCAACTGCTTTATTCTCTGTTGATCAAACTGCCTTTGACAGTGCTCCTTATGGAGGAAAAAACAAAACAGAGCAAGTGGAGAGGATATTACAGATCATCTAGGAAGAGAGAAGCGTTATTGATGGATAGTAGAGGAAAATGGGTGGATTCAAATTTTCCTTTATTATTTGGCATGTTAAACTTAGTTATATTTCTTGAGCGACCTCAGAACAGTTATAATTAGGAATATGATAATATCCACTGTTAAGTTACATGTGTTCATTTTACTGCTTGCTTGTTCCCCGAAGTGCTCTGTGATTAATCTACATCACTAGGACAAGGCCTCTTCCTGTCTGCTTGGGACCTTTTTGACTTTCCTTCAAGGGCACCTAGACTTGTCCTATGAGCTAAAAAGAGACTTTTTTAGACAAGACTGTTGACAAAGCTAATCATGGCTATGAGTATAAGAGTTTGGATCCCTGATTTCCTATTCTTTCCTGCATTGTTTAAACGGGTTGTAAGCATCATTCCTTTCCTTCTTTTCCTCAAAATAGTAATGGCAAGAGGGCCACAGGGCCATCGCTGTGGGCTTATGTTATTCTCCACTAAACAGAAGACAAACCCCAGGAGGACTATGATAATGGGCGCCCCCTAATCAAGGGAACAATTTAGTCGTCGTCGCTCAGCAGCATCCCGGGAGGACTGAGAAACAGTGTTACGTTAAAGCAAAGTCTTCTTTAATATTTTTAAGAACCCTCTTTCTTCTGATGATACGTATGAAAGCAAGAGCCAGCTGACTTCTGACAAAGCTGCTTATGTGGCTCTGACATAGGATTTGGAGATTCTCTTTGTTCTGTTTATTTTACTGTAAAGGAATCCAAATCAGAGGAAATGAAGACATGGACTGGGAAAAGGGTCATGTAGATTAAGAGCAGTACCTAGTGGTTCCCATGGGGCAGTGACAAAAGAAATCCTTTCACCTTCTGAGCTGTTCAGTCACAGAAACACCTTGGCAGTTTACTTTTGATTGATAATAATTGAGATCTACATTCCAAGTATTGAAAATTCTTACTTATACCTTTATAAGCTAACTCTAGCTTCCACATATAAAGGAAAATAGACATCCTTTCTCTCTCTGGGCCTGACTTACTTCATTTAACATAAATCTCCCCAGCTTTTTCCCCATTTCTTTACAAATTTGAAAGGAAAGGTGTTGGGTGATATGCAAGCATAAACTATACTGAAATACCATAGATTCAAAGGAGAATCCAAGCAGTAAGTTCCTTAGAAAGGCAAAGCAAAATAAAACACCAGGAAGTGGGTAATAGAAAGAGGTGGGGTGGGGTCTAGGGGAAAGAGGTAGACAAATGAAACAAACAAAACGGGGGGAATACAGTCAAAAATCCAAGTTATATCCTGAAATTTTAAGAGGAATGAGGGAAGAGGAGGAATAAATGAGAACACTGAAAGCAGTGACATTGGTCAAGATATACTACACTTATACCCTGCTGTGTTAAATGGCAACTGCTTTGTACAACTACTTAGAGATAGTAAAAAAAATAAAAAATAAAATAAAAAATAAACAACAAATCCTTACAAGATGTATCAACAACAGATCAGAAACCTAAATATACAGTCTTTACTTTCAAGACTGTTTCAAAGGCTATTCAAAACCAGACTCAGAACAGATGACTAAGAGCTTAGGTGACTCCTATTCGAAGCTTTCCTTTCCAATATTCCAAAAGAGAGAAAATAATTCCAAAGAGAATACAAGGCAAAGGGTTTTTTATTTTTCCTTATTGCTTCTTCACCACCTCCTTCAGGGCTACTTGCATTGCCTTTGATCCTTTCCAGTTTTAAGTCATAACCTCCTCTCAGATGTAAGTGGAAGCCTGCTGTGTTTTGAGGAGACAAGTCACCTGTGATGGCATGGCGTGGTCCTCCCTCTCTAAGAACAAGGAGTCATTAGTGTCTTGACATTTAATGGTAGTAGTTAACACATGTCTTTGGAGCTGGGAGGGAAATGGTGAACTCTTCTGCACAGATTCTGGAGGAAGTAAATGACTGCCTGTAAAAGGCTGGGAGAATGAATTGCTGTTTGACGGATACTGTTGGAATATTAAAAGAAACTCATGGGGGAAGAAAATCCACGTGAGTAATATATATCGGGTGTCTGGCCTCTAATTTGACATTCAGGTCAGATCAAAACTAACCCTGTGAAAGCTTAGACTTTAATGTCATCTCAAAGTGCTAGTGGGCAAAGTGCTTTATCACATACGAGCATTAAAAAACATGGGAAGCATCATCTTTGGGTATTTTTCTTAACAAGCCCAAAGCCCAAAGTGCTATATTTAAACATCTACAATTGTCCTGATTTCTTAAAAAAATAACAACAAAGGAAATGCATTTCGCCTGTAAACTGGGGAAGGTGATATAGTCGTAATACAATAGTATATTGTTGTTAGCATGTAGACAAAAGCTTTAGTTTTCATTGGTATATGAAGCTTCTACATATAAATATATTGGAGAAAATTTCCAAAATAAGGTTACTGGGTGTTTTTTTTTGTTTTTATGGGTTTTTTGTTTTGGTTTGTTTTTGGCTGGTCATGGGGCTTGAATTCTGGGTCTAAATGCTGTCACTTAGTTCTTTAGCTCAAGGCTAGTACTCTACTACTAGAGCCACAATGTCTCTTCCAGTTTTCTTGTAGTTTATTGGAGATAAGAGTCTCACAGACTTTTGACTTTAGTACCCCAACTGGTTTGGGGCCACAATCCTCAGATCTCAGCCTCCTGAGTAGCTAGGATTACAGGCATGAGCTACTTCACCTGACCAACATTACTGTTTTTATCAATATAATAAAATACTCCTGAAGTCCAACCTCCAGAATTTTCACGTGAGCACTGTATGTGTATACATGTGTGTGTGTGTGTTTATGTGGCCACACACACACACACACACTCACACACACACACACACACACATAAATGTATGCATGTGTTTTGAATTAGGATTAACAAGTTAAGAAAAGAAAAAAATGTGAAAGCTATTTTAACATACACAAAAATATGAAGAAGTGGTGGAGAATAAAAAGGAAGGAAAACAAAGATTAAGACATAAGAGCAACATAGGTAAAATATTAGAAGACATTTATCTCTTTAAACTAGAAAAATCAAATGCATGTGTTTTCCCTTACAGCAATAGCCACGTTTTTTTAAGATAAAATATACAAGCTGTCTTCAATGATATCTCTTGAATTGCCTTCCTTCTGAATTCTTTGTGGTAGTATGACAAGGCCATGCTCTACTTGGGTATTTTCATTGGGAAACTTAAAATTTGTTTGATAATGCTATTTTCTTTGCATGAAAACTCACATCTTTCTCTCTTGATCGACTCATACTCATGCTTCTAAACTATTTGTTTCACCGCTTAACATCTCTCTAGCCCGTCGGTCCCCCTACTTTCTATAATTTGCTTAACTGACCTTCTCTCTACTCTGAGAACATATTATATTCATATTATATTCAGCCCCTCTACCACTAGACTGTACAATTTTTAAGGAAACAAGCATGTCTACTTCAAATATCAAGTTCTGGATCCTAAAAGTGCATCCCAGGAGCTTAATGAATATTCTTGAATGAAAGCTCACTACCAGTTTAATGTTCTAGATCCTGATGAACAGGATTCTCTATCTCTCAGGAGAGAGTCCACTGAACAGGCATTTCTTATTTAGCCTATGGTGGTTTGATTTTGTAAAACACCATCTACTCTGTTGCAAACCCTAAATCTCTTTTTCTTCATACACTGAATAGCCCTTCTTGGGAATAAAACAATTGTTTACAAGTAGTGTGTGTAGACCAGGGCATCTTAACAGAAGCAGTGGTGTCTTATTTACTGAGGGCGAAGTATTTTGCTGAATCTTCGATGGTTGAGGTAGTCATCATCTGGTCCCCTTCACCCTGGAATGAATTCCTTCAGATTCTGGTTGGCATACCTATAATTTTTTTTTTGTGATCACAGCCCAATTTTCTCAGTCTCTCAGTTGTGAGAGACTGGATAGACTTAACGACATGGAAGGATTGACAGTCCATTCCAATTCCCATGCAACTCCTCAGCATAGTGGCTGATGTCTCTGTTAACCAGAAGAATTCACTCCAGTGGCCTCATTTTATTACAAGAACACCTGTTGCCTGAAGATTCAGAGAGAAACACTACAATGTGGATTCTTTGCCTGCTGATCTATGGGATGGCCCTCGTTGGTTTTGGCTTGTTCCTTTTGAGCAGTTTTCTTTGCTATTTCTCAAGGAAACAATATAGATGAACCCAGGCAGGACAGCCAGGATTCTGCACCACCATCCTGGCATACTGATCTCATTTTCTTTCATCCAGACTCTTTTGTCATCACTGGCCCAGCTATGAGGAATCTCAAAGTTCCCAGAATCCCTCTGAGGCCAGTGCTATTCTGCAGTGGTTGTGCTTCTGGAACTGTGCTGGAGAGGAAGGGTGCATGTAGAGGGCAGAGTGCTGGTATTTATAGTGATGCTCTCATGGAGAGGTTTCCTGTCTAGTTTTACTGAGTTTCCATGACTATTCATTGCTATTAATCATGTGCGTAAATATTCTTAAAGCCCTTTGTTTCTTTTTTTTTTTTCTTTTGCCAGACCTGGGCTTGGGCTCAGGGCCTGAGCACTGTCCCTGGGCTTTCTCAAGGCTAGAGATCTACTACTTGAGCCATAGCACCACTTCTGGCTTTTTTTTTCTATGTATGTGGTACTGAGGAATTGAACCTGGGTCTTCGTGCATGCTAGGCAAACACTCGATCACTAGGCCAAACTCTCCGCCCTCTTAAAGCCCTTTGGACACTAAGAAACATTTTTGGCCTAGGATTTTTTTTTTACTATACTAGACTAGGAGAGCATTCTAGAGAGCAATCCTAAGTGCCTTTTTGGACACCATGACAAAGGATGAAAAGAATATGGCTCTCAGAAGCTTGAGAAGTTGGCTAGTTGTGTAAGTGCTGTGGTAATTGAAAAATGGAAACCGGAAGGAAATGGTCCTTTACTAAGAGGAAATATTGAGGACTAAATAGAATCAGAGACATAAAAAAGAAGTTAGATCATGAGCATCTTGGTGAAGAGGTAACAGTTCCAGTCTGGGTAGTTTGGAGATACCAGCTACTTCCTGTCCACAAATGTCAGAGGACACATGAAGTCTTTGGTGAAGGGCTGAAATATCGTAGCTTCCCATCTGCTTAAGGACATTTGGAAGAAGGCATCAATGTGTTTGGGACACCCAGAAGTCCAATACACTTTCAGCCAAGAGTGAGACAGGTTGCCACAGTCCCTCTCCAATGATTGTATCCAGATGTTACTATGGCTTGAAACATTTCTGTTTGCTGTTTTCTATAAATGACTCTCTTTCTTGTCTTATGCATGTATGCATTTCTGTAACTACTGATGGTCATAGGATGTTGACCTTGCTCTTGGGCTGTAGGGATAAGAAATTACTATGAATTGGGAAGCCTGCATAGGGTATAGGGTGGAGAAGGAGACTTACTGATTCCTGTCTTGCTTGATCTGTTGTATTACTGTCAAAGAAAGAAATTGATACAGATGAAGAAACTTCATTTCCTTGACAAGTGAGATGGGGATTTTATTTATAATTATTTAATGACAACGTGCAGTGTGACAAGATATGGGAATTAGTATCCCAGGTTGGGTCTCTATCCTCAAGGAAGATTGCAGTGTTGATACACTAATTACTACCATAGTGGTACCCAGGAGGCAGAGACCACTCAAAGAAGGGGCATGTCGTTTAGACAAATGTTACGTGGAAGAAATAAGTCTTGAGTATGCTGTTAATAGTGTCTGGGGCAAATAAACAAGGGGGAAAGGGGGGCATTCGAGGAAATGGGGTCTGTAATAGTTTGGAAATGATGGGTGATCCAATGTGTAGGTAACAAGCATGTTTTGGTGGCAGGGTAATGATAGGGATAAGGCTTTACAAGGGCAGCATGGGGTGAAATCATGAGGGAAGTTGGGTCATGAAGGACACTTAATGGTTCGATTAGGATGGAGACTAATTGAAGCTACATCCCGGAATCAATGGATGGTGACTTTGGCCCCCCAAAATGACATAATTCTGTTTACTCGTGGGAGAAGCCCTTAGGGCAGGATGGCTCTACACAGATGATAGAAGGTAACCACCATGAGGAAGAATGAGATGATATATGTAGCAGTAAATTGTCTAAGTCAGGATTCAAATAAAGGCTCCTCTTAGGGGATGATGAAGTAAAAAAAAAAAGGCATTGGAAACAGAAGTCCCACTAAAGTCTGCAGTTAAAATGAAATGGGTAGGAGTAAATAAAACTGGGCTCTGGAATGTTGACACATTTTATATGGAGATGTTAAAACTTAGTGGTAAGCACTTGAGTTGAAGGGTATGACAGCACGGCCTGGCTTCTTAGCAGGTGTATGATTTTGTGCTTGCTACTGACCTTCAATTTTCTTGTCTGTTGAATGGAATATTAATGATTCAAACAATGTCTGTGACCATTCAATCAAAAAGTACAAACTAAGCACTTTTTTGCCATCTAATGAGTGTTCTATTAAGTGATCACATTTTTTTGTGTGTGTTTTTGTTTGTTGTTGTTTTTTTGCTGGTCCTGAGGCTTGAACTCAGGGCCTGGTTGCTGTCCCTGAGCCTTTTGGTGTTCAAGGCTAGCACTCTACCATTTGAGCCACAGTGCCACTTCCAGCTTTTGCTGAGTAATTTATTCAAGATAAAGAATCTCACGGACTTTCCTGCTCAGGATGGCTTTTAAACATCCTGGGTAGCTAGGATTTCAGGCATGAGCTACCTGTGCTCTGCTAAGTGATTTTTTTAATATATATTTTTCATTGATAATTACAAGCCAGACATGTGCACTAATGGACGGGTTCTGATAGGAAATCAATATGTATCTTCTTTTGATACCTTGCTCACAATTTTCAAGGGTCTTGGAAGTTGTTTATCTCATATACAAACTCATGTGTATGAGATACAGTATGAGGAAAACAGATCTCTGGAAAAAAAGGAATTCATATGGGATGAATTCACAGAAAAGTAAGTTCACATTCCCTTTCACCTCAAATTATATGATGGAGAGAGGGGAAGGGAGAGATAGAGAGAGAGAGGGAGAGAGCGAGGAGAGAAGCATGAGGAAGGGGATAAAAATGGGTGAGAAAATGGAGGAAGAAGAAAGGGGATGGAATGAGAAGTGTATAACGAATATTATATGGAGATAGAGTTGTATTTGAGATGAAGTTTTTAGCCTTTCTGGGCCATCTTTTAAAATAACGTTGGAGCTGGGCACTGTGTTTCATGCCTATAATCCTAGCTACTCAGAAGGCTGAAATCTGAGGATCAAAGTTCAAAGCCAGCCTGTCCACAAAAGGACCTGAGACTCTTACCTCCAATTAACCTCTAGAAAATGGGATGGGGGGCTTGAGTCTAGGGTTAGGGTAGTAGCCTTAAGCTGAAGAGCTCAGGGACAGCGCCCAGGTGGAGTTCAAGCTCCATGACCACAAAAAATAAAATAATGTTGGATCAAGCTCAAGTGTAAACTGACTGCCCGTGTAACCAGCATTCAGAATTTCTTTTTCAAGTTGAGACAATATTTATAGTTTGGAAACATACATTTCGGACATCTGATGCAAAAAGTCAGGAGATCAGACCCACCAGCCTTTGTTCTTCCAAGGGCACAGAGATGGCTGCCTCTTTCCAGTTTCTGGTAAAGTCAGTATTTTAGGTCTCTTGAGGTCCATTACTCCAAGCTCTGAGGTGGTCAACTTTTCTTCTATGCAACCCAGGTGATGCTCTTTGATATTAACATTTGTAATAATGGGGATCCTCAATGCCTTTTTGTGAAAGAATATACTTTAGGGTAAAATATATACATGAATTAGGCAAAAGCCTAGTATTGTGATGCCTTTTGTGAGATTGTTTTTTTTTTTTTTTAGACATGCAGAGATCTGACAGCATTCTTTAAGGGTGGCACCAGAGTAGGGCAGGTGCTGATAGGAAGGGAAGAGAAATGCAGGTAAAGAAGGAGGGAGTCTGATAATTCTACTGAGCTTCTGGGGAATCTGAGCGGAGAAGTGACGCAGAGAGTCTGCTGCCTGAATATAGATTGTGTTTGCAAAATGGCTGATTTATCAGGTACAGGCAGAGCATGACAAATGTTCTCTGCTGCTCTTTCCTCTGCCTTGCTCCCCATCCCCCAGCCCGGGCCTTGGCCACTGGCCTTCCTGCGAGCTCCACACCCTGATACCACAACCCCTTGCAGAATGTGGTCTCCCCCCTCCACCGACCCCCTTCTTTTTCCTGGCAGGTTCACCAAGAAACAACCAGGTCTCCATGGCAACATGGAGACAGCTGAAAAATGGCAGCTAAATGCAGCTGCCCCTCATTTAATATCGACTCTGGCACTGACAGAACAGATAATGGGCAATAACACACCATTATGTTGTGGGGGAAATGAAATGCTTCAGCAGAAGGCTGTCATGCTGGGGGGATTTATTTGTTACTGTACCAGTACCAATTCCTCTCTACATCCCTGCCTTTCTTTTTATTTCTTCTTTTCCATGGCAGACTTTTTTCCTTCCTCACTTCTCTCCTACAACTCTCTACAATAGCATCTCTTTTTTGTACTTTTCTTTCTCCATATTTCCTTCTACATATTTCTTTTACCTTCTGAATCACTTCCATGTATGTATGAAAACACACATATAATAATAGCAATTATTTACATAATGACTTATATAAACACATTTTTTTTCTCTCAGTCTCAAAGGTATGACAATCCTGGGACAGACAAGTGAGACCTATATGCAGATAGAAATTTTGCAGATTTTAAAGGAGGCTTAGAGAGGTTAAATAATTGGCCCAAATTTACACACAGAAGTGTTAGCAACATTCTGATACTTTCTGTTCTATAAAAGTGATTCCTTCTTTTTTTTGCTGCTTGATAAACTTCAATATCACAAATGTCTACACATTTTTGTAGGACCCTGTTTTATTAATAATATTTATTAAAGATTTCAACAAGTCTCCCAGGGTTCAGAAGGTATTCAGAAACTCTTGAAATCTCTATTATCTCAAAGATCTCCTAGCCAAATGGCATTGAATTGTGAAGACTGATTTTTCTCATTTATTTTTTGTGGGTCATGGGGCTTGAAGTAGGCCTGGAGTTGTTCTCATTTTTTTCTTAAAAATCCATTGCATTTATTTCTCACTACTTCCCATGAAATCATGTGATCTTGCCATGCAGAAAGGCTACAGTGTATCCTGCTTGAACATGGGAGCATTTCAATAACCAATAGCTTTCTGTTATCAGATGATCAGATTCACTGAGGTCTGTGGTCTTCGTTGAGAGTCTTGAAGTAAGCCATGCCTTTCTCTGTGTCATTACTGTCAGCCAATAATTTTTTTTTCTGAGATCTTCTTGACTGGCTCTTCATGGAGCTCTTATTACTCTTGAAATATCGTATAACTGATTCTATAACAGCTGGGAAGATCTGAGATCAAATTCCTCAGTTCTTTGAGTCTTGGATTATAAATGGAACAAAAATGGATATTCTGACTGTGATGTTATTTTAGTCATGATTGATGAAAAACAAATGTATGGACATCTATTTACAGGAGGTCTGAGTAACGGGTCTTGGGCTTTTTCTATCATAAGAAGGAATTATTATGTTAATATAGGAGACAACACTGGTATTTTCCCAGCAAAGTCTTTTTACCTTAGATCCTTTAAAATTTTATATAGGACAGGCAATATAGTCTAGTCATTCTGTTTACCAGAGTTTAGCTCTGCCAATCTCCAGGTTTTTAGCTCTGCAAAATTTACTCTTCTGTCCAGGGCTGAGATTTTTTGAAGTAGTCTCTGACTCAAACAAGAATTGCTGTTCTATATTGCTTTTCTTTACAATTCTTAATTCTAATTCATGCCTGCATACTGAAATTCTTCCCATAGCCATACTTCTTTAATTTTTTAACTCCCTTTCCCACCCACCATGGAAATTAAGTAGGTTGCTAGCAAAATGGTGGTGCAAATGATAATGAAGCAGCCTA
Organism: Megascapheus bottae; assembly: GCF_031878675.1. Lineage (NCBI taxonomy): Eukaryota > Metazoa > Chordata > Mammalia > Rodentia > Geomyidae > Megascapheus > Megascapheus bottae. Next base: position 15,205,212 of record NC_143522.1, read on the forward strand.
TTAAAATTATGAGTAGTTGCTGGTGCTTTGTTTCTGTCCCTGTTTTCCATAGATGGTTCCTTGGAGTGAAATGAACTAAATCATGGAATGATAGAATGGCAGGAACCAAAGATTATTCTACTTGCAGAGTTTACTAGTTCTAATTTTGGCTTTGCAGAAAGCATATTCTTGGTAAAACGTCCTGCTTTGCTAACAACCAACCTTCTTGCTATCTTCTCTTTGATTTGATTGATTACTTTAGGTTTTCAATTGAATTTACTGCCACTCCTAGCCAGATCTAGGGATGATAAAAATAAAAATATAGAAAGCTAATGCTTCCTTAAGTTTGCACACTGTTTTACTAGTTACATCTTATTCTTTTTGTGTGTGTGTGGATTGTGGGGCTTGAACTCAGAGCCTGGGCATTATCCCTGAACTCTTTTGCTCAAGGTTAGTGATTTATCTCTTTGAGCCACAGCATCACTTTCAGTTTTCAAGTTGTTAATTGGAAATAAGAGTCTCATGGGACCTTTCCTCCCTCCCTTCACCCTCTGCCCCTGCTGGCTTGGAACTTTGATTCTCTGATCTCAGCTTGCTAAGTAGCTAGGATTATGGGCATGAGCCACAAGCACCCAGCAGTTACATTTTATTCTTTTTTATAAAGAAGTGATTGGTTTAGGAAATAAGGGCTCTACAGCTGGAGAAATATTTTTTAAATGTTTTACCATTTTAATAAAATTTAAAATCCTACTTTAGTACTTAGAATTCTGAAGAAATTAACTCCATTATCCAATTTTTAATGCATTATTCAAGAAAATCTAAGAATAATGTTGTTGTCTAGCTGTTGGAATTCTAGAAGTTTAAGACAACTGTGAATCCAAAAGAAGTTAGTGGACAGAGCCTTTAAACAAAAGGAGAAAATATGTCTCCTGGTCCATGTACTTTTTGCCCCATAATATATAGATTATGTGATAGTTTTGAAAGAAATGTGCTAGTTTTTAAAAGAAATGTAGTTAATCAGAGAAAGCATAACTTACTTTGAATGCCACACCGAATGTCTAAGAGCGGTATTAGAGAGGGAAATTGCTGGAGAATGTTTGAAGTAATCAACTTTACACAGAATGAGTGGAAGAAAATCCTAAGAAGCTAGCACAGGTGACCAGAAGCTTTTAGGGACTAAGCAATGGCAGAGAACTAAGCACAAGCTTAAACCAAGAAGTTTTAACCTTGAAATAATGGAGAATTAAGTATTACTGTCAATAGTTCTATTTTAACTCCTATAAAATAACTGATGTTCATGAAAGTCTTAAAATTTGAGACTTCTTGGTTTAGATGAAAATCAACTTGCTGAGGGCCAAAGTTCTCCTGCAGAACAATGTCAAGAACTATTGGTAGATGAACACTGGTGGCTCATGCCTGTATTTTTAGGTAGTAAAGAGGCTGAGATCTGAGCATCACAATTCAAAGCCAGCCAATTCAGAAAAATCAGAGAGACTTACATTTATGTCCAATTTACTAGCAAAAGCTGTTATTGCTCTAGTGGTAAAGCACCATCCTTAAGTGAAAAAGCCATCCATGCAAGAGCTCAAGGCCCAAGTTTACACACACACACACACACACACACACACACACACACGATTTGTTACTCACCTTTGTAGACAGAAGTACAAAAACTAAGAGTAAACATTTAAACATTCTTATAGACTGTTTTTGTTCAACAATGTATCAAGCAATTCAAGGTTATTATAATCATCCTGTGAGTCACATGTCCCAGGAATCCTAGTTATGCATAATAATGACATGAATTGGCATGGTTGGATTGGAATTACAAAAAAAATTATTAGGCCTTTTTGAGAAAAATTTTGGAATGTCTTGATCTAATTAAAGAGCTTCTCTTTACATTTGAGAAGATAGATGGCTTATGTATGAAATCTAAAAATGCAGGGGAAGAAATAGCATAATAGTTTACACACAAATACTCTATTCTTAATCAAATTATCCCTGATTTACTCTGTTTCCTTAGATAAAGCACAAATGTATTTTTTAACGTATTTCTTAAAAAACAACCACTGAATATTTGGAAGCTTTGGGCTCTGGAAAGATTTAATTGTTCCTCTCTGGAATCCACATTTCAAATAAGATTTTGCTATGTGTACATCACATATGATAGAATTGCCTCACAGAAAATGTATCTTTGCACTTGATGCATGTTGGTTTCCTGAGGCATTATTTTGTTTCTGGGAATTCTTAAAGCATACAGAGTCCTGTTGGATGGCAAATTTCTGGTTGCATTTTGCTCAAGGCATTTCTGAATCATAAATTAAGAGCTCTTGTTGGCCTTTACAATGCTACTTAGGGAACCAGAGTGATAATAGACTATCTGGGGGCTGCAGAGTTAGTGGACCTCTAGGAGATGGCAAAGCATGATTAAACGTCTTTCATTGCCCAGTCTTCTACAGTGGAGTGTCATTGCCCATCGAAAGCAGGGAATTTCTGCATTCCTGTAATAACCCACACTCATTATCATTAAAACAGTTGTCAGATACAACTTGACAAATACAGTAACACTTTCCTGGTTAGGCAGATTTTCCAAACTTTCCAGATGGAACCAATTGGAAGGAGAGAGTATCATGGCAGCCAATGTGTCACTCTCAGCATCTCCTGTTATTATGGAACCCTGTGCTTTAATCTCACTGAGTTCTAGTCATAATCCTGCAGAGTCAGCAGAGCAGCTCTTTCAGCTTCTTTTGAAATAAGCAAGCAGAAGAAAGGCCCAAGGAGATGAACACTTATTGATTTTTACCACCGAATTAAAACTCAAATCCACCTACCTACCTCCATCTTTGTTGTCACTATCCGAGTGTATACCACCCTCATCTATCACCGGGACAATTGCAGAAACCTGCCAGTAGTCCTCTGTTCTTCCCTCCTAGCACCTCTGATCGATTCTTACGTGGCAAACAAGAGGGTGATCATTTTGAGAATAAATACCATCCTTCTTCTACGGTCTGTTCCTTTGGATGGTTCTCATTTTTCTCAGGATGAAGTCCAAACTCCTTGTATATACAAGTCCAGGTATACAAAGTCCAGTAGGACATAAAGCTTGAGCATATCTGCCATCTCATCCCACCCCCCACCCCACCCACAAACTTACTTTCTCTTTCTTTATGATTCACTTGTGCCATTGACTTTTCAGTGCCTGGAGCACTTCTTGGCTTTTGTCAACCACTTTCTGACTCTTGAAAACTCCTAACTAGTGCTTAGTTTCAGGCTTGAATTTTAATGCTGCTTCCTTAAGAGATCTGCTTTAACCCATCCTTCTAGATTCCCACTTTTTTCATCATCTCTCATACTACACTGATCTTGTATCTGAACACATTTTTAGAGTTATGTTCAATCGGAGGCTTCCTTCTCTAAGGGCTGTCTCCATCATGAGATTGCAAGATTGATGAGGAAAACTCCACAGCGACCCTACCCATCGATGAATATTCAGCACCAAGATTACTGTCTGCTTTAGAGCTGACCTGCTGTAAGTATTTGCCAAGTTTAAAACTGGAGGATGACCGGCATTAAAAGGAATACAAGGATAATGATGATGTGAAATAATTCTATAGACTGCCTCTGATTACTTACCATTTTTATTTTGGTTTTTATCTTTACTTAAAATGTAACTAAACCAGGTGTCACTGGCTCACTCCTGTAATCCTAGCTACTCAGCTCTCAGGAGGCTGAGATCTGAAGGTTGCAGTTCAAAGGCAGCCCAGGCAAGAAAGACCTGTGAGACTCTTAACTCCACGGAACTACCACAAAGCCAAAAGTGGAGCTGTGGCTCAAGTGGTAGAGTGGTAGCATGGAGCAGAAACGCTTCAAAACAGTGCCTGGGCCCCCAGTTCAAGCCCAGGACTTGCACAAAACATAAAAACAAAGAAAAAGATAACCAAGGATTCCTCAAAGAGTGACTAGCCTGGCACTGAACAGGAGTTTAATTGTTGTTGGAGTACTAGATGAATATGTAAAGAAAGAATGGATAATTTACACTGAGTTCTGTGTGTGTGTGTGTGTGTGTGTGTGTGGTGCTGGCATGTCATTTGCCTCAAGTACATGATTGGCCTCTGTGCTTACAGTCGTCGCGCTTGAACCCAACTAGCATTTTCCCCTTTCTCTTGCTACTACCAAATTCTGATCAGAGTGAGAAAGCATCTTGGTTTGAAAACAAAAGCCTTGATATATTTCTTTTTTCCCTGAAGAATACCATCAGGACCAAAGCTATGATTAATACACATAATTGAAACAAATGGCAGCTAACTGCAGAAAACCATCACCCAGCTGTTGGAGGAAGGAAATTGCTGACAGCCATCCCCCACTGAGTAGCTACAGAAAGAGAAGGACAGGAGAGGAGCAGGACAGACTACAAATCAACCATCCTACATTACTTTGGGGGCTGTTTGGGGTCAGAGATGCCCCTTCTATCTCTGGTGCATGCGTCAGATATCTAAGCTTTCCATAAAATGATAGTATAAAGGCTGGGAGCATAGCCTGGTGGAAGAGTGCTCACCTCGCATGCAGAAAGCTCTGGATTCAATTCCTTGGTACCACATACTGAGAAAACACCAGAAGCAGTGCTGTGGCACAAGTGGCATGGCACTAACCTTGAGAAAAATGTGTCCAAGGACTGTGCCCAGGCCCTGAGTTCAAGCCCTAAGACTGTCAAAAATTAAATAAATAAAGTATTATTAGCCTTTAAGGCTGGAATGTAATCCTAAGCTTTCCATGACTAGAACTGGGGCTTTGCTGTGGTTCCCATCCTGTAGAAAGGTCATTGAGAATCCCTCTGGCCCAGATTGTAGTATTGCCCACTCCAACTCTAAGACTGGATGTTTTTTGACCTATTAGATTGATTTTACATTTTTCTTAATCATCACTTCTCTGCCAGGGAGGTAGGGAATATTGAGAGAGGGAAGAAGAGCTAGGCTCTCAAGTCATCTTTTGTGAATTCAACAGACTCTTATTTTTCTGGACCTTAGACTCTATTCTTTTTTTCCCCAGTCCTGAGGCTTGATCTCAGGGCCTGAGCACAGTCCTTCAACACTTTTTGCTCAAGGCTAGCGCTCTGCCACTTGAGCCACAGAGCCACTTCCAGCTTTTTCTGAGTATGTGGTACAGGGGAATCGAACCCAGGGCTTTGTGCATGCTAGGTGAGCACTCTACCATTAGACTATGTTCCTGGCCCAGAGTCTTTACTCTTAATTCAAAGTGGTATTGGAGATCACTCTCCCCTAAATTCTAGTAGTCTGTGTTAAAACTAAAATACATTATGGATGTGTACATACTGTAGATGTGCATAAAATGACATCTGCCATCTGCCATCTATATCTGACTAATGTCATCATCATCATCATCATCATCATTATCATCATCATCATCACCATCTGTTTTTCTGTTCCACTTCTTAGTCTACCCTTTTACAGATGGCCAACAAGTTATGTGGCCTCGGGTCAGTGTTACTATGTAACTAATATGCAATTTTGGTGCAAAAATCCATCAACACCTCAATCAGGAGAACAGAAATCTCAAGCTCCATGCACATAGCAACTCTAGGCCAATATATCAGCTCTGTATATGCTTTGGTTTTGACAAGGCACAAACAAAGCAACTCAGAAGCCAATGGTGAGATGCAAAGCCTCGGGCTATCGGATATGTTTGAAGCATTTTCCTTTGGGTCTTGAGTGCTACTTGACATATGTTCACCCAGCAAGCTGACACAGGCAATGCTAAGAAAGAGCTCAGGCCCAAGCGTGCTGGACAATGCTTGTCATCTGCAGGACAAGGCCAATATGCCACTTTAGAATTAAATGCACCATGGACAGTGATGTTCACAAAAACAGAGCTCTGTAAATGCTGACTCTGGAAGTGGCAAATAGGGAGTACCAGAGTCTAGACAATGGTGGGGAGAGAAGGTTCTTGCAGGAGAACTCATCTTGGTGCACTTTGCCATGTGCTCTGTAATTTTGTATTGTCTCATTTTCCCCTTTGACAGTGGGGAAAGTAATACTGTTTTCTTTATGTGGTAAGAAAATGGAGAATCAAAGGAAATAGATGATTTCATTCAAGTTACCCTATTTGCTGAAGGTCCTGTTAGTGGCTGATGTTTTATAAAAGTGCATTGGTGTCAAAGAAGGAAAACCAATTTATTTCTCCAAATAAAAGGAGACTTCTAAAGGGATTATACAGTGGAAAAGACATTAGCAGAACTTCTGGAATTTTGATTCTCTGTGCCCTCTGCCCTCTGAGTTTTTCTGTGACTTTCTGTATAACTCTCGAAAGCAACAACTGTGTTCTACCACTCAGACTGGAACCTTACAGAATTGACCTCCAAACTCATTACTTTTGCAACTGAAGTCATCTCCTTGGGGAATTCCATCAGGGAGGGTGGAGCATTAGCCTGAAGTCAGAAGTCTTTGCTTCCTGCTTTCGCTCTCTGCAGATCTGTGCTTTACTTTCTTTGAGACACCATTTGTCAAGGAAATCAAAATCTATTGCCTATCAGGGAAAGGGAGAGGAGGACTTCTACCTGTCACTGTTAGCTTTCCTTATGGTTGACCCTGCTTCTAAAATATTCAGAGTTTTCCATTTACTCTTGTGTGTGGACTGAATGTTTGGGCCCTACCTCCATATTCGGATAGTGAAGCTGTATTTCCCAAGATGATGGTACTTTGGGAGGCAATTAGGATTAGATGAGGTCATGAAGGTATAGCTGCCAGGATGAAATTAGTGTCCTTACACAAAGAAGAGACCAAAGCCCTATCCCTAAGCCATGTGACATATTAGAACAAGCCTGCTGTTACACACCTGGAAAAGGCTGTTGATGAAACATCTGCCAGCACCTTGACCTGAAACTTTTCAGCCTCTAGAAATGAGCAAGATAATATTTTCTCACAAACATTACCCAGCATATGTTGTTACTGCAGCTCAAGCTAGCAAATACTCTGCTTCTGTAGGTGAAACAGGGCTAGGAGCTATTTTATAGGTGCAAGGCTACTTGTCTGAAGAATGGAGACACATGCTAAGTAAATTGGCAGCTATTCCAACTTTTGCACACTTTTTATCATCCTAGAAAAGCTCAAACAGAATACTTATTAAGGTGTTACCCTCACTCTTTATGTGACTTATGAGTATTGCGATCTATAGGTGCATGTAGATAATATGTTATGCAGCTTAAAAAATAACCTGTTTCCACTGCTTCTTATTTATACACCATTACCCTCAAGCCTCTGTTCACAGCAAACACATCAATACAGATCAGCTAGCAAATAAACACCTCTTTCTTAGAGATTCAGGTGGACTCTTCTAGGTGCTACCATGCAGAAGGGATGATCTAGCTAGGGGCAGAGGTCACAAATGTAATAGCATCTTTGGCAATGGGGAAGAAGAGGAAAGGACTGACTTTGTTTATGATGCCTGGCTGCAAACAAAGCATACTGAGGGATGCAAACTCAAATGATTGATGATGCTGGTGATTTTTCTGAGAAATGCTTACTAAATGCCAGGGTCTGCTCTAAATGCTTTCTCAATATGATTTCAGTTCAACTTTCACAACTCCGGGTGAGAGCTAAGCTGCTGTTTTATTTTCTTTTACCTTAGAAAAATTATGTGTATGTACATATCTACGATGCCCATTTTTGAGATGGGGAAATTGAGGCTTAGAGGGTTTAAATGACTTGCCTAAAGTCACAGAGGTGGACAACTCAAATCAGAACAAGAGCTTGCTCTAGGTTCTTAAGAGGAAAGGGGCTGTGATGCCGCAGAGTTCCCATCTGCCCTCCAAGCACAGAAGGATTTGCTAAAATGTCTAAATAACGTAAGAGCCATTTATAGTCTGACCTATTGGGTTTGGGTTAAGGAGTGATGATAGAATCTGAGCTGAGTTTTATGAACTTCCCAGCTTAGGAAGGCAAAGAATTAACAGATAGAGACCAAGAAAGGGCTTTTTTTGGGGGGGGGGAGAACCTTACTGGGTCCTTTATAATCCCTTAGTGATAAGAAGCACCTAGGGAAATTTATTTATTTTCTGAGGATGAAAAGCACAAAGGAATAAAGTAGTTAGTATTTTTCTCCTTACAAGGAAAATTAAGTTTGATTTGTCTCAATAGGTGCTTTCCGGATTTAGTCAGGCTAAGCTAAAAATTTTACCTGTGCAAAATGTGGGTTGAGAGGAGGTTGTCTAAAACCACCACAATGAAAATGTTGGAGAAGGGGAGGGTGGGGCATGTCAGCAAATTAGTGCTTTTCTCCCTCAGGGCAATTGTTTACATTCAAATAAGAAATGATAAAAACACATTTTTAATTGAACTTCAGAAGTCCCACATACTTGCCATAATAGTGTTTTTCCTCACTGCCCTTGTGTCCTTGGAGATGATAAATCCACATTTCTCTCAAGAAGTACTTTTTCATTTTTTTTCATTCAATTGCAGCTATCTGTCTTTCCATGAAAAGGAATCAGTGAGATTTTATTCTATTAAGTTGAACACAAGCAATGTTGGCATGACTTGAATAGTTAACTTTCCCCTCTGTGTCCTCTGTATGTTGGCTGATATCTTCATTCGCTTGTACATATTTTTGGTATAGCTTTTTTTGGTGCTGGTCCTGGGATTTGAACTTGGGGCTGGGATGCTGTCTCTGAGCTTTATTTGCTCCAGGCTAGTGTGTTACCACTTGAGCCACAGTTCTACTTTTGGATATTATGCTGTTTAATTGGAGATAAGAGCTGCATAGACCTTTTTGCATGGGCTGGCTTTGATTCTCAGATCTCAGCCCTGAATAGCTAGGAGTACAGATGTGGGCACTGGCATTGGGCCAGTAACATTTGGGAACAAGGTGGTTTGATTTCTCCAAAGGGAATTTGGATATTTGGATTTGTGGCAGTGAGGTTGGTACTTTAACATGGAAAAGTAAAGATTTACATAGGGAGTGCCTGCTGATAGCCTATTGGTGTGAACATGCTGGTTCTCAGATGACACTTTTCTGGTTTGCAATAAAGGAAGTTAAGTCCACAATTTAAAACTAAGGTGTGGAATGCAATGGATCTAAACCAATGGGCTATGGTATGTCTGAACACTTGGAGAATTTTGCACCCCTAGATGTCAGGTTAAAAACGGTCAAAGAGGAACCACTTCCCCTCACTTCTTACTTAAGACCACACATACATATGATTTGAAACAATAAACAAAGACTTACAAATATGCTGTGACAGATGTATAAAGACTGCTTTCTTCCATCGTACACTACATTGCAATAGAACATTTGTGTTTTGATGTTGTTCAAAGTGAAGCAGATTATCCTGTCATATTGAGCCCACGAATCTTGTGGCTCTGTAGTTCCTATTTTATTGGACATTGACTTGGGACCCTGGAGCTCCTCCTGCACCCAGGAGATTTGTTTTTGTTTGGAACTATTTTTATTTTATTTTTTTATTGTAAAGTTGATGTACAGAGGGGTTACAGGTACATAAGTCAGGCAATGAGTACATTTCTTTCTGAGCAGTATCACCCTGATTCCTTGTTTTCTCCCTGTTTTTGCCCTCCCCATTCTCCCCTCCCCGCTGTCCACAAGGTGAGTATCACTGCTGCATTTGGTCACTCTTTATCCCATCATTTCTGTCCTCCACCTCTGCCCTCCTCAAAACAAATAAACTTACATACAAAAAATACAGAAATCCAAAACAGCAAAGGGGGAAGAAAAAAGTAAAATAACAAAAAAAACCCTTTGTTTCCATTTCTGAGAGTTCAAGAGGCATCATTTCATATGATCATAGCTATTGAATTTTTATGATCCTTTCCTAAGATTATGCTCTTTTGGTTTCACTGTTTGAATGTTTGGAGTCCTGTATAATTTATCATGTCCAAGTGTAATTACTTTTGCCTTTGACCATCCACTGTGTTTATTGTAGATTTATGGGCATATTCTAATGACTGCAAATTACTACAAATGTTCTACTCTTTGGTCCCACAATGTCATCTGAAGCAATGGGACGGAAACAGTCTTTTCCTGATATCCACATGCCCCTAGTGCTCATGTGGACTCTTCGGGTAGGGACTTCTTAAAGTGGTACCCAGAGGAGGGACCTTTGTGCTGCATGGTGACCGGGCATGAAGTTGGGAAGGCCAGGTGGGAGACATTGTCTGAATATGTATTTCATGACCTTTGCATGTTTTCATTTTTTGAACTTTGCAAAGGAGAAAGAAGATTTCTCTTGGAAACTATACTTTTACAATAAAAATGCTCCTGTGATAATCATGTCTTATAATTTCACTTTAATATTTTAAGTGTCGCTCTTTGTAGGGTAGCAGTAGGAAGAAGTACTATTTCTGAATTACTTATGAATGATGGCAGTACAGTGCTTTCCATATATACTAGATCTCTAAGTCTTTATAGGTCCAGCACTTGAAAATTAATACTTTTTGGGAATAAGTAAACTGAGGCTAAAAGAAGTGAAGTCAATTGCCAGAAAAAAAAATCACATGATTGCCAAGGAAGTATCTGATCCTGTATAGCTACAAAATCTGAGCCATGTTTTGGCACTGCTGTCCTTTATATTTGCTATACTAATACAATATTTTCTTTTTTCCTGGGTAGCAGGACTCTGATTTCAGGACTCAGCATTTATGTGTCTATCCTTCAGAATTCATCAGTGGCCTTGGATATAGTAATCCTCTCCCTTTCTGGTAAAGAGAAAGAATTGTTTTAAAATGGTGACTGTTTCCTTAAGGAATGCCTTTGGCAGCCTCTCACATGCAAAAAAAATCTGTTTGTCTGGCAGCATCTGAGGATTCTGATCGTCAGTGGACTTGTTTGTGAATGTGATTCGGCTTGGCTCACTCTCTCTGCAAACAGTGTGAAAGTCTAGCTAGAACAGATAGCCCTTTACTTACAGTAAGGAGATCACTGTTCTATCATGATTATCATTTTCCATGCTATCTCTAGCCACCCATCTTACGATCTATACACATGCGTGCGTGTGCGTGTGCACACACATACACACACACACAGAGAGAGAGAGAGAGAGAGAGAGAGAGAGAGAGAGAGAGAGAGAGAGAGAGAGAGAGAGAGAGAGAGAGAGAGAGAGAGAGAGCAGGAGAAAATAGTAAAGAAATGATTGGAAACATTGGAAACAAAGTTCCTGGTTATAGCTGAGTAATCAAAAATACCATATATTCCTCAAATGCAAATAGTGAAAGTGTTAGAATAAGAATTGGCAACTGCAATGAATCGAAGGACTCCATAGCCCCTCCTCCATGCAAAAAAATTCTACAGTTTGGGTTTGGTGTCATTGGGTTGATCGATGTTCCTTCTTTTACAAAATGCAAATTCTTTACGAACATGGAGGTACTGGTCATGGCTATGGCTCATGGATGTATCTACTTAAGGCATACATCTATTATGTTTGAAATACAAGAAAGGGTATGGGTGCACAAAGACATAGAGAATATTCTCCACTTGATAATTTTGCTGCTAGCTGGCCTGGCAAGAGAGAAGCACTATGGCCAAAGCACAGGGATAAGGCCTAGTCCTGGATGCCATACAATGAGATCTGTTCCCTGAGGGTATCTGTTTTTCAGAGGAGATTAGACAACCATTCCAGAAGGAATTGTCTGGACACTGGGAAGAAGGAAAAGGATCTAGAAGTCTAGGATAGGAAGCTAAAAGAGCAATAAACAGAGAGCCTGAGATCTTATCATGGAGTTGTAGACCTGGTGTGCTCAACCTTCCTTTTCCTCTCCCTCTCCCTTCAACCCCTCTCTTTGTCTAAGTAGCTCTGTTCCTTTGGCTTCCTATTCTTGATCTTTAAGATGAGGGCATTTTTGATGAAAAGGCTCTTAGGTTTCTCTTCTGGTTGTGAAGAATATAAACTGAAAAAAAAGAAAAGAATTTCCTGTCTCCATTTTGTGAAAGAAATATTAGTGATGAAATATAAAGCAAGCAACTTGTGGATTTTCTTGTCCCAAAAGGTATTAATCTTGGCAAGACAGCATGACCAGCACTATATGTTTTTTTTTTTATTGTAATTAGTAAAAGGGTTACATGATATTTGCCAGATAGAAGGTGCATTAATTCACATACATTGATACCCTTTCACATGTCTTGGTACCCATTTCCCTCCCCCCCCCACACCCCCCACCCGTCTTGGTTTTCCCCCCTTCCCTATCAAATTTCAAATATCCAAATACAAATAAATTCAATATATCAGATAACAAAGTGAGATACTATACCAATATGAGATAACCAAGGGACAGCAAAGGAGATGAGAGACAACATAGTACATTAAGGACAACAATCATTCATTATATGGCTTTTGTTTCAATATCCTGGAGGTCCTTTCAATTAGCTTCACATTATATGGCCTTATGTATCAAGATTTTGCTCTATTGCAAATCTCTGCTAGTAGAGCCCAAGGTTTCTACTGATTATGACGAATGAGGGAAACCATTGAGCCTAAGTTCCTTTGAGTCTGGCTTACTTCACTTAATATGATTTTTTCAAAGTCTTTCCATTTCCTAACAAATGGGGCGATGTCATTCTTTCTGACAGCAGCATAGAATTCCATTGTGTACAAATACCAAAACTTGTTGATCCACTCATCAACTGAGGGACATCTAGGTTGGTTCCATATCTTTGCTATGGTGAATAGTGCTGCAATGAACATTGTTGCCAGCACTATATGTTGACTAGAGAGGTTAAGGTGGTTTTCTTGGTTTTGATTTGATTTGATTTTGTTTGATTGGGTTTTGTTATTGTTGTTGTTGTTTTGCTTGTGATTAATAGAGGTTCACAGATGCTAATTGTCCTGGTAAAGGTATTAGTAGCCTCCTTGAGCCTTTCAGGGCAAGTAAACTTATACTTTGATGGTTAGATTTCTTGTATCTTGGAAGGTCTTAGACAAAAGCAGTCCATTTATAAGAGCTGGGAAGAGCTGGGAAGCTCTAGACAAGAAGCACACAGGTTAATCCTTCAGAAAGTGAAATGATGCTTAGTGATCAGCCATAACCTTAGCACTTCCCGTAGGTTGAATCCCTAGAAATCTAAAGTAAACTTGAAGGCTTCAGGCCAGGAATCTACTGATCAGTGCCACTCTATGTGTGCATGAGGCCAAGGTCAAAAGACAGAGCAGGACAATAAGAAAGGCAGAAATGAAGGCTTTTGGATCAACAAAACTCAGTTTTCATTCCTGATTGTGCCTTCTCTTATAGGCAGATTATTAAGCATTGATTCCCATGCTCATAGAAAAGACTGCGATGGGATTCATATCTCAGATGGTCCAGACATGGAGGTAAGCATGGTTTTCCTCTGGAATCAGTACCTGCCATTATTAGAAAGTTTAGGCTGGAGGCCAAAGCACAGAAGCTTACAAGGGAATAATCCATTGGAATAATCAAAGCAAAGAAACCATTAGGGACTCTGGAATAAGGAACTTGACCTTTAGGAACACTTGACTCTTCTCAGATTCACCTCTTTACATAGTTGGTGAATGAATGTTGTAAGTCTCCCTGAATGGATCAGGAGCATGGCCTGTCTAGCAGGCACAAAACTCTGGGTTTGTTTCCTAGGCACCACATACACCGAAAATGCCAGAAGTGGTGCTGTGGCTTAAGTGGTAGAGAGCTAGCCTTGAGAAAACCCAAGGACAGTGCCCAGATCCTGAGTTCAGGCCTCAGGAATAGCAAAAACCAATCTCCCAGAAGTAGTCTATGTCAATGTCAGATCCCTGTATTTCAGATGGGATGAGAAAAGGATGCTCAGGGCCAAGCACTGGTCACACAGTGGCGTACATCTATGGAGTCCTGATAGGGCTGTCCTTGCCTTCAGATGGGTACACACAAGGCCATTGTGGGTTAGGTTCCCATGCTATTGAAGGGAGGAACCTCTACTTGGAAGGTTCTTGAGATCTACAGAGCATCCTTCCTATGTTGGAATGCCTGCCTGGGCTCACATTAGAGTGAAGTGCATCTCCTACAGCAGCAGCTAGGGCATACCACAGCTTTCCCTTCTTTTCTTGTCCTCTTTCTTTTTTTTGTGGATCATGGGGCTTGAACTCTGGGCAGGACCTGAGCTCTTCAGCTCAAGGATACCACCCTACCCCATTGAGCTGCATCCTCACTTACCATTTTCTAGTGATTAGTTGGAGATAATTGTCACATTCTTTAGTGCCTGGGCTAGCTTTGAACTATGATTATCAGATGTCAGCCACCTGAGTAGCTAGGATTATAGGTGTGAGCCACCACACTCTGCTCTCATGTCTTGTTTCTAAAGGCGTGTGTGTGTATTTTTTCCCTAGTTATTTTACAACAGGATTCACAGCTTTATTAACAGCCTTTCCATGGTTTCAGCCACCATCAAGATGATAAAGAACACTCAGAGGATCCAGTCTTCTTTGACTTGTTTCCCTTTCAGGTTCTGGTTTGTGTTTTATTTCCTCTTTCTTTTTCCTTCCCTTGTAAACTCTGTGTGTGGAAGCTCTGGTTGAGCTAGTTTCTTTTGAGCTCCTCCCTCCTTCTTTTGTTGCTTTTCATTGTTTCTGGACTGGAGTATAGTGGGACAGGTCAACTGCCAGCACAGACAGGCTAGACACCTGTGATAGGTGTCTTCAGGAAACTGGATTGGAGTCATTAAGCACTTCCCTCCCTGAATCCTCAGAGAACACTTCGCTGCAGGGGGAAAGAAGGAAAACAGTCAGTGGGAGAGGCAACCCACATCCAGTGAGCAGGTTAGCCATGACCACGTGCAGGGTGCTACCTACCCCTTCTCCAGCAGCAGATGCTGAGACATTGACCTAAACACACACTGCATATCACACTTCCAGGTGGCCTTGCAGAAAGGACTCAACTGGGAATAAGGCGTGCAGCACCTAGAGATCAGACTCCTTTTGTTGTATGTCTATTCCTTCCCTAGTTATTTTACAACTCTCTGACTCATGTAAAGATCACAAGGCCTGGGATCATGTCTTCTTACCAACTCCATCTACATAGTAGGCAGAGGGCACATCTTTAGGCAAGCATGGCTAGGAAAACTAGTCAGTTCCTTTCTTGGATCACAGTTCAAAGCCAGCACAGACAAGAAAGTCTATGAGACTCTTATCTTGAAATAAGCACCAAAAAATTGGAAGCGGTGCCATGGCTCAAAATGGTAGCATACTAACCTTGAGCAAAAGAGCTCAAAGGCAGAGCCCAGGAATTGAATTCAAGCTGTACAACCAACAAAAAAATGAAACAAAATTTTGCCAATGCATGGAATGTCCACGACTTTGTTTTTATTGCCCTCCGTGTACATCCCAAAATGTGTGGCTAATACATGGAAAGGATAAAAATCTGTTGAACAGACAGGTTACTATAGCAGCCACTGAAGCATGTTCTTACTTTGCAAGACTAGATCAAATATTTGGAATATTTAACATACCATGAAAATATGTGTTCTTTTAAAAGAAATGTATAGATCATCTTTCCCAGTAGAGGACTATTGACAAGGCATCTTTGCAGGAGATATCCAGCTCTCTAAAGGAAATGGTGTCATCTAATGGAAAGCATATAGACTCTGGAGGTTAGCCTTGGTTTGTGTTTTAGACCTTCTACTAACTGTGGCTTTCTGTAAGAATTTAATTTCAATGGATGGACCTAGAACAAATCATATGGAGTGTGGTAAGGCAATCTCAGAGAGACAAATGGCATGTGCTTTCTTCTCATGCAGAAGCTAGATCTAAAATATACCCAGCAATGATAAATTATACAGAAATGATAAATTAGACATTCACACACAGTGAGAGGATTCTCTTAGGGGAAAGAACACAAAGGCACAATGCCTGTGTACCTCTGATCATGTAAAATATTATTTATCAAAATGAAAGAAAAGAATTTAATTTCTTCTGACCTTCAGTTTAATCATCTGTATATAATGAGGCAGTAAAACTTTACTTCATAGAGTTGTCAGGGGTTAAATAAAAATACAAAGAATCCCAATGAAAAAGTTTCCCTTTCAGGTGACATGAGTGCATAGATGTGTCATTTCTATTAATAATACATTGGTTCTAGTGGGAAATCATTACAATATCCATAACCTTCAATCATCAAAACAGGTCATGGTTAATTCTGGTCAGACACAGTGTATGTAGTGTTTGTTTAATCGAGACTCTTTGTATACATAAAATCCTGGAGCATAATTTAGGTTCAGTGAATGTTAATTTCTTGTCCTTTTCACAGTGTAGGAATAAAAAAAAACCCATCTAATCACTAGAAAAGTTCTGCTGATAGCCTGAGATAAATAAATGGTAAAATGAAATATATCTTATTCTACTTTTATACACACAATTAGCACTATAATTGAATTTGGAATCACTAAAGATTTTCTCCTCTATTTAGACTTTGTGAATAATGTCATTAATATTTTATTTTATTTTATTTTATTTTATTACTAAGGCTTGAACTCAAGGCCTGAGCATTGTCCTTTAGCTCAAGGCCAGAACTCTATTATATGAGCCACAGCTTTACTTCCAGTTTTCTGGTGGTTAATTGGGGATAAGAGTCTCTTGGACTTGTCTATCTGGGCTGGCTGTGAACCATGATCCTCAAATCTTAGCATCCTGAGTTGCTAGGATTACAGGTGTGAGCCACCAGCAACTGGCCCGGTGACCAATTTATAAGGACTCATAGTGTTTACTTTGAGCATTTATTACCTCTCCTTCCTCACTGTCACATTTCTTTCTGTGGGAAGGAAAGGAAATGTGCACCTAGCTATAAAAGAAGTCAAGGCACAGGTTTCAGGATTTGTACCTCTGCATTGGCCAACTTTCCCAGTTTGTGTCTCTGAACAGGATTTTAATCACCCGAGCTCGGGTGCTTGGCACAGAAAGCTTTAAGAGTCCTGCAGCAATGGTAGATTAGCTACATTTAACAAAATAGAAAGTTTTCATTGTGTCATAAAAAGCCTTATTGATCTTGTCCAAGTATTGACTCCAGCGCCTTTTAACAAGCGTCTCTGTCTAGACTTGCAGGCTAGAGCCCACCATGTGAACAAAGCAGGGCTGGGGCTGCCTTGGTCTCTTGCAGAGACTTGGGATTCTCACTGGGCTTTTCTTAAAGAACTACCATGATTTGATTCTGCAGGGGTGTGGGTAGGGTGAGGCTGAGTGGCTGTGGCAGGTGTTCTCATGACACATCTCAGAGGCCAGCTTATTCCACACTGCAGTATTTGCAATGGTAACAAATTAAGGTGTTCCGAGCTGGCCCTCAACTTCCAGCACCATTTGTTTTCGTTTTGCCCAGGATGCCAGACTGAGTTGTAATGACAGGAAATTAAGCACTGGGCCTTCAAGAGTGAGAAAGATGAGCGGCCAGAGAGGGAGATGATGATTGAGAATCATTGTGATAAATCAACTGCATCTCCGCTTACTTCAGTTTGATTTCATATGCCCATTTTGGGTTATGTGGGTGATTTTGTTCATAGTATATGGCTGATGAATTAATGTATAAAATGAGCCAATGAATGATTCTAGGTAATATTGGGTGATTAGGTTTCCACCCCAGTATCATCTGCAGCGATTTAACTATTTGAAATATTTTAAACATAAAAAGTGTAAATTCTGTAGCAGAATGTATTACTGATGGTGTAGCCACTGAACAAATGTAATGTTCAATCATTGTTTGCTTTATATCCTTTTATAGAGATTCTGTAGTATAAGTCGTTAAATATATTTAAGAAATAAAATAAGGGAGCGTAGCCTAATGGAAGAGTGCTTGGCTAACAGGCACAAAGCCTTAGGTTCAATTCCTCAATACCACATACTAAGAAAAAGCCAAAGTGGTGCTGTAGGTCAAGTGACAGAGTGCTAGCCTTAAGCAAAAAGTGCCTAGGCCCTGAGTTCAAGCCCCAGGATTGGCAAAAAGATATAGATATAGATACAGATCTATCTATCTATCTATCTATCTATCTATCTATCTATCTATCATCTATGTATGTATGTATGTATGTATGTATGTATGTATGTATGTATCTATCTATCTATCTATCTATCTATCTATCTATCTATCTATCCATCTATTAAAAAGCCCATCATGGTGGCTCGTACCTATAATCCAGGCACAGACTTCAAGCCCCATGACCCACAAAATATAAAATAAAATAGAAATAATCCTGCCAAACATAGTGGAACCTGCTTGTGATTCCAGTATTCAGGAGGCTGAGGCAGAGAGTTTGCAGGTTTGAGCCTAGGCTACACAGTAAGATTCAGTTATACAAAAATCAAAACAGAACAAAAAAGCCTAAATCTTGTTTGAATACATTCTGATTTCACACCTTTTCTGCCATCTTAGAAGTAACTACCACCTGAAGTTGGTGGGTATATTTCCTGTATATTTTTTGTTATTGTATAGCAATAGAACTTTATATATATATATATAATGATTAGTAATCACCATATAAATGTATTTGTATATGGGAGCTACATTTTTTTCAGCAGTTATGTTATGAGTACAATGTATGAAGAACTTAAGTACTGTGAATACCTAGTACTTCCCTGTTTATCACTGAAATGGAGCTTGGTAGCCTTTTTTACCCTTCATGTTTTAGGACCAGAACTCCCAAGTCTTGTAGAAAGGACATATCCAAAAAGAAAGACAATTTACACGTTATTAGAGGGCATAGTGATACCCTCTAATAAAGAAATGAAGACCTTCTTGTGTCACACTCTTAGCATATCACCAAATAGATTAACCACTGCTCCTCTTACCAAGAGAGTAAATGAGAGAAGGTCAGAATGCGATTCTCAAAGTACTCACTCTGAGGAATGGGGAGGGGGGATATTATTACAGAGTCATAAGAATAAAGAAAAATGGATTCTCCTCTACAAGATATAGAGTGTACTACTTGTGTTCAATGCTTGTCTGATTGACTGACCCACAATTAAATAGAGAAGCTGGTAGTGAAAAGAAACATAATTATAGTTTTACTCTTATGAGCCTTGTGGTTAAGGAAAATAAAATGCTCAACATCTTCCATAAATTATTGTAAATGGGTGGGCAGGCATATTCAGCCCAATCACCTGCACAAATGGTTTCTTAGCCAAATCCTCCCTTCTTGGAAAATGTATTCAGGACCCCACTTTATCTCCTTAGACCTTTATCTCCCCATTGAGCCACTGGTACTATAAGCCAATGATAAGCCAAAGCTCTCCTGCTTTTTCAAGGATTAGCATCATAGTCTCTAACTTGAACATTGCACACATACCCATTGCTGTAGTCATACTGAGCATCTATTAACATCTGGGAACACTATGGCCACTTACTCTGTGCTGTTCTAATGGTCATGCCAGGGATTATGTTGATGTGTCTACCATTTAACTCCTACCTTGATAGGTGAACTCTGACTCATACTTCATGAAGCAGCTTAAGGGTGACTACTTGTCTGGAGCCTTTTCTAACACTTAGAGCTAATGATTCCCTCTTTTTTTTCACCAATATCACGTGTAAGACCCTCATGACATTACTGAGTTACAATTATCTTGTTTGTCCCCTATGTCTAAGAATCTCAACTTTTCATGCTCAATAGAAATTCTACAACATAGGTACACTGGTTATTGCCATTCGGTAGGTTAGAAAAAATAAGCAAAGAGCCAAGGTTCCAGACTATGTGTCCCTGGCTCATAATTTCGGATTATAGATCCTAGACACCAGAGAGGAATAGATTGAGAAGGTCACAGTTCTAGGTCAGCTCAGATAGACAGAAAAGTCCATGAAACTCCTTTCTCATGGAGAGAAGCTGAATTCTGTGATCTGCACTTGTGATCCCAGCAACTATGGGAAATGATCACAGTCCAGGCACAGACCTACTTGGAAAGTGAGAACCTAGCCTCAAAACAAACAAAAACCCAGCAAACAGTAAGGCTACAAGCATTGCTCTTCCCTAGCACCAGTCTAGTAAATAGCAGGCCCTGAAAGCCTTCTCCAAAATAATATCTGCTGTCACTGAAAGAGAAAAAAAAGAGAAAAATCAAAAAGGAAAAACAGAAAAATCCAAGCTTTCTAAAGACTTAGATGACTTCTAGAGCTAGCTGTCACGTTCAGGACTCCCAATTGAGTCTTTATCATGCCAATCTGCTCAAGTCCCCAGTCTAACTATACGGGGTGCCCTATCAATGTGAGTGCATCAGAACCTGGTGCTTAACAAGCATTCAGAATTATTTAGCGTTTCAAATTTCTCTTGTAAGATGTCATTTTTAATTATTTCTGTTTGCCTTGTTGCATGCGACTTCTATCCTGGACATTGTCTTTTGTGCATAGTAGGTTGTTTTACATCTTTATTCCTTCAATGAATAGAATAACAAAAGAAAAAAATCAGCTTTATAGGAATGCAATTGAGAGTGATGCAGTTGTCAGGCTGCCATTAACTTTCTAGTGATTTCACCGAAGCGTGGTTTTCCAGGCTATTTTTTTGTGGACTGAGGCATCTTCCCTCACCAGGATGCTGGCTGTTTATTTTCCAAGTGACAACTTGATTTACTATTTTCCTTCTCATCGCTTTCAAGAAGCATCTGCAGGCTAGGGAGTGACCAGGCAGTGTGGGAAAGTCCATGTATTTCTCGGCTACATCTTTCCTTCACACAGTCTGAGGAGAAGGTTGGAAATGCCCTCAGGAGCTCAGATTTCCTGTGTGTTTTCTTTTGTAATATGGCTTGCTCATTGTGACACATTTTCCTGTCTGCTCGTATACACTGCTTTTGACAATACCTGTGTGAGGGGATGTGGCAGGTAAAGGATGCTGTCTTTTGTCCCTGGGGGATGGCTCTGCAGTTTGATCTGCCTTAATGCTTTGTGGGGCCTTAAAACACACGGTTAGGGAAATGGAATAGGAGGGCTCATAAACTTGTGCAGTCTTCTGTCTTTTTATCCCCATCAGTATGAATTTATCCCCATAACCAAAAAGAAATGGTATTAGGTCATACACTATAGAATTTGCTAGAGAAGTGTTTCTATTTCCCCTTCCTCATTGCAAGCATGAGAACGTCACCCCAACAGGCAATTTGAGTATCTGCCCACAGTTTTGGAGAGGTACTTAGAGGTAAGTCTTCCAAGTTTCAAAATAAGGGAACATAATTTTGAAATGCCTAACTCACATTTGCCTCACTCTGTCTATTTGTAAGCAAGGTAGTCACATTACTGTCAAAGCTTGAGACGCCTTCAAAATTACATAGATAGGGAGCTTTGCCCCAGCTCTGGACCACTTATTCCACAAAAATAAGCCAAGTAAGGATGACATAGTAGACTTTTTTTTTGTCAAATCATCATTAAGCAGTTGTATAAAGGGATTCCATTCACAATATGTTTGTGAGTACAATAAATTTGATCATCATTCTCCCCTCAGTGTACCTAGTTTCATGTTCACGTATGTACATTGAATATTTTGATCCTTCCTTTTTCCATGTGTCATCCCCCCTTTCCCTTATTTGGTCTTGGTTCTCACCAGAAAACTCATGCTCTAGCCTCCGGATATTCAAATTATAGACTTATTCTCCATCTGTAGTACTGGGACCCTGACCTGGGGCTCATTTGTATTCACAAGACTTTGTTATGCCCAAGACTTCTGTGCTTAAAACGGAGGTGATCTGTGAGCTCACAACTAGAAAACCCATCACATCTCTCACAGCTAAAGGGTGAGGGAGGCCTGAGATGATCTTGAGCTGTGCTGAATTTGTAGTATGTGCAGAAAATAGACTACAGGCTGATCTGAACCATCCTGGCTGGCCTTTTGTCTGACAGGGAGGGCATCAGCAGCCTATGTGTTTTTGTGCCTCATTAGCCCTCTGTGGGCCACGCCAGGATAGGCAGTCAGGGTTAACTTTGCATCAGTGCAGGCTAAAGTACCTCACTGCTGCATGAGGCCAATTTGAAGGACAAAGGATGTGATGATGAGGGATGTGATCTCTGAGGCTCGTTTTAGGAAGCTGGCTCTGTCTCCCTCTCTTGAGTACAGCAGGTGCTCTGCTCAGGGCCACTGGCAATAGCCATTCCAGTGGGGTTAGCATTTTAATCAGCCTTCCCAAGTGTCTGACTTTCTAAGCTAGTACGAGAGAATTTGAAGACACATCTCTGCCTAATTTCTTGCTTCCTAATTGAGTGCCTGGTGCCTGGGTAAGGCTTTTACCTGTCATTGCCACAGATTTCATCTTTGAATGAACTTTGTCTAGCTGCAGAACTTCAGATTCAGGATGTTAGGTACCTGTCCTGAGGAATTTGAGTTCTGAGCAATGTGAGGACTGCTGTGAAGGGTACAAATGACAAATGCAAGTGTGGTTGTGCAAAAGCAAACCAGAGCTCTGGGGATACAAAGCAGTGGACTGAGATGTAAGGCGCTACAGGATTCAGCTGAGGAGCCCTAGTGATTTGGATAAGCTATGGGAACTCTAATTCCCTGGCAGCACTTGGAACGGAAGGGTCCAGAGTTTTGGCTTCCTGCCATGTCTCTGACATCCTAACATTGATGCATTTCTGTCCCTAAGGCTGTTTGGCCAGGAAAATTTGCTTTCACTCCTGTCCAGTGAAAGGCAAACCTCTGGGAATTACACTGATTTCCAAGTTAAACAGCTTTTCCCAGGCAACCCTTGTAAAAGGACTTTAAAGATGGCGTGTGTGTGTGTGTGTGTGTGTGTGTGTGTGTGTGTGTGTGCGCGCGCAAGTACTTTCTAGTCCTGGGGCTTGAACTCAGAGTATGGGTACTGTTCCTGAATAGTTTGTTTTTTAATTTTTTTTCTTTTAGGCTGGCACTCTACCACTTGAACCACATTTCTAGTTTTGGATTCTCAGTGGTTTATTGGAGATAAGAGACTCCTGGATTTTCCTATCTGGACTGGCTTTGAACCATGATCCTCAGTTTTTAGTCTCCTCAGTAGCTAGGATTACAAGTGTAAGACACTTAAAGATATGGATAGTTCTCTTTCATTCCTGTAGTAATATTAGGCAATAGATCCCTAAAAACTTCAAAACAAGATCCATATTATTTCAAAGTAGAGTTTGTGTACTTATGACAATAACACATTAGGAATCACAGGCCACCTCTCTTACAGCTGCATTGTAAGAAAAGATTACAATGCTTACACTATTTTAATGTACTTCAGAATTTCTCAGAGAAATCTGTCTTATTATATAAGTTAAGTTTGGGAGAGTGGAGAGGAGAAGATACACTTGAGTAAATGCTCATAACTGCTATGCAGATATTAGTATTTTTGATGAGCAAGCCATTTGTAAGACCAATGCTTCCCATCTCTCATGCAAACTGGTTTGAAATTTCTAGTTACCCATATATTAGATTACATCTAGTGCTTAATCAATTGAACACTTACAAATAACAGGTAAATGATTTGTTGTCATACAGAGTTGGGCTCTGTGTTTTCATGCAGTGGGAATAACATTTTTATTTTAACACTTAGGCAATTGATTGTAAAGTTTGAGGTGATATAATTTAAATGGATCTAAACAGTCCATTAGCTGTGTAAGTATCTTCTCTCTTGCCAAGCTATAGCTTTATGCTAAGCTGTTGGGTTCTGGGTTACATAAACCCCACATTCATTTTCTCCACGGATTAGCTTGAATGCATACAAGGTGACTACATTGTCTCTTTGACTTCCCCTCTCAGTGTAAATACCATGTACAGAAAATGGACTGGGGTCACTATTTTTTTTCTTTTGTGGAAAGTTTGGAGGAGTGAATGGTCTCAGAATTCTGTGCTTATTTTGACCTGGTTTTCCATATTTGGTTATGTTAATTATAGCCCTAGTATGGTTTTCAAGGTGAAGAGAAAGTGCTTGAAGCTCAGTTACTGGGGGGAAATTAAGGCAGGGTGTGGCCTTAGAAAAGTAATGTCAGTTGTGAGAATGAACAAAAGACCAAGTTTCTTTCCTAGCTCTCTATTTATTCTTTTGAGAGATTGGGACATGCATTTCCAAGCTGTAATTCCACTATGAGTTATAGGGAAAGTATCTGATGAATTAAAAAGAAAGTTTGCTCTTTGAAGTATGATTTAGAGACTTTTTTTTGTCTGATGTTAAGGGACAAGTTGGCAGTTTCGTTGATGCTACTGTTGGTCTACTCCTCTGAGCCAGAGGAGAGGTAAATGGAGTAAATGCATCATTGAACAAAGATTCAGAAGTTATGAACTATTGTAGCAGTTTCCATTTGGAAAGCACTTAGCCACATAAAACTTTTTGTTTTATATTTGCATAAACATTCATGTAATTTGCATAGATGTTTTCTCTCTCATATTGTTTTTTTCCATATATTTTTTATTGTAATTAATAGAAGGGTTACATTACATTCGCCAGATGGGAGGTGCATTACTTCACATAGATTAATAACCTTTCTCATGTCTTGGTCCCCATTTTCCTCCTCCCACCCCCACCCTCATCTTGTTTTCCCCCCTTTCCTATCCAATTTCAAATAACCAAACACGCATATATCCAATATATCAGATAACAAAGTGAAATACTGTAACAATATGAGATAACCAAGAGACAGCAAAAGAGATGAGAGATAACATAGTACATTAAGGATAACAATCACTGATTTCTCATATTGTTTTTATATGTTTATATGTGATGCTCTTTGAGGCCTACAGTATAAGACAAATTCTCTTATCTTAAACACAGCCAGATTTTACTGGGTTAGGGAACCATTTCTTTGGTTGAGCATGTATGCTTTGGCAAGTAAGAGAAGAATTGATTCCTGCCACAATTTATTCCTCCTCTAACATGGTTTGTAAGCTCCAAATTCTATGGAATCCTTCAGGACCTTAGAAGAAGTAAACTGGAAGCTTGTGCAATATTCAGATTATTGGCTAAGAGTTACTAATATTTAGACAAAATATTTAGAGGTACTCCAGGTCCTGAACACCACACCCTTATTCTTTCCAGGCATTAATACAGACAATCCCTTAAATTTCTTTTAATTCTAAAATTTATTATTTTGACAGACTCCTTCCAGTAATTACATGGAAAATATTAAGAACTACCTCGCACATTAAATTATATCCTCGGGCCTGCCTATTATACTCAAAGCTTCCCCATCTTGAAGAACCCTTGGTGATGATTCTAAGTTTCTCATAACAGGCATTGCTTTCTTGTCATACCTAATTCACTTCAGTGATGCAGCGGAGATGTTCATACACAATGGCCACTTTCCCATGTGGAGTCCTAAGGACATGCAAGGTAGTTGTCTCTGTGCATGTCCATTTCAGGAGGAAGGGTTGTGTTATGACAGCTGCATTTGATGAGACATCTTCTACTCCAGACCAGAGTAACCTCCAGGTCCGTTGTCCAGTTTCATTTCAACAAGCACATCTCTCCAAAAATGAAAAGAGAGATCATGAAGCCGACAGGTGGCTGGAAGATTGGATAGACCTTTCTCAAGCATGCAGATGGTGCCGAATTTATACTTCATGAGTGCTTGAGGGATAATTTGACAAAGTGCATCAGGCATTGGTTGTGTGTCTAGTGGTCCTTTTTCCTTATATATGTGTGTAAGATGTAGGTAAGTCATATATAGGCAGTCAGGTGTTTTGGTTCATGCCAGTGTATCTGCCTACAAAAATATATTGTTGAGTCCCTATAGAACACAAAGAAGGAACTTCTTCAATTCTGTCAAATATGAAGTTGTCATTCATATTTAAGGGTGTTTTTACATTATGGTTAATAAATAATACCTAACAAGTGGTCATCTTTCCATATAATAAAAAGTAGTTCCTCTACCTTTCTTACTGTATGTAAGACAATCCTTACTTTATGTTAGTTCAGTCATAAAATAAATCTCAGTTGAGATGAACTTGGCTAGAAAACAATTCTGTAGGGAAAATAGATTTCTTTCAACTTTACTTAATAACCCTAGTTTTTCAAGGGAAATTGCTGATCTGGGTTTCTACTGTTGCCCTCCCCCCTTTTTATTAACAAGGAGCTTTGAGAAGAATGTTTGGACAACCTTATACTACTTAGAGTGTACTAAGTGGTTCACTGTACTTGAGAGTAGCAAGAAGGCAAATGGAAGTAGATATACTGTGCATTAAACTTACACCTCAAGGAAGAATGGGAGCGTAGCCTAGTGGTAGAATGCTTGTCTCTCCTGCACAAAGCCCTGGGTTCAATTCCTTGGTACTACATACACAAAAAAGGCTAGCCTGGAGCAAACAGTGTTCAAGGACAGTGCCCAGGCCCTGAGTTCAAGCCTCAGGACTGGCAAAAACAAACAAACAAAAAAACCTTAAATCAACAAATGGTGAAATTAACTATGTCCTAGTCTCTTCATTTGATAAGACTATGGTAGCTAGCAAGACTGTACTTAAAGGTCCACATTTAGATTCTATGGAGTTTTGCACTAGAAGATTGTCACTTCCTTGATCCTTAGCCCAAGGACTGTCTCCATTCTTTCTCCACCTCCGACTCTGCCCTATATTACAAGAGGTCTGGATAAATGTTTATGGATGCCGTGGTCCATGTTGTAAGCACTGTCACAGCTTGCAAATAGTCCTGTGGCTCTCCTTGTACCTCCAGGTGTAGATAGAGACACCACGGTTTACCTCAGAAAGATGGGCCCAAAGACAAGAACTACATAGAAAGATGTGGCATCATTAGATAGGGGCTTAGAGCCTTTCAGCATGGGAATGTGGTCCTCAAAAGAGTACGGCCTCCACACTGGAATGGTATTATGGACCTCCTCAGGGGTGGAGAGTGGGGGTGATGGTTGTGGCTATAGGAACAGCCATCCTGAAAGGATACTTCTCCACACCCGCATAGCAAACGTCTCGTTTATTTGAGAATATGGGTGGTATTGCTGTGTTCTCAAAAACATATTACTAAGTTTGACTCTCTTCTAATATTCTCATCTGCTGATCACCTTCTCAAATCTAACTTCCTCTTTAATCACTCAGCCCGGTTCCATTGTGTCCAGGACTTGACCACAGAACAAAAGTTACTGAGTTCTTAATGGGTGGAAATCAGAGCCAAACCTTTCAGGGTAATTGATTCTAGTTATTGGTCAGTAAAAAGGTACCTACTGTGAAAGAGTCCTTTGTCAGAGTGGTTAATTAGCCATTCTACTCAGTTCTTCTACAAGTATTTAAAAAGCATGGTTGAGGCCAAAAGCAGTGTAAGTCTCCATGGTCTGTTTCGCATACAATTGCTGCTAGCTATTGGGCCCCACTTTGTCTTCTGTCCTGGTGTGGATGCATAGTTGGTATAGTTTCCCTGATGGAGGCTGGAGGAATGCAGGCTTGGCACCAGGGCAGGGGCAGTGCTATGAGCTGTGTTCTCTTCCACAGGGTACAGATCTGACTCTTGCCTGTCAAGTGTTGACAATTGTCTACTTTTCTTCCCCTACAGCTCGAGAGGAGAACGTGGCCACTTTCCGAGGTTCGGAATACCTGTGCTATGACCTGTCCCAGAACCCCATCCAGAGCAGCAGTGATGAAATTACCCTCTCCTTTAAGACCTGGCAGCGCAATGGGCTCATTCTGCACACGGGCAAGTCAGCCGACTATGTCAACTTGGCTCTGAAGGATGGCGCGGTCTCCTTGGTCATTAACCTGGGGTCCGGAGCCTTTGAGGCCATTGTGGAGCCAGTGAATGGAAAATTCAATGACAACGCTTGGCATGATGTCAAAGTGACACGAAACCTCCGGCAGGTAATGGCTGGGGACAGAGAGAGCCTGGAAGGCTCCTCTTAGGTAGAAAATTTGTGATATAGGAGGACATGGGTAGAACTCTATAGGTTTGGTTATGGCAGCACCTTTCTCCCAATCTTTGCAATTTCCTAAGGAAAATGATTAAAATATGTTTCTCCTCATACTTCAATTCTCCTTTCTGTGCTTGTTATTTAAGAACAAAAATCAGTTGTATAGATAATAAAAGTGATAAGTACTTTCATCTTTCTTCCCCTGCCTTCTTTTCTTTCTTTTTTTTTCTGTTCTAAACCATTTTCTTAATTACATTTGAATCTTACCATGTTATTGTTAAATTCAATTAGGGACAGCATTTTGTGGCTGCAGCTTGACAGATTTTCCTCATTCTTTGAATGTATGTTTTCCTTTTTAATTAAGTGAGCCATTGCCATGATGTTGTCATAAATTTAACTCCTTCCAGAAAAATTTGCTTTTCCCTCCCTGTAATTTTAATTTAATATCCCACCTCAATTATTTACTTTTTTTTCCTTTTTCTTCTCCTACTGTGTTAACCTCTCAACTTGGAATTAGCTGAGATCTTTCTGAATTCCTGTTTCTCTGTTCCCTGATGCGATAGTCCAACCTTCTTGCCCTGGTCTTTTACCTCCAAGACTCTTCCGTTGACTGGGAGGCCTGGAAAGTGGAAGAACCCAAATAAAAATGTCAACTTTGGAGCAGCTTTCCTGATTCTGTGCGTGCTTGAGAACTCCCTCCCATCGCTTGCGGATTCTAAGCAGGCAGCTTCGTCAGGTGACAATACTTCCAGGGAGTCTGAGCCAAGCAAAGTTGTTTTGCATCTCATAATAATTATAATAACAAAGTAACAATTATACAAAGAAGAATAACAATACCTTATTAGCACATAGTGGTAAAAGCATATTCCATAGAAGTCACAATCTCTACTGAGATCATTTTTTTTTCATGTTGTTTCCTCTTGCAAAGTAGATTTTCCTACTTGCAAATCTGTCATGTAACCTAGTTGGATAGCATCGATCCTGTATTAATCAGAAAATACTGCCCGTTTCCAGAAAGTGCTTATCAAACAGTTTTGATTAATTTAATGCCTTTTCATGTAAACATGAAAGCATAGGACATGACAGATGTTTATATGCATTTTGTGTTTGGTAAAAACATGACTCTTAAGTAATAGTAAGCAGATAGCATAGGCTAGCATACAATGGAAAGAAACTCCAGTCAAAACATTCATTTGCACACTTGAATGAATCAAAGTAACCACCTGGTTGAGAGATTTCATTCTATCTATATAGTAATATTGTCAAAAAACACAAGACTTGAAGACCCCAACCTTCTTACCTTAATGTGAATTTGACTTTTTTGAGTCATGGTTCTGTTTTCCCTACAAGATCTCAAAGAACCCTAATGCTGATGTTTTCTTCATTGTCCCCTGCCCATAGTTACTTCAAAAGATCTCCTTTTTTGTCATGGAAGCCCAAATGAATCTCCATTTGCTGATGCAGAAATGTAAAGACTAGACCAAAGAGTGAAATATGACCTATTGCCAGGTGTGATTGGCAGATACAAAATAATACCCTTTAGGCCTTAGGCCACAGAAGTTTAGATTTTGAAGCATTAAAGAACAGTGTGAGGCCACAGTTCTCAAAAATTTCTTTCTATAACTCTCTCCCAATGCATGTACTTCCTGCCCATTATAGAATGATTGCAATTGCCTAACAAAGGTCCAATTTTGTTTCCACTGAAAACATTTTCTGAAATAATACCAGGTCTCAATTAAATCCTTTCCATGAAAGAGGATAAACCAAACTGTGATTCAAATATGTGCTGTGATGGTATGGTCAAAGCAGTTGGTGAAGAACCACCCCAAAGGGTTCCTGTTCTGTTTCTGTTTCAAGTTCAAAGGCCCAGCTCCTCTCTGTGCCCTTGGACAAGCCACTAAACCTTATTCTATCACAGTTTCTGTTTGTGAAATGCTGATTACAATGCTCCCCAGCCATGTGTGGTGGCTAAATATGCAAAGCGCCTTCTGTTCCAGAAGGATTATGAGCTCATCCATGGTCTGAGTGCTAGAGTCACTGTGACATGCAGATGATTTACAGGCTAAGCATTCGTCCCAGAGGTGACTGCTTCTGTCTGGTGCCAACATGCAGCTAAGGAGAGCTCTCTGTCCTAGCCAAGTCCTCCGAGGTCCTGAGATATTCGGGTATCTCTTCACAGAGAATGTATGGAGCTCTGTGAAAACGTACCTATAATTGGACCTCATTTAAATCCTGATTGAATTTTGTTTCCAAATGTACGTTACTGAAATAGAGGGAAATCTCTGAAAGGCAGAGTTGATTTTGCAAATGAAATCTTTTCAGTGTTGAATAATCTAAGATTATTATTGTGACTGCTCAAAATATTTTATAACATCTTTTGAGTTCCCTAGAATATGTCTGAAGGAGTGGAAGCTCCTTATCTATACCCAATAAATTATAAATAGCTTTATAAATATTTAAGCTTATGGCAACCCATCTACATTATTGGTAAGATCCAATAGCTTCTGTGGAAAAAAAAAAACCTGAGGAAAATTTACCCAGACTTTCCTGGAGGCTTTATTACTAAACAGAATAGAACTCTTCCATTCTTCCTTCAAAGTCATTAACCTGTAGCTCTGTCTTCAAATCAACTCAGAGCCAAGCTCAGGTATTTTGCTGGACTGATTGCATTTGCTCCAAATTATAACTGCTATTGGGATGAACATGGTAAAGTTTGCATGTGTGTGCATGTGCAAATGAAATAGGTTTGCCTTTAGCTTGCCAGAGACCAAGGCGAACCCCATACATTCATTGTTTTACCTCTTGCTGCCTCATTTGCTAAACCATAGGCACAAAACTGGGGTTACAGATCTTCCACCCTCTCAGCCTCCCAGCTCTGAGTGTGTTGGTAATGTGGTACTTGAAGTTAGTAACAAGGAGGTGGATTATTGTACAAAGGGAGGGTGCTTCTAAGTCATTTTAACATGCTCTTCTCCCTGATAAGAACTTCTCTCCATGTAATAACTTTCTCAAAAGCTGGAATGCAGGCAGAGAGACTCCCCCAAATCTGGCAAAGTCAACAAAAAATGATAACCTCATTAGCCAATAAAAAGATTATTTTTTTAAAAAAAATGATGCATTATAACGGACAGAACTATTCTAAAATGTAAGTAAACAGTTGTCTTTCTCCCATTGCACAAATCCACATGGGGCCTCAAGGATCTTTATATCGCCAATGGAAATCTAGAGTGGGCTGCAAGAAGGCAACCTCCCTTTGTGAGGTGTGCACTCACAAAGTGTTTCAGGTCTTTCCAAGAACAAGGTCATACTGTAGTTAGATTCAGATGTGAAAGATAGCAAGCCCCCAAACCCAACCTATTTGATGTTTAGATGTTTATCTTGCCTGAACTGTAAACTTGGGGTGTGTTTTCTTTCAGGACAGGGGAATGTGTAAGGATTAGGGTGGGAGGGGTGCCTGGGCAGTAGTCATTCAAGAGAGGTCCTGGGAAGTAGAAGGCTAACTGTCACTGAGATGAGGTGTGGTCTGAATGGTAGCAGGTGGGGAGCCCGTGAACAGCTCCTATCCTGGCTCTGCCCCTGGGGCGAGGTTTTCCATGAAGTCCAGGTCTCATTGTCGTTTCCCCACTCTCTCTTTCTGTGTTGGGTATCTTTTTTTTTTTTTTGAAAAACTAACACAAGATCATTCATGCGATGTGTCATTTACTAACCGACTAATGTACTAACACCCTAACGACTCATCTTTGTTTTTAGTTTTTTTAATTAACAATCGTTCTGTTCACAATTTTTAATTTCCTTTCTTCCCCCTTCTCCGCAAAGCACTCAGGCATCGGACACGCTATGGTAAACAAACTACATTGTCTGGTAGATATCATTCTTATTGTCTCTTTTTTTGGGTTTGCCGTGTGTTGCCCCTCTTCTCCTCCCCCTGAAACCCCTCTTTAAGTCTCCTTATACTTATTCCCTCTTCCTTTTCACTTTTTATTTTGTTGTTGAAAAACCAAATACAATATGTTTTTCTTTTTAATTAAAATAAAAACAGACAAGGATATATGCCTGTCCTAGAAATAATATTTGATGAAGTTTGGTGAAGCCATTTTCATTTTCTAGGCTTTTTTTAATTTTTCCCCTTAAAACTATTTTTTAAAGAGACTGTTTCCATTTAGTTACATTTTATTTTGTGACCTCCAAGTTACAGACTAGGAATGACTGAGCTTTCCAGTGAGACTTCTTTGTCTCAGGGTCTTCCTTTGCCCCCACCCACCCCTTCCTCCTTTCTCTTTCCTCTCCTCCCACATCCTAACCCCCTGTCTCTTTCCCTTTTGTGTGGCCATAGCTGCCACAGGGGATCTGGGGGTGAAAACGCTCCTGGTCCTATATTCTTCTTTCCCTATTTTCCTATCCTCCCATCACCGTGATCAATGGGAACTACACTAATTGTGTTCCCCATCCAGCTCTGCATGGCATGGCCCTGTCTCGTGGAACATCCCATTGGCATCAGCGTTTGCTCCATCATGTTCCTCTCCATTACTAACAACCTATTAACCATTAACACAATCCAACTTTCTTCTCTTTGGTTTCCTCTGTCTGCGTTCTCCACTCATACTTCATGTATTTTGGGGTTGGGTTTGGACCTTTTCCTTTTTCTTTTCTATTTCCTTACTTCAGTGAGGAAGTGGCAGGTAGGGGAAGGATTTTTTTTTAATTTTATTTTTTTTTAGTTTTGAGTGATTTTTTTTTAAAAAAATAACCCATTCCATCTCCTTCTTCAGTTTGTTCAGTGCATGTAAGTGTGAAATAGATTTTGGTGCTTTTATTTCTCCTTACCCTTTCCCACAGTTCCTCCTTTTTTTTCCCCTTCTACCTTTTCTCTTGGCTCCAGATTATTTTCGCATGGGAGCTTTAATGTATGGTATGTGCAAGCTTCGAGGTGCCATCTTTTCTCTTTGCCCTCTGCTCCTCTAATGGACATTGGGGGTTTAGTTGCTATTTTCTTTCCCCCATGGGCATTATCACCTTTCCTTAAACAAATATTTTGTTAAAGTTTGGGGCTGAGTTCTTTCTTCTCTCAGTGGTGGTGGCAGCCGAAGGAGGGCAGGGGTGGGTATCCTGGAGTGGTCCATAGCATGAATCACCCTCAGCACATCAGAATACATACCTTTCTCCTTCCCTCCCACAATGCATGTCTGTCTATGTGGCGTGGGCCGAAAAAGAAACAAATTTTAAAGGAAAAGAAAAACAGGAAAAGAAAAGCCATCAACAACCAAAGACCAACCCATAACAAACCCCATTGTCAAATGTCTCCTTTGCTCTTTTCCATTCCCACCATGATTAACAATCATATAAGAAAATTAACATCATTTTAGCAATAAACTAAGACAAGTAATATCGTCTGAGGATGGTTCCATTTTCTAGCCTGACTGAGAAAGATGTGAAATGGGTAGAGCGAGGTGTTCGGCTTGGCAATTCTGACAAACTCTCCCATGTGTAGGCTGCAGGCTTGGGACACAGGGAGCAGACCAGAAAATGGAACTTGGATGCACATACTAAAACCAAAGCAAATTGACAAAGAATACTTCACCAAAGTCTAAAGATGTTGATGTTACAAATAGGGGAAGCTGACTGAGTTTGATAGATCTGTAAGGTCATTGTTGGGAATTATTTTTGTCCCTATGTCCCATCACCAGGTGACAATCTCTGTGGATGGCATCCTCACCACAACGGGCTACACACAGGAGGATTATACCATGCTGGGCTCCGATGATTTCTTCTATGTGGGAGGAAGCCCAAGTACAGCCGACTTGCCAGGTTCACCTGTGAGCAACAACTTCATGGGTTGTCTTAAAGAGGTAAAGTTCACACAACTCCGTTGAATGCACTGTCTCACAAAGCTGTGCATGAACAAATGAGATCCCTCGATCAATACTGTGTCTGATGTCTAATCTAAACTAATCTATGAGGGGAGAGGACTTAGGACTTGGAGATGTCCTATTCTTTGGTCCTAGTGTATGATGGCTGGGTAACTTTGGGTTTGTCATTGAAATATGTCACTATGTTTCATTGAACCAAGACTCTTGTCCCACAGATCTCTGTGCTTTATAAATTAAATGCAGTGGTACAGATGAAAGGCCTTTGAGCTCACAAGGAAGTCGACACTTGCAAAGTTGGATTTTGTGCTTTCTAGCTGTAGCTAGACATGGCTCAATTTGTATTTGTGTGCTTTGTTTAAAATAGAGCATATGTATTATTTTACCTTTACCTTTACTTTTGTGGCATGCCTGAGTCTCATGATTTGGAATGAAGGAAAATTCTCAGACAATGTGACATTAAGGCTCAGAAATCCTTCCCTTCCCTTCCCTTCCCTTCCCTTCCCTTCCCTTCCCTTCCCTTCCCTCCCCTCCCCTCCCCTCCCCTCTCCTTCCTTTCCCTTCCTTTTGTGAAATCTAGGTAGTCATAGCTGTGAGAAACCAGTGGGGTTTTGCCATAATTGATTTACAAGCACTGTAGCTGATGTGTCAAGATCTCTATTTGAAAGCAAAGAAGCTTCAGTCAAGTAGAAGTTCAATATCTAAGGTCAATTGTTGAGGCAAAGAGAATCAGACTTGATCTGATAGAGTTCTTTTAGAACACTATGTCATCAGAGCATTGCATTGTACATTTTTGCTTAAGTTAAGCTAAGCTTGGTTGCCTGAGATATCTATAACATATCCCTAGGGAAATTCTGTAAGAAGCTAACAGTGTTCCTTCTTGTAGATAGAAATCTCTTGTGACATCTTATGAGCTTCCTCTCAGGGCATATGTTTTATGCTCATTATGGTTATTTGAAATTTGTTGAACCACAGATATATACTAGGTGGCATTACACCTGCATGCATTTATGTTACTGGATTGCAAGCCATAATATTAAGATAATAAATGGGTCTGTTTTGCCTGGCATATAGTAGGTGCAAAGTAAGGATTAATTGAGTGGATCACATTATTAAATAAACATCAGGTACATTTTAATATTCTGTAACTGTAGTTCTTTATATAAAGCATAGTCTTCATGCTCAAGCTATCATGTAAGAAGGAAAAGTGTGATCAGTAAATAAATAATTACATTGAACAGCATGTGTTCATTGCCACAGTCTAAATGCTTTGGCTGAATGGAGAAAGCAGATAAATTTTAGGTGGTAGTCAGGTTTAGAGAAGACGAGACATTTGAGCTGAGACTTGTTGCAATAAACCATATGTGAATTGAAAGGAAGGGATGGAAAGGAAAGACACAAAAAAGGAAGGACAAATCTAATTATAGCTTTGTATTGTTCCCAGACTAAAGGGTAAATTAAGAGGAGAATCCAAAGACGGCTTTCCTTTTCTTTGCTTCATGTTACCCTGCATCCTACTGGCTTCAGGGATTTCACTGCCATTTCTGAAGGAATTATGGTAGCCTAGAGTAATTCTTTCCTGGGATTTACTCCTATTTGGACAGAATAAAGACATAAACTACTCAATGTCTAGTGAACCTGAAAGACACTTAACCACGATTAAATCACACATTGGAATTGCATTCTCATCAAAACTAGATTACAACATTTGCATTAGCAGAATGTGGCTCAGAAATGAATGGAAGTATTGGTTGCCATGGAAAGTTCCTTCATTTCCATAGTCCAACAGTTCTGAACAAGGAATTTCCTGGAGGAGATGAAAAGAGTGGACTTTTCTCCTACACATAATCAGATTGAACAATTTCTCAGCAACATGAGTTATTTTTAGACAAAAGAACAATTTCTGAATCACAAATCTTTGATCTTATAATAGGAAGGATAGCCTTGAACATTTAAAAAAGCCTCAGAAAAATGTAAAGTTGACTTAGGCAGAACCTAAGACATAATACACATATATACTCTCAAGCTGCCCGGGTAAAGAGCCAAAATATTCAAAAGTCTATCCGAAATGTCACTGAGTAGCTCCAAAATTTGAGGTAGTTTTGAACATACTGTCATTATGAGAAGTAACTATAAGGAGTGATTAAAATTCCCATATTAACCAGCAGCATGAGTCTGTGTTTGAATACAGACTAAATTTGCAAAATATGAAGTAGCGGTCAAAATGAGAACTTTGTTACATGCCATCCTATCTATTTCTGCTGTGCATAAAGAATCTGATGGCCTCGCTAAGAAACGAGGCCTTATTATTTGAGTGTTTGAGCCTAAAGTAGACAATATCATTATTATTATCCATTTAATTCTTCTTTTTTTTTGTATGTGTGGGTCATGGGGCTTGAACTCTGCTTGGGCACTGTCCCTGAGCTCTTCAGCTTAAGCCTACTGTCCTACCTCTTGGCCTGGGTGCTGTCCCTGAGCTCTTCAGCTCAAGGCTACTACCCTACCCTTGAGCCAAGCCCCACTTTCCGTTTTCAAGAGGTTAATTGGAGATAAGACTCTCACATCCTTCTGTGCCCAGGCTGGCTTTGAACCTTGATCCTCAGATCTCAGCCTCCTGAGTAGCTAGGATCACAGATGTGAGCCATCGTGGTGCCCGGCTTTCCATGTAATTCTTACAATTCACTTTCTGTGAATGTTTAGGGAACTCTCTTATTCTTTGTCTTTAGTAAATTAGTGAACAGGAAGAACTTCCCACCATGATTGTGTTTAGCTCCAGGTTAAATCTCACTTTTATCACCTCACCTTTAGCTAGGCTCTCTAGTTCTTGTACAACTGTTGTCTTCCCTTCCCTTTCTATTTTTTCCTCTGTGATCTTTTATCATTTGTAGCTATCAGTTTTCTCAAACTGAACTGGGTGCTATTATGTATTATTTTTCATCAGATCAGGATATGGTGAAAGGATGATGGGATTTCTCTTCTAGAATCATCTGCAGTTCTTTGCCTGCGGAACAAGTAGGCTATATTTTTTAAACTAGTTCTCTCACAGCCGAAATCTAAGTATGGCCCTGCTATTGAGAGCCAAAGTGACTGGATCTTAACTTTGTTCACATACCTGCAAATATTAGAGCTCTGTTTTAAAAACAAAAGACTCAAAAACCATGTCCAACTTGTCATCAAACCATTGTGGTTTACTACCCTTGCTGCCGATGCAAGATTCATGTTCAGTGTAGTACAAAAGGTCAGCATCCTGTTCCTCTTCAGGGTTGCACATTTTAATGTGTCTGTTCTTGTTCTCATTAGGTCTCCAGACTCCAGAATAATTCCGATTAATCATTTACTGAGTGAAATAGCATGTTCTTAAGTTATTAAATAGATGTCTTTAGTTTCTGTTCCCCACTTGACTTTCTTAGTTAAAGAGAAAAAAATTGTTGAAACTCTCAGGAGTTAAAGTTTTTTTTAAATAGAATCATGCTATTGGAATCACAAATCCAATGTCTCCAATAGTTATAAATCAAGGAGAAGTATCTAGTTGAGGCATGTCAGATAATTAAAGACCATCTTGGCATATCAATAGTTGAGTCTTTCCAGAACCTTTCCCCCTTCCCTCAGGTATCTGATGTGAGGGGCATAGCATATAAAAGGCTACTACAAAGCTAAGATGAATCAATTGAAGGCTTGTCTTCAGGAATTATGGTTGGTAGAAGAGGCTTGAAGAACAGCATCATATTATAAAAAGAAAGGAATGTTGGATCTGAGCACCAGTGGCTCACATCTATAATCCTAGCTACTCAGGAGGCTGTGGTCTGAGGACTGTGGTTCAAAGCCAGCCTAGACACCAAAGCCCATGAGACTTATCTCCAATTAGCCACCAGGATACAAAAAGTGGTGCTATAGCTCAATGTAATAAAGCACTAGCTTTGAGTTGGAAGAACTCAGAGACAGCGGTCCAGCCCAGAGTTTAAGCCCCATAGTCAAACAACAAACTAGAAAATCTGGTTAGGAAAAACTAGCCATATTATGATATCTAGCCTAGAAATAAAACATTGTCCTTTTTGGAATCCCAGTTTTCAAATCACAGTGTGAAGATAATATGACACTTGCATTTTTCTTAGGAACAAATGAAGCAACGTGAATAAACCAAACAGGATTGCACAATGATATCTGCTTATTATAATTATTAAAGATAGTATAATATATTTCATAACAGTTATGAACAAACCTACAAGTAAGTATGCATCAGAGCATATGTATCTTCATATTCTCATATTAGCAAGTCATCAAGGAAAAATATTATTGGGTTTGCCCTATTAAAATTACTGGTGGCTCATAGATACTTATGAGACTGAGATCGAAGGATCACAGTTTGAAACCAGCTGGGGAAGGAAAGTTAGCAAGTCTATCTTCAGTTAACCATCAAAAAACTGAAATCAAAGCTATAGCTTAAGTGGTAGAGTACCAGTCTTGAATAAAAAGCTACAGGAAGGCTTGAATCACTGAGTTCAAGCTCTAGTACTGGCCCCAAAAAATGAAGAAGAAGAAGAAGAAGAAGAAGAAGAAGAAGAAGAAGAAGAAGAAGAAGAAGAAGAAGAAGAAAGTGGAGGAGGAGGGAGAAATATTGGGGTTAGCCTCCCACCCACCCTTAGTCATTCCCCTGTTTTTTCTCTTTTGTCATTTATTAGCACTTGCAATCTTTTTATTAAGATGTGAGCACTAGGGAGACAAATCCTATTTATTCTTTTATTGGTACCTCAAACCATTTCCGGCAAGAAAAATTTGTGTTCAACAAGTATGTCTAGGATGGATGATCGATGAATGGATGAAAGAATCACCTAACCTCTTGGATCTTCAAAAATCTGGTGTAGATTAGGTCAACAATGTCGTAGTTCAGGCTGCGATAACAAAGTACCATAGATAGATTGGTTTATTAAAAACAAAATATACTTCTCATGGTTCTGGAGGCTGGAAATCTGAAATCTGGGGATCAGCACAGCCAGGTTCTGGTGAGGACCTTTTCCTGTGTGTAGGCTGTCATATCTATTTCCTCACTTGGCAGAGGAGGGTCATCGAACACTTGGGGTCACTTGTATTAAGGCACTGAGCCCATCTTGATGAGTTTTTTCCTTATTACCTAGTTACTTTACAAAGGCACCACTTCGAAGTGTCATCATTTTGGCATTAGGATTTCAATACACAAACTGTACAAAGATGCAAAACATATGACTTGACAACAACTATACTAAGCTATAGAAATTAATCAGATAAGGATTAGAGGATTTTTATACTTAGTGGAACACACACACACACACACACACACACATACACACATACAGACACACACACATGCACTCACACATATGTAGAATTTTCTTTTTTTATTTTTTGTGCCAATCCTGGGGCTGGGCATTGTCCCTGAGTTTTTGTGCTTCAGGCTAGTGCTCCATTTCTGGCTTTCTGGTAGTTAATTGGAGATGAGAGCCTCACTGACTTTTCTGCCCAAGCTAGCTTTGAACTGTGATCCTCAGATCTTAGCTTTCTGAGTAGCTAGGATTACTGGCATGGAGCCACTGATGTCTAGATATATATAATTTTCATAAAAGACACATTTTATAGAAAAGAAGTTCATAAAAGATAGAAATCACTAGGGCTGCTGAGACAAGACAACATATTCTGGAGTTTGAAGAAGGTACCACAGAAGAGATAATGGCCCAGGCAGTGCTTGAGAAGTAGAAGGGGAGAGGGAAGAGTGGTACAGGATGGTAAGACAGCTTGAGTAAAAGCAAACAGATGGAATCTGGTGAGGAACTTATAAGCAGTCACTAATTTCACAGCACAAAGTACAAGAATAGGAATTGTGGTAGTACAGCTGCAATGTTAGCTACAGATCAGGTACTAAATGCTGCACTCTTGCTATTGTCCTCTAGATAATACAAGTCTTGGAAGGAGCTTATGTAGTGGAATTTCACTCCAAGGTTGGCATACTATTCATTGGGCATTTATTCCTGAAATTAGAAAACCTACAGTTGCTCCTACTGTACTTCCCCCTGCTCTTCTGTCCCCCCCCACAGGAAGTTGAAGAACAGAGATGGGAAGAGGAGAGGCTGGGAGTTTGGCCTAGTTGGTAGCGTGCTTGCCTAGCATGCACAAAGCCCTGGATTTGATTCCTCAGTACCACATACTCAGAAAAAGCCGGAAGTGGTGCTGCAGCTCAAGTGGCAGGGCACTAGCCTTGAGCAAGAAGTGTCAAAGGACAGTACTCAGACCCTGAGTTCAAGCCCCAGGGCTGGAGAGAGAGAGGGAGGGAGGGAGGAAGGGAGGGAGGGAGGGAGGGAGGGAGGGAGAGCGCACTGGACAGGGAGAATACCATTCTGAAAAGTTGCTACAGAAAAGCATTTCCTCTTGAATCTCATTTCAGTTTCTGACAATCCTGCCAGTTTGCCCATTCATTTCTCCTTTCCTCTGTCCTTGGTATTACTGTGCTATTGTTGCACTGAGCAGTAGAAGAGAGCCAAATCTGGACTGAATTACAAAAACAAACATTGAGTCTAGCAGCTAGCCTCTCGACCAGACCCAGGGTACTTACTCAAGCCCATGCACAAGGCCCTCCCGTGTGGTTCAGCTTCTGTGTTGTTTGATGCATTCTCTACCCAACCTCTTTCTCTTCCATCTGTCTCTCCTCCCCTGGTGTTCTGCTACTGCTGTTTGCCAGTGGGGACTCCTAAGTGCTCCCTAAGACCCCCAGAGACAGACCTATCTTACTATTTTTTTTCTTGTGGCCTCTCTAATAGGTAGGATGGGAAATCAGGAGAACGGGGAGAATGGAACTCATATTTAAAGGGGAAAGGATTGGGTAGAACATCATTGTGCATATTACATTGCAACTCCCTTTGTGATTATTAGCCATTTAAAACCGAACAGGGTTTTACAGCCAGAGATAGTCTCTGAACAGATGATTAATGGTTTAATCTGTAATAACTTTACATTTTATAGAACCCTGATAAGAGTCCGCATCTGGTGAGCCAAGCTATTTAAGGCTGTGTTAATTCCGTTAATTGCTATATGTTTATTTGAATTGCTGGCACCTGCAGGCTTTCAGATAATGTGTTTGTTGTTGTCTTTTTTTTAACATACTAATTTTATGTTAGTCTGTTTTTTTGCTGCCGTGTCTTATGCTATCCCTCAATTTCTCTCTTGGTTTACGTTTACATCATCCTCTTGCTTCTTCATGTACTGTCTTTATATTTCTCTTCTTTATTTCCTTTCAGTTCTTGCTTCTCAAGTGCCTCTGTTGGGATACTTCCTGATTTCTCAGGTGACACAAATGCCTGTGCTAGATGAATTCAAGTCATGGCTTTGGGCCTAAGCAACTCTCATTCTTTCCAGTATTCATAGCACTGTGTAGCTCCAGCATCAGCAAAGTGCAAAGGAGGGATTGTGTCAGCATGAGCGCTTAGGGTGTGGCAGGCTCAAGCAGCACATGTCCTGGGTTAGAATCCTCTCTAGAATGCTGGACATTTAGTATGACACCTACTGTCCTTAGCCTCAGATGTTCTTATCTGTAAAGACAGATAACTTCACTTTAAATTCTTTAATGTAAGGAACAAATGAGATTGAAAATCATGGAGGTGCTTAATGAGATATAAAGCACTATAGCCATGTTAATGTGGTAATTATTTACACACTTAATTACTTCTGCATTGAAACAAAATTGGTTAGTTATGGGCTGGGTACTAGGGGCTCATGCCTGGAATCCTAGCTACTCGGGAGGCTGAGATGGGAAGACTGTAAGCTGAAGTCAGTCTGTGAGACTCCTATTTTCAGTTAACCACCAAAGATGGCAATGGAGCTGTAACTCAAGTTATAGAGGAAAAAGCTAAGGAACAGCATTCAGGTCCTGAGTTCAAGCCTGTTACTGAGACAAATAAAGTGGATTAGTTCTGGGCATAAAAAATGAGTTATTTCTCTTTACTCTTTCTATAGTTAAAAAGCTACAGAAGCGCCAGAAGTTTGGCTTAGTGGTAGAGTGCTTGCCTAGCATGCACAAAGACCTGGGTTTGATTCCTTAGTACCACATACATAGAAAAAAGCCGGAAATGGTGCTGAGGCTCAAGTGGGAGAGCTCTAGCCTTGAGAAAGTCCAAGGACAGTGCTCAGGCCCTGAGCTCAAGCCCAGGACTGGCAACAACAACAACAACAAAACTACAGAAATTAGGAGTCCAGTGCAGTTTAATCAAAATAACTCTGGTATTGGAATCTAGCTGCCAGAGCCAGTTCTAATGTTAATAGAAAACCATGCAGAATCACTATGTGCATGTCTTATATGTTAAGTGGTGGAGCTAATGCATACTGTGCTGGAGAATTTCTTGGAAATGTATGTGGCGATATAAATTATTGTTTGTTACATTTTGGAAGGTAAGGCGAGTTTATTTCCCCATGCTAGAAAGATGTACAGAAAAGAAGTCTATGGGCTTGGTGATAAAAATAAGGTAGATGTATGTGAAAATGGACATCAGAGATTGGGAAATAAATAAATGTGGTAGAAGAAAAAAAGAAGAAATAATACCTCAGGAGCTGTTTATGTGGTATTTATGGGCTGAATTGCATTTCCTCAAAAACATATGTGTTGAATTTATTTTTGCCAGTCCTGGGGACTGAAGTCAGGGCCTAAGCACTGTCCTTGGGCTTTTCCTCAGGGCTAGTGTTTTACCACTTGAGCCATGGCACTACTTCTGGCTTTTCTATGTATGTGGTACTGAGGAATTGAACCCGAGTCTCTGTACATGCTAGGCAAGCACTCTAACCACTACGCAAAACTCCTGGCCCTGTGTATTGAATTTTTAACATTTAGAGTGAATATTTGTTACTGGTGTCTTAACAACATGAGGAGTTAGGACAGACAGTGAGCCCCAAGACCCTTTGAGGAAAGGCAGAATACAGCAAAGGATAGTGGCTTCAGAAAAAATAACCCAGCTGATATCTTGATCCTGGATTTCTATTCTCTTTGAGAAAATTAATTTCTGTACTTTAAGTCCTCAAGTCTGTTATCCTTTGTTATAGTATCTCCAGCAAACTAACATTGTGCACAGATTGACCAAATTATATATATATATATACACATATATGTATATTACATATCTATATTGTTGGTACTAGATACTGAACTTAGTACCTATTGATTGTTAAGCAAGTCTCTACCACTTGACATACCATCAGACATTGTTTTATTGTTTCTTTCAAACAGGGTCTCATGCTTTGACTGAGCTGGCCTGAGAGAATTAGATGCAATCAACATCTTTAAAAAAAAATGTCAACTTGTTATTCATTCTTCCTTCTTTTGGCAAATATATTTTATTTTTTGTTTTCCCTTATTCTAAATCCAGTGATCATTTCTCTGCGCCCAACTTTATTAACAATTATGTGATCTCAGATAGTTCTATCCCCTAGACATGGATTTTGTTCATAGATGGATATATAACCCAATTTGAATCAGTTAAATTCAACCTCAAAACTTTTGTTTATATGTTGCAAGGAGACAGCTCTGATTTGCTTTGGTCTAGACATTGGAATGGGCTGCTATTCAACTGAGAAACTGCCTGTCTTCATGCCACTACAAACATTATTGATGAAATCAAATCGGAGACAATCAGGGAGCAATTATGAGGGAAAATAAGGTCCTGGTAACATTTCAAAGGCTCTAGATGAAAAAGTCTTTGTCTTAGAGTGCCATTGAAAGAATTCGGTACTGTAATTGGACAAATCTCTTCATCTGACTGAAAGCTTCATGGGCTCCGTTTTCCATCATTCAAAACATAGAACCTTTGGTGATGTGGCAATTCTTATTTTATTTACTTATTTATTTGCCATTTTATTCATTAATTTATTGTGCAGACATTGAGATTTGAACCTAGAGCTTAGGTACTGCCTTCATAACATTTTTCACTCAAGGATGGAACTCTACCACATAAGCCATAACATTTTGACTAATTGAAGGTAAGAGTCTTATGGACTTTCTTGTTGGGCTGGCTTTGAATTGTGATTCTTAGATCTCAGTCTTTCGAGTACCTTTTATTATAGATGAATGTCACTAGCATTTGGCTTTTTTTGTTCTCTCCTATTTTACTTGTAATTTTATTTATTTGTTTTTTTTCTGACAAGAAGATGGGTCTTTGGGTAGGAAAAATTTAAAACAGACAATATTTAATATTGGAGCATATGATTATACTGTCTTACTTAAATTTTTTATCCTGAATGAATGATAACCTAGGATATAGAGATAACTTGTAAAAATATATTTGAAATCTGGTTGATCACTTTACAAAAACATTAGACACTGACAGAGGAAAAATGTAGACAAT
The DNA here is from genome assembly GCF_031878675.1 of Megascapheus bottae. Taxonomy (NCBI): domain Eukaryota; kingdom Metazoa; phylum Chordata; class Mammalia; order Rodentia; family Geomyidae; genus Megascapheus; species Megascapheus bottae. The sequence continues at coordinate 15,249,156 of NC_143522.1, forward strand.
TAAAGTTATGAATTTAAGAGTGTAATTAAAACATGGGTAAATTTGGGTGTGAATTATTAGTTTGAAAAAAGATGAGCCAATGAGAACATGATTGCATAATTCATTAAGAATACAAAAAGAAGCTGGTGCCAGTGTCTCATGCCTGTAAATACTAGCTACTCAGGAGGCTGCGATCTGAGGATCTTAGATTACATTTCAAAGCCAGCCCAGGCAGGAAAGACTCTTACCTCCAGTTAACCACCAGAAAACCAGAAGTGGTACTGTGGCTCACTTATGCTAGCCTTGAGCTGAAGAGCTCAAGGACGGTGCCCAGGTCCAGAGGTCAAGCCCCATGACCATTAAAAAATAAATGAATGAATAAAAGAAAAAACCTTTATAAGAGCAACTATACTGACATGATTGCAATGGCGTTTATATACTGATGATTTGGGAAAGTACTGTGCATCCTACAGCAGTAGCAGTCAGGTTCTTGACACAGTATGTTGTTGTATTTGTGTCAATAACATGGCAAAATAAGGCTTGGATATTGAAACAATTGAGTAGAAGAATAACTGGATAAAAATATATCAATGTGTCTCAATGATTATATCTATTTTGATCTACATGAATGTTTTATGGGATGCTACTAGGCTTTACATTACTGACCATGTTTATCTTAGGGACATGAAGGAAAAATAAAAGAACAACCCTATCAACTTTATGGCAGAAAACTGGGCAGGAGAGAAAATAGAGACTTACATGATTGGGCCTGAATTAATAGTCATAATCTATCAAATAAAGGAGGTGACAGTTTTACAGTATAGTTTATTGACTAAGAAAGCAGGTATTGGAGCTCATGTTCCTGGCTACCCAATTCAGAAGTATTCCTGTTAACTATGTGATATAGGATAATTTACCTAGCCCTCTCTCTATCAGAGATTGCCTATTTATTAACAGGCAATAATAATATATACTTAGCAATTATTATTAACAATGATAATATACTTCATGGAGTTTTTATATTAAGATAATGTATATAGAACACTTAGAACAATATTTAACCTGTACAAACTTGCTAAGCAAATTTTATTTATAATTATCACCATTAAAGTCACTGTTGCCCTGTGCTAGTATGATTCTGGCAATGTTTGATTTAGTTCTAGTTGATAATCTATTAAAATGTTAGCTAACTGTCAGTTTAGGACATTTAGAGGTGAGGTCTGAGAAAGTATTCAAGATCCTCAAGTAAAAAGAATCAAATAATGAATCTAGGGTTCTCAAGCTTATGAAAGAAAAGATTCCTATGTCCCGAAGTTGAAAGTTGTCTTTATACATAAAGGGCTATCCTATGGAAAAAGAGATTAAATGTGACACATAAATCCTTAAGAAGAAGGACCGAGGCTAATTAGTGGGAGTTAGGTACTTGATACAAAGAATAATTCTCAATGAGAGCTGTATAAAATGGTCTTCAAATTAATGAGCTTTCTGACACTCAGGATATCCAAACAGAGATTGGGCATCGATGTAGAAAGTCCAGTATCAAATGAATGGATAATTATATAGATGTCTTCCAGGAATATCGTCTCGCTCTACAGTGAATGAGGTACCTGTAAAGAATAAATGAGGCTGATTGATCCAACCAGGCTTCCTGTGTAGTAGACTTTCCTTATTAACCTCCAAGTCAGTTGATTAAGAGCTTCCCCACAGAGATGCATAATCACTAAGCTCACTGCGTAGTAGGTCTAAGATTTCCAGCCATTGCCATCACCTATTCGTTATTTATCATTAGCTTCCTTTCCTCTGCAAAGCTACCCTCTTCAAAACCTACAGTCACATCCCTTTAATCAGAATCCTATTGGCAATAATAAAAAGTAACAGTGCTTGAGCATATAACAAGGTCGCTTCATGGGCAGGGTATAGTCACACAGAGCTACATGCTTCATGCACATTCTTTAATTTTCACAAATAAAACTTAAGTGAATTCTACTAGCATTACTAATTTGAGTTAGAGAAACAGAGAGAGAGGGGGGAGAGAGAAAGAGAGAGAAGGGGAGAGAGAGAGAGAGAGAGAGAGAGAGAGAGAGAGAGAGAGAGAGAGAGAGAGAGAGAGAGAGAGAGAGAGAGAGAGAGAGAGAGAGAGAGAGAGAGAGAGAGAGAGAGAGAGAGAGAGAGAGAGAGAGAGAGAGAGAGAGAGAGAGAGAGAGAGAGAGAGAGAGAGAGAGAGAGAGAGAGAGAGAGAGAGAGAGAGAGAGAGAGAGAGGGGAGAGAGAGAGAGAGGGGGAGAGAGAGAGAGAGAAGGGAGAGAGAGAGAGAGAGAGAGAGAGAGAGAGAGAGAGAGAGAGAGAGAGAGAGAGAGAGAGAGGGAGAGAGAGAGAGAGAGAGCGCTCACACAAAGGTCTTACCCATGGCACAGTTATGGGCATTTTAGTTAAGAGAAGAATACCATTGACATAGTGGCTCCACAGCTGCCCTGTCTACCAGCTCAGTGGTGTGAAGGAGCAGGAAATGCGTTCCTCAGGGAAGGCTGGTGAATCTGTGGCTAAATCCCCTGTAAGCAATAGTTTCTTGCTATCCTTCAGAGGTTCTACTTCACAGGAAAGGTCATTTAATCAGGCAAAAATGACCTGCTGGGAGACAGGATACAATTACCTATTTCTTTCACCCTGCCATTGATTGTTCTGAGAGGAAGGCAGTTTGTGCTTGATTTCCCACTTTGACTGGGAATACTGATATTACTCAACCTGCTAATGGAGCAGTGATTTTCATTATGAGATCAGAAAGGGAAGTGATATACACACCAATCAGTGGTCGCTTCTGTCTTGAGATGTTCCTTTTGTTCCAGTTCCATATTTTCTGTGAAGTTCAAGCTATTTCTCTCTAAAGCCCTAAACTTGTTGTGAAGAGTCATTCTGTTTGGGGAGTCCCTTATTTAGCTCTGAAATTTTCTTTCCCATCTTCAAGATAAGCTCAGTGGAACTCATTGCTTTCTAAAATTGTCACTTATTTACAGCAAATGTAATCTACCACAACATTCCCACTGAGACAAAAATCTCTTGTGTCACCAGATGCCTCAAAGGATATTTAAAAAAAAAACAACACATCAGTCTTTGTAGCATATATCTACAGGGTAAAGCAATCATTAACTAATTAATTAGCTGATGTCTTTTAAAATGGTTTTGTAAATGCTGAAATAATTATTCCATCATTATGGTGCTTTTGAAACCTTGTGTTCCATTCCCCACATGGACAGTGTACACAACTAGTTTCTGCATAGATTTTTTTAAAGTTTTTTTTTGTCAGTCCTGAGCTTGAACTCAGCACTGTCCTTAGGCTTTCTCAAGGCTAGAGCTCTACCACTTGAGCCACAGCACCATTTCTGGCTTTTTCTATGTACATGTGGTACTCAGGAATCTTCGTGCATGCTAGGCAAGCACTCTACCAGTAGGCCAAACTCCCAGCCCTTCTGCACAGATTTTAAGAGAGGTATAAAGGCAAATTTTCCAATTTCCCAAGTCTGAGAAATTGCTACATAGGGTTGTAACAGTACGTGCTAATTATCATAGAGTAGTAACCCTATACAACAAAGGATATAACTAACAAGCCAAATGGAATGGTCACAGAATGGAATATTTTTTTTTACCAGCTATCTATCAGGTAAGGGCTAATATCCAAAACAGACTTGGAACTCAAAAACTTGAACTCAAACAAACAACCCAATTAATGAATGAGTTAAAAAGACTTAAAGAGAGACTTCTCAGAAGAAGTAAATATGGGCAATAGACACATTTAAAAAAACCTTCAACATCTCTGGTCATAAAAAAAATACACATCAAAACAACACTGTGATTCTACCTCACCTCATTTAGAATGGCCATTACCAAGAAAACTAACAATAGCAAATGTTAGCATGGATGTGGCCGAAGGGGAGCTCTATTACACTGCAGGTGGGAATGTACATTTGTTTAACCACACTGGAAAGTGATATGGAGGGTCCTCAAAAAGTTAAACATAGAGCTAGCCTATCACCTAACAATACCACATTTGGGCATTTATCCAATAGAGCACAAAAAAGGATACACTAAAGCCACCACCACAACCAGGTTTACTGCAACTTTGTTATTGAATTCACTCAAATGCCCTTCTTGCTCCATAAATGGATCAAGAAAAAGTGGTCTATATACACAATTGAATTCTACTTATGCCTTAGAAAGAATGACATTGAACCATTCATAAGGACATGAGAAAGCTTGGAGGGGATTAAGTGAAGTGAGCCAGTCCCAGAGAAGCACAGGTTACATGATTTCCCTCATTGGTGGGAAGTAGAAAGTGCCTATGAATCCAGAACTAAGGACACTGGGTAGCAGCACCTCGGCAGTTATAAAAGAATTAGATGAAGTATAATAGAATCTAGGGAGAGCTCAAATTGTATAATTATTTAGAAAGACTAAATCAAAGCCCAACAAAATGAGTACTAGGAAATATGAGGGAGGTGGAGGGAGGGAAAATGGGAGAAAAAACATGGAAAGCAATATCAATGTTCAAGAAGTCATGTACCCACTAACTGATGAATGTAACTGTACCCCTTCTACATATCACCCCAACTCATGTCTACATTTTCCTTTCCACACCCTTTTCTTCCAACTGTCCTGGCTTGCATGTTGTGGTATCATCACAGTATTTTTTCCCTCCACCTCCCTGCTTTTTTCTACATTCTGCCCCACTTTGCTCTTTATGTTATTCTTTGGAAACATCTAGTGTCTCCTTGAGCTGCCTTCTTTAGCCTTCCACCTCAGGTCTTCTAGTGATAGTGTGGCTGCCTTTTGGCTGCCATTTATTTCTTTATAGATCCTTCCTATATTGAACCACAGCCACTACCTCATAATTACTCCAGTGGTATGTTTTGAGTTCATGTTCCTAAACTTAATACTTGACTCACCCAGGCAAGCATTTGTGCCCTTCTCTGTCTTTGTCTGATTTCTACCCTTGTGCCCAGGATGTATCACTGCATTAATCATGGTTAATGTTGACAGATCACTGCATTAACACTGGCCCTTTCTCACTTCTGAACCCCAAAATTCAGAATTTATTATAAAAATACAGTAGGGGATGATCACAAGGAGCATAAGCTATATGCTTCTGATCATATGAAATAATATTTATTGAAATGAACTGTATGAAATGGAAATAAGAGGGTTTCCCCTTTGCTGTTGTGGTTTTTGTTTCTCTTTTGTCTCATTTCTTAGTTTATCTGTCTTTGATAGGGTGGGGAGAAATGGAAGGATGAAAGGTGAACAAATGCACCCGTGATACTCAATAGACACCTCCTGGGTAGGGTGGGGAGGACAAAACTGGGAGAGAGAGAGGGAAGGGGTGATATTACCCCAAAAGAAAGGTGCTCTTTATCTGACTTATGTAACTGTAACCCCTCTGAACATCACCTTTACTATAAGAACTAAGAAAGACAAAATATATAATTTCTCTATATAAGATATATAGAATATATGCATATAGAACTCATAAGAAATATGCATATAGAGTATGTATATACATATACACACATATATATATATATAATATGTAATACACAAATGTAGACCATCAAGCTCTGAATTTGGCTTTTCTGCTTCCAACCTATATGTTTGGAAAAGACAGAGCCTCTGGCATTCATTGTCCTCATACGCAACATAGTGGGTTCCCTAACAGTGCCCACCGTGACCAAATGGGATGATGAAACACAACTTTCATTGGAATCTGCCATATGTGAGTTCTCAAAGAATATTGGCTGCTGTCATCATTCATTTGGCTGGTGGTACCCTGTAGCCATGTATTGGCTTTTCCAGGAGGCAGAAAACCTTTCCAAAGGCAGAGATGTTTTTATAATTCTAATAATGCTGTGTATACTTTGGCTTTATTAATGGAAAATAACTCACATCCCTCAAGTGAATTTCTTGGCCCACTAGAAGGCAGTTCCTATTTCTCCAAATTACATATTGACCACAATTAAAAATGATCCCATTTGCCAAATGAGAATAATCTCTTATTTATGGATATAGTAAAGAATTCTCACTGAGAGAAATGAAATGTGTGTGCATGTGAAATGTGTGTGCAGTATGAATGCAGTAGTAATTCCCTTTTTTAAAAAAAAATAAAACACTTAGCAATCAAATGGGCTGTGATGAAAGCTATTTTTCTTAGCATGAATTTCTTTATAAGATAAAATTTTTATGAGTCTGGTACACAGTAAATGTAACTGTTCTGATGGGTGATGCTTAAGATGCTCAAGGAAACAAAACTTAGTGTGATATTGGGTGTTGGCTTGGTAATTACCATATCTCTCTCATTCAAGTCTGAATATCTCATGAGATTTAAATTGTTTCATAGTATCTTATGATCCTCTAAATACCTTTAAATCGTTGATTTAATGAGCTTCTATTATGTTCTAAGCACAGATTCTCTCTCAGGAAGTTCTTGTATAGTTTAAGGATTAGCAACTATTCCTATAGAGTGAGCAAGGTTAATAGTTCTCCATTGGGAATAGCTTAGACCAAAGAGAACGTAGGACAAGTTGTTAAAACTGAGGTGGAAGACTGATTAAAGGACAGTGAGAGGATGAAGTTATAAGGGGCTACTGACTTTTGGTGTCTAGATGTCGATATGTTGCTCTGTAGTATTCCATACAGTGCCCAGGAAATTGTCCCTTCTCTGAAAAAGCATCCAGATTACGAGTAGTGAGGTTTAGAAAATAATTGCACTATTGCAGCTCATATGATCTTTATCTCAGTGGTCAAGGTCTGCCTTTGTTGCTTGCAAACAACCTTAGGCAATATGCAAATGAAGTGGAGTCTGCATTCTTGTAAGAATAATAGAAGTTGTAAGAGCAGCAAGTAATTTTGGTCCCAAAGATAGGCTGTTACTAATTTTTGCTCTAGTTGGCATACAAATTTGTTCTAGCTAAATGAGTTGGCTGTCAGATCATAATGTCATACATTAAGCTAATACCGATAGATTGAGGGTTTTACAGGTTTAGACTGAGGTCTCAAATACAGGCACTTAGCACGATCTGAGATGTTACAAATGGCTTACTGAAGGCAAAAGAACATGGAGACAATGGATACTTATTTATTTTTGTAAGCATGAGGAGCTGGGAAAAAAAATAGCAGCTCCAGGGAGAACAAATAGCATCATAAAATATAAACACAGCATAATAAATATGGGCAACTAATAAAAAAATTAAAATAGAAGACACGGTGATGGTCTGAGTAGTAATAGAAGCTAATATATACTGAATTTATGAGCCCCAAACCCTTATAAGTATTTTCTGTGTACAGATACATTTTATAGAAATAGAGTTTCGTGTAGCTAGAGTGATGGGGTCTAAGGTCTGCAATGTTTGTGCATGTATTAGTACAGCTTTAGTTTCTGGTGCAACAAAACAAAACAAAACAAAAAAGCAAAACTGGGAAAGAGAAGACCAGCAAAGAAATAATTAGCAAGACCTCTCATTTGATTGGATATTTGAAGTAAAGACAGAGAATCTCTTTAATTGAATATTTGAAGTAAAGACAGAGAATCTCTCTAATTTTATGGCTTGGTGATATTAATTGAATATAGGGATGCCGAGAGAGAGAGAGGCAGGTTTATAAAGGGGAAATGCTCCTGTCAATGTGTTAAGTTGGAGTTACCTGTGTTACTTGGACAGATTGCCAACTTCAGAGAGGTGGTGCTATCACTGTAACTGAAGCCACAGGAATATCATTTAATTAGAATTAAAACACCAAGCATGAAACATCACATCAATAGAGAAAAAATTTAAATATTTATTTTAAAATGTTTCTGAGAGTAATATTTAAAGATAAGTGTATTTAGGAAAAATTAGATTCCCTGGTTTCATGGAAGACAAGAAAGGAGGAAGTTTCCAGGTAGGTGATGCAGTCCACAAAGTTCAACGTCGAAAATGAAGGGTCAGAAGTGGAAGTGGCACTTTGGCTCAGAGTGGTAGAGCATCAGCCTTTAGCAACAACGCCCAGGGACGAGGCCCAGGCCCTGAGTTCAAGCCCCACAACTGATAAATCAAAACAAAACAAGAAAGGATCTGAAGTGCCAATATAGTTGAGTACCTGTGATTTATATCTGTGATCTTAGCTAGTCTAGAGTCTGAGATCCAAAGATCATAGTTTGGAATGAGACCTTATCTTCATTTAACTAACAAAATGCCAAAGTGTATGTTTTGGGCAAAATAACTAAGCAGGAGCCTAAAGGCACTGACTTCAAGCCCCATTAACAGTGAAATGCCATCGTAGCAGACAATTCATAGTCTTGAATAATCATTTTATTTTGCCTTTGAGTCAGAAAGACTTAATCATTTTGAAATTCAGAGAATTCCATTTCAGTAGAAATGGACAAGTTAGAAATGTAAGAAATATGAACCGGAGAAGAGCCTAGTGATAGAGTGCTCAAAGAAATATCTTATAGACTTACCTTGAGTTGGTCTAAAATTTAAAAAACAAAGATCTGTATGCAATATTTCTGTATTTCAGGTTTGCATGTATAGCCTTCTCTGCCCTATTCAGTTAGTCCTATTATTTGATTTTACTGGTGGTAAGAGTTTGAGGAGGTTCAATATCTATTCATCAGAATAAAATTTAAGACTTTTTGAATGCAGTTACATGTTCAGCAAATGGAATACAAACTTGGTAGATTCGTAACTTTAAGACACCAACCAGCAAATCTCTAGCAGACAATGTCGATTCAGTTGAGTTCAATTGAAGGCATTTGTAGAATGCCATGTAATTTCAACAGATGTGACAGGACTTTTTTCCTTTTCCAAACAGCTTGTTCTCTTATCAGTTTTGTATGTTTATTGCACAAAAGATTTACAGCATTGAAAGAAGTACTTAGAGAAAAACATTTACATACACAAAGCACTCAAAGAAACTAATCATAAAGAAAAATAGTAGAATGTCATTATCACATGGCAGAATCAGTGATAGAACCACAACTCATATGAAAGACTTTCCAGAAAGGAGACACCACAATAAGCTAAAATACTGTAAACATCTCCATCTTCTATTTCTGCATTAATGTTGTTCCTCTTAGCTGAACAAACAAATGTGAGTAATAAAGGGATTATCAAACACATCCAAATATTGCTTGCACCTTGAAGATATCTTTTATCTTTTATATAATATCTTTATGTGCCCAAGCCAGCCACCATGACTACATTTATTAAATATATAGTTCAGTATTAAACTATTATGTTTGGCATAGCATTAGCACAGCTAAGGCAGATGTGTAATATGGATCCTAATAGGAAATGAAAAAGAGAATCAAGGTCTACACAAAAATAACTTGGAAAATGCCATCTGCAGAGCAGTGAAAACATTATTGCAAGAGACAAGATGATAAATGTTCAGTGCTTTACTATTGGGACAGCAGCCTCACCCACCTTGCTCCTCACTCTTTCAAAGAATGGTTACTTCATTAAAACCTGCTTCCTATTGGACCAATGAGTCTATTCTGGATTAATATGGAGAATGTAATAGCCAATGCAGCCACCACTGAATTTTTTTTAACAAAGGAAACAGTTAAGGGAAAGTTTGTACAAAAGAAAAGAGAAAACAAGTGAAACCAACAACTGCTCCCCATTTCTAAGGGTTTACCACAATACAGATGTCAAGTAAATAGCTTGGAGAATGATTATTTCATACATTTTATTAGCTTTTCGTCCTCACAGGCAAAAAATAAATAAAATAAAAACATTTTTGGAAAGACAAGGGAAAATTGTGGACTCTGATAACACTATTAGTAGATTTTTCTCCAGTGCACATCTTATCAATAAATATTCTCAATGGTAAATTACCATGTTAGGACTTGTTGGCACAAAATGTAGTGGAATGCCTATTATCCTCGAGCAAATTTGAATTAGCTGTAGGTTAAATCCTATGATCTGACAATCTAAGTCATTGGTCATAAAGTAACAGACTTAGCTATTAGCATTGCTGATTGGCAGGAACCTACCAGTCCAAGCATAAGAATGAAACCTGGGTATGGGGTTCATGATTTGCAATACTTCACAAAGTGTCGGGAGTTGATCAAGTTGCAGGGGCCGTTTCTTGCGTGTTGTTCAGTTTCCTCTTGCTTGGTTGAAGACAGGGCCAGTGTAGCTTCCAATTTGTGATCCTGCTACCTTCATCCCTGAGTACCGAGATTACTGACATGGACCACCATGTCGAGTTGTTTGGTGTTTTTGTTTTGTTTTGATTTGATTTCATTGTAGTTGGCAGATAGGTAGTCTAAGGGTTCTAGACACTGCCTGTCATTCAGGAGATGGCACTTGGAGTTTATACTGTTCTGGAGGAGCTATGTGTGGTTCTGAGAGACTTGTCAAGCTGGCGGTGATAGATCTAAGATACATATCTCCACTCCCAAGTGTCTTAGTGCAGGCTCTTCCAACAGCATTCCACAGACTGAGTGGCTAAAACGATGGATTTCTCACCATTCTGGAAGCTAGAAATGCCACGATGAATGTAGCAGCAGATCTGGTAAAGGCCCACTTCCTGGTTCACAGGTGGCACTTCCATTGTACCCGACCAGGGTTCAGTGCAGAGACCATTTCTCTTGTATGTCTTTTCACAGGACATTCTTCCTGTCTAGTTCAGTTCTACCCTTAGGACATAATGACCTCCAAAAGGTTCCCTATTCAAATATTACATGGAAGATTAAGGCTTCCATATAGTAATATTAGAAGGAAAACAAACATTCGGCTGGTAACACTAGGGAAGACTTGTAATGGCCAAGCCTAGGCAAATTGAAGTTCACAGCTCTCTTGGGTCTTTTGAAAGGAATAGAGCCTGCACAGGTATTGCAGATAATCCTTCCCAAACCCATATGTGCCTATGTAGCAAAGCAGGAGTGGCTGCCCCCCAGGGTCATAGGAGGGCCATAGCCCAGCCAGAAGAGGGCCCATGGGCATAGCCTAGTACAGACCTAAGCCTAATTTTCTGCCAGAAATGGAGCAGAACTTAGGTCGCCTGTTTCTATCAGCACCAGCTTGTGAATGAACGACCATGGGAACTTGTGAGTTTCTGTCGTCACACTCTAGACTGGAAGTTGAAACGAGGCAGAGGCTGGCCTGATGTAGCCAAGACGTTCAGATCTACTTGATTGTAAAACGAGATTGGTGTTTGGAGTGTAGGGACTTCTAATAGTTTTAAGGGCCCCGATTGATTTTTCTACAAACCATGAGAGGATTTTCTGAATCCCTGAGCCCGGGCTAATATACCCAATTCTCTTCCAAGCATATTGAAATCTATAATAAAAAAAAGGAGAAACTTTTCAGCCTCTAAAGGGTAGGAGAAAAATCATTACTTCAATTGTCTCTCTAGATGAATCATTAGAAAAATAATAGTCTTTCATGCCTAGGGCATGTGTCCAGGTAGTTTTGGTAGAGATCAACATTTCTTACTACCTTGTCTTTATATGGCTGGGAAAAAATAATTTGTGGTCACGTTGCTGATCCATTATCAGTTGGTGTGGTAGGTAAAAGTTCCTTAATTCATCCCAAGAGTATAAACATTCCAGAATTTATGGACTATTAGTGTGTAGGGAGTAGAGAAGCAGATAACTTGTCAGCCTTCCACCAGTGACTTGGTGTATTTTCCAGATCAATCGAAATGTTTTATTTGAGTCAAGATAAAAATGATTCTATCTCAATCTAAATTCAATGTCCTGGCTGGAAGTACCTACAGATAATAACCCTCCATATCCACAATTAACCATTGGGATTGAGAAGTCACCCTATATTTAAAGATAATATAGACTGCTTTTGATATCAAATATAGTCCAAGAATCATTGAGTTAAGGAACATGGATTTAAGTGACATACTCTCAACACAGCATGTATTAACAACTGGAGCGGTGGCTATGCAGATAATTCCTGGCTCAGAAGTAACATGTATTTGTTTTATACACTGGACCAAGCTGGGTGCTAATGGCTCATGCCTAACTACTCTGGAGGCTGAGATCGTAGGATTGTGGTTCAAAGCTAGCCAGGGCAGGGAAGTCTTATCTTCTAATTAACCATTAGAAAACTGTAAGCAGAGCTGTGGTTCAACATGTCAAAGTGCTAGCCTTATGTAGAAACGCTCTGGGACAGTGCCAAAACCCTGAGTTTAAGCCCATGACTGGCCAAAAAAAAAAAAAAAACAAAAAGAATATACTAGACGAAATATGGCTTTGAAAGTCTGGTTAGCCTTCCTGCCCTGTGAACTGACTCAGGCTCCGGATGAGAAGTATGTTGAGAGGGCTTCTTAACTTCTTGAGTACTTTACCATCTGGACATTGAAGATAGGAGGGAGTCTCTCCCATGAGAATCAGCCTAAAACCATCTTGTTGCAACCTACCTATGAGAGACTGAATAAAAGTGTGAAAATAATCTTAAATGTCTAAATAGTTAGGAAAACTAGTAAGCTGTTTCTCCTAAAAACCTATTAAATAGAAGAAAGTCAAAGGGAGAGAGAACTAACAAGAGAGTCAAGTGCAAGAATCCAGCTCATTTCCATGTTTCACTTAACATATCTTTATCCCTCTAAGAGCTTTCAGCACCTCTACTTGATAGCACCTTGATAGGTTAATTTTTCTTTAGACCAACTTTAGAGCTTGATGATGGGGTGAGAAGAGACTCTTAGAATGACTGGAAAGGAAATGATAGGAGCGGTAAGTTTTATTATTATTATTATTATTATTATTATTATTTCAGCTCATTTGAGTCTGGCTTCACAGGATAAAACTATGCTGAAACTGTCACACAGCATTCATTCCATTCTTTGCTTTTGAATCTGAATTCATGTGTGGGTATATGCTCAATATGTGCTACGCTTTGGGTTTAAAATTTATCTAAACATTATCACATTGGACAGATCTTTGTACATCTTCCTGATTCGTTTTCAAGATATGTCTGTGTTGATTCAAGTCAATTTTGTTCCTTTCTATTAGCTGTTATTTACTGTCCCTTACTTTATTTGATTTATGTTTACTCCTTGTATGGCTAGGCTTTTTTTGTTTTCAGTTTCCAAAATTGGCTAGAAAAAAATCTATTATAATCTTTTATTCTTTTCTTTTCCTTACAGTACAGGGGATGGAACGTAAGGCCACCCAATGCTTGATATTCTCCAAATCTTTAAACAAAATAGAAATGAGATTTTGTTTTGAGATGGAGTCTCCTCACTACCTTTGTTCAGGCTGGCCTTAAACATTTGGTCCTTCTGTGTCTGCCACCAGAGTGGCAGGGATGACAAGAAAGTAGCACCACTCCTGATATACCTCTTGTATTTGTTTTATTTCGACAGTACTGAGTTTTGAACTTAGACTGCCATGCTTATCAGGCAGGTATTCTAACACTCAATCGCACTCTTTCCTATGGCTTTTTTTTTAACTTTAGTTATTTTCAAATAGGGTCCCATATTTTTTGTCCAGATTAGCCTGGAGTTTGATCTTGATCTTGCTATCTAGGTCTCTCACATAGCTGGAATCATAAGCACATGCTATCCCATCCAACTTTATTAGTTGAGCTGAGAGTCTTGTTAACTGTTTTCTCAGGCTAGCCTTGAGCCATAATCTTCCTAATCTCTGCTTCTTGAGTAGCTGAGATTATATGTGTGAGCTATTGAGTTGTTCCCTGTCTCACCTATGCTTTTAATCCATAAGTATGCCACAGTGGTTCTAATACTTAAACCTTCAAGTGAAATTGCCTGATGAGTCATAAGCTGATGACAGGCTACAACTTTACCAGATATTGCCAGACTGCCTCCAAAGCTGTGGACAGATACACACTCCTGCAACTTGCAGATGCTCCTGTTTCCTCACATTCAAAACCATTTCTAGAATTGTCCATAAGTAATTTAGTATAAACCAACTCAAGAGAGCATAAATGGGATCTACCTCGTAAAGCCACTGCATAAAATCCTTCCTCATCTCAAGTGACTTGTTCTTTTTGGGAGAGAAGGGACATCAAGGATATACAACTTGGGACTTTCTCAATCTCATTGCTCATTCTTCTAATCCCCAGTGAGAGAAGCTTCCCGTTCAGGTTCATTTTGAAGCTAGTGGCCCCTTTCTCAGCAGCATCTTGATGCCTTTCTGTGTCAAACGGTTGTCAGTCTTCCTACCCTCACAGAATTTGATTACCCTAGCCCCAATATCTCACATGCATTATCTGTCAAAAATGTCAGGATACTTAAGAAAATCACTGGGCTACATCCTTACTCAGAAAATAAAGCCCAATACCTTCCAATCCTCAGTACACAAGGATGATGACTTTTAGCTGAAAATGTGCTGTTTCCATAAGAAAAGCTGTCCCCTGAATATATTATTTAGTATATTGATTGAGTATATTGCTTTTGTAAAAAAAAAAAGAAAAAGTATTTAGGCTTTCCCTTTCTGGGATATGAATGGGAAGATAGGAAATCCTTGTGTCCTCTTTAGAGTTGACAATGTGTGATTAAAATTTGAATTGCCAGAACAACAGTGTCTTGTCATAAAAAAGTCAGTCTTGGGGGACCATATGGTTCACCCACTTTTTTATTGCTGTTACTGTGGAACTTTTTGTTTGTACTTAGTTTTCTTATATTTTCCATTATGTTTAAAATATTCTTGTTGTTATGCAAGTATTTTCAAAAGAGAAAAATACATAACATACTGTTTATTTATCCTGAAGATTCAGGAGCCTTGAATTATTGACCTAGAATAAACTGAGCACTCATGGATTTATTTACCAAACTTCTTCATTAGAGATTTGTATAGAAGCCGAGTACTGATGACTCTCACCTTTAATCCTAGCTACTCAGAAGGCTGAGAGCTTAGGACTGAAACCAGCCAGGAAAGTCTGTGGGACTCCTATCTCCAATGACCCACCAGAAAACCAGAAGTGGTGCTACGGCTTATGGTGGTAGAGCAATAGCCTTGAGTAAAAGAGCTCAGGACAGCAGTCAGGCCCTGAGTTCAAGCCCCATAACTGACAAGAAAAACAGCAATAATACTAACATCATGCTTAGTTTTACAGATAAAATGATGACCAGGGAAATTATATCCTTCTCCTGATTCAAATCTGAGGTTTAGTTTCCATTAGCTTCACGACCAGAAGGGAAAACCCTTATAGACCCACTCTATTTGCCAGTACAAAATAGATTGGCAAAAACACAAAGGACCTGTGCTTGTTCCACTTATTGACTCCTCAGCTAGTGCTCTACCACTTGAGTCAAATTTTGCAGGTTGATTGGAAATGGAATCTCATGGACTTTTCTACCTGTTCTGGCTTCAAACCACATCTATGTTTCAGCCTCCAGAGTAGCTAGAATTATAAGTCTAAGCCACAGATGCCTTGTTAATCCTTATTTCTCCTTAATAGTACTTGAAAAGTACTATTAAGAGTATCTAAGTTTCAACCTCATATTTTTACTAAGTCACACATATTCTTTGATTAAACTCTAAATATTTAGACTGCAGTGAGGATTTTTATTGTAAATGTGTCTTGTGTTCACTGATTGAAAAGTGAAATTGGAGATAACGGCACAGAAATTCAGAGAAAGAAATTATAGCATAGAGGAGTGGCAGTTCAAAAATGTGAGCAAATGGAAAGAGAAGTAGAAACAAAAAGCAGAAAACTATTACAAGAACATATTTTTCATGCAAAAATTTTAGTACATTTACAAATAGCATTAGCAAGCTGGAAGGCTGTTTTTCACCACAGGTGCTACTCTCATTGAATATTTCTTCATTTTAATTTCTCTGTCTAATTGTCATGTCTCTATTTGTTGAGCACTGTTCTAGCCACAGGGATACAACAGATACAACAGTGTGGGCTTTTCCTACAAGGAGTCCACAGACCAATGAGAAATATAGGCAAAAGATTGAGAATAATTCTATGAATGTGATGAAATTTAAGTGTTTTGTTAGATTTTTAATGAACTATGAAAGGTTTCTGGTTAGATTGCAGGAGCCTATAATCAAAGATTCTGTCACTAAGAACAACTAGAAATGCAGGAACATCAACAATACAATCAACCTAAAGGCATCAGAAATATAAGAAGCCTGGAAGGATTCAAAGCCACGTTCCTGAGAAAGGAAGGAGGATTCACAAGGAACAGAGACCAAAACTCTGCATACATTTTCTCTGCAAAACATTTTCTCTAGAAGTTAAGGGGAAAATGGTCAACGAGTCTGGAAACTTGAGCAGAATATTCAATAATCCGATAGTGCTGGAAAGATAAAGATTGAGTTCCAGCTATAACTGAGAAGAAGGGTCCTTAAAATACCACAAATTTTCCTTTGTGATTCATGATGTGTACAATCTGAGTATGAAGAGCTAATACATGTTGGAAAACATAGATAAACTACAGAATAGATGAAAATAATCCACCGCTATTTCTACCACCCTACAGAAAGAAAAAGTCCTCCTGGAGAAGATAAACTTTTCTACAACCCCAAATACTTTCTTTTTGGTTTGTCATTGGGTTTGAACTATGGGCTTTTTTAAGACTAGCACTTTACCACTTTGAGCCACAGCTCAAGAGCACTTCCAGTTTTCTGATATTTAATTTGAGATAAGAATCTCATGAACTTTCCAAACTGGACTGGCTTTGAACCTCAATCCTTTCTTCTTAGCCTCCTGAGTACCTAGGATTACAGGCACAAGTCACACAATGAGTATACACAATGTCTAGTGGTTACTTAATTATTGACAAGCATACCAAGAGAGAAGACCAAGTAACAAAACAAAAAACTAGTATTAGAAACAAACCTGTGGGTAAGCCATATATTGTTTAAGTGTTTAAAACCAATCATTAAACTGACTGCAGTAAAATCCTCAAGAAAATGTAGAACAGAATAGAACATTTTGCGAAGATATAAAACATCTCCATGAGAATATGAAACGGAAATTCTAGAATAAAGAAAACACATCTCAAAAAATTTGACAGGTACACATAATATCATAGGACACAGCTGAAGAGTATCATCTAGAAGACAGATAAATAGAAAATATACATAGCTTGGAGGGAAAAAAAGATGAAGATATCAGTATAATACATAGGGAGCAAGTACTATTGGTAGATAGCTAAATAGGGACAAAGGTCCCTATTTGAAGAACAATTAGCTGAGAAGTTCACATGATGAAAAAGAAGACATCAAGCCACTGGTTTAAGAATTTCCAGTAAACAACAAGAAGAATAAACATACAAGAGAACACCTTATTACAGCTGCTGAAAACAAAATGTAGACAAGAAACTGAAAACTATCAGAGACAAAGATGCATTTCTTTCAAAGATGTTACAATTGGCCTTCAAGGTGACCTCTCAATAGAAACGATAGAAGACAATAACGTCTTCATAAATAACAAAAACAAAAGTGGTATCTTTTTTTGTTACAATCTTATTTGTGAAATCCTTTAAAAGGAAAACAAAATATCTTCAGACAAGTGAAAGTTTGAAATGATTTGTTGGCGTGTTCATTTTGAAATAAATGTTAAAAGGAGACTCATTAGAGGAAGGCAGCATGGAAATACAAGGAAGAATAAACAGTGATGGGTTGTGCAAAATGGAATAATTACTGGTCATATAGAATTTCCCTATCAAGATTTTAATTTCAAATATATGTAGAATTTTATATGCCAAAAATAATAAAAATTAGGAAGAAGTTAAATGGCACTGAAGAGTTTAAAGGATAAGGAAACGTCTGAAAATTGGCAACTGTAAGCTTTTAAGAAGTGTTCAGAAGAAGAAATGGAAACACTTATCAAACGAGTTCAATTAGACTCTAAATTAAATGTTGAGGTTACAACTCTTGGCTGTTCGAATTTACAAGCAAATTCTCCCGACCACTAAAGAACACAGATTAGCTCTCTAGCATTAAACTCAACAGGTAAACCAAGGGGATAGAGTGCAGAAACTGGCCCTCGCATTTATAGACACTTAATTTATATAAAAAGTGCTCCTTAGGGCCAGGAATGTGGCCTAGCAGTAGATTTCTTTCCTAGCATGCACAAAGCCCTGAGTTTGAATCCTTAGTACCACATACACAGAAAAAGCCCGAAGTGGCACTGTGGCTCAAGTGGTAAAAGTGTTCACCTCGAGAAAGCTCAAGGAGGTGTCCAGGCCTTAAGTGTATGTTTGTAAACTGATTATCTTTATGGGAAAAGTAAATATTGATTTCTATCTCAAATCATGCATATAATCCAAATGTAAGTAAATTACATATCTAAATGTAGATGTTAAAAAAATTCTTTAGAGGAAAATAGAAATGCCTTCATGGCAGCCAAAGTACTAATTATAAAGAAAAGACTTGAAAATTTTATATTAAACAAATTATATAATACAAGTTATATAATTATATATTATATATGTATTATATTAAATTAACTTACATTAAATGCAATTATCATTGTTGGGCACATGAAAAAGAACACTCTCAAAAGTTAGAAGAAGAAAGTTCTGGTGCGGGAGAAGATATTTGCAATAGGCAAAAGCCATAACCGTGACCAGAATTTATAAGCAACTCATAAATCAATGATATAAAAGCAATTATTTTTGTTGAACAGAATATTTAAATATACTAAACAGGAGTTTTATCTGTGATTATATCCAAATGGCCAACTAATACACGAAAAGATGTTCAACTACATTAATCACAAGGTAAATGCAAATTAGTAAAAAATAATATTCCACTTCATCTTCACCATTAAAATGGCATCCAAAGTGTTGATGAAAATCGATGCCAAGAAAGGATGAGAAGCTATTGACAGGATATTCTGATCCACTAGGATTGGAAAAAGCTTTGTGTGAAAGTGATACAAGTATCTTGGGAAATATTCTGAAAAAAATACTGCAGTTGATCATAAGCAGACCTTATGTCACTGCCCTTACAAATATGTCAACAGAAATGACTGCATCTATACATCAGTCCACAGACAAAGGTGTTCATAAAAACACCACTTAAAATTGCCCTCAACTGCAAGCAATCCAAATGGCTACAAGAAGTAGAATGATTGTGTTCTAGGTATGAAATAGAAGGTCATACAGCAGTATTGTAAATTAACTACGTGACAGAACAGAATGTGGGTTTCCTTTTCATATAAAATCCAGAGGTGAGCTAGCTTGAAAAAGAGGTGTGAGCAGTGACAATAGAGAAATTTCCTGCTGGTGTGTGTGTGGGGGGGGGGGAGTGTTTGATATCTTCGTATAGATGGTGAGCACATTAACGATGATGCCCATGAAAATTACTGAGTCACTGATTTCTGATTTGTGTAGTTTTTCAAGTGTATGTTCTAATTTAATATAAATATTTGTTCTTAAGAAAATTGTCAGCTAAGATGATGAGTGAGGTTATTTTGTTTGGAGAACATTTTTTTTTAAAAATTGCAAAATGGCTATGACTTTGCCAGACAAAAGGAATAGGTAAAGCATATTCCATTAAATGCAGCAGCCTAAATCATATCTGCAAAATGAGATGGATCATGTAATGTTGAATAAACACATGTTTTAATGGATCTAGAGCTCAGGAAATAAATAGAGAGAAACCAGATTAGGCTAAAAATATAGGTTGGATTCTGTTTGTGAATTGATTATAAAGTACAGCAGTTTTGGGGCAGAAACTTTGATATATAGAATTTTGGACTGACTGTATTTGAAATGCCAATAGTTAAATACTGTTTTTTTCCAGTGAATTATGAGTTTGGATTTGAGTTTCTTTTTAGAATTCTACATGAATACACTGTTTTATTTCATTTTAATCAGTTCTTTGATTTATAACAACTGAAAGCAGAGTATGCGGTTTATACCATCTTGCACAAATAGGTTTGGTGTACATGTGTATATGTGTATGTGCTTTTAGCCTCATATTGTTCATTCCCTTTAGTGACACCATTAAGCATTTTTCTCATAGTTCAGTTCTACCCAAAAGGCCTCATTGTCCTGGGTACTTTCTGAAATGACTGATACCTCTCTGGAGTCAGTTTGTGCACTATCTTTGGAAATGTATCCCCGTTTTTGATTACTATACTATTTCAAATGGGCTATGAATTGACAGAAAGAGTCTATAAACACACCATTTATTTTCTGAGCTAATTAATCAAGGATAAAAGTCTTATCAGAAACACTGTGGCCACATGGGGAAAAAACTGAGGGAATGTCTCCCTATCACAGCTTGCACTTGCACTCACAGTCCTGGTTAAGACTGAACTGCTTGCTGATAGAGGAACTACCTATCAAAGGAGCAGGTCTTTCCAGATTATTCTGGAAATCTTAGTTCTTACCATAGCACTACTTTATGTGAACAGAGCCCATGTCACCGTTTGAAAAACATGAATGGACAATGCTCAACTCATGTCCTATTAAAGGAATATTTTTGAACACTGGAATCTGTTGGTTCTAGAGACCAACATAGCACAGCAAGGACATGTCCTTGTCTCAGTATCTATAGGCAGAATCCTTTGACAAACAGCCATGCTTTGAGCTTTGTGGTGCTTTGGGAAAAAATTCCTTTTTTACAGAGACCCAAGTATCAGAAGACAAGGCATAGAAATAAGATGTTTTACAGAAATGTACTTGAATCATTATAGCTAGATATTCATATTTTCATGTTGCAAAATCTGTGACATAGTTGGCAGTTTATAAAGTGTTCAGGAAATCTCAGCTTCCTTGAGATAGGCAAAGGAGAAAACAGGAATATTTTCTTATGATCTAAAACAATCCCAGGTAGTTAAATTCAGTGAAGAATGGACTTGGCTTGTTTTATTAACTCTTTGCTAAAGGATACTAACTAGGCCTCATGAAGCTGTTTACTACTTAATTTTCCAATCCCATCACTTCTGTGTTCTGTTATCTGTCACAGACCAGTGAGGAACAACTCTAGGTGAATGATAACATACGTATGCTCTCATACTATAGTTAAATCTTATTTTCTGATCTATTCCAAAATCAATCTGGAACTCAGTTTGGATTCTCCATTGAATCTGGTCTTGTTCATTCACCATTCTGTCCAATTCTCTTCCCAGGACATGGATAGGGCCAGACACTCAGTATCTCATATAACAATGGTGGGGATGGTTAGTGGAAGGCATAGAGGGACAGACAGACACACGGACAGCATCAGGCGAGAACTCAAAAGAACTAAGTGTGATCGCTCCATAGTCAGGGCTTTCTAGGAGGGGTGGAGAGAAGGGAGGTTGTCTTAACAGATGTGGGATTTCCTCAGCCGTAGTGTGGTCCTTAGCTTCAGAATTTTCATTTTAGCTAATGTAATGGATTGAGCTCTCCCATGTGCTGAGCCATGTTCTAGGTGCTTCTACACAGGGCCTCATTTTAGTTCTCAAACTTCTACAAGACAAGCTCACGCCTGTAATCCTAGCTACTCAGGAGGCTGACATCTGAAGATGAAGGTTCAAAGCCATCCTGGGCACAAAAGAACCTGAGACTCTTATCTCCAATTTACCTCCAGAAAATGGGAAGTGGGGTTTGGCTCAAGGGTAGGGTGGTAGCCTTGAGCTGAAGAGCTCAGGGACAATGCCCAGGCCCAGAGTTCAAGCCCCAGAACTACCTCCCAACACACACAAACAACAAACAAAACTACAACACAGATCTGGTGTGGAGAGTGGTGAAAAAGGGGAGAGGAAGCCACAGTACACAAGTCAGGCAACTTCATCAGGAGGGGTAATTGAAATGAAAATCTACAGCCCTGTTTCCAAAGTGCAAATGCATGCTCATAGCCATCATGTTTCATTTCCTTTCTAGGTGTGTGAACACCTAGAAGTAGGAAAATGTCTTTTAAACTATCAAAAACTCACTAGTGTGTATACTATGATTAGAAAACCACCATGTTACGTTACCACAGAGAAAAATCATTCTAGAGATAGTGACACAATGGAATAGCTACAGCCAGAGATCATATTCAGAAATTAGCATGAGGTTTCTTTTTAAAGTACTTATAGTCAAAATTAACCCTTGAAAAGGCTAAAACGATATCCCATTCTTCAAATCTAAAACCCTTCAGGCCCCAAAAGTTAGGATTGTGTGTATTGCTTTGTATCTGCTGAAACCCTCCACCTTCCATGAAGAATGGCCAGGTTCAGAAAAATTACATTTATATTTCTCCTTTTCATTTTCCCTCTCAAATGTGGAATGTATCTGTACAATTTCACTGTATTGCTATGGAAGAAATTACTTTGCATTATATTTCAAGTATGTTGGGGTTATTGATTTCTTTTTGGTGCCTAATATGTAAGGCAGAGGTGCAAAAAGCAGCTACACGCATCTGTTTTTAGTGAAGGGCTCTACGTGTGGCCAGGGAAGCAGAGAGTGAATGGTGATAATACAGTTTGAGAGGTGCTTTAACAACGCATTGCTTCAGTGCTTCAGGATCAAAGGAGGAGTCATCAAAGCTATCTGGGCACAAGAAACGGCTGTGAGATATGACACCCTCGTCCATTTCTGCATCACTTCTCACTGGATCGCTGTAACAAGTGTCTGGATGCTTCCTCTGCCTCTGTTTCTGCCCCCTTGGTTCTCTCTTCTAAAGCACCCTAACAACTGGAGCATTCCTCTTGAAATAGGAGAGGGAGATACATGCTTCTCTGGTCAAAATCCTTTCCCTGGCTTTCTGTCTTTGCTCAGAAGCAGAGGCAGGGTTTTTGAGGTCTTCCAGGTCTTGTGAGATCTGCCCTGCTTTTATTTCTGTCACCATCCCTGCAATGCTCTTCCTTACTCACTGTGATCCAACACATCACTTCCCTCCGTGACCTTTAAACCTGTGGTTCCTGAGACAACTAAGACTTTGTATTTGCTGGCATTTATCAGCATGGGATTCCCTTTCTCTCCATTCTCCATGGCTCGTTCCTCGTTCCCTCTTAATGTTGACACTTTCCAGAAATGTAACAGGGCTTTGTATGAGTTATTTTGCTTCTCTAGATAGATAAGGATAAGCATGGTTCTTATTAAAACATTCTTTCTCCCATTTAGATTGCTTATTATCAGAAATATCTATACATTCCCTTCTTTATAGGCTTCCTCCACTTGGATAGTAAAGTCCATGCTAACAAGACTTTGTTGTGTCTACTTTGGATTGTGTCTACTTTGGATCAATTCCTGGAACATAATATTCACTCAATACGTGTTTGTTGAGTAAATAATTTATTTTTCTTTCCTGGCATGACTTCCACACATATTTACCTAATGAGTGGATAGATGAATGAATAATGAATATCTTCTGTTGGCACTAGCACAAGCTGTTATATCTCAATGTACCATTTTTTTCCCCCTGGAATGACTTCACAGTTCTTTTTTGGGGTAATGAAAGACTTAATCAGGACTTCTCAGGATCTCTTGGATTCTGCCAAGATTGCATCTCATTCACAGATAGAAATGGCCATTAATCATTTGTGGCAATGGCTGGCACACTGGAGAAGATGTCTCATGGGGAGCAGGGTTTGGGAGTGGGGAGATGAATATGAGAGCATTGGCCCGGTCCCAAGGAACTTGCCTCATGTTGAGAAATCCAATTGGCAGTGTCTCATTAGATGTTAGATTAATAATGCGTCTATATTGCAAGTGTATCTATACACATTTATAAGCACAAAAGATTTCAGTTTTAAAAAGTCCAAATATTTTAATACCCCAAGAAAAGAAGTTGATGGGCAGAAAAATACATAGAGAAGCTTTTCAGAATTCTTGTTTTTTTTATTTTTTTTTTTGAGCTCACTGGGCACGACTTTCTATTGAGCCTAGACATAGTAGTGAACATCAATAAAAGTCCTTGCTTTCAAAGAATGCTCATTCCAGTAGGTAAAATATAAAGAACAAAAATACATGTGTGTGTGTATGTGTATTATATAAATACTATAGAGACAGGAAACAACATAAATCACAACAATGGGCTGGGAGAAAGTAGAGTACCATCTGAGAGATGAGTTGGTATGGAGGTGAGGTTTGCTAGACAAAATGTGGAAGGACTACAATACATGAAACTGAGAAAAGTGTACATGTTGACCTCAAAAGATATAAAAGGATATGTTAAGAGAAGACTTGTTATATAGAGAATTTCATGGTAGAAGTTTAGATTTTAATCATGCCACAATACAACAGTAGAGGAGTGACTGATCCGAATTTATAAAAATACTCCTGGGTGATCTACAGACTATGAACCATATTGTAAATGAGTACATAGGTAGGTAGATGGCAGTTTGCTGTTCAGACTGGTAGAAAGGAGGTGTAAAAAGTAGATGGGTGTGGCATCTATTTTGAAGGCAGTCAAAAATGTATTGATTAAGTAGATTTCATAGGAGAGAACTCTGGAATTATACCTCAAGCTCTTTTTGCTACCATTATTTTTTGAATCAGGTTCACATCTATACTCATGCTGATCTAAACTTTGGCCTTCCTATTTACATTTCCCATGAAGCTGGGATGACAGGCTTAGTCCACTGTGCTTTTCAATGGTTCAAGTGGGGTCTCAGTAGATGTTTTGTTTGAACTTGTCTTAATCACCCACTCTCCACTTCCAGAGTAACTAGCACTACAGGTGTAAGGCCCTATTCCCAGTTAGGGTATCTTTATTAGCTAACATTAGTAACAATTAAATACTCCAAATGTTCACAAACTAAAACTTGCAACAGAAAAACACCATGCATTTTTATTTATGGGCTGATGGCTTTAGTGTGTTTGTTACCATTTTTCCTTTGAGACATGAGATGACAGGGTAGCTACCTAAATCATTGCCAATTGAGCTTCCAAGGGAAGAGATATTTACAGATATTTTTCTCTGTAGATGAAATAATCATTTCCACTATAAAATAAGAATGAATCTCATGGATTCATTTACCACTGGATTTCAATCCATTTTGGGGCCATGGACACAAAAAAAAACAGAACTCCCTCAAGCAGTAGCACCAATGGCTTCATAGTATTTTCCAAGTTTGGGTGGTAGATAAAAACTTTATCTAAGCATGGATGCTTGAGAACGGAATGGGCATTTAGGGGAGGTGAAATCTATATATCTGTTTTGTCCTTGTTTGCTTTAATAGCTTTTCTGAGTGGAGATGTCAAAAAGATGATGAGAAAGATGAGCCTGCTGATTAGAAGAAATATATGTCCAGAGATGTAAATCTGAATATCAAATAGTTAGAGGACTATGAATCATGGAGTTCATTGAATGTAGATGAAATGAAAAAAAAAGGGGGCCAAAGAGAAAACCCCGAGGCTCTCAACAGGTAGAAACCAAC
The DNA here is from genome assembly GCF_031878675.1 of Megascapheus bottae. NCBI lineage: Eukaryota > Metazoa > Chordata > Mammalia > Rodentia > Geomyidae > Megascapheus > Megascapheus bottae. The sequence continues at coordinate 15,274,396 of NC_143522.1, forward strand.
AAAGGAAACTTGTTGGAAACTAGAAGAGATTTTAACCGTAGACAGAGGCATGAGAGGTGGTTTTTTAAATCCTTGAGAAATAAATCTTGCAAGAAAGAGTGCTGAGATCTAGGGAAATGAAACTTGAGGTTTCTGGGAAACTATCAATTCCTTCATTAATGTGGTATTGACAAGGAACTAACTTGCTTGTTGAGATAGTTTTTACTATGTATGAGGCAGAGATAGGCCTCCAACTTGTAAATCCTCTTACCTCAGCATCTAGAGTTCTGGAATTATAGGCATGTGCACCATATCTTCCTGACAGACTAATTGTAGATAGAAATGTCTACATACAAAGGATGAAAACATGTATGCCTACATTTGGGGAGGGTTTTGCTAAAATCAGAGTAGGAAATTGGGATTTGTGGTAGGGAAGAATGGGGTTTCAAGAAGAAGAAAGGTCAAAAGGGGAGCAAGTTTGTATGCAAGATGAAGATTTTGTCATTTGAAATATTTTTGAACTATCAGGAAAGGCATTCAAGTGAAAAGTGACTGAAATTAGTTGAAGATATAAATTTGATCACAGAGAATAATCAGAGCTGTCATAAATATTTAGGAGCTTTCCACATGAAGAAAAGAATTAGAACTAGAAATGTAGATGAGTTCGAATGGGAAAAGTATAGAAGTAAAAGTACGAAGAGATGAAAACTGAACCGTAGGGAAACCACCACTAAAAAAAATCATGTGCCCTTAAGTAATAGAGAAAAAAAGACAATATAATAGGTATATCATTTTAGTATAAAGATCAAGAACAGAGAGTTGATACCCTTGTAAGATTTTTTAATGTTCTATGTTGTAATATAAATATATACATATATATATTCGGAATTCTCAGGTCAAGTGTGCTGTACTTGGAGTTGAATAAACACATAGCCTAAAAACAATAAAACACTTAATCATGTATTTGATCTCAAATCAGTAGGGTTAATGCTCTTTGCATTCCTGTTCCTATTGTTTGTTATTATTTCCCCTTTCTGTTTTGAAATTTATCTGACTTAAATACTATTAATATCATACTTTTGTTGTTTCTCCTCCTCATCTGTTCTTCATTCATCATCATCATCAATTATCATCATCATTATCAAAATAATCATTGCCAGCAGCCTTCATTAAGCTGATTATCTTGATATTTTAATAATTTAGTTAGAATTATTTTTCATAATTTTCCCCCAAGAGACATGTATTAAAGTATAGCAGGACATCTCTTACAGCACTTTCTGATTATATGCTGAGTACCTCAGAGCTAGACATGATTTCTGTCCTAAATTTCTTCAACTTGGCTGAAGAAAGAAAAATCAGAATTATACAGGATATCAAGACCACAAATATATGAATAATTTGAATAAAAGAATTTGACAGAATCCTCTTTTTTTTAGATTAATTGACTATAAGAAATGCACATAGTTGAATAGTTTAAGAATATGTATGTATGATAAAGGATTAAAAATGAATTGTGTCTTCCTTGCAGCCGAAATAACAAAGTCTTTCTTTTTTTTTTTTTTGTGGGACTTGAACTCTGGGCCTGTGTGCTGTCCCTGAGCTCCTTAGCTCAAGGCTACCTTTATCCCTTGAGCCACAGTGCCACTTCAGGTTTTCTAGTGGTTAATTGGAGATAAGAGTCTCCCAGTCTTTAGTGCCTGGGCTGGCTTTGAACTTCAACCCTCATATTTCAGCCTCCTGAGTAGCTAGGATTACAGATGTAATCCTATGATTACACAGGGCCCAGGCCCGGCAGAAATAATGAAGTGTTAATACTCCTCTGACATCTCTTTTGTGCAGTATCATTTAGCTCATTTTCAGTCTAGTGAACCACTGGATGGTTCTCCCTCTGTCTTTTTTCCTCTCTTTCTTTCTGCTTTTCTCTCCTCTCTCCTTCTTTCTCCCTCTCTCTTCAACTCTCTTTCCATTCCCCCCCTTCTCCCACTCCTGTCGCATTTTTCTCCCTTGTTCCCTCCCTCCCTCCCCACCACCTTTCAGTTCCAGTGACTTCCTTCTATCCCTGTTTTCCTATCTACTCACTGAAGGGACTTGGAAGTTGGGTTCTTTTCCCCTCTGTTCTGTCACACTCCTCCACGATCACTCGATCCCGAAGGCATGTCGTCTTGACTCACATCCATTCCTTCATTACAACTATCTTAGTTCAGTTTGGATGAATACCATAGCCTCCTAATTAGTGTCCTGACTTTTGTTTCACTCTACTCCAATAAGCACTTATCCTTTCTACTTGTCCTGCCCTTTTCCCTTCTTCGTTATTGTGCTTGTGAAAATCCTAGGTCAGAGAGAAAGTAAACAACAGTTTGTGAAGACTAGATTCCAGTTTGTGAAGCACTAGATTTGGAGTAGGACCTAGTCAGGAAGCTGTATCTTACTAGTTAATATGAGACTTGGTTTACATTTGTTTTCTCTATAGGGCAGATGTAGACACTTACACATAAAGCTTCTACTACACGTGTCTCATGTGTAGTTTTCTTCTAGCACCACTTTAATTTGTACTTGCATGGGAAAAACCTCTACTAAAATATAAGCACCTGGAAATTAAGAACCTTGTCTTATTTTACAGAGCCTAATATTTTGCAAATTCTCCATGGTAGCGTACTGTATGAATAAGTAAATCCTTGGCATCAATAGAGCTAGCATTATTGGGAAAGGAGTAGATCAAATGAACGTGGAAGATGTTAGCTGTGGAACCCAATTGAATGAGGGCCAATGAAGAAGGAAAGATTAGACATTTCAAACCTAGAACATGGTTCGCCAGCAATAGAAATAAGGAGAATCAAGAGGAGGGAGGAATGAAAGTGCTTCTAAGCAGCTGATTTTGAAGTTCTCTAAGTAAGTTTAATTTCAGATAGATGGACTGTTACAACAGAAAATGTAGGCTTGGTGCCTGAAGACTTGGAAAGAGTTTTGGTCTGGAGGTAAAAATGTATGCTTGAGTTAAACTACCGACTGAGGATAGTACTAAAAAAGAAAGGAAACCATCATAGAAGGCCAGGGGAATGCCTGCTTTTGAGGAATTTGGATAAAGAACTGGTGACTGAGGCAGAAAATGAGTCATCAGTCATTAAACCCAGGAAAAGAAGGTTTTTAAGGGGAAAACATGGAGAAAATTGTCAGCTATTGCATGAACCCTGAACATTCTCAAGGCTGAATTCTATTTGAATTTCAATAGCAGGATATTAGTTCACAATTATTTACTCATGAGTGAACGACAGGAGTTTTTCTTTGGAATCAACTAAGCTAAACAGTGTTAAGTATGCCGCAGAGATAAGGCAGTAAACATACTCTTCCCTGGCATCAGTGATTCAATAGAATCCTTTTTATTGTTTTTCCTCCACTTTCTTGGAACTATCTTGTCTAGTCATGCAGTCAAGTGGAATCCAGTGATAGGAGGACATGTGTTTTGATTTATCCCATTGTCACATTCAGCCTTTTCAATATAAAAACAGACAACAGGTATTAATTTTACCAGTCCTGGCTTAGGTTCAGGACCTGAACACTGTCTTTGAGTTTTCTCAAGGCTAGAGTTCTACCACTTGAGCTTCAGCACCACTTCCGGCTTTTTTCTATGTATGTGGTACCAAGGATCGAACCCAGTTCTTCATGCATGCTAGGCAAGCACTCTACCACTAGACCAAACTCCCAGCCCCTGTTTTGTTGTTTTTTTTGTTTTTTTAATTTTGGTCTGAGACTAGGATGCAAACTCAATACCTAATGCTTTTGCTTATTGGATACTGCTCTGCCAACTGAGACATTCTTTCAACCTCCATATTTCAGCTTCTGAATAGAATTCCAGCTAACATGCTGGACTCTCCTCTGAGGTCTAGAGAAACTCTATTTCAGTTCTTTCTTGATTCCCATTCCCCTCCCTGCCTTTTTTTCCCCTGCACATTCATAGACTTAGAATAACAGTATCTATTAGGTACTAATGTCTTTCAATGCAGTGGGTCATGATGATAGTATTTTCTCCAAGGTGGCAGTTACAGATGTAGTATTTTTCATGACTATCCTCAACCCTTGGACTGTGGTAAATACAGAAGATACTTACTCATCAGGAGGCAGTTGAATAATTACATTATGCAGAAGCTCAAGTTTTTTCCCTCTTTGAAGAAAGAAGACTCAAGGGCATAACCAGCCAACGACCCATTAGAAATGAGGGATGCAATGATCAAAAAGGTTCAGAATAATGGAAAATCCAGGGAAGATCTTTACAAAACCTGAAAAAAACAGTTTAAATAGATATTCGTGGAGAAACACTTTCCTATGCACTTTTGCTAATCATTCACTTTTGGTAATAATAATATAAAATGAAACCTTTGAGAAATGCTTAATAAATACCAGTCCAAAAATGAACTCTCACACTTTAAGGGATTACAGATTAGTAGACAAGCTTCCTGGCTTCCCCACCAGGACAGCTATTAGGAAAAGAGTTTCCAATCATAATCTATTCCATAGCATCCCTCTCTATTCTCTTGTGCTCTTGACTCTGGCTTAGCCTTATTATATAATATCAGGCTTTCCAGTTAGTGGCATGGACTCCAAAGAAATTTGCTCAATGGAGTGATACAGAGTCAAATCTGCAGCATTATAGAAATCTTGGATGAAGTTTTGTTTATGGTCATAGGATTCCAATATAGAGACAAACCATAAGAGCAAGTGGTTGAATAAAGGTGTTCTTCTAAACTGTTTTGTCCAGACCAGTCGTAATACCTGGCCAGTAGAAACAATATATTTTTAAAGATCTTATCAACATTGATTTTTATATCATATTTCAAATTTCATGTTTAACAAACAGTATTCAAGAATGGAATCTCTATATGTAATTACTGGCATATAGATTTTAGAACATAATTAAAATTAAGCTGAGGTTTTGTATCTCATAGATACACATTATCTATGTAATATAACAGTATGTCTATAGAGTACAATCATGTTTTTTTCTGTTTTTCATGCATTTCTCTCCCTGATATATACATCATCCCCAATCCAATAATAATTTCTTTCATTTTTACTTTTTATACTTTTGATCATATATATATATGTATGTATGTTGCTCTTATTTTTCAAGCTGTTTTTCATCCTTTCATCTCTTGCTTTTTAAAAATGGATTCCCAGCATGGCTACCATCTTTATGTTATATACAGTGCTAACCTGATGTCTTTACTCTCCTACCTGAAATGGTTTTCAAATACTTTTAACACAAAGTTAAAATTTCTCAGCTGTAAGAGGACATCAGGTATCTCATTCAGCTTCCCTCTCCACAATCACTCCAACCATACCAGTGTAATTCGGCCATAATGATTACAGCTTCTGAATATACCAGAATGTCTTATCCTTGACTTGTTCATCTGTGTTTCCTTCTTTCTTTCTTCCTTTTTTTCCTTCCTTCCTTCTTTCCTTCCTTTCTCTCTCTTTTTTCTTAATGAGGTTGCATTATGTAACCCAGGCTAGAGGCAAACTTTCAATCTCCATACCTGCCTCAGCCTCTCAAATGCTGGGATTAAAGGCATGAACCTCTATCTTCCATGGCTACCACTATCCGTGCTCTTTCCTTTTCTTTCTTCTTTCACCTCATTAATGCCACTCGACAAGTCTCGCCTTCGTAATATGTACTTTAGAAGTCATTTTCAGAATACTGTTATCCCTCCTTTTAACTTAAATTAGGAATTTGTCTGCTTATCTAGTCTTCTGGAAATATCCTTTTAAAAATTGTTCTCATGCAAATTGCTAACTTTGATTCTTTTTCTATGTGCCTGTCCTATGTCTTGAACTCAGGCCCTGGGTGCTGCCTCAGAACATTTTTTTCAAGGTTGATACTCTACCATATAGATAGATAATATATATATACACACACATGTTCTGTGTGTATATGTATATAATACATATATATATATATATAAATATTCTTTTTTGGCCAGTCCTGGGCTTGAGCTCAGGGCCTGAGCCCTGTCCTTGGACTTTCTCAAGGCTAGAGCTCTACCACTTGAGCCTCAGCACCACTTCCAGCTTTTTTCTATGCATGTGGTACTGAGGAATCGAACCCGGGTCTTCGTGCATGCTAGGCAAGCACTCTACCACTAGGTCAAACTCCCGGCCATATATATATATATATATATATATATATATATATATATATATACATATATATGTATATATACATATATATGTATATATATATATATTCTTTAGGGAAGAGACTATGTCACAGAAATTAGACAACGTTCACCATGAAAAATTTTATAATGCATGTTTTGCTTAATTCTCGTGTTAAGTTATTGCTTTGAGGCAAACTCCAGTTATGGTGGGTTACAAGAGTCAGACAGCTTTTTTTTTCAATTGTGTTTTATTGTCAGGGTGATGTAAAGAAAGATTACAGTTTCATTTGTCAGGTAGTGGGTACATTACTTCTTGAACACTGATACCCCTTCCCATGTTTTTCTGACATTTTCTCTCTTCCTCCACCCTGCCAGACATCTTCTTACTGCATAAGCACATACTTGATTGAGCTGTGAGGTCAAAACCTTACAGCTTACAACTCAGAGGCTAGTCGCAATCAGAGGGAATCAGTACCAAGACATGTGAAAGGCTATCAATGTATGTGAATTAATGTTTTCTGTTACAATTCTGGTGGTCAGAAGTATAAAATCAGTTTCACAGGGTCACCCTTCTTCGGGAGACTGTAGAGAGGAATCTATGTCTTGTCAGTTCCCCAACATTCCTTGGGTTGTGTGGTTGCATCCATTCAATCTCTGCCTCTATTTTCACCTTCCCTTTGCTTTCCTCTTCTAAGGATATGGGTAATTTCATTTAGGACTCATGAAGAATACAAAGAAATCTCAACTGAAGATCCTATTTGCAAAGGATCCTAGTCCTTTTTGCAAAGTCCTTTTTTGCTTAGTCCTATTTGCCAAGGTCCTTTCCCTATATTCACCACTTCCAGTGACTAGGGTCTGAATATAGGGAACATTATTTACCCACTTCAGAGGCAGATGTCTCACCTTTGCACAACCCAAATGCTTGATCTTCTAGGAATATGATTTACAGACATGCCTCAGGAGTAAACATTTCCAAACTGACAGCCAATTTATAAGCCACCAGGGTCTGCTGTCAGGAAGGGTCTGATTTAGGTCAGTCTAATGCCACTGAACAGATGTGTATGGCAACATTCCCAGCTCTCATTATTAATACAAACTATTAATTATACTTACGAAGAAGCCAATCAGTAACTGGAGGAGTTAGTCTGAATTCTGGGCAAGGAATCAGCGGCAGCCAGTTCCTGCCATCTGGCTGCTATGGCTGGACAAGGGTCCAGGTCAGGAGCAACAGGTGTGTTCAGTTGGCCTCATGCTCACTCTCCTGTGTCCAGAAAAGTATTCTTGCCATCTGTCTCATTAGAAGAGTCACAAAGTATCTAGGTTGTCCTGGCATGTGTTCTGAGATGGCATCAAGAGTGTCCTGAACTCGAGTGAGACTCCTATGCAATGTCAGAGCAGGGATTTCACCAATTTGGGAATTAGAAAAGAATTTCAGTAGTTGAATTGAGGATGCAGACATTTCCATTTTTCCATCTCTTTCTCAGACTAAGAAAGACACACATGTCGAGAAGAGATCTTGTCAATGCTTCAACAAATGCTCCTGAGCAGACTTCAGGCATGCCCTCATGACCGTAATTTGCTAACTTGAGTAGATATAGGAGAGATTGACTTTCCCGTGGCTTGATATTTCAGCTGGCTGGATAAGCTTAATGAAACAAGGGACCCTAAAATAATCTCTATTTTTCCAATTGTAAAATGGTATAAATGTGGTGTACTCATGTTCCTTAAGCAGATTTAGCTTTGTTTTTATTCTCACTGCTACCAAAAAGCATTGTAAACTCGGGCACATACAAATAATCTCTGATTCCTTGTTTCCACATCTGTAAAGAGAGAATAATGGTAGCCAATGCTTATGATGTGAGATAGACTACTAGCAGGGTAGAGATACTTAAATTTATTAAAAAATAGTTCAAGATATTAGGGTATCACCTAAGGGTAAGGTCATTAACTCAGAGTCTCAGCATGGCAAAGTTTTCTTCTGCAGAAGGGTGTGCCACCAGCCAAAAATCTGGCAAGCAAACACACAGAGCAGGCAGGCTGCTCCCTTTCTATCCCCTAACCTAGCATGCCCCACCCCTCTGCTTCAATTGGCTGAGCTTAGGTTCATCATTTGCAAGAGGATGCATATGGATTAATTAACAGGATGTGACTAAAATCTAAGGAGCTTCTAACAGGATATCTTAAAGTGTAGCAGGCAAAAGATGTAACTAAAATGTACTTGACAAGGGCCAAACCACCTGTCCAAAGGAGAAAACTTTCCGGAAAAAAAAAAAAAAACGATTTTCACAAAATTAACAGAAAAGAGGTACGCTACTTTGATAGAAAAATCACATTTCCCACATTAATATCTTCTTCTCCACAACTGTCTCACAAGGTAAATGTATTCTTGATGCATATCTGCCTTGTTCTTATAACCCAATGTTTCCTCCATTGCCCACTATTCTCCCTCCCCCTTTCCTCTACCTCCCCCCTCTACACTCCCCCACCTCCTGCCCTTCCACTCCATTCCTGGCCTTGCTCAGAAATCCCTACCCCAGACCAATCCTGGGGAAAATCCTTATAAGTGGGACCTCTCAAAAATAAACCAATGTTTGTTTTCTCTTACAGTAGACAGTAGGCTTTGGACCTAAGTTGTCTTCACAATGTACAAGTGCCTGCTGCGCTTCCTGACTTCACAACCCAACAACTTCCTTATTCAACTGTACTTAAGCCCCCGATCTCCTCTTTCCACATTCCTTGTATCTCCCACTCCGCTGGGGTGTTACTTGCCACCCCTCTTCAGCAATGATTAAACTCTGATCTCTCTGTCTTCTTTCTTTCCTTTTGTCTGCTTGAGATTCCCTAATAATTATTCTTACCTCAATTCAAAGATGAGGATCAAATGAGAGTTAAGCTAACGTGTCCAGGTTAGAAAGGAAACTATCAGAGCCAGGATTTGAACTCTTAGCATGTTGCTTTAGCATCTATACCAGTATGCATAGTTTACATTCCCTCGCCTGCTCTTGGGCTGTTGCAGATCAAATATGGTGGCCAGCTAGCAACCCAGATCACCTTAGAAAGTTCTGAGTTCTATCTATTGTCAGTGAGTTATTAATAGTGCCTTCATTTACTGTCAAAAAGTAGTGTCTTGGGCTGGGAGTTTACCTAGTGGTAGAGTGCTTGCTTAGCATGCATGAAGACCCGGGTTCGATTCCTCGGTACCACATACATAGAAAAAAAGCCGGAAGTGGTGCTGAGGCTCAAGTGGTAGAGCTCTAGCCTTGAGAAAGCCCAAGGACAGTGCTCAGGCCCTGACCTCAAGCCCAGGACTGGCAAAAAAAACCAACAAAAAACAGTACTCTCTTTGTGCCAGGTATGAATGGCTCACGCCTATTAATCCTAACTACTGTAGAGGCTGAGATCTGAGGATTGCTGTTCAAAGCCAGCCTAGGCAAGAAAGTCTGTGAACCTCATCTCCAATTAACCACCAGGAAACTGGAAGTGGTAGAACACTAGCCTTGAGCTGAAAACTAGAGATAGTGCCCAGGGCCAGAATTCAAACCCCAAGACTGATGAAAATTTAGAAAAAGAAAAAAACAAGTAGTATATTTTCTTGGTTTTAATCTTTTCCCATCAAGACTGAGTAATTAATCTATGTAAAACAGTAAGGACAGTGGCTAACCATAGCATTCTCTCAATATAGCTACTGCTATTTCCATTACTACTACCAGCCTCACCCTCTTACTCTAACCGTGCCAAATCCAGGATCCTCACAGCTAGAGGGTTAACTCAGCTTCTACAAATGCATCTTATGGGAGGTACTATCTCACACGTCTACACTGATAACAGGTGTTTGTCACTGATCTTGGGCAAGAATTTTTTCTACTCTATATTCTAGTAAGCTACTTTAAAAGCATATTCTACTCATTTATATATAATTAGTACTGGTGATGAACTCCTGGTCTCACATATGCTGGGCAAACACTGCACCTCTTAAGGTACACTTTCAGTCTTTCAGATTTCTTTTTGAGATAGGATCTTGCTATCTTTACCTAGACTCATCTTAAACTCGTAATCCTTCTAAGTAGCTGGGAATGCACAAGTAAATCATTATACCAAGCTTTTACCTTTTTTTTCCCAGTCCTGGGCTTGAAGTCAGGGCCTGAGCACTGTCCTTGGACTTTCTCAAGGCTAGAGCTCTACCACTTGAGCCTCAGCACCACTTCTGGCTTTTTACTATGTATGTGGTACCGAGGAATCGAACCTGGGTCTTTGTGCATGCTAGGCAAAGCACTTTACTACTAGGCCAAATTCCCAGCCCCCCCCACAAGCTTTTACTTTTAATTAGTCATATTTGACTTGTGAAATTAATTATTTTCAATACCTAGTTTCACTGAATCTAGGAGTTCAAGATCTTAGGGAACCTGAATTTCATTGAGCTTGTGGTTTTCTGCATTTATATTACAAATATATTTTTATTTTCTAAAAGTGGTAATAAATTTTGGACACTTTAGGCACCTTCCATTCCTTTCCTCTGATATTCTTTTTCACTTGTTTCTATATTATTTTTACCTCTTATATATGCATAACAAATAATTTTAATTCATTAGTTTCCTATATCTTGTCTTAAGACTGGTATCATATGATAAATGAATACTGACATACTTTAGAGATTGGTACAATAAATAAGGTGAAGGAATGAGTTAGAAGATTATAGTTGGCAGGTAACACTCAAGGCTTAGAAAAGCCCTCTTTATGTATGATTTGTGTAACTAGTAGTTGAAATTCACTTTGGGTGGTTTTTGCATGGCATAAGGGGACATCTAGTGGCTAGCTAGTTCTCTGCACATTTACTTCAGGTAATATAAGTCAAAGGTTTAAACATAAGGCTCAATATCATTCTTTTGAAAGTGAGTCTCAATAAAAGAGGCATTTTGCTTGATGAGTCATTATTGAGAAGTTAACAAAGAGTGAAGAAATCTTTTTCAGAAAAGTTGAGTCCTAGAATTTCTATTTTTTTGCCAGGTTAAACCCAACTCTAATTTGCTATCTCCCACACCAGTTTGGAAAAGATTTTGTTATCAGCTACCTGCCAGCTGGGTGTATTTTTGCTGTCACCTTCCCTATCTCTTCTGCTGATTGCAGAGGGGTTCTCCAGACCACTTTGAAAATCCATTTGATTAGGATCTTCATTAGGCAAGAAGCAGAGCTGCCAGCAGGCCAGAACAGAGGTAGTTTACTTCTGACAAGCAGTCCCTTCCCCCCCCGCCCCCCGCTGCCATCAGGTAGCTGATGCACCTATATTTTTGTATAAATGAATATGTTTCATCTTATAGAGTAATGACCCTGTATGAACTTGTCTTAGTTCCAGAAGGTTCCCCTGCAACTTCCTCATGGGTTGACACCTCTTGCTTTATAACCCGTCACAATCTGTGGCTCTGCAAACTGCCTCTGTCCTATAAGATGCATACAATACTTGTGTGTGTTATGATTTACTATTTTGTCTTGTCAACTATGCTAGATTTCTTGAAGGTTCTATTTAACTGAATCTTATCTAGTATTTTCTCCCACTCTTCTGCATATGGGCCTTTCATGTAAGCTCTTTCCCTAGATGGGAGTTCAAGCCATTGGACAGGCAAAAAATAAAAAGAATGCAGCCGTTCTCCAGGTAGATCTGTTCAGTAGGTAAGAAAATGAGAATGTGTGTGATATGAGCCTCAATTCTATGCCAGGTGTGATCCACTGGGGATAATGTTAACACATCAGAAACACACAGCCTCTGAGTTTATGAATCTGGTCTAGAGCAATGGAACATGAGCATTCCTGAAAAGCAGACAGAAGTATTATCTGAGTGAAATTTCTGATCGAAGGTCACTGAAATTCAAATACTAACTATAAATTTTGATACCCCAATAATCTCCCACTTACACATCCTCCAGGATTCCCCAAGCATGTTAATGGCAGAGATCATTCTCATGTGCTCCTGTGTCCTCCTTGGCTGAGATTTCAAGGTCTATGGCTACTTAATACATTTACTCATATTGTTTTGTTTCTAATAGTTTAATAGCCAGCCAATTTATCTCTTGTTTTCTCCTAAATTAGAGGCTAACAAAATTAGAAAAGATGTGGAAACTTCTCAAAATCACGGTGGTTGAGAACCTTATCTTGAGATGATGCCTGAGGTTTCATGTAGGTTGGATGGGAAGGGAATACAAGAGCATGACATCAATTAATGATGCGTGCTATCTGTCAAAAGAGAGAGCTGGGGCACTTACTTGCCAACCTAGTTTTAAGAGTGGAGGGATTTGCTATCCAGTTGTGACCGAAAGATCAACTGGCAACTGAAAATGTTTTCTTCACTATGCATTGCCAAATCCTGTTTTGGAAATTATGAGCCATACTCGCAAGTCTTAGAGAACCGTGGTCCAGTCCCTGAAGGTAAATGGATTCTGTGAGGAGGGTAGGACCTTAGTTAGTCCTTCTGAGCCCTGCTGAGAGACTGAGCCTTCAGGGTAACCTAAATATTGGAACTCGGTTGGCTGCCATGCTTACCTATGGGATGTATTGATACACGGCAGCCTGTTGCTGACCAACCTTTATGGCTGAATAACCCCCTGTCTTATTCACCTTTGGAAATTCTGAACTGGAGACCTTCGCGCTGATCATATTGAAGAAAGAAAATCTCTATTAACCTCTTTCTGACCCTTCCAGAACAGGGTCATCTCTCTCACACACAGATTTATCGGGCAAATGAATGAGTAAGGTTAAACTCAATTTTAAGACAAGTGATTCTGACATGTATTATTAACTAGGCCCTTGGACTAGAATCTGTGGCACTTTGGTTCATTAGGTTAGACTACTGCCTGGCACACAGACCATTCACTCATTTCCTCTTCCTCTTCCCCTCCTTTTCCTTCTCTCCCAACCCCTCCCCCTTCCTTTACCTGCCCCTCTTCCCCTTTCCCTTTCCCCCCTTCCTCTCCCTTGATCTCTTCCTCTTTTTAGTCCTCCGTGTCCCTCTGTTTTCATCTCCCTCTCCCTCTCTAACTAGCCTGCTTTGCTTTCATGTCCACATGACTTACTGGCTTTATTCAAAATGAGGTAGGGACTGAGGATTTTGCTTGTTGACATGACTTTGCCTGGATTTTCCTCAGTACTGAAGTTTGCCTTCTGTCCCTTTTATCTTTTCCTTGCCAAACTCTTACAAATAGGACCATAGATTAGGTGATGTATTCTAGTGACACTCAGCTTGCAGATGTGTTTTCTTTGACCCATAGAGTATTAGTTCACAGAGCATTTTAAAAATTATTTCTCAAGGTTCTAATACTGTTTGTAGCTTTAGGTGGAGTCTCTTTGATCTTGGAGTTTAAAAATGGAAACATTTTTTGCCTCTTGTCCTGATAGTCTCAAATTCTGCTTCCATGTTCTATTTCTGGTGCTTAAGCTTTTCTCTTTGGCTGATTCTGACCATAACCAAACAAAAAGCATGAAAATTGCAGGAGCCATGGTATGTAACTATGTACTGGGTGGAATTTTGAGCCTGGGGTTGGATGTCAGTTGTTTCTCAGCAGGCAGAGTTAGTTTACTGACGCCTGTTTGCATGACCACGGATGCAGATGTGGCCCTGGTCTTGCCAAATATTAGGTCCTTCTGACTTTGGAAGCTAAGAGGACCATCTGCTGCCACATTTGTGCTTGGACTTCACTGCCACAGTCTGGTCAGCAGTTCACTGTGATAGGAAGTAAGGCTCATGAATCATGAATCATAAATCTGTGCAACGTGTGTAGAGAGAGAAGTGAGAGGATGAGATTAGGTATGGCAGCTATTTGGTATGTGTGCATTTGTGATTTAAATTAAATGTATATATGCTAAGCATTATGCTATATATACATAAAACAGCATAGATTTTGCTATATAATGCCACCTTATATAATATATATGATTCTATTATGTTAAGATGTAAGTACATATTAATATGTATGTATATATTTGTGGGTGCATATATATGTATGCAGATTTGTGCATATATACATATATATTTAATATAGGACTTATTAAACTCAGTCTATTATTAGTTAGAGCTCTGTCTCTTGAGCTGACAAGCCATTTAGGTTCTATCTTCAGACAGCATCTTGCCTTCCTAATAGCTACAAGCTAGGATATTATCTGATGATTTTGTTCTGGCTTTTCACAAGAAATAACAAAATTACTTACTGAGTACTTATTACAAGCCAGAAACTATAGAAAATCCTTTTGCCTATGATAGCATTATTCTCATTTATTTCCAACAAAATAGTAAATAAGACTTGTCACACACATTCTGCAAACAATTCATGGCTAAGTCAAGTAGATATTTTGCCTAGACTAACACTGGAGTCCACCATCAAATTTAATGATGATGTAAGTGCTGTAGGAGTTATTTCAGAATTTAAAAGGTATCCTACATGTTCTTCCCATTCATGGACCAGACCATTGGAAAGGCCAGACCTGAGCTCATTCATAGAGAACAAAGCTAAGAGTCTGGAATGACAGAGGATTGGAGCAGACAGTTCAAAGGGAGGTCATAGCAGAGCAGAGTTACCAATTGCCTGGAATACGGAGGGGAGGGCAGACACAGAAGAATGTGTGATTCTGTGAAAACTTCAGGGATTTGTAGGCTTTTTTTTAACTCTGTGAAAGAATGTCACACAAAGATAAGGTTAATCCAAAAGTTTTATCATAAAGTCTATACCAACCTGGAAGCTGAAAGTAACAGCAACAACAAAAGCCTCATTAACTATTTTCAAATGATTGAGATAGGAAATAAATACACACACACACACAAACACACAGATACACACATTTGTTATCAGCTTGTGTGATGGACATAAGGTAGAAAATGACTCACCAAAATCTGTAATCAATACTGCTCTACCCAAGGAACCAAATACTGGCTTCTTCCCTGGCTGGTTTGTACAGACCAGATGCTACAGAAAATGTCCTAGCATCCTTACCTTCAGCCACCTCCCATTAGCCTGGGTCAGCACAGTGGGGCTCAATGACTAAGTCCTTTACCCAGAAGCAACTGACCTGAAAGCTGCCTTTTGTGAAATGGTCCTATATAGAGTCTCATAGAAGATTAAAGATGCCTTAAAAATGAAAAGAAAAGTAGGTGGTGAACCTCTTACTTTCTACAAGCAAAATAAGACTACAGAGTTCTCTGTCCAGTGCAGGGTACCTTGGATGGATTTTTCCAGATCCCTTATTGGACTTTTAGGAACTTGGTACTTATCCTAGAGCCTGTGACATCATCATTCTTGGGAGCTGAGAACAGCAGGCTGGGATAAGACAAAAGAGGGAAGAAGATCATAAATCTAGTTTTTACAAAGGAAAAGGTCCAACCTTTAGATGTATTCTTGGAGACCTTCCAAATAAGCCAGTTATCATGGATGAAGATAATACCAAGTCACAATGTGTATCGGCAGTCTAGTCTCCTTTTCCAATCCAGACAAGTAGATTGGGAAATAGGGCAAAAGCTTCATCACATGTAGGCAATACAAGGCTTCTGATTCATCAACTGGTAAGATCAGCCAGTACTGGAATAACAAGAGAAGAACCTGGAATGGCTTGGGATGTAGATCCTGGGGAAGAAGCATCATTTAGACATCTCAGAGCGGAAGGTAGTATAGCCCAGAAAACCTGGTGAGCGAAGATTCAAGAACACTAATGCCTGAGGTCACACAGAGGCCTCCAAGATGACTCCTGAGCAGGCAGAATCATTAGACTGGGGTTACAATCAGTGTAAAGGATTTCACATGTCAAAATGGAGTCTAATGTGTGTTTTTACATCATGATGTGGGTCTCCGCTTTATGGGAAGGCATGAGTCAATGGAGTGTCTACACACCATCACCCGTAGGGTATGGTCTTATCCCAGTATAACGAACAAAACAGGAACTGAACCCTTTGTTTTACCCTTCATGGCTTATGTGGTCTTGGAAAAGTACCTGCCCTACTAGGCTTCATGTCTGTATTATTACATATTTCATTTACTTTATTGTGGGTGATACAACAGTTTTAGAGAAGGCTCTCTATAGGTGGAAACTGTTTCATACAGTATTCCTGCTTCTATAGCTTGCCTTATTCCTAATGTTGCTTCTGCATATCTCTGCATTGGACTCATGGAGGACTACAGAAAATACTGTATCAGGTAGTTCTTTACGTGGTTTGGGTGAGGGATCCAGCAAGGCTTCCTTCACCACTGTACTTGATAAGGTGCCTGTGTGCTTCCACATCTGTGCAGTGTGGTCAGACAGAGAAGGCAGAGAGGCTCTCACTTGAGTATTGACTCTTCCCTTCCTGGCCTTTTCTTCTTAGTAGCTCTTTCACAGAACCTCATTTTACTGTCTCCTGCTTCTCGTGGAACCCCTAATACTGTTGAAGATGAAGATGTGTTATGATTTCTTTTTCTTGATTGGTATGCAAGTTGACCATTTTTTGTGGGCCACCATGAATGACATCTCCTTTGATCCTGAAAACAACTTTGGGAGAACAAGCAGGGAAAGTTTGTCAGGAATGGTATTGATGTTCCCACATTTAGAAATGAGTCCAGTGGAGATTCAGAAAGGCTGCTGAGTTGTCAGTAAGTAAAGGTGTCGCCTCTTTGCTCCATAGTAGATATTATGTATAAATAGACAAGGTCATGGCGGCAATAGAACGTTCACCTACTAAGCGCTTTGACAGAGTCTAGTTATGTATGTCCATCCAGTTTCTAGCCCTTGATTCTCCTGTTCACCTCAGAAATCTGGCTATCACCCTCTGTTCCAGGGTCAGCAATGTGCCCTTCTTACTAGAAGTATTGCTTCCATGTGGTGCAAAGCCCTTTGTCTTTTTACCTTCTATCCTGGCCTCCTATAGGGATGGATGCCCAGCTCTCTTTCCATGTATTGTTCAATAAATTTGAGCCTCCCTCTGTCTGTTTCTTTGGGCAGAGTTATTGTTATCCATTAACAATTAACCTTTTCAAGGAGTTCTAGTAACTGGCATTTCACCCCCAAAGAGGAAAAAGCTGAAGTTTGGCTCTGCTGTAGAGATCTCACAAGTTGGAGGGTTACAGTGGAGGTTAGAGAGGAGATGCCGCCAGACCTTGAACTTGTACTGTTTCCTTTATTGTTTACAAACTTGCGTGTCTAAAGATCCTGAAGTGTCTCTCTTTGCACATACTCTGTCCAGGAGAACTAAAAGAAGAAATTCAGCTGGGAAGCTAAGGGTGCTAACAATGAACTGTCATGGTTGCTGCTGGTATAAACTGGTTCCAGGTGCCCACACTGCTGAAGCACATAGACTCGAGCTAACTGCCTGGGTTCAAGTCCTTCTCTGTCACTTACCTGTGTCTTTGGGGATGCTCCTCAATTACCTTCTCTGTGTATTTTGCATCTATAAAATAAAAGGATGATTCTAAGTATTCTAAATGGGGGGTACTTAAGATCTAATGGAATGGTGGGTGATAAAATCAAGAGCAGAGTACCTGGTAGTATGTGCTGGATAAGTGTTAGCATCATTATTATTCACAATGGTGTTGTGTAAGGTCAGTTGCATAATCAAAGTTACATAGTAGGTGAAACATTTTCAGTGTCTTGTCCTAGTTATACATCACTGTTGTACTATCTCTTAAAAGCCAAACAATCCAAGCACTGGTGGCTCATGCCTGTAACCCTAGCTACTAAGGAAGCTGAGATCTGAGGATCCCAGTTCAAAGCTAGTGTGGATAGGAAAGTCTGTGAGACTCTGATCTCCAGTTATCCACTAGCAAACTAGAAGTGGAGTTGTGGCTCAACGTGGTAGAATGCTAGCCTTGAGCACAAAAGCTTGAGGATAGCATTCAAGCCCTGAATTTAAGTTCCATGATTGACAAAAAGAAAAACAAGGAGTCAAACAGCTCTGCTTGATTCTCTCCTGGTAATGGGGGATGGGAGGCAAATAGTTATATAGTTGGATCCTGGGACTTGGATGGGAAGGACATTATACTGAATGGTACAAATTAAATAAGCTCTACTGAAGCGTTCTGCTGAACCACTGTTCAGTGGAAACTAGTCCCTGATACAATGTTCTCAGTAACTTCCTCACTCTCAAGAAACGTGCCAGCTGACGGAGCTAGGACTTCAGAATATCTTAGTCTGTGGCACAACAAGGGTATGATCAATGCATCACTACACAATACAAAACAACAACAAAATAGGCCATCTTTTAGAAAAACTCAACAATCATGTCAAAGGAAATATAACTCATGATTTAAAAAGTCAAATAGAAATCCAGGTGCTGTGGCACACAGCTGTAATCCTAGCGACCTAGGGAGGCTGAGATCGAGGATTAAGGTTCAAAGCCAGCCTGGGCATAAAAGGACCTGAGACTCTTATCTCTTAGCCCCTAGAAAACAGGAAGTGGAGGTTGGCTCAAGAATAGGGTGGTAGCCTTGAGCTAAAGAGCTCAGGGACAACACTCAGGCCAAGTTCAAGCCCCACGACCCACAAAAAAAGTCAAATACACAATGCTAAATGTAAGTTATTATTTTATCAGTATTGAAAATAAACCCCATAATTCTATAACTCTAGTCAATGATAACTTCACATTTGTGCTTCTCTCCAAATATACTTTATGCTTTTATAAACATCTGGACTCTTCATCCTCCTCTGCCTTCTTTATACGATGATAGCATATATATGCACTTAACATTATGACTCAGGGGAACTTCATATCCAAATGAGAAGCCTTATCTAACTTTATTGACTGTGTAATATTCCATTATGATAGCAATGTTTTATCATAAAGGTGATAATGGTGATATTTCTGTCTTATACTAAGGATTGTTCTGTTAATACATTTGGATCAAAGTATTTGCATGAGTTCATCTCAGTATTTCTTAGATTGTACTTACAAGGTCACACTGTGTAAATTTCTGAAAACACAAGAAATTTGCAGGAAGGAAAAAGGGATAGGATGACACTGTAGAAGCATAAGAGCTTGTGTGTATACCAGACATCTCTTTGGATGCTTTTTGTGTGTGCGTGTGCTGTGTCTCATGTTTCTCGTGTTGTTTCAGACCATTATGTCCTGAAGCCCCTTCCTGAGCCTTTTCTCTAGATGCCTTGTGAGTGATGAATAGATACTGTTTGCAGGATTGATTCATATGGCACTTGTGTTTGACTTTTGACAGGTTGTTTATAAGAATAATGACATCCGTCTGGAGCTGTCTCGCCTGGCCCGGATTGGGGACACCAAGATGAAAATCTATGGTGAGGTTGTGTTCAAGTGTGAGAACGTGGCTACACTAGACCCCATCAACTTCGAGACCCCAGAGGCTTACATCAGCTTGCCCAAGTGGAACACCAAACGTATGGGTTCTATCTCCTTTGACTTTCGCACCACTGAGCCCAATGGCTTGATCCTTTTCACTCATGGAAAGCCTCAAGAGAGGAAGGATGCCCGGAGCCAAAAGAACACAAAAGTTGACTTCTTTGCTGTGGAACTTCTGGATGGCAACCTATACTTGCTGCTTGACATGGGCTCTGGCACCATCAAGGTGAAAGCCACTCAGAAGAAAGCCAATGATGGGGAATGGTACCACGTGGATATTCAGAGAGATGGCAGATCAGGTAGGAAGAAGCTGGGTATGTGACTTAGACTAGACTCAAAGCTGTAGCCTGGGCCGGGAGTTTGGCCTAGTGGTTAAAGTGCTTGCCTAGCATGCATGAAGACCTGGGTTCGATTCCTCGGTACCACATACATAGAAAAAAAAAAGCCGGAAGTGGTGCTGAGGCTCAAGTGGTAGAGCTCTAACCTTGAGAAAGTCCAAGGACAGTGCTCAGGCCCTGAGCTCAAGCCCATGACTGGCAAAAAAAAAAAAAAAAAAAAAAAAAAAAAAGCTGTAGCTTTTGATTTTCTCCTGCTGTAATATTTCTGTTTACTTTTTTCTCACTTGTAAGTTCATCAAATCTAAAATAGGTCTCTTTAGTGGAAGTTGGAAGATAGTTTTAGACAGAACTCCTGCCTCATGGCAGCCCTCATTCCCACACATTTTCTTTGTCAGGCTTTGTACAATCATCTCAGTGATAACTGTAAGACCTTGGAACCAGAAGCATTTCCATTCTTAATGAAAGTGCCTGTCATGTCACTGGTGTGATCTTCCTCTCCTTTTTGTTCCTCTTCTCCTTTATCTCATCACCATGGAAACCAGATGTGACATCACAGATATTGCATTATGTGATTACTCTGTAAGATAAGCTTCACTGTGTTGTGAGAGTTTATGCAACACTACAGCCTTCAGTTTTGTCAAGAGTCTTCTTTCGGGGAGAAATGATGACAAGGAAAAGAAAAAATGAATTGATTTTTCCTTTAGTCATGTTCAATTTAAAGCCTCCCTTTGGTGTGAAAGCCTCTTGCTTCACTCTCCCACTCAGGTCCCCTTAACTTTCCTTTCTTCTTTCTAACCTTTTACATTTGGTTTAAATGGCTTTGTTGGTTTCTCCAGCTGCAGATCAAGCAAGCTGTAGCCCTAGGCAGTACATCAGCACTCTGGAACAGTAACAAACAGGGTAAAAACCAACAGCAACAGTGATTATGAGATTGTGAATGCCTGAACAGTCTCCCTAGATTTCCATGGTCTAAAGCCTTAGGACAATGAAGGTCACACCTGCTCTAACAGAAAGGATGTCCTACCGGAGACGTTATGAGAGGTTTTGGATTTTAGACTCATTTATGGAATCTCCTTTTAGGTAGTCTATAGACCAGAAAGGTCTTGCAGGGATTCACACTCTCTTGGTAAATATATTATCAAGTCTTCATTGGGATAGTTTTATGTCTAGGTGCCTTTGGCCAGTAGGGGAAAGGAAGAGGTTTTCCCAAGAGATAGTAGAGTGCCAAAGGGATGTTTGTTTTGTCTATGCAATTCAAGAACTGGAAGGAAGGTGTTGATGAGAACATTCCTCTAGGAAGAGCCGGATGGCTTTTGCAAAGAGAAGAGATAGTAGCAGATTGAAGCACTGGATATTTTATTGCCCAGTAGGAATTTCTTACTGACTGTTAGAAATCTGATTAGAATGAAAAGGCCTCTTGCTCTTGTTGAGCAAGAAGGAACATCTTGTGCTTTCTGAAGAGAAACACACACACACACACACACACACACACACACACACACACACACATTAATTTCCCTGGAGGCTAAATTTCTGAAGTTTACCAATAAAATGCCAGCAGGAGCAGAGCTAGAAAGCTATCTCAGAATTAGCAAAAACAACAAAACCAACAACAAACAGAAAATAAAAACTCAGACTCTGCTGTGGTTAAGAGGGTGTGTGGAGCTGGGCTGTGGTTAAACGATTCTGTATCTAACCTTGATTTTAACCCATCTAAAAGTCACCTATGTGTATCATACATTGGTCAGAACACTTAAAACTGCCACGTGTTTAATTCTGTTTATTCCCAACACGAACTGCTTTTGTCAGCAGGATGGCCATTTTTTTTTTTAGAACTGTCATTGGATCCATCATTGGCAAATACACTTAGATTCCTAAGCGCTGAATTTCATACCTGGAAGCTACAGAATTGGCAAATTCTTTTAATTACTGATGAATTGAATCAAAGCCTATAAATTTTTACTAGACAAACAATTATGCTGGGGAAGAAGTGTAATAACATTGTCATATAATTCATAAATTTCATTTTTAATAATATTTACTTACAAATGAATCCCCAAATGGAAATAAAACAAGTGTGCCCAAGTGTGGTACTTTTGTCCCCTAACTTTGTTCAGAATAAGATAATGAAAAAAAATAATTTAGGAAAACTTCCATGATCTCTCTTGAGTCTTAAAACATGAATAATGAATTCAAAACAGTATTGGTCACGTTTCTAAGGCTAGGTTTCCATAGGATGTAGAAAAGACTCTAAATTTTAAATCAACTCGACTACTGTTCTTATTAATGTATATGTTCCTCCACATTAGCTGGTGATCACACTGGAGGATAAAGAAGGGAGGCTCTATATGAGAAGATATGAAGAGACATAAATACTAACTTCCCCATTTTTTACCACAGAAACAGTAGTAACTCTTTGAGGGTTGGATTCAAAACAGCATATAAATAAGCTGGATGTAGCTCATTGCTTAGCTGTGTGAGGTCCATATCAAAAATAAATAAAAATGAATTAACTTTAGAAAGCACATAAAGTGCTAAAATGTCATTTGGCAGGACATTATTGATGTTGTGTGGCAAAATGAGAAAACAAAGAAGATGCCAGGTACAGGGATACATGACTATAATCAAAATCACTCAGGAGGCAGAAGTAAGGAGATGATGTTGCCAAGCCTTCATGGGTGTAAGGATAAAATGCTATCTTTATGAATACCTATAACAATTTATTAGGGGTTGAGGGCATAGCTCAAGTTTTAGTACCTACCCAGAAGCTGTGAGTTCAAATCCAAGCATCATCAAGAAAATTTAGAAACAAAACAACGAGACATAATTCTGTATTCTGTTCTGACCCCGACTAGAATTTAGACTATACTGCACATTCCTAATCTCATTTTATCTGTTCAGTCCCTATTTAGTCCCTGTTTAGGCTTCACCTTCTTGGTTGAGGGAATTGAGATTCAGAAGAAATAAAAACCAAGGCTATGGAGAGCTGGATTCTGGTCCCAGGCACTAGGGTATACCTTCTAGAATCTCCTTTGACAGTGCTCTGACCTTAGCTGGATTTGTCTGTCCTTGGCCTTATTACTCTCTTTTCCTTTCTCTTATGGCCAAATTCCTAGGTTGGGACCTTTGCAAATGCCATTCCTTGTGACTATCATGCCTTCCCCGTGGGCCTTGTGAGGCCAGATCTGTCTCAACATTCTGAAGAACTGATACCAGCCTAGATAGGCCTTCACTTACTCTATACTTTAAAGTAGAACCTCTGCATAGCTACCATGGCACCAGTTTGCCTGTCTTCATGGCACTTTCCGTACCTAATTTCCCTGTCTCTTGAGTTAATTTTGGATCACCTGTCTCTCTGGTCTGAAAGAGCCCCTGTTTGAGGGGAAGGGTTACCTGACAAGTCCATCTGTAGGCCTGCAACTAGACCAGAGACAGAAGAGAAGTTCAGTGCACATTTATTAAAAGAATAAATAGACGTACTCTACTTAAATTTTACTCAAAGGTAATGCCCCAAATATTTACTGGTAGGGCTGGGAGTTAATATCCAGACTATAGGGAGAGACAGAAGAGGAAATCCCATCCTTGGGGGAAGAGGCAGTGACAGGATATAAGATCCCAGGCAGTCACTTTCGGGGTAGGACCTTATTCTAGCCCAGGCAGTACGACAGGCACTTTACTTATCATCAAGCTGGCCTCTGAGGCGAGGACAGTCACTTCCCATTTTCACAGATGAATCAGAGG
This sequence comes from Megascapheus bottae, assembly GCF_031878675.1. Classification (NCBI taxonomy): domain Eukaryota; kingdom Metazoa; phylum Chordata; class Mammalia; order Rodentia; family Geomyidae; genus Megascapheus; species Megascapheus bottae. The sequence continues at coordinate 15,297,915 of NC_143522.1, forward strand.
CCCAGGAAGGTAAAGTAGCCTGCTTAAGTTTGCAGGCCTTTCACGTGGGCCGGGCTGTGATGGAAACACAAGGCAAGAACGCCTCCCTCTGTGTCAGCAGTCTACTGCTAGGTTGAGAAAAAGGATTTGCTAGGGGGCCTCAGGCCACTGGGATTTTTATTTTATTTTTTGTTTCTGGGTCTTCCTGTGGTCTAGCTGTGTTAGCTGGAAAGGACTGGAACCAGACAGGCCTTCCTTTGCCCTGGCAGCATTCCATTCCTTTGCCTCCTCCCCTCTTCTCCTGATTGGGAGACGTGGGTGTCAGACCTCACCTGTGGGGAGGCTCAGGTTTGGTGGATCCTTGGGCGAGGCTCCACCTGAGCTGCCCTAGCTCACTCCTTCTCGCCCTCCCCACCCCAGGCACCATATCCGTGAACAGCAGGCGCACGCCCTTCACCGCCAGCGGCGAGAGCGAGATCCTGGACCTGGAGGGAGACATGTACCTGGGGGGCTTACCCGAGAACCGCGCGGGCCTCATCCTCCCCACCGAGCTGTGGACGGCCATGCTCAACTACGGCTACGTGGGCTGCATCCGTGACCTGTTCATCGACGGGCGCAGCAAGAACATCCGGCAGCTGGCGGAGATGCAGAACGCGGCGGGCGTCAAGTCCTCCTGTTCACGCGTGAGCGCCAAGCAGTGCGACAGCTACCCCTGCAAGAACAACGCGGTGTGCAAGGACGGCTGGAACCGCTTCATCTGCGACTGCACGGGCACGGGCTACTGGGGCAGAACCTGTGAGAGGGGTGAGTGGCCCAGCGGCTGGGAAGGGGGGTGGTGGCATGGGAGCTGCGTTCTGGAGATGCGCCTCCTTCTCCTTCGCGCTGAGCCTTCCTCCCAAGAGGAGGTGCTGGGTGCTTTTCTGGTTCTGACTGCTTGGATTTGCGGGAGGAAGGTTGGGTGGCAGAAAGGGGAAACTTGGAGACTGCAGGTGACCCGTGTTGTCCTCCCTGGTGGGTTCTTGTCTCTTCTGTTTTGGTTCTTTTGGGGCCACTGGCTGGTGCTGATATGACACTGACTGTCACCTGCGGGTGAAGGGTTTTCAGTTATGGTATCTCCTGGGATAGGGTTTGGTAAGTCGGTTATTGGAGAATGCAGGGCCATGCTCTGCTCTTCGGGAAGATGGTTGCCCAGCAGGATTAAATTCATTGCCAAGCTTTGTAAGACATTGTGCGATGGGTGGGTTGTGAGCATGGACTCTGGGGATGGATTAGATGAGAAATACGGCTGTCCTGGGGTCACGTGAACCGCTTCAAGGTAATTTCCTCAATTGTGAAAGGAGGTAGGTAATTAGGCACATCCCTCACCAGATACTGGTGATGAGGATTAGTGGGCAACATTTAATAAATATTAGTGTTTCATGGTTGTAGTTGTTATTAACTAAAGGAAAGGCGGAAAGAAGTTTGGGAGGTCCATACAGTGAGACTCAATGTACTGAAAGAGTTCAGACAAATCTTCTGCAAAGAAGAAATACCTAAGTTTAGACTGGACATATGAGTAGGCACAAGCTGGTCCAAGAAATAGGAAGAGCTGTCTGGTAGTGTAGCCTAGTGATAGAGTGCCTGCCTGGAATGCATGAAGCTCTGGGTTTGATTCCTTGGTAACACATACACAGAAAAAGTTGTAAGTGGTGCTATGACTCGAGTGACAGAGTGCTAGCCTTGAGCAAAAAGTGTCGAAGGATAGTGTCCAGACCCTGAGCTCAAGACCCAGTACTGGAAAAGAAAGAAAGAAAGAAAGAAAGAAAGAAAGAAAGAAAGAAAGAAAGAAAGAAAGAGAGAGAGAGAGAGAGAGAGAGAGAGAGAGAAAGAAAGAAAGAAAGAAAGAAAGAAAGAAAGAAAGAAAGAGAGAGAAAGAAAGAAAGAGAGAGAGAGAGAAAGAAAGAAAGAAAGAGAGAAAGAAAGAAAGAGAAACAGAGAAACAGAGAGAAAGAAACAGAGAGAAAGAAACAGAGAGAAAAGATAAGAAATAGGAAGATCCAAGGGCCAATGGGTAATCCTAGCTACTCAGGCTGAGATCTGAGGATCCCAGTTTAAAGCTAGTCTTAGAAGGAAAGTCCATGAGACTCTTATCTCCAGTTAACTAGTGAAATGCTGGAAGTAGAACTATAACTCAAGAGGAAGGGCATAAGTCTTGAAGGTAATTGCTAAGGGACTGAGTTCAACCGCAGGGCTGAGAACAAAGTTTAAATTGAGCTGAATACTCTGTTCCTTTCTGATCAGAGGCATAATGGGTCAGGGTAAAATGAGAAGAGACTAAGCATATGAGGACTGGCTCTGCAGAACAACCCCAAATGTTTCTGGGAGGAGGCCTGGCAGCTCACAACTTCAGCACCTTACATTTGCACTGAATTCAGAGTTTGGACAGAGAGTAAAAATAAAGGTTAACAAAGGACAACATCCTAGATAAGGGAATCCATGTCTATAGTCCATATTCAGACTACATAGGTTGATTTATTTGTTTTTTTTTATATGCCAAGTAACAAAAATCAAACTGCTTCTCTATAGGCTGTTTCGTATTTTATATGAAATGATGCTTTGCATAGTTACTAAGCTTTTGGAGGATCTAATCCTAGGGCTTCAAGAATATTGTATCCATAATAGGTATGATTTCTACTTCCAAGGAATTTATCTTGTATCAAACTGAGAAACTGAGACATTTACATAAGAAGTAACAATATAGTGATACCAGACAGAGGTGGGTGTCAGTGGAACAAAATAAGAAGACATAGAGATTCAGAGAAGGATGGAATGTCTTGAGGGCAGCTCTTCAGAGTCTCACTACTAAAGAGAGCTGCAGCCAGGCACTGGTAGCTCACACACACCTGTAATCCCAGCTATGTAGGAAGCTAAGATCTGAGGACCATGGTTCCAAGCCAGCCTGGGCAGGAAAGTCTATGACACACTTATTTCCAATAAACTACACCCCCCCACAAAAAAACCAGATGTGGATCAGTGGATCAAGTGGTATAGATTACTCTCCTTGAGCAAAAGAAGCTGAGGGTCAGCATCAGGTTCTGAGTTCAAGTCTCAGGATATGTACACACACACACACCCTGAACCCAGGAATTCTGAAGTCTGGTGATGGGATTGATTCTGGAAAGGGCTGGAGCAGGTGCTTAGTGACCAGTGGCAAGGTGTTTTCAAGGGGTAGATTTTGTGAGATCAGTTCACTTGCATTCCAAGGGAACTGCCAACCTTTCTCTCTCTTTCTTTCTTTTTTTTTTTTTTGCCAGTCCAGGGGCTTAACCTCAGGACCTGGGTAATGCCCTTGGATTTTCTCAAGGCTAGCACTCTACCACTTGAGCCACCCACCACCATGTCTGGGTTTTTTTTTCTGTACAGAGGAATCGAATCCGGGTCTTCATGCATGCTAGGCAAGCACTCTAATACTAGGCCATGCTCCTGGCCCCACTGCCAACCTGTCTTAGAGTCAGACCAAAAACAGGACACAAGATGGTAAAGGAGAAAAAAAGCAGTCCTGGGGAGCTTAAATTCAGACAAATTTTCAAAGCAAGCACTAGGAGAACATGAAGTAAGATGAGAAGGCAGCCATCTGGTCTAGCAGTTGGCCACGGGGGATTGATAGGTCTGTCAAGTAACTGGCTCTTTCCAAATATCTTTGTAGGGTAGCCTACCCTGGTTGGCTGGTTCTGGTTTGAAGGGAGGGAGGGAGGAAAAGAGAGAGAGGGGGTGGAGGGCGAGGGAGAGAGAGAGAGGTCACTTGAGCTCTGAGGTACAGGAGATTGTTTTGATAGAATGCAAGGTGTTACATGTATTTTCCCACCTATAAAAGCAGCCTAAGTACCAAAGGTCACCTTGAACATCTCACATCTTCCTCTTGGGTCCTTTCTCACTCAGAGGTTGTTGGGGGTAGAGACAGGGTTCGGTGTCTGTAGCCAGCTGTGCAAGATATCTGTAAGCTCACTGATTCCAAGGGCAAATCAATGGGAGCTAGTCCAGGATTGGCCAAGTACAGTGAAAGTCACTGCACCTTTTACATTGTCACTTCTGACTAGTCATTAAAAGGCAGCTGATTGGGGATATATGAGGGACAATTATTCTTGGTACAGTGCAGCCAAGAGTCATCCATTCCGACCAAATGAGAAAGAGCTTAACAAATTTAAGACATTTGATCTATATATCGCTCAAATCCCAGACGGTTTGACTGAGTTTTTTTGTTCCCCCGCTAATTGTTTTTTGCCCCTGTATTGTTCCTGACACCATGTTCAGAATGAATCAGTGGAGTGGAAAAAAAAAATGATAAGACTCTACTCAGAAAGGAAAAACAGAACTCTCAATGATATTGCTTTTCTTTTCTTGAAACTGATTCATCAGTGGAGATTCTTTTCTCTTTCTCCTACTGGCAACAGATGTTTGTAAGGGCTCTACAACCTTCTAAGGGCTATGGTCAACTTTGGATAATGCAAAACAGCGAACAAGAAAACTGAAATCATTTCTACTTTTGATTGAGGGCTGTATGGATTTTCCACAGGGGAGAAAAAGAATTGTGGGAAGTATTTCATGTATGAATGTTATGGTGGGTGTCTGTAGGAGAATTGTATGATAAATATATTGAGTGGCCACTTCTACATGGGGAGAGAGATACTCAGTTTCTTGAATTTTCTTGGCTTGTATTTCTAACAAAACGATTGTTGGGGTTTTTTTTGTTTGCTTTGTTTTATTATAACTCTATTATTCAGTCTCTACTATAGGCATTTCTGAAGAATTGTGAAGGAAAAGTGTTTGGCATCCTCGTGTGTGTGTGTGTGTGTGTGTGTGTGTGTGTGTGTGTGTGTGTGTTGGGGGGGGATATCATGGGGCTTGGACTGTGGGCCCGGGTGCTGTCCCTGAGCTCTTCAGCTCAAGGCTACTGCCCTACCCCTGATCTGCAGCCCTACTTCCAATTTTTAGTGATTAATTGGAGATAAGAGTCTCTTTAGTGCCTGGGCTGGCTTTGAACCTCAAGGTCCTCAGATCTGGGCCTCCGGAGTAGTTAGGATTACAGGTGTGAGCCGCTGAGCCCTGCTAGAATCCTCTTTCTACAAGAACATAAGCCCCTTGTACTAAGGAATGTTTGATCATATATTGTAGCATTCACTGGTTCCTCTATTTTCTAAATTTTTTTTTCTTAGAAAGTTTAACTTTATGCTTAGCTTTGGCCATTTGTGCAGGATGAGATGAGCCTAAGGAAATTCTTCAGGTCATATGTTCTACTGAGCCTGAAACAGTGTCCTGAATTGGAAAAAAAAATCATATGGGATACATCCCTTGACATTCCTGGACTGACAATAGGAATTGACAGCACAGAGCACTTCAGTGATCTCCACAAATGCCGTTATTTTCTGATATCATTATAGCCATGCAATGCATGTGTAGCAAATGGAAATGGAGAAAGTGCGGTGAGAGCTGGAAACTACAAGTTGGAGTTGGACCTGGCTCACATCAAATGTTAGATGAAAATTGTCCAAGGAACTTAAGTTGGTCTAAGGGACAATTGTTATTGTATTTAGGCTCTTTATAGCATGGTGGTGTGATGCTATTCTAAGAAGATATAAATGTCTTTCACATCCTGACTGGTTGTTTATATGATGTCATTTGATGTCCTGTTCATGGTGAGACATCTCTATGATTAAAAAATTAAGGGCCTGCTCTAGCTACATAAGTCTAATCAATTCTCTTGAAATTTCAATCTGGTGGAATATCACTTGCTCTTCTACGAAGTACTCATGGACAAGAGTACATATTTTATTATTCTGTTCTGGAGTTATTTCTTCTGAGAATGTGTGACCATTTGACCTTCATCAGCATGAACAGTCTTTGTACCAATATAGCCAAACTGTTTAGCTCAGTGGAGGAGACCCAGCAACACAAGTCTAAGGATGTGATCCATGAGTGAACCATCAAGTTTAAATCTGAATCAACTGCAGATTCTCTCCCCTTCCTAGATGCCTTAATACATATATATATATGGCATTAATTTTTCAAGAGAGGATCAGCAAAATTCCAACCCTCTGTCAAGAGAAATGCCCTGTAATAAGTAATCTTCTTAGCACCAGGGTTGTATGCTTAGTGCCTTAAGTTTTAGAATCAGATAGATCCATGATGTGAAATGAGTACTTATTCTAAGTCTGTTTCTTTTTCTGTAGCATAGAGACACTAAGTTAAGGGTTTTTGTTGTTGTTGTTGTTGTTGTTTCTTGATAGTTACAAGCTACAAAATCAACTGTGGAAACAAGGAAATGGACTTGCTGTGTGTGACTAGAAAAGTACCAACAACTGAATAACTATGATTCAGAAGGAATCATATAAGGTTGCTGGACACTGTGATTGATGTCCTTTGACCTCTAGGAATATTCCCATTTCCTGTTTTCCTTTTCCAAAACTGAAGCACATTTTGTTTCATTTGCTGTATCTATCTGTCACCAACTACCAATTTGTTTTGTCTAGATGAGCAGTTACCTAGAACAGCTGTGTGGGCTACCTCTATGTACACATTGGGGTGATTCCTTAAGAAGAGATATAATGATGAGTGGATCAACAAGTTGTGGTATTTGTACATAATGGAATTCTATGCTGCTGTCAGAAAGAATGACATTGCCCCATTTGTTAGGAAATGGAAAGACTTAGAAAAAATCATATTAAGTGAAGTAAGCCAGACTCAAAGGAACTTAGGCTCAATGGTTTCCCTCATTTGTCATAATCAGTAGAAATCTTGGGCTCTCCTAGCAGAGATTTGCAATAGAGCAAAACCTTGATACAAAAGGCCATATAGTAGGACACTAAATGAAAGGATCTCTAGGATATAGAAACATAAACCATATAATGAGTGATTGTTGTTCTTAAGGTACTATGTTATCTCTCATCTCTTTTGCTGTCCCTTGGTTATCTCATATTGTTACAGTATCTCACTTTGTTACCTGATATATCGGATATATTTGTGTTTGGTTATTTGAAATTGTATAGGGAAGGGGGGGAGGGAAATGGGGACCAAGACATGTGAAAGGGTATCAATGTATGGGAATTAATGCATCATCTATCTGGCAAATATCATGTAACCCTTCTATTAATTACAATAAAAATATATGAAAAAAAGAAGAGATGTGATTTGAAACCATCCTATGAATTCTCAAGGCTGTTATGAGTTTCAGTGAGAAAATACATTTCAATTGTTAAACAAAATGCCTGGTACATAGTATGTACTGCAGTGTTCTGTCTGAGGAAGGGTGCTTTTTAAAGAGAGTGGGTCATGACATATGACCTGTTGTGTCATCTGCCATCCCCATTCCCCAAGGACCATTGTCCCTTGAAGTCTTGGGACTTTTTTTTCCTTATTCAGATGAGTCTGTTCAACCGAGTCAAGTATTCGTTGTAGTCATATATTCTCCCAGAAGATATATGGAGGTCCATTTACATTCTTTGGAGAGAGGTTAGAAGTTTAGGTCCTTTTGAGAGATGTCTTTATATTGGAATAGCTTAGGTTCTTTCCCAGCATAAATGGTGCCTTGGATTTTTATTCTTTAAATAGAATTCATACTTAAATTCAAATTCTTTCCTGCCTTAAGGCCTTGGGAAGATAGAATAAAGGATGGGAATCATGTGGTTTCTTTTCCTTCTTTTTTTTTTTCCAGTTCTTGGGCTTGAACTCAGGGCCTGAGCACTGTCCTTGGGTTTTCCTCAAAGCTAGAGCTCTGCCATTTGAGCCACAGTACCACTTCTGGCTTTTGATGTGTATATACTACCGAAAAATCGAACCTGAATCTTTGTGCATGCTAGGCAAGCACCCTATCACTAGGCCAAACTCCTGGTAGATTTTGGTTTCTTATAATGCTATAAACCCTATTAGCTGGGAAAGAACATAAGTTGTAAAAGAATATGATATCTGTAATAAAGTAGCAAGGTATAAAAGTTACCAAATACTAAAAACACCAATGATTAGTTATTTAATGTAGCTTTGACTAGCTTTTTCTTTTAATCATTCATAAGGGTATTGCTTTCTTATGTGGAGCTATAATATTGCTTCAGGTAAATATGTGTGCTGTACTTTTCCATACTGCGTACTGTATTGCAATTTTCTCTTCCCTGGTGTTATGATTTGTTATTCACAAAGAGATGTGTATGTATGTGTGAAAGAACATAGAAGTACCATAAAAATAAATAATAAAACCTTGAACTGCTTTCTTAGTGCTCTGCCATAATTAAGTCAGGATACGTGGTTCATAAGTCACATCTTGTCAGACATCCAGACACATGGGACTCCTTTACCTTGTTTTCATCCTTCCATTCTTGACCAGTCTGCTGTCTGCTAAAAGAATCTTTTCTTGCAATCTTAGTAATTAGATGCTTTTGAAAACATAAAATTTCCAGAACAAAAGTGAGTGGTGGGAGAGGGCAAATCTCCTCTCCATACTATCCAACATTCCATTTATCTGACATCAGATGCAAATCAACAATACAGATATGTGAGGGCCTTTCAAATGATAAGAGTGATAAGAGGGGCGGAAGGCAGGTTCCAGCCAATTCCCTTCCTACTCAGACTCTCCCAACCAATCCCTCTTTGTCACCCATTGCCTTTAGAGTTACAGAAGCAGGAGCAGATTAGCCCAGGAAGGCTGGGACCCCACTCTTATGTGAGGATGGATTATGGCATTTGGGTGCCACACATACATTGCCTGGAAACCATGACATCAGAAAGTAATAGCATCGGCAGAACTCATTGCTGTGACCTGTGCTTCATCCTCATTTCTAGAGGTTAGGCAAGAGAAGTCTTGAGAAGTTCACGTTACTTCACCATCCATGGAGTAGCTATAAAATAGTTGTGTGATGGTTTTCTTTTCTGTCCTCACCATGGACCCCTCATTCATGGCGATAGTATCAAAGATCATCTATAAGACAGTGATTCTCCAATCAGGCTCTCTAGTCTAGGGCTGTCCTTGATTTCTATATCCTCATTTGTCTATGCAGTATCATTGTTGGGAATTATTCACATAGATGCCTTAATCATATCATTGGAAGACACATGCCTTGAGTTCTTTTCCCTTGTAACAAAGGTCTTTTACTTTCAGATTTTTCCATCTCAGTATGTGACATTACCACTGTCCTTGGGCATTGCCTTTGCATATTTCCCTCTGCAATATTCAGTTTATTTCGCTGACTCCTGACAGCTCCTTGTCAAAAGCATTTTGCATCTCTAATTTCTGTCCTTCCCCAGTGCTGCTGTTGTAGGTTGAAACCACACCAGTGACTTCTTTGGGTGGCTATGTAGTATGCAGTACTTGATTATGAAAAACAACCCTCTTTGAGTCCTCACAATGCTAAACTTAGCTTCTCAAAATCACTATGTATGCAGTAGATTGGTACTTTAAAGAGCTTTAGTTCCAGTGGCTTTTGGTCTGGAGAACTATTGTATCTTTGGAGCTTCAAAAGTAATAGAATTTTCCACAAACAGATCTCCATCTCTTTTCCTGCATGAGTTAAATTCTGAAGAATTTGCAGAGGACATGCTTGCCGTCCTTCACGAGCTCAGTCTTGCAGATGAAGATGGAGAAGTAACTGGCAAGCTTTCATGCCATCTACCAAGGACAATGATTCAGGGAGGAATCACAAGATAGAAGGAGATATAACAACTAGAATGTAACATGAACAACCTGATATAACACTCTATAACTGGTTTGGAATTCCATGGGGGTCCCTCTTACCCCAGTTGACTGATGTGGGGACAACAGAATCCCTGGACTCCAACATTGAATAATATAATACATGGCCACTTTTACTGGTCTCAATGTCACTGAGGAAGAGACTTGTCTTATGAGCATGGTTCTATGCCCACAGAGTATTCAGGACCTTTATTTGGTCCTATGACCTTGAGGTTGTTATTTGGGTCCTCTGGATTCTCTGTTCTGCAGGAATATAATGAGGCAATTGAGTTTCATGCTCTCCTAGGGCCCGTCAACTTTAAAACTCTGTAATTCTCAAATGTCATCAGCTTGGCAGTACTTTCCCTTTGCCCAAGTGGAAGAATAAAGGTGAGTGAAGGGCAGGACAGGACTGTGAGCCCTTGTTTCTTGTACTCTGCAGAATTCTCAGGGTCAGGGTGCTGGGTTTAGTTGTATCAGTAGTGCCCTAAAATTTTAACTCTCTAATGCGTATGTGTAAGAGAATGAGTACCTTGGTATACCTATTATACTTCAGGTCCATGCTGTCTAAACTTGGATGAAGATTAATTATCCTTCTACTTATTCACAGCATCATTTTTTTCTTGGAAGTATTGAGGTTTGAAATGAAGGCCTTACACTTGTTTGGCATTTGCTGTGGCACTGAAACCAATGTTCCAACCCTTCCTTGATTTAGTTCTTTTTTTAGATGGTTCTGAAATTTTGGCCTAGGGTACTCTTCAGACAGTGAACATTTTTACAGCGGTGTGTCATTATTCCTGGCTTGCTTTTTTTTTTTGAGATAGTCCCTAACTTTTTGGGTAAGATATCTTCATACTCAAATCCTTCTGATCCACTTCCCATGAACCCGAGATTGTAGACATTAATTACCACGCTTGGCTCTTCAGTACATTAAAAGATTGCTTACCTTTTGGCCTATTAATGGATAATGACAGGAATCTAGGAGAGAGGCTTCCATGAAATACAAATTTATCAATACCAAGTTATCTCTTTTTTTTTCCTTATCCATAATTGCTGTGAGCATATAAATGTGACTCTGGTGACAACCACAGGTAAAAAAGAAAATTCTCCAGTTTCTTTCTTTTGTTCTCTTCCCATTCTTCAAGTTCCCCTTCCCCAGGCATAGGATTGCATGACCTTAGAGAGATAGCAAACCTTAACTAAGACTAATGAAGAGATACCCCAGGTTAGACGTGATCCTCTCTGAAGAGAGTCAGGAAAAGATGTGCTGGTGGTTCAGGATAGGCTGGGCAATTTGGTGAGTTTGCAAAAGTCACCACCTCCACTTGCATGTGCCCAAAGAATGTGCTGGGCAGTGGTCTGGTGGTACATGACAGTTGGTGAGCCATGACACACCCGCTGCTGGCTGGTGCTGTCAGACCCAGGGCAAGGCAGCCATTTACACTGCTACTCCATTCTATTATTACTGCATCTGCTGAAAGCAGCTTAACTGCCAGCCGACATCTGTCCATTCTAATGCAATAAGTTGAGATACTGCTAAATTATGAGAAACACGTGCTTTGTGATGCAGCACAAGGGGATTGAGGCAGCCTGTCCTCGCCTCTCTGCTTTCATGTTTCTGTTCACAGATAGATGAATCCATCATTCATTTGGAATTAAAAGGAAAGTAAAGCAAAGACACCCACTACTTACTGAAAGAAATTAGCTACCAGCTTTGTGATAGGTTCTCAATATGTACTGGGCAATCAAATCCTCACGTTCTATGCGGGTTGCATAGGTACCATTCTCTTTTTGCAGATGAAGAAATGGAGACTCACTTTATTCCAAAGTAACTACTGAGGGTTGTGTGCCCAGTACTCAGGATACAAAGACATTGATTGTGGTTCTCTTTCTAAATATAACATTGTGTTCTGATACAGAAGGAAGGTGAAACATAAATACAGGGGAGAAAATCGCATGGGAAGTATCTCAGATCGAGTGACAAAAGACCTTAGATTTTGTGGAGGAACAAAACTCCCTCCCCTAGGCACAAAGACGAAGGGAAAATATTCCAGACAGAGGTAAATATAGACAGAAAGGGAACACATTGGTGCATGTCAGAGAAGCTTGACATGGTGATATTTGAGGACTGGGAAATAACAGCCCTTAGTTAGAGTGTAGCCTTGAGTTGAGGAGCTCGGGGACAGTACCCAGGCCCATAGTTCAAGCCCCATGATCGAAAAAAAAAAAAAAAAAGAAAGAAAAAGAAAAAAAAAGTGGGAAAGTGAGCACTGAGATGTATCACCACCTGCTTTGCTCTATAGTCTGCATAGATAGCTTGGGTTTGGGAATCTAGACTTGATTACTGTAGTCCTAAAACTCGCAAGAATTAAGTTACAATAATGTGCTGCAACAGATGATCTGTAAATCAAGCCGTAGCATTTACCTGATGGAAACACCTTATTTCCCCTTGTACTGTAAGACTAACCAGATGTGAAATGAAACTAAAAAATCCTCTCAATACAGATAGGGAAATCTTATTTTTAATTTTCCTCTATCTTACCCTTCCTGTTGACTTACAACTTGGAGAATTGTGTGTGTGTGTGTGTGTGTGTGTGTGTGAGAGAGAGAGAGAGAGTGTGTGCGCGCACAAGCCCATAAAACACATTGGTATTTATTTTTCTCCAGTGTCTGAGACATTTCTCCATTTCATTTCATCATCACAGGTTCTGAAATTATAGTAGGCAAGAAGTATTAGACACATCAAAGTCATGAATAGGAGCTCCCAAATCAAAAACTAAAAAGTCGCTTGATCCAATGCAAACCAGGCAGAGAATACAGTATTCGTAGTCTTTATTTTGCCAGTAGGAAAAAAAAAATCTCAGCTATTACATAATTGAACCACTCTTATGCCCAAATTCAGGCAGTCCCAATAACAGAATATTTTTTGCCTCTCATTTTTGGTCCCTGTGAAATTGGTAAATGTTATTTAAATCATAGCCAATCAGTTTAAAGGGGATGCATATGAAGGGAAGAGATATGTGCATTTCTCTTTTCTCTTTTCTTTTTCACCTCCCTTTTCTCCAAGTATGACACATCCACTCAGTTCAACCATGAAGATTTTGGAATGACAAGTACATTTGCAAGTAAGGCCTGGAACCCCGGGTATGAAGGACTGTTGAAAGACTCCTTCTGGGGGCTATTGGACAGCTATTTCCCTGGCACAGAGATGCAATCTTTCCTGGAGAAGATCATTTCATGCTTCTTAGCATGTTTAACCTTTACAGCAAGGCCTTCTCATCAAAATGACAAACCCCAACAGAGCCTTCGAAGAGGCCAGTAAATCAGAAACCTTATGAAATCTGTGGGATTAGCTTTCTTCCCTTCTTTGTTCCCCCAGGGAATGAAAGTCTTGTGCTTTTCAGATTTTAATCTTCTCCGCAGGCCTCCTTGTCTGAAACTTCCTGCTGTGGCCTGCTGATATTTGAATATCATTTTCTTTGAGTTGCCAAGTGCCACATACTGTCACCAGCTAAAGCTGACACATTCTTTATCTCCATCAGTGATGTTGTAAAGGAAAGATAACTTTTCCATGGCTCTGATGTTTGTTTAGTTGGATTCTTCCCACCCTTGAAGGTATCCTTTCTGGGTCTGAAGATAGTGACTGATTTTTTTTTGTGTGTGTGCCAGTCCTGGGCTTGAGCTCAGGGCCTGAGCACTGTCCTTGGACATTTTCCAAGCTAGAGCTCTACCACTTGAGCCTTAGCACCACTTACGGCTTTTTTTCTATGTATGTGGTACCGAGGAATCGAACCCGAGTCTTTGTGCATGCAAGCACTTTACCACCAGACCAAACTGCAGTCAGCTTGTCCTATTGTTCTGTCATCAATAAAACATCTTTCACAAACAACCCAGCATCTTAGCCACTGAACCATGGGGATCTCCCCAAGATCTGCAGTGAAGCTACAAAGTCAGGACTTTGTTGAGAGTGGAGTAGAAAGAATAAAAAGAACTAATAGCTACACAGGTGATGAAAGCACTAACTAGTTAGGTGGAGGAAGGGAGCAAGTTTATTCTAAAGTGTTACAGCTTTTTACCTTGATAAGTTTGGTAAGACCTGCAAGGTCTTTGACTCTAATTCAGTATCTGACATATAAAATGCCTTGCGCATTCCTAAATGGTTATGGGGACTCTTGCAGAAGCATTGGTGTCTCCATATTCTGCCTGATATACTTAATTTATGCACTTTGTAGAAGATGGATCCTGTTCTCATTCTTGTCACCTCTGAATAGGATTAAGGAGAGAATAATTTACCCAAGGTTTCCAAGCTTGAAGATGAAGTGCACTTTTGGGTGTTTCTGAGATTATTCCTTCGTAGTGTGTCTTCTCATCTGGTCCTAACATCAAGAGAGTTCCTTCTTTAGAAACAGCCATTCCATTTGCTCCAGGTCTTTTTTATTTTTTTTAACCAAGAATAGAATTTTCTGCCTGTCCTGTCAGAAATAATAATTTACAGAGAAAGGATTGAAATCAAATGATTTTTTCTAATTTTCCCAAAGTCACCTAAATATTAAGTACACATGATGGGCTCTGTAACTGAGTATTTTGAACCCTAGACAGGATCTCTCTTCTAAACCAGCACCAGAAGGTTCTCTTGCTTGATGCCTTTGGATTTGTTTGGATTTGTTTTCCCGGATAGCAGATAGACACAAGGATAGAACCATTCCAAATATTTCTGCACAAGCTTGGTGGATCTTTGTGAGGTTTTACATGTAATAGTCCTTTTATTTATTGCAAATAAGCACGGCAATTAATTCACAGTTAGCAACTTATGGCCTGGAAAATCTCATTAGCCAAACCTTACATTATCAACACATCTGCTTAAAAAGAGATGCTCAAAGAAATGTACTGAGCCATCAGATTCCTGATCAGCTCCACAGAAAGAGGAATCTCTCCCAAGCAAACCTGGGGATAGTATTGGACTTAAAGACATCAGATCCACTGTAATCCTAACGGAGTATGAAATAAAAATTCACTTTTATTGAACATATACTTTGTGCTGGGTAGAATTTCATTCTTCAGATACAACAGATCAAAGGTGGAGAGGATTGGATTCAAATACCATTTCCATAATTCATATTGCATGTAATTTTCTTTTTCTTTTTTTGGGGGGGAGATGGGTTATGGGTCTTGAACTGGGCCTGGGCGCTGTCCCTGAGCTCTTCAGCTCAAGGCTACTGCCCTACCCTGGAGCCAAGCCCCACATCCCATTTTTCTAGAGGTTAACTGGAGATAAGAGTCTCAGGATCTTTTGTGCCAGGACTGACTTTGAACCTTGATCCTCAGTTCTCAGCTTCCCAAGTGGCTAGGATTACAGGAATGAGCCGCTGCACCCAGCTGCATGTAATTTTCATGTGAATCTTGTCTTGAACTTCTTTGAGGCTTTATGTTCTAGATACATCCACAAATGTGTATGATAGAGCTCCATGGTGGTTGTGATATTTAAATGGGATGATCACTTAAAATTATTAGTGCAATGCCTATAATTGTAATGAATGAATAGAATTTTTATGAACGAATAAAAGTGTTCTCAAATGTAATTATTAGCTGATAAAGTTTGGGGCATCATTCCTTTTTTTAGATAATCAAATCAAAGATCAGAAAGATTAAAATTTGCCATAGTCACAACCTTAGCAAATACTAGATGTAAAAAAAATTTTTCGCCAAATCTGCCAGATTTTCTACGACATTTTTCTACTTTATTGGTAGATCAGGTCCTTTTGGATGGGAAAAAGATGTCCTATTTTGTTTTCTAAAGCTAGTTATTCTCTGATTTAGGACTTTAGTGGGAAGGTCAATAATTGTGAGAGATAGAAGTTGGGTATATGAAAGCCAGGATTTAGAAAATCCTATCAAGATTTCTTGCCTCTCTTTTCATACTTGGTACTTCAGGAGAAGAGAGAAACTTCCAGGGATTGGGGGTGGGGGCATGAAAGCATATTTCTGGAAAAATATTCCATATTCCCTATCATAATTGACCTAGGGCTACAATTTTGTCTGATTGATACTTACATGCATGTACACACACACACACACACACACACACACACACACACACACACACACACACACACTCTAGTCATAAAGCTGCATGACTTTAATGGTTTTTTTTCCCTTGTCTGCCTCTTTCTCTGGATTATGCATTCCCAGTGCCAGGGCTAGAACATACTCTCAGTCTGGATTTGTGGAGGAACAAAATGAGATGGTCACAAAATACTAAATTAATTGGGAATAATTCTGAAGTTTGCCACACTGAAGTGTGAATTCTGATGTATTATTCAGCAATTTCAGAGAAACACAGTGCCTGCTGCGTACCCAAACCATGGTCCAACTCCAACAACAGGTCAGGATTTTCTAGTGGACTTCAGTGGGGATCTAGCTGGAGTAGAGCCTTACAGGTTCCCATAATCTAGGCCTTAACCTCCTTGTGAGGTTCACAACCACTTTTGTGAACCACTACTAGCTACGCAAAGGCCCCATGGGAACCATGGGAAGACTGCAACTTGGATGCTAAAAGCAATGAAGCTATCAGTGCAGGACAGGCAATTTTACCCCTTGTAACCACAGGTGGCCTCATAGTACTTGGTAAGAGGCATTGTGTGGTTGATCCTTTTGCTCCTGCCTCTTCTCTGCTCCTTTGTCCCTACACTATTACACTATCCCCCCTCCTTTTTTCTCCCCTGTGCCTTTTTCTCCTCCTCATTTATCTCTAGTTGTTAATCCTGACCCTTTCTTCCTTCTCTATACATCGTCTAGGACTGATTCAGCAATAGTTATCCTTTAATGGGCTTTCCTCCCCCAGAGCCATCAAATTGACCTTTATTTTGTTTTTATTTTTGTTCTGCTGTAGTGATTGGCTCGAGGAGTTGGAGCTGTCCAAAATTGTTGTCTAGTATCAGCCTAGACTGTCATCAGTAGAAGAGGACAGAGGAACCCCCAGATATCTGCAAACACATTGCATAGCCTGGGAATTTGCTTCTTTTTGAGCTATGATAAATGAGACAAAGTCTCGGCCAGGGAGAACAATAACCACTAAACCAAGTGGCTGAAGTGTAAATGAAGAACATAGAACAGTTCACTGGATTAGTCGCCAATAGAGTAAGGATTTGGCAGCCTGGGTTTTACCTCTGAGTCTTTCTATAAATAGACATTGGGTGGGTGTCAAAGGATTTGGTCAAAGAATCGGTCAAAGGATTTATCCTCAAGATGATGAACAGAATTATTTTGTAAAAGATAATCGGTAAATTTATGTCTTAAAAGTACCTTTTTCTCTTCTTCACTCTTCTTCCTGGCCCTCCTTTCACTTTCTTTCTTGCCTGGCCTGCCATCCTCTCAAACCACATCTAGTTTCTTTTCTGTGTGAGGAATATGTTTGACCCCGTTCCATTGCTTTTCACTGCAGAATGGCATTTCCCAGGGCTCTGATGGAGCAATTGGTGTAATGAATCTTGACTTAGGAGGACTGTTATGCTGTCTTCATAAAATACTACTCAATAAACCAATTCTAGCTGATGGCTTGGTTAAGGGTATTTGCCACTGTTGGGAAGAAACTTCATAAAGAATTGTCATTACTGGGATATTACCATCACGACAGAGCATGGAACTTCATTTAAGAAAAAAACAAACATTGATTTTTCATGATTACAAAAGTAATATACATTTGCTGTAGAAAATTCAGAAAACTGAATGATCTATTAATTCAGCTTTACTCATTTAACCAACAATAATCAAGCACCTCTTTCATGGCAGATAAACATAAATAAATAAATGAATGCAATTATACCAACCAGAAATGATCATTATTAACATATTGGTATGCTTTCTTCTATTCCTTTGGGGCAATAGATGTATATTAAATACATTTTAATGTCATTTTGTAAGTAATTTTTGATCCTGGAATTTTTTTCTGTTTCCAATATTGTCAGAAATTTATCTCATCATTGTGTAGTTACAGTATAATTTCAGTTTGGCTTTACATGACCTTTGTCTCATCATAAATAAGTCTTCACAAATATGATTGGTAATGACTTTGCAGTAGGTCTGTTTCCCTGCTGTGGCTTCTGCAATAATGTTGTTCTAGTATATCCACAATTTGTAACAAAGCAGTGTGCACATTTTACACAGTTCAGTGACTAGGTCAGGTTGGCTCATTCTGAGCTGTGAAATAGCTGAACATGATCAAGGCTTTGAGTTAGAATTGGGCTTATTCCATACTCTCCACATTCTCCAGGAAATATTCTCTTGACCAAAAATAAGAGAGCAAGAGAGACTATAGAAGCAATTTTAAGTTAACCCAGGGCTAGTTATCTTCTGGCCTCAACAGTAGGGACCACAAGACCCTTTTCCATCCATGTGTGCTTCAGATAACACAGGGCCTTCTCTACTGTCCGACTTTGTACATCATAGTGGGTTTTTTTGCTACTTGCCTCATCACACCATTACATCTGTAAGAGTGTAAGGACTACCTCCTTGGAGAGTTTTTCCATTATCTCTCAGTAATTCCATCAAAGGATGAATCTTATTTGTTGATTAACCTATTGGTTAATTCAGAGCCCTCGTGATCCATTCAAGTCTCAATGACTCTTTGAGCTGCAAATGATCCTTTGTTGGGGGGAATCTCTCATTTGTAAAGCACGAGGAAGGGGTTGTAGGGTTTAAAAAAATCAAATTTCAAAGGAGCCAAACACACATCTGAAGCATCATCTGTAAAGAGCACTGAAAACAAACATCCCCAATACCTCTCATAAACATACATACATACATACATACATACATACATACATACATACATACATACGTGCAGACAGAGACAGACAGACAGACAGACAAACAGACACACACACACACACACACACACACACACACGTACACACCTGCACAACCTTTCCAGCTTGTTGGTTTATGTATCCGCCTCTTTTGACTGTTGTGTGAGTCACAGTTACAGATATAAAATGAAAATAAGGATCTTATATTAAAAACTGAAGTCTAGCCTGAGTGCTTTTGGGGTTTTGGTTCCTATCATCATACCGAGCGTGTTGTCCTAGAGGAAAGGAGGTGAAGTATAGTGGATAGAGAACAGGTAGACAGTTTTGATAGGAAGCCATTCAGCTAGCTGTATTGTTTAGATCCAATCATTTAAGTTCTCTAAGCATTATTTTCCTTCTCCCTAAAATTGGGAACAGAGTATATGGTAGTATAAAGGCACTGTTAAGCTATTTTCTTTTAACTTGAAGGTTAGTAGTTGGTAGAGTTTTTTTGCCCCTTCCGTTCTCACTTTCCCTTCATCTCCTCATGTATTTAGTTTTTGTGAAGTGGGATATGTCATTTCCTGAGATGTGAAAAAATGGATATCTCACTTCTTCATTGCTCTACCCACCCTCTACTCCTATATATTCCACAAAGCATGAAGTCACATGTAAATAAGCAGGGAGTATTTCTGTTGTTTTGTGCCTCTGCTTGGGGTATCAAGATCTGCTTGCGTGATCTGGGGTCTGAAAGTTTGAAATGCCCTATTGATTCTCAGAGATCCAAGCATGGTTGTCAAGTGCACTGTGGGAAATTGTGATAGAATTAACACAATATCTTTGCCTATTCCCTTGGAATGACCCCTTAACATCTGCTGAACCCAGAAAGGTTCTCCCAGCCAGCCAGGGCTGTCCCAGCCTGTGTTCTTGGCAGAGCTAGGAGCTAGGGCCCCTGCTTTATGGTCTAGGTAGGACTAGAAGCCTGCAGCTGTGCCCAGGAAGCACTTTTCTGCCCCACCACCACCTCCCACACTCTACCCCGTCAGGGAAAGATAAGAATTACCAGGAAGCAACATTTAAAAAGTGTGTGTGTCGGGGGGGGGGGGAGAGTTGGGATGGGAACATGTTCAAATTAATTTCAGAAATCCAGTCTTAGCTAGAAACAACAGCTGTGAATTTAATCACTGAAACTCTTCCCATTCAAAAGCAGCCTGTGTCCCTGCGGAATGAGGACATTATCAAGCAGTGAAGTCGTTGGAAGAAGCTTAGGGGCTGTTAAGCAGACTGCAGAGAAAGGGGAGCTGGAGCATCTGTGGCTGTGACCTGGGGGTAGCAGCACCCTCCTGCCTCCATCCCACCCAGTCCCACAGTCCCTGAGGCATGTGATGGCATGTCTTCCCTCTGTGGCAGGTGGACTGTACTAGCCTGTGCCAGGGGAAGTGACTATCTCAGCCTTGGCCTGAAGAAATGAATGGCTTCTTGACTCTTGGGTGTGGAGACTCAGGAAGCATGGTGTCAGCATGAGCATTGCCACAGGTGATGGCACTTACAGCAACAACAACCACAAATCCCAACAATTACCATAGTTAATATCGCCTTATTCAGTTACGATAGCGTATCTTCTCTGTCTCTGAGCAGTGAGCTCAGCACCAGGAATGCATTGTGGGCAATGTTCTTCCCCTAATGGAGCTGGCCAGTGAATGGGAGATATATTAAGTGGATTATCTGATGAACCCAGGCTTGGTCCCGAAGATACTAACTCCCTTGTGGGAGCATCCATGCTTCTCAGTCTAGGAGATGTGAAGGCATATGCAAACTCCACTCACCTTCCTTACCCCACTTTCAAGACACACTACACTCTCTGAAAGTACCATTTGTCCTTGTCCTCCGTCCGGGTACTACTTATGGGACCTAGAAGCACCTGCCAAGAAATCACCAGACCTTCTTCCAGTCTATGTGTTACCTTGGTCCATTTCAAGGACACTCTCTCAGCCTAGCAAAGCAAATCGGTTAGGCACAGGCCTCCAAATAGACTCCCTCTTTATTCTTTCTCCTTCCATGACTTTCTTCCTTCTTCACTTTGTTTTATCTATTTTACTTTATATTTTGTTCCTTTTTAACACAGTGTGGGGTTTTAAAGCAGAGCCAGAACAAACAGGCATCCAATCAGAAGAGTAATGAGGAGGCAGATGGAAGAAGGAGCTGTGGGTAACGCAAAATGCAAGGATGGCATCAGCATGGGCTGGCTGTGCAGTGCTCTGGGGGAGCTAATGGGCCCATAGAAGGGAAGAAGGTATTGCAGCCTTAAAGTGTAAAGCATATGTCCTGTGAATTCACATTAAAATGACAAAACATACAGTGGCTATCCCAGCAGCACCACAGTGCTCTTAGGAAGTTTTCTCCACATTCCACCATGGCTCTTCTGTGAACAAGCACCAAATCTCCCTCCCCCTCTCCTTCTCAGACCCCATTCCCAGCTGCCAATTCTCCATGGCTGATTCTCCCCACTTCCCTTAAGTCTGGGTAAACACAAGTATTTTCTGTCCATAGGAATGCCACCTACTAAAAGTGGAAGAATAATCCAAGAACTGTTGCTTAGACAAATAAGGAGGCTTCCTTCTTCCATACCAAGCACTCCTGACCTAGCTGGTCCAGGATTATGGCACAACCTAACAAAGCCATTGGGAGTGCGGTCTGTTTTCCCTCTACATCCACAGCAGGTTGACTTTTAGCCTCAATTTTCTTACCTTGTGATCATAGTAGATTTCCACACATCCAGACAACACATCCTCCTTTCACCTAGGGAGGGAGGGAAGGAGGGAGGGAGAGAGAAAGAGAGAGGGGGGAGGGGGAGAGGGAGAGGGAGGACAACTCTGATTTTCTTCCATAGAAGCCTCATATCTAATGAGTCTTCCATCCTAATGGAAGGGTATCTTTACTATGCTTGGCTTGGACCAGTCGTGCTTTATGTCCTACTTTCTTTAGCAAAAAGGACATCCTTCATAAACTCCAGGCTTCTGTTGCCAGCAAAGAGAGGGAAACACAGTCTGTAAGTCATGGACCATGTGTGCTAACCTTTGATCTCCTGTTGTGCTTGTCAGTAGTGCCTGAAAATCTCTTAATTTGGAGGTAGATGGGGGAATGGCTGACCCTTTAAGCAAATATTTTTGATGTCCAAAACTAGCCCATGTGCATTTGTTGACATTTCATTTCACTAGTACTCTATCTCCGGCTTAGATGCCTGGTGGGAAAGATGTTTGTCTATTTGGGTCTGTGGCATTACCCACTGGTTAAAATGACTTCGTTTGCCTGCATGAACATCACTTGATGTTTTGGGGCTTCAGAACCCAAACAGTTCTTTACTCTTACCTCCACTTGCCCCCAACTCTTTCACTCTCTTGCTTATCTTTTACTCCAGTACATCTCAGCCTCCCCCTGTCTTTGAGGTAATCAAAGACAGTTGGTAGATGTACCAGCTGGTACTGATACTAGAAAAGCTACCTAAGTTTGCCACTAAGACAAGGTCTTTACTTTCAACCTATAGTGGAGCTCTTTAACTTTCAGGAAATTTGTCCATATAATAATAATTAATGCTAAACTACTGCTCTCCGCATTTCTGTGTCTTTTGTATAGAGCTCCTATGAAAAAATTTTGTTAGGACTTGGTGTCTTCCGGATAGATAATAAGAACCTAAATATCAGCCACCTTCTCTTTGTACATTGGCTTCCAGGAAACTTAGTGTCAAAGCTCTGCTTTTAGTTATTATGGCCTAATTATCCGTGATAATTTTCTTCTTTGAGAATATATGATACATTGAAGTTTATATTTTTGCCAGTTACACTTATATTTTGCTGGTTCTAACATTTTAATTTTATACATTTTTGCAACACATCTAAAACCTTGTTGAATGAGGCCATGTACCTAGATAAAAATAGCTGTGAAATGGTCTCTTTGGTCCTTATTTTACATGATGAACATATTGAGGTTAACTAACACTGGGGTGATAGTGATATTTCTGTCAGATGCCTATTCTGACTGATTGGTCAAGCATCAGTTCAGAGTAGATATTACCCAGCTTTTTAATCACTCCAATGAAATACTGGAGGCAGAAAACTTGTAAAGTGAGAAGTTTTACTTATCTCATTATTCAAAGATGTGGGACCTACATTAGCTTAGTTCTAGTGGGGACATTTGTGGCGAATGGTCAACAAAAATGGTGGGGACATGGGCCGGGAATATAACCGAGGGATAGAATGCTGGCCTAGCATGCAGGAAGCCCTGGGTTCAATTCCTTCATACCACATACACAGAAAAAGCTAGAAGAGGCTCAAGTGGCAGAGTGCTAGCCTTGACTCCTTATCTCCAAGGACAGTGCCCAGATCCTGAGTTCAGGCCCTAGGACTGGCAAAAAGAAATGTTGGGAGCACGAGTCAGAGTGGTACGTAACATGCCAAGCCAGGAAGAAGAGAGGGTGGAAGGGGCAACACTTGTTCTATTAGAACTCATAAGACACTAGAAGTCACAAAAGAACTTACCAAGGATTAGTAATACATGGTTTCTCTCATACCAATAACCTAAAGACCTCTGATTGGGTCTCATCTCCCAATGAGGTGGGAGAATAGTTGGTTGATAAGATTGATTCTACCACTCTCAACAGTGTCACCCTGGGACCAGACCTTTAATCACTGCAATCACAGTGGACCCTTGGGGACATGGACAGCTGTATTATATAAAGAGGCACAAAGAACTAGTATCCTCCAAACTAGAATAAGGGGTAATAATTATCAGTTGACAATGACCATTCTATGGCTCATTATAGGAAAGGAAACTCTGAGCTTGAGGGATACAGTTTCCTGTGAACATATGCAGGAACTCGTGTGTCATAAAGAGTTTGATGGTAGGATTCCTCTTATATTCTTCCTGTGCCTTTCTCCCTCTTGGCTGAACAACAGATGGGAAGATATGATGGAAGCAGGATAGTGAATAGAAGCCTCCAGGGGACTCATTTATATGGTTTGCAAGCCAAAGAAGTAGCATTGCCAGAGAATCATAAAAATATATACTTCACAAAGGATTACAGCTTCTCAGAGCCTTGATTGCTTTTACTCTGTTTTCTTCTTTATTTTAAATCACTTCATTGAGGTGTGTATATATATATATATCTTAGATATATATTTAAAAAGCTACATAGGTAGGCTTGGAATTAAGTGTAAGACCACAAAAACCTAACCATGTTTATGCTATAAACTGACCCATCCTTTCCACAAATTTTCTCTCATATTTTTAAGTTCATGTGTGTGGTAGGAACATGTGATATAATATTTACCCTCTTAGCAAAAAAATAAGTGTCTTGTTCACTGCTATTAACTGTAGGCACCATTCTATACATTAGATCTTATTAATTTTGTATAATTTTGTGCCCTATGATCATCTGCCTTCTCAAAAAACCCCAAAGTGCTAATTGTAATCTATCGAAATTTTCACAAATATAGAGGAAGTCTATCTTCTCATAGCCTTTCTGTCTCATGTTTAAATCGTAGGGTGTTTTTGATGTGAATTGGACTAAATATGTCAAGTGGTTGTAGGCTGGTGTCCTAAAATTCTGACCTGGAACTACATGTTGTCTTACGCTGTAGTAAAACTTCTTTCCAACAAAACAAGTTTTCAATGGACTCATGGCTTCCTTATATCTTGTGGGAATTCTCTCCTAGCTAGTTTTCCTCAGGAGAAGATGACATCTGATCATGGTTTCCTTCCAAATCTTTTTTTTTTTTTTGCCAGTCCTGGGCTTGAGCTCAGGGCCTGAGCACTGTCCTTGGACTTTCTCAAGGCTAGAGCTCTACCACTTGAGCCTCAGCACCATTTCCGACTTTTTTTTCTATGTATGTGGTACCAAGGAATCGAACCTGGGTCTTCATGCATGCTAGGCAAGCACTTTAACCACTAGGCCAAACTCCCGGGCCTCCTTCCAAATCTTTATTTAGAATGGGGCAACAGAGGTGTGTGAAAACACAATGTTATTTGGGGTTTTTTTATTTGTTTAGTTTGTTTGTTTTTTGGACAGTTGTGAGGTTTAACTCTGGGCTAGGGCGCAGTCCCTGAACTCTTCAACTCAAAGCTACTACTCTACCCCTTGAGCTGCAGTGCCACTTCCAGTTTTCTGGTGGTTAATTGTTCATAAGAGTCTCATGTGCTTCAGTATCCTTAGTGTCCAAGCTGGCTTTGAACAGATCCTCAGATCTCAGCCTCCTGAGTAGCTAGGATTACAGGCTTGAGCCACCGGTGCCCAGTGAACACAGTGGTTTTAGACAGACCAAGGTATTATGCGACAATCCAATACACAAGCCTGCCTTCCTTCTCCTGCACTTGGCTCTGAAGGCAGTTCACACTATAGACCAATAAGTGGTTTCATGTTTGATTTTGGCAGTTTTGCTATTTACCTCCCAGAGTTGTATTAGGAGGCCCTAAATAATACTAATTAGAAAATTCAATTAAGAACTATTCAGCACTATGGAAGGTAATGAATATCAATAAAAATACAATGTATCATTTATTGTACACATGTTGTATAAATACCTTGCTTTGCCTAAACATTAGCTAAGGGACATTAAATTTGAAGGGTACCAACATTAGCTGATGGTATTTAGTTTGTGATGGAGAGTTATTTTTGCAACTTCAACTCTATTTTCTATGTGATATTAGACCAGATCTGGCCAGGGTGTGGCTGGCATGTTGATCACAAATTCCTAATGTCCACCAAGAGTAGAATTAAGACCATGATAAAAGCCTATAATTAACTATGTAATACTATACTCTTATTTTATTTTGTAGGTAATGAATGTTTACGGGAAAATGAATGTTTTTAACTCTTCTTTATAATAATTTATCATAGTAGCTGCCTACAAATAGACTTAGCTAAGTATGCTTGTCTTTTAACTACAAGTCCTTGATTTCCTACTTATACATAAAGAACTTAGTTGTTTATAAATTGTTACCTCAGTCATTATAACTTAACAAAGTTCTAGCAACCAACTTATTATTTAAGCTTATATATAAGCTTACTACACACACACACACACACACACACACACACACACACACACACGCACGCGCGCACACACACATATTGCCAATAATGGGGTTTGAGCTCAGAGCCTGGGCACTGTCCTTGAGCTTTCTCAAGGCTAGCACTCTACCACTTGAGTCATAGCACCACTTCCATCTTTTTCTGTGTATGTGGTACCAAACCCAGGGCTTTGAGCATGCTAGGTAAACACTCTACCACTAGGCCACACTCCTGACCCTCTAATATTTTTTTATTATGAATCAGAATCACTTTTTTGTTTGAACTAAGCTTTATTTAATTTACTGGAAGAGAAGAAGAAATCTCACATTGTTTGATTTTTTGTAGGGAAATGCTTGTGAGACCATGGGCACCAGTAAAGAACACTTGGATTTGAAATTCCTAGCTCAATTAGTGTGATCACCTTTTACAAATGATCTATAGTCTCTCAATACCTCCATATTTTTTTCTAAAAAATGCTTCCAATGCTATTTTATCTACTCTATTGGAAATAATCACCAACCTTGTAGAGTTAGAAATCTACTCTGATCAGCAGACTTGGTTAGCATATCAAGGTCTTTATCTCCTGGATATAATCTTAGTATTAATTAAGGTCCAAGACATCTATGTACAATATCATAAAGTCTGCTTACCAATGTACAAGAAGAAATAAAATCTCAGGAAGCCCATGCTCTTCTTAGCAAGATTTATACTGGATTCACTTTTCTGTCTTATGTAAAAACTTAATTATAATCTGAAAGTTGTGCTGGTGAGACTGGACTCAGAAAAAAAGAGTACAGGTCATCTTGACCAGATTTCTTCAGTGACGACTTGTTGCTGTGTCTGCTCTTTATGCAAAGCCTTGTCAATGCCTCTGGATCTTAAATGCTGACCAAGATGCTATGTCTTGCAGGGAAAGCTGACAGTCAACCAAAGGAAGATTTGCAAATCTCCTTTCCCCTTACCTGTCTTCCATTGCTGATTCTTTCTGATTTGCATATCATTTCTTTGCATACATCAATGTCTTTTGTAACATTAACACAGAACTAATAGACTGAGCACCATTCCTTGTTTTTTAAATTTACATTGACTTTGGGAGTGAATTTACATTTACACTGGGAGTCTTTATTAAAAGCGTGGTAGCCTGTTCACCACGCAATCTGTCAAAGACCAGCAGCCTGCAAATACATGTAACACTGTTAGGAAATAGCCATGACGCCTGGAGAGGAAAGAACCAAAAAAAAACCCCCCAAAACAAAAAAAAACCCAAAACACCAAAAAACCAATTCAGCTGCAACAGAGAGCTGAAGTGGGATGCCACAGTGATCAGAGACAGGACACAGGACACAGGACACAAACATGGAGACATGTGGCATGGGTTGATGGCACCTAAGCTTGTCTGGGCCTAAATAATATGAGTGGTGGGGGGATAGGGTCACAGGAAACTCCAGTCCCAGGCCCTGAACTGACAGGTCTGCCTCTACGGATTCAGGAGGTGGGGGCTTCACCTTCTCCCACCATGAAGACAAGATGGCAGACCTTACCATCCCCCATGTGGCCAAGATGGTTCTGGCCACACCCAGTCTCTCCACTTCAACATCTGTTATCTTCCAAACATCCTTTAGTTTCAATTCTTTCTTTTGACTGCAAAGGGCAGAGTGGTGTCAGGCACAGCATATTTTCTTTGTTCATAGGTTGATGTTATTAAGAACATTCAATCATACTCAATATGAGAGTGGTGTTTAGGAATGTCAGGTTTGCCCTGGAGAACAGCCCCTTCTCCTTCCCCTTCACCTGCCGGAAACTGGTAATCATTTGAGTGGCAATCACCTTACTATGAATCAGCAAAGAATCCCAGGCTCTGAAGTCCCTTCCACATCCGCTGAGGTCATTTCTTGAATCACTTTGGTCATGCCTCTCTTGGACAGTGAAAGGTTCCCTAGGCTCTGATAATACTTCCTCATCGGCTGTAGTTCCCCCCTCCTACCTTTCCCTGTATTATCTGCTCCCCTCAAAACAAGTCTCCCTCCTCCCCCACATTTTTCCCCTTCTCTTTTCTCTCTGAAGGCCTCTATCTTGCTCTCTCCATAATAAACTCTTTCCTGCCTGAAACATGTGGTTGTCTCCTTTCCTCAAGCCTTACAGAGAGCTCCTTTTCTAGTTTGTTTGTTTTTGTTCATTTGTTTGTTTACCATGTCAACAACTGAAAAGCTCTTTTGTTTGGATTAGAACTTATTTATTTTCCAAGAATGCATACGTTATAAAAACAACAAGGGTTAAATCAGCCAGAAAGGATTCCAATCATAATTCCAAGATATCTTAAATCTCTCTGACCTCTTGTCTCCTCTCCCTGGCAAGTTATTGTTGCTCTAACACTTATGGGGATTATAAAACAAGATTAAATGTTTGATTTAACATGCATAATTAGAACTCAATACATGGTAAATGCATTCTGAGCAAAGACTAAACAAGGCTCTGATTCTGACAGTTCAAACCATAGGCTATGGCATGTATGATAAAAATGACAGAATGCACAAGGCTTATTTGATTAAGAGGCTGCTAAACTCCTCTAAATTGGAAGCAGAATTTTGTCCACCTTTTACAAGGCTGGTTTCTCATGGGCCAGAAATGACATAGATTCGTGGTGTCTTCCCTGAGTTCTGTTCTTGGAAGATATAGCAGTGTCATGTAGGATTGTTTTGTGTGAGAATGCACAGGGCCCTTTCTAAATTTCACCAGAGCCTGCCCTTTGTTGGGACCCTGTAACTCTATGAGTTGACCTATACTAGAATAGTTCTTACAATGAAACTACTCTGGGGGAATTATTTTGTTAGCTTAGGATAATTTTATGGATGATATGACTCCATTTTTCATGTCTTGCTTGATTTGTCAAAGAGAGAGCCTCACGTGAAGAGGAAACTCAGAGCACTGTACATAGTTGTACCAGATGAACTCAGCTAAACTTAGAACTGAGTCTCTATTTGAGGATGGTGGGACGATAACCTGAAAGGATTGTTTGTAGGAGAGGGACAGGCCTCTGAATGGCCATGGATTCACTCACTTATATTTAGGCAGGACCTGTGCAGTCCTATCTCATACGATCCTCATGTAATCATCATATTGACTAGCTTAGTGCCTTTTCAATACATTATTCAACCAAAGTTATACCATTCTACAGATTCTATAGAATTCTAACTGTAGATTTATGATAGCCCAGTGCCCCCATGGAATCTTTACGTGTGTGCAGAAAAATGTCTTCATTTTCCTAAGCTTTGATTCTCTCATTGGTGAGAAATTAAACTAGTTTTCCTGCCTGGATGAAATATAATAATATATGTTCAATAATCAGTCATTTCTTTGCTCTTTCCAGTTTCTCAGCAAAGGCATCCAGGACAGTGAGTTTTAGAGATCTGTGAAGGCTCTATGATTGGTAGATAGCAAGAGAAAAAGCAAGAAGTCAATCATAGCTTTTGGTTCTCGGTAACATGAACTCTGTGGTATTTATAGAGTCCAAATATAGAACAGAAATTTTTCTTACTTTGTTTTTAAGAAGTTGATTTATTTTTTGCAATTCCTCCTTATTTGCACTGGGAAATCTTCTTCTCTCCTTTCCATCTCTGAACTTTCAGGGTTTTATTTTTCTTAAGTGTTCTGTGGAACCTAGTATTACATTCGGGCTTAACCCAACGTTTGGAGGCTTTGTTACTCAGACATCTAAAACTCACTCTTTTCCCAGAGGCAGTCTCTGTTAGCTTGCATATTATTTCTTCCTCTTCCTTAAAGAACCTTTGCATATCCCCAGTTTTTCTTTTTATTTGTTTCTTTCCCTAATACCTTGATCTAAAGCTTTCATGGGATAAATGTGGACAATTTTTCCCAGTTGATGTTGGAGTTGTACTCTTTTCTAATGAATGTCCTTATCTTAGTCCTTTCCTTTACAGTCTCCACGACAAGAAAGCGTTAGATTCTGGTAAAGTGATTAGGTAAGGAATATAACTCTGGGGAAGATGTAAGTGAAGGAAGATTGGCACTTTCCATTCTTTTTTACTTTTCATGATTTAATTATTTTATTACCGATAAGGTGCTAGGTGCTATGCCAGATCTAAGGGTATATGTAACTGAATGAAGCAGAGCTCTTTTCTTACCTGTGTGTTCCTATTACCATGTCACACCAAGGGGAATGCAGGGCTCCATGGTAGGCCAATCTAGTATAAATGAAGAATAGAAGGTTGGTTAGCAGTTAGCAGGGGGAAAGGAGAATTCAAGCCAAAGAGATTATGTATTCCAAGACTGAAGGCCAAACAAGCTCATAATACAAGGGGAAAATAGTATGGAGAGAGTGAAAAAAACAAAAGGAGAGAAAGAGAAGATTAGAAAAGATAGGCATGAGTATAAGCGAGTTATGGATTTTATCCTAAAACCATTGTTTGGAAACTTTAAATGAGGCATTAAGATTGTGTGCAGTTTCTTTGACAATGATCATTCTGAGTTCAGCGTTTAGATAGTAGACAAGAAGCATGTAGGGAAAGAAAATACACAGTCACAGCAAGTGGTGGCAGAGATAGAAATAAGCTAAGAGATGAGTTAAGACGTGGATTTTGATGTGAGAAGATATGTTGAGGAGAGAAAGGAGAGAGGAAAATCAAATACCCTCTCTGAGAGAATTGATCTACGGAGCTCATTGGAATTTCCGCATAAAAATCCAAAGACAGTGTTGGAGCAACCTTAGTGAGTAATTTGCAGCAGATGTGGTCGCTGTTATTGACTATACAGGAATATCAGACCTCGCAAGAGGTACAACCAGGACAGGGGAGGGCAGAGCTCTCTTGAATCTCAGATTCTGCCTTTGCTGACCTAAAGCAATGGGATAAGTGGGCTCAGAAACATTCTTCCTGTAGCAGAGAATAGGATTATTTTTTTTCTCACAGAACACCACATGTAAGAGTCTGGCCACATTCTGTTGATTTCCCTTAGAAAGTCAGAGTGGGGAGAGACCAATAATTTCCTGAAGACGTAAACCAGTTGTCAACCGAGCTGAGTAGCAAGTACTTCCTGGCTTACTGTGGTTCGGATGAATGGACATGGATCCTGTGGTAAAGTGATAGCTCTAACCATGCAAAGGAACTATTGATTCTGAGTTGACAAATGAGAAACCAATCAAATCCAACCAGCCAATCGGAACTTCTGAAATTGACCCAAATAATGCCCATCGATTGCCAGCATTATTACTAAGAAAAACTCCCATTATCATTTCACCTTCAATGCCCTTCATCCAAGCTCTCAACCTTCTCCTACTCTCAGTTTTAGTTAAGTCTTGATTCATTAAAACAAATTGATTCCTTTGGCAGATTCAACAATCACGTATTAGTTCACTTGTATACATGAAGTGTAGGGGTTTTTTTCTTTTAAAAAGCTCAAGAGCTATTTTGTTACAGTATTTCACCTGGTTATTTGATATGTTCTATATACACGTATTTTGTTATTTGAAGTTGGAGAGGGAAGGGGGGGAAAACAAGATGAGGGGCGGGGCTGGGAGGAGGGAAATATAGACCAAGACATGAGAAAGGGTATCAATGTATGTGAAGTAATGCACCTTCTACCTGGTGAATATAATGTAACCCTTCTATTAATTTCAATAAAAATATATGAAAAAAAGCTCAAGAGCTATAGAGAAGGGGAGCTATTCTAATAACTTTTCAAGTCAGAGATTAATGTTAGAGGAAAATCAGAGGAACTGGTTTATTTTATTTATTCACATAAAATTTCAGTGTTTGCCCCTTCATCTTCGGGGAATACAGACATGGCTTAGGAGAAGTTTGGCTAAAAAGAGAGAAATATCTGAACTCCAGCCCTTTCCGGGTTTATTTTCTCCAACTTTCTGTTCCTTTGGACCTAGAAATTGGAACAGAAACTGTGACGTGTGTGTGTGTGTGTGTGTGTGTGTGTGTGTGTGTGTGTGTGTGTGTGTGTGTACTAGCATGACACAATGAGATCCTGTGTATTCACTTCCAGGACACACTGGATGGATTCTGAGTATAGGATTCTTATTAAGTGTGTGACTCACTAGTTAAACAGTAAGCTGTATTACTTCAAACTCCCAACTCCCAGCTTGTTCTACAGTCTTTTGTTTGAGTACCAAGGCCTTTGTAAATGGCTCAGTGAGATTTCTTCTCTGGAAGCTAAAAGAAGGCTTGATGAATGCAACTTCTGTACATATCAACCTCTTCACCAGGCACACAGCCACCAATAAACTTGAAGAACAATTGCAGGTCCATGGTAAGGCTAGATAACTCCTTAGAGACGGTGGGGTTTATCTTCTGTTGATTAAGCTTTGCCTCTTGTTGCCTGCATTACACTCAAGAGGAGATGGTATTGTGCCCTGGAATTTAAATGAAATTTTCATTCTCTGCTTGCCCAATGGGCTCTATGTGTGTTATGAAATGGCAGACCTTTAGAGTGGCCTCTAAAAGTTTCTTGCAGAATGACACATTTAGGCCTCCGCATCTGCAGAGAAGATAACTATTGACCTATACCAGGCCCATGAATGAGCAAATCATTACTTTACTAAAAGGGGCGGCCACAGGAATCAGAAGCCTGGATAGGTCTCAAATGTTGGGTGCAGTTTACCTTGCCATGCTTAATCCCAATGTGATGGAAGAAAGAACACACCCAAGTGAGGAGGGTTGGGGTGAGTCTGAATGTGTTTTCTCTACATTTTTAACAGGTAATGCGCTGGTTTCTTATTATGAAAGCTACAATGATAAGACAGCTAAGGAAGCTATGAAGGACAAGATTTTGAGAAACCCAGAGAAGTTTCCCAAAGATCAGCATTTTAAACTCCTTAATCCCTTCTTCCAGATCCCCACCAATAAAGGAATG
Source organism: Megascapheus bottae (assembly GCF_031878675.1). Lineage (NCBI taxonomy): Eukaryota > Metazoa > Chordata > Mammalia > Rodentia > Geomyidae > Megascapheus > Megascapheus bottae. The sequence continues at coordinate 15,330,310 of NC_143522.1, forward strand.
GACCCAAGCCTAAATTTAATCTCATATCTGAACCTGGCCAGGCATGCTGGCCTGAAGCATTAGGGTGTTTGCATCTTTTTGTTCCCTTAGTGTTTTTCTGTCTCTTCTTAGTGGTGAAGGTGAAGAACTGGCCTCTGGGTTACTTGCAAGGCTCTGAGAGAGCCAGAGTTCTCAGGACTCAGGTAACCAGGACCAGCCCTTCCTTCAGTTTTCCTTTGATAGCTCATTATTCAAAGATCCCCAGGGAAAAGTTTTCTAGAATTCTACTGTGACAGTTCTATAGTATTGAAAATACAGTGAGCTGACATAAGGAGTGACAAGCAAAATTCCCACAAGGGGGGAGGTTTTATGATGTGGATTAATAGGGAAAGAGAGCAAGAGAGAGCCATTAGGGTCTCTGCAGTTTTAAAAGCAGAAAGCCTACATTTGGGTCATAATGCCAGTTATGCTCAGAGTTTTTCTTGTTCATGTGCATGTACATGTGTGTGCGTGTGGAGGGTATCCTTGCCTTGTTTGCAATTTCACAATTAATGCTTGGTGATTCTGAAGAATCTAGCCCAGAGCAAGGAATTCAGCTGTCTTACATGGCATTTCCCTTACTCTAAAGGAAAGAAGAGCACTGACTTCCATTAGAGATATAATCTATGTGCAGATAATTAATTATAATGTTGTCCAGGTGTTTTTGCATTACTCATGCAAGGGAGGGGTCCAGCAGTTACTATTCTACTCTCAATTCTTCTCTGCCTGTCAGTTTGGGCCTTCTTCCTCACTCCTTTTATTCGTGGAGGCCCTGTCTCCCAAAGCTTTGGTTTTACAACTAGTGCTAATCTAAAAATCACAGTTATTAGACCCCAGTAAGCTCCCCAAAGTGAATGATTTGACTGTGAGTATGTTATTAAGTCTTGGACACATACACAGTCCAGCCAGCCTTCCTAATTAAGGGATCTCTCTTCTCTCTCCCCATCACTGCTGTCTGCTTCTGAGAGCAAGCTTGCTTGTACTAAAGGGAGTAGACAAGGGAGTGCATGGTGTAAGACAGATAAAACTGCTTCAGGAATAAGGATTCTCCCAGACAGGGAGGCCCAAGGCACAGAAGCCACACCTGGAAACCTGATCGAAATATACCACCCCAGATCTATTGGATTGTATTTTGTAGTTGAACAAAACCTCCAGGTAATTATCGACAAGTTAAAATTAGGGAGGAACTCATTGGGCAAAAAGAACAGATGACAGTGAATCTCAGGACTCAATATAGGACTTTCCTTATTATTAGGAAAACACAGGAAGGAGTTTCTCAGAAGCTGAAATCACCAAGTGTTCAGGTGTATAGTGACATTCTCAAGAAATGGGGTGTGGTGTGTGTGTGTGTGTGTGTGTGTGTGTGTGTGTGTGTGTGTGTGTGTGTGTTTGTGTTTGCACACAATTTAAAAAGAACATTTTTTGAGGAGCAAAAGAATAATGATGTCACCGGAGAAATAGATATTCCTAACTTCTTTATACCAGCTATTTTAGAGTAGAGTGCAAGGCAAATGTGGAATCCTCTTTTGGAATTTTCAGGGAAGCAATGTTAAATATTGCCATTCGGGCTCTGTTGGAAGAAGAGATGCTATTCTGATTCTTCAAATAGGAACCTGTTTAGAAGTGGGGGACCTGTACCAGGGCAAGGTCAGTGACCAGAAAAGCCGCCTATGGAGACAGTTCCTGTTGACTGAAATGTGGGGAAGGTGAAGCAGAGGCTTTAAGTTGGCTTCGTCAGAATTTATCCAGGCCATGGAAAGTTGTCGAGCTCTAAACTGAGCATTGTGAGCGGGAAAGAGGTCTGGAGACAACGTACAGAATGTCACCCTCATCCAAGTCCCAGTGTCTCAGCACGAAGAGAAGTGGAGCTCTCGTGATGGGCTGGAGTATGAGTGTTGTCGTTCACACTGTGAAGAGGCTCCTCCTGGACTTCAGTACACCTTTACACACATGACCCCAGACACCAGCTGGGAAACTTCGCATATACACAAGACTCTCCCCTTAAAGGAAGGAGGAAGCACAGAGAGCCTTGATTTGGGACTGAGCCCCTCACGCAGGAGTCCTGGGGACTCTGGTAGGTACTGGAAGACAACAGCAGGGTAAAACAAGAGAAAGAACTCCTCAATTTTTGGAGCTTACCTTTGGGCGTGGGGGTTTGACTTCCTTTCACTTCTGTCACTGTGCTCTTAATTTCATAGACAATGACATGGCTTGCATTTTAAGTATCTAGTGAATCTACCCTCTTTCTTTGTGGCCTTGGCTATGTCACCTTTACTATAGGATATGTTAACTGAAAGGGCTTTAAGAAATTGAATCCATTTTCTCTCAGCCATGTGGATGTGTAAAGGGAAATTTGCTATTGTCAGGTGGCATTTTTTTTTGTCAGAGGATGCTCTCGGTGACTAATGATAATGACAGCTAAATAATGAATACTTATTCTGTTCCAGACAGGGGTCTAAGTATTGTATGTGATTAATGTAGTCAGTCCCCACCAAGTTCAGTGAAAAAGAAATCATCACCAGCATTTTACAGAATAGGAAATGGAAGCTTTGAATGGGGCATCACATACCCAGCCTATAAATGACAGGGTTGTAAGCCTAAAAAGGGAAATTCAGCCACAGTAGTGTGCAGGTCCTGCAGAAGGCTTTATGTGCATCCTGTGCTTTCAGAGAACAAGCAGAAAGTAAGGTTTTAGAGATCTGTTACATTCACCTCCCTCCACTGCGATTGCCCTTTTTCTCTGGCCACAACTCAAAGACTAACAGGCAAAAATCTGTTATTTACAAACAAACAAATCCAGCCAGGTACCACTGGTTCATGTATGTAATCCTAGCTACTCAGGAAACAGATCTGAGGATAATGGTTCCAAACCAGCTCAAGGAGAAAAGTCCATGAGATTCCAATTAACCACAGAAAGGCAGAAATGATGCTATAGCTCAAACAGTAGAGCAGAGCACAGACCTTAAGCGCTAAAGCTCAGGGACAGTGCCGAGAATGGGCAAAAATAAATAAATCCCGCATTGGTGGTTCATACTTGTAATCCTAGCTACTCAGGAAGCTAAGATTTGAGGATTACAATTCAAAGGTATCCCTGAAAAGAAAGTCTGAGACTCCTATCTTCAGTTATCCCCCAAGTATGGATCTGTGGCTCAAGTGGTAGAGTGTTAGCATTGAGCAAAAAAAGCTAAGGGACAGTCTGGAGGGTCCTGAGTTCAGGCCCCAGTACTGGCACCAAACAAAGAAACAAAAAAACAGAAAACCTAAGCACATCCAAGAGCAACAGACTGCAAGAATTTCCAGAAACCTTTTACAAGGTAGTTGTGAAAGCAAGACAAACATATTTTTTTTCTTGATGAGATAAATTGCAGCTGGAGGTTAGGTGATAGATTTTGGACTGCTTAAGCTTCAGTTTTGTTTTCCAAGGCTAGGATCATTCACTCTCACGTCTCACTTTCTTTGTTCCGACTCCAGGGTATTCTAATATTAAGGTCACCACAAAGCTCTGCCTCAATCTTCCCCTCTACTTCTCTGTCCCAGTTTTGAATGTCTCTAGCCCCACGCCATTCTCACTAGGTCAGACAGCCAGGCCTTTCTTTGGTTCACAAGTCATTCTCTGTCTTCTTACCCTAGATGTTTGCCTGTCCTGTTCCCAATGCCTAGGACAACTGCCTCCCATTCTCCCCCACCCCCACTCCCTGCCATGTGTTTCTTCCAAGAACAACTGAGAACTCAGTTTAAAGCTTGTGTTCTCTGGAACACTGTCTTTATTCCCAAATTAGACTACATCCCAAAGCTATAGATTCCATTCTTCCCACATTCCTCCCATTCCTCATATCCCAACACTTAGAAAAGGGCCAATTTATACTTTAGGTCTGTGTTCTCTCTCTCATTAGCAGCATGGCCTGGGAGCTTGGTAGAAGGGCAGATTCTCCCAGGACACCCTCAACCTATGAATCCTCAACACTAGAGGTGGCTGAGGTCCAGCAGTTCATTTTTCACTAAGTTGTCCTGTTGACTTCAGTGTCCCTGGAGGCTCAGGAGCCACTGATTCACGTGCATTGTGTCTATGTGTGTATGCAAGTGTGTGTGCATGTGCATGTATATGTGTTTGCACGCATATGTGTAGGTTGGTCCTGGGGATTGAACTCAAGGCCTGAGCCCTGTTCCTTAGCTTTTTCATTCAATTATAGAGCTCTACCACTTGAAGCATAGCTCCATTTTGAGTTCTTCTGGTAGTTAATCAGAGATAAGAATCTCACAGACTTTCTTGCTGGAGCTAGAGTTTGAACCAGCTCTCAGCCAGAACCAGATCTGAGCTTCCTGAGTAACTAAGATCACAGCCATGAGCCACTGATACCCAACTCACATGCATCTTTCAATTCATTTTCACTTGAGTATGAATTCTTCCTCCTGAAAAATAGAGATTAGGCATTAGCATGTTTTTGAACATGGATTTTATTAATGATAGTTCTTATAAGGTGCCCATAGCAACAAAATAATATTGGAGAGATTTTATTTCCCAATGGATTATTTACTCAGAGCTTAGCTATTGTCTGTGACTATACTAGACAATCTGGATCTGTACATATTTTATGTGGGAAGTATAAAATACAAGGAAAACTATTCCCACGTTTTGAAAACTTCTAAATGATCCATCATAGAATGGAATTTTGGTTTTATTTGCTTTATAAAATCAGTTATTTCATTTCTCCCTCATTACCACTTTTTAAAATTGCCTTTGTATTTTTTTTTTATGAAAGGCAAAGCAAAGCAAAAAACAGCTGTGCTTGGCAGCTGGCTTGGAATGATGACATTGAAAAAGTGGGGAGTTTGCACAATTAGCAGCGGAACAGAGATTCAGGAGCAGGGTGAACACATTTAATAACGTGCTGCATGTGATCGACTGATTCATATATTATTTACATTTCTTCCATGTTCATATGTATCTTGTGTTCTTTGATTTTTATTTAGTGGCTAAATGGATTTGCTCAAAGGGAAATGAGTATGTAGCAGAGTATTCACTCTTGTAAGATCATTTCACGTATATGTTCTATTTCCTCTAAACTTGAAAACTAACTTGGGAATGAGCACCAGTGGTTTTGCTGGTTGAAATCTAAGGATTGTGCTTCAAAGCCATCTCTGAGCAGCAAAGTCTGTGACACTTATTTCTAGTTAACCATCCCCAAACCAGAAATAGTGCTGTGGCTCAAGCGATAGAGTGCCAGCATTGAATCATATAAAACTAAGCATGGACACTGCCAAGATTCTGAGTTCAAGTACACACACACATTCATGCACATACACATGAGAAAACACATACATACGCACATGCAGAAACTTGCTTTGCCCATATTCGTTCTCTCTCCCTCCTCTTTCTCTTTCTTGTTGTTTAAATATATCTGTATCTTAAGACAGATATTCTGGATGTTTATATGAAGATTAAAATTAGATTTTTCTGTGTCAGAATTCATCTATAGTCATTCACTTCCAATGTCATAAACAAAGTTGAATGTCAAGGGAGGCACAGCCAGTCGTGAAAACACTGAAACACAAGGAGACACAAAAGCTGTCACAAGATGATGTAATAAATGGAATGGAATTCTAAATATAATGTGGTATCCATGAGTGAAACCTGAATCAATGCTGTACTTTAATTATGTACAATATACCAAGGTTAATGTCTCAGTTTGGTGGAAAAAATGTTACCATTGATTTTCATAAAGATTTGGTGGAAATTTTTTATGCTTTTCCCCAACCTTAGAGGTCAATGTGAGGAACTGACTACCCATTGAGAAATTAATATAGCTCTGTGCCACAGATTGAATTCAGAGATCATGATACCTGGCCAGCACTTTGGGATTGTGTGGCTCTGGTCAGTTAATTTAGCAGTCTCATGTCCTTCATCTGCAGGATGAGTGTGTTATTTTGCTTGTGTAGATAAGGGGACAACTCTTACAGCAAATGTAAAGTGTAGTAGTGCTGTAAAAATGGTGTCATCTGTGTGTTCTTGGAATGTGAGGGGGAAAACGGTCTTCAAAAACCATTTAGCCTTGGCCTTCATGACTAATGAGTAGAGACTCAAGTCTTCCATGGCTGGAAAGAAGTCCCTAGCTTTATCAAAGACCGAGAGGACAAGGCCTTATTTTAAAAAGGAACAGAACAAAACAAAACAAAAACCAGGAAGCAGGCAAATGGGGTGTCTTATCTCCCCCATGTGGCTGCTCCAAGAAGTACAGTCTTTTCTTGGCTTCCTCCCAAGCTGCTTTCTATATTTCTATAACTCTATAACTAAGTTCCACCTTCAGGGCAACCCCATAAATTTTCATTTTGTATGCTGCCTCCCTTGGTCTATGGCAACACTGCTCAGTTAAATGTGTCACTTTTTTTTTTTTGAGAATAGTCTAATGCTTTGGCCTTTATATCTCTAGGGTTTACTTTGTCATTCTGTCTTTTTTTCTGGTTTATTTCAGTGTACTTGCTATATAGCAGTAGGATTCTGGAGGATGGCTGGATCAATGTCCCTAGTAAAGAAGTCCAGCTGGGGATTTGCCCTTGAGGAAAAAAAACATCTATTAGTTGTCTTTCATTTTATTCTCTGTTTATTATCAAAGCAACAAACAAGGGAGCCTCAGGAAACTGGGGCTATTTAGCAGCTCATTTACTTTCCTAGCTTTGGCCTTCTTCAGATGGATGAGAAAGCGAGTATGTTCTTGATCAACTGCATTCAGACCACAAATGTACACTGGGGCCCACACAAGTGACTGAGGAGAGCGGGGCAATGTAATGCCCTAAAACATCCTGGTCAGGAATGCTTGGAGCACTAAATAACAATAAAATAATAACAATGTCCAGGAACTGGTGGCTCATGCCTGTAATCCCATATACTCAGTAGGCTGACAGCTGAGGATAACAGTTCCAAGCTAGCCCAGGTAGGAATGTTCTTGAGACTCAACTTCAATTCACCACCAAAAAAAAAAAAAAAACAAAAAACCAGAAATGGAGCCATGGCTCAAGTAGTAGAGTGTTAGCCTTGAGTGGACAAAAAAAGCTAAAAGACAGACCTGAGTTTAGGTTCCAGTACCAGCAAACATGCACACAAGAAAATACTATATTGGCAATAATAAGCATTGATAAGTTCTGATCATGTACCAGCCATCAATCACCAAGATGCCACCTAAACAGTATTTTTTTTGAACTTCCCAACAGTACTGTGAGAAACATATATTATTTTTTTTATAAATGGAGATGCAGGTTTGGAGAAGTTAAAGAACATACCTGCATATAACTATCAGGTGATAGGAAAGAGAAAATATTTTAGTCCCACATACACACAGCAGAGTGCTGTCACTCCATCTTCCTCCCGGTCATTCCCCCTTCCTGCCACACAGCACTGATTAGTCTTTTCCCAGAATTTCCCCCCCCTGGAGATCCTGGAATTGGCCTCACATTGCTTCTGCACTCTGCCTCTAAGCAGTCATTGTTACTTGATTAGGGTTGGCACAGAGGAGAAATTGTATTTGCTATCTGGTGAATACATACTTGTCAATGGAAGGGAAGAAAACAAATTTCTGGACTGGAGTGATTGTCCAAGAAAAAGTGCCATAGGATGATAAATTCAGTTCATCCTTGAAACAATAAATGTAGGGCCCATAGAAACACAGTTAATAAATTCTGAAGGTAGCTTCATTATTGGGTTTTTGCTGTTTTTCCAGCTTCTGGCAGCTGCTATTGTTAATCTATGTAAAGCCCATATGACCAATATGGCCACTTTATAGGTGAAAAACAAAGGCACAAAGAGGTTAAGTTACTTGGGAAAGATCACACAATTCATTAAAAGCAAAGCTGGGTTTCTAACCCAAGTAGTGGACCCAAAGGGGCTATACTTTTTTTTTTTTTGAAATGTATTAGTACTGGGGTTTGAACTCAAGAGTCTTGTGTTCTTGCTTTTGCTACTTGAACCATATCTCCAGGTCTGGCTTTTTGCTGGCAAACTGGTTATAAGATTCTCATGGACTTTCCTACTCTGGTTGGTTTTGAGCCACAATTCTCAGATATCAGCCTCCTGAGTAGCTAGGATTACAGGTGTAAACTGCCAGCACCCACCTACATATACGTTATAAATATACCACATCATTGCATGAAGGCAGAGATATGCTTTTTTACCCCTGTATCCTATGCATCTGGCACCTTTCTTGACAAAACAGAAGATGTAGGATATCTCCAAACAGAAGAAACAGGTTAATGATAACATAGAGGAAGAAATTCCAATAATATATTAGGGAATGATAAATTGGTTTCCACAAAGCAAGAGAATAGCAAACATAGGACAAATAAATTGAGGTTGGCCTAGGGAGTTTGGACTTTGTTTTCTCTTGTTGTCAGAGTTATCACTCTGTCTCTTCACATTTGTATTTGCCATGGTTGTTCTGCTTTGTAGTACCACACAGTGAAGATTATAAATAAGTATTTACTGCTGAGATGACATTCTAATACAATAATCAAGTCCCACGAACCCTGTGCTATATTGACAGAGATGGGAAAAGGTAGGATTTTCCATGAGGAAAGTCAGCATGAAGTAGGAGCTATCACATCCTGGAAAATGGTAAAGAATATCTCCAGTTCTAACGAGATCTTGGTTATTGACAACTACTTCTGCTTTTTCAAAATAGCACTAAATTAGAGCAGTTTAGAGTTGAAATTTTCTGAGCAACTCATGGTTCTTGTAGAGTGAAAGTATTTTGACACATTTTGTTGCATCATTGTTATAGCGGGTCCTATCTAAAATGAAGGAAAAGACATTTATCATCAAAATACTCTTCACTGAGAATTCATCTACAAGAAAAGACAGAAATGGATCAAATTCTTCTATAATCACCTTATTTCCCCATTACCATTCACAGTATGTAGGTCTTCTTGGAACTTGAATATCCTAAGAATAATTCTCTCTCTCAGAAAATGGAATCAACTCAAGTAGTATTGGTTGGCTGCTACTGATAAAGTTGAGAGAAATGATTCCTGAGATACCAATGGGAAGAGAGTGTGAAAGGCAAAACCCATTAAAAACCAGGGGGAATTGCCCATGAAATAAAGTAGCTTTGTGAATGTGGAGATGACTCTGATTTCTAGGGAGACAGGGCAGTAAATCAATGTCTCAGAAGAGATTTCATTTGTTGAATTCAATGACATTTTCACTCATCATGCTTTTTTTTTCTCATCTCAGGCAGAAGAGACCTTATCAGTTCTGAACAAAAATGAAGATAAACTTTTACTTGATTGTATTCTCCCATCTATAACCTCTTATCAGAGTGACAACACTAAGAATAAAACTGATGGTTTAAAAAAATCATCAGAGTGTTAATGAGAGAATCTGTGGCTGGTGGTAAAATACACATCAAGGCCTCATTTGAAGAATTAAGCAGGGTTGAGGAAGAACTGTTTTCAAAGGAGTTTCTCACAGGAATATCTGATACATATAAACATGTTAGAAATCAGTGCTTGATGAGTGCTTTTGAGAGGGGGAGCATTTGGTAAAATCAGATCTTTCTCCAAACCCTGTTTTCTTCCTTGTTGAACTGTTATTGTGAAATGAGTCATTATAATTTTTTGTTTTTTTTTTTTCTAGAAATGTGTCCTTGGCCATATAGGACTGAATTTGTCCACTCAGGATGTCATGATAAGTTATGGCTCTTAATTTTCTTTTCTTTTTTTTCTTTTTAGTGCAAGTACTTGGGCTTGACCTTAAAGCTAAGGGTACCACCTCTTCACTTTTGTTGCTTAAGTCTGGCAGGCTGGCATTCTGCTACTTGATCCACAGCTCCACTTTCAGTTTTTTGGTGATTAATTGGTGATAAGAGGCTCATAGACTTCTGCTCAGGCTAGCTTTGAACTGAGATTCTTATATCTTACACTCCTAAGTAGCTAGGATTACAGGCATGAGCTATAGGCACCTAGTTAAGCCTCTGGCACAAATTCTAATTTTTCTCTATGCAAATATGTCCTCTTGCCTATTGGAATATTCCTTCTGTTGTGCTCTTGGTCTTTAAAATTCAGCAGGCATTTATTTTCACACCTAACCTAGGGGCTAGAGTTGGGAAAGGCAGTAAAGTGAACAGACTTAGATTCTAATATCCCCTCTACCTCTTACTAGCCATGCTCCACTCTTGCAGAAATCTGCAGAGTCCTTGTAAGCCTTGATTTCTTTACTTATAAAATGGACTTTAGAGTAGTAAGGAGTCTTCACTTCTGTAAAGACAAGTATGGTAGTGTGCACAGCCTGGTTCATTGAAGGCTCAATGAATGCTACTATGATGATAAAGAGAAGCTAAGATGTAATTTTCATCATGGAGAAATTAATATTCCAGGAAATGAGAAAAGCAGACTAGTATCTCAAATCTATTTAGTTTCCTTGGCTAAAACTGGGGGCAGTGATACTTGTCCTAAAGGATTGTGATGAGGAACAAGCTGTATGATTCCCAGAAAGTATTTAAGTCTTGCACAGCACTTAGGAATTGGTCAGTATGTTAGCTGTGATGACAACCATGAATAACTGTACAGTTTCAAGTTTATACCAATCTTCTGGCTGCCTAGAAGGAAAAAAAAACAGACTTTGCTGGACAAAGGCAGAAAGGTATCGGTAGGAGAATGACTTTGAACTAGGTCTTGCAGTATGTGAAAGAGTCTTCCATGATGTCCAAGCTACATTCCCCAGTGGTTCAATTTATAAATAAACAGAACAACATTTAGAGCTAGTTAGGGTAGGAGGTGGAGATGGAAGGTGCGATAGTATGTTTTCAGTTGAGGGTAAAGGGACATGCAGACTTGTTGCCAGTAAAACTCAAAGTTTACAAAAACACAAATGCCCAGTGACGTATGCATACTGTCCACTTCACTGCTGCTCTACAGACTTAGTGACAGAGTGACAGCCTTTACCGGGAATGTTGCCACATGTTTATGTCTACTTTGGTTTCTTTTGGTTGGTTGGTTTTGGTTTTGTGGTAGTATTGGGTCTTGGACTCAGGACCTCTATCGTCTCTTTTTCTCAAAGCTGGTGCTCTTAGCATGTGAGCCACACCTCCACTTCTGGCTTTTTACTGGTTAACTGCATATAAGAGTCTCAAGGATTTTCCTACTCAGGCTGGTAGCAAACTGAATCCTTAGATCATCGTTATATCATAGAATGTCTAGAATTACAGGTGTGAGCAACCAGTAGCTGGCTTTGGAACGTGTTTAGAGCAAAATTTGTGGGGAATTAAATGTAAAGAGAGACAAACAGAATGGAGTAAACATTGACCTCCATTCAAACTGATTACATTGCCTTGTTCAGTTTTTATTTTCCACATCTTCAAGAAGTGATATTGATAGTCTTGAGCATATATAATATGCATAAACTGTGGGGCATTTTAGAAGGTCCTCAAAATATTTGCATGTCAATATGCAGTTATAGGTGGAATATATAACATAAACATAATTATATTTAACTATGTGCATATTTAATATAGATATAATTATATTTATAACTAAGGGCCAAGTCCCTAGCTAAGAGCTTTTATGAACTATCTCTGTTAGTCCTCTCAACCACTGTATCCTTGTTTTGCAAAGAAGGTAAGCAGAGATTCCTCAAGAATGCATGGCTGTCACATGGGGTTGGTGGAATGATTGATGGAAGGTTTTCAAAAAGCCCAGTTGGAAGATGTCAGGTGTCCTTTAATGATGAAGAATGTGGAAGCACCTAGACATGACACGGTCAATATTTTAAAGAAGCATACTCCCAGAGAGAGACACAGCTTTCCATGTCTCTCAGTGTCTCCCCTGGGCCATGTCATTGGGGACTGAACCACATGCCTGTAAGAAGGAATCTATTTGGAGCACAAATCTCCCTTTGCTGTTGTCAAGGTATAGGAGGAGGTATCTCTTGACACTTTGCTCTCTGAATCTGAATGTTCAGATGTCCTGTTCGTTGACCTGTCTGTCACTTACAAGTAATGAGTGCACACTTCTGCTAGTTGATGGAGAGGCAGTAAATATGAGCGTTATCCATTTCCTGGAAGCATTTCCCATGAGCCTTGGCTTTATATCTGTGTACTGTGCTCCAGCACTGACCTCTCAGTAATTTATCCAATATCATAAAACAGGCATGGAAAGATGAGAGCATAAACATGGTCCAGGGGTTCCTGATAAATGTGCCATATGCAGTTAAGATATAGATTGGGCTAGTACATTTCAAATTCATTAGGAGTTGTGGGGGGAAGGCCTTCCCAGGCCATAGAAGTTAGATACTCCATTGGGAAGTTGTTGGATGCATGGCACTGCCAGAAATAAGGACAAAGACTAGTTAGAGAAGGGAAAGGTAAGGGCTGGAGGAAAGGTGGAGGAAGAAAGAGATTCCAGGTGTGCTGAGTCCATATCTCCTGATACCCAAGCTGGCATCTTTCAGTTCCAGCTGCTATGTTCCAGCTTACCATCACCCCATGCCACACTGCTTTAAGCTGACCACGGATCACCCTGAAAAAATAAGGAGAAAACATGGTTCTACAGCTTTGCATCATTTGTCAGTTGTTCAAATCTTTCATTTATTTTTAGTTTTCTTCTTTAATTCATTTTTGCTCTGTTTCCATAGAGAGAAATCGTCATTAAGCTTCAGATAGACTGTAAGAATGTTCAGAATCCTTCTCTTACTTTGTCGGAGTGATTACCAGTGAAGAGGAAAGTCAGACATGAGAAGAGCGAAGCAACTAAATGCAGAAGGATGTATGTGGCCATTTATTGAGCATAGAAAATTATGAGGGAACATTCAGGGTTGAGATAATGCAAAAAGGGAAAAAAAGGATTTTGTGGTACATGAGATTGGACTTCCAAGGGTTTTGAATGAGGAATAAATTATTAAATTTTGCTTAAGTAGTCAGCAGCCAACTTCCCCAATGAAGCTGTTCGGTCAAGGGCAAGAATGCAAATTGCTTGGCTCTCCCTTAAGGCTGAGAGGTCAATACCTGCTCTCAAACCTGCAAGGCATCTATGACATCCAGGTTAAAAATGACACAGGATTTATTTGACTACTGAATGGTGTGAGCAGAAGAATCATTTGGGCTGCAATTGGGCAGACAACCAGAGAAAGGGAGCAAAATGTATGTGATTGTCACCTCAGTAGGAGGGAACGTAGCAAAATTCACTTTTTCCTCTATCAGTCTTCCCCATTTGCCTGGCCATTTTACACATTATTGAAGTTTTCAGCAATTGCTCCTCTTGGAAGCAATCTGTCTCTGGTAGACTTCATAGCTCCTACTTTGTCCTCAAATAGATTCCATACATCACTGTGACTCTTTGCAAACCTCACTGGAGTCAGAGTTAGATCATGAGCAATGGTTTACACATCTCTGTATGGCTACACGTGTCTAGAGCATATTCATTGCCTACAGTGTTTTCAATGAACATTGAAAGATAAATATACAGTGATACAGTGTTACCTTTACCTTAACCATGAGCCTTTAGGGAAAACCATCTGACATTTTCTTCTAGTTTGCTTTTCTGCAGCCTGAAGAAACCTCACACCAGTAACTTGAGATGTTCTCTGAGCTTCTAGTGATTTTGTTGTTGTTTATTTTTATTTGCTGGTCCTGGGGCTTGAACTCTGGGCCTGGGCACTGTCTCTGAGCTTCTTTGTCCTCAAGGATAATGCTGTCAGAGCGTCTGGTCTGGCTCTTTCTAGCCCCATGTGCTTATTGTCAGGATCCCATTCCTAATTAATAGTTTATTAACAAGTGACCTTTTTCCATTTGTGACTCACAGTGTGGCAGCTTGATCCTTCAAAACCACCAGTAAACAATTCCTTGTGTGTTTATTTTTTTTTTTATTGTCAAAGTAATGTATAGAAGGGTTGCAGTTACACTCACCAGGTGGTAGGTGCATTACTTCTCACACATTGATACCCCTTCTCATGTTTTTTCCCCAACTCCCTCTCCCCACCCCTCCCAATCATCTTTCTCCCCTTTCTCTTTCCTATTTCAAATAAACATATTTACAATATACCAGGTAACAAAGTCAGATACAGTAACAATATGAGATTAACCAAAGGGCAAAAAAAGAGAAGAGAAATGACTTAGTACATTAAAAACAACAATCATACAAGATAAAGTTCTGGTTTCCATATCCTAGAGATCCTTCATTTAGTCTCATCCTATATGACCTTATGTACCTAGGTTTTGAGCTATTGTGATCCTCTACTAGGAGAGTCCTAGATGTATACTAATTATTACAAATGAGGGAAACCATTGAGCCTATGTAGTCACAGTAGTCTTGTCCCATCACATCGGCCCCATTCCATTGATTAGATACAAGTTATAGGCCCTATCTGTCCTCAAGGAAAGGAGCTTCAGGGAGGGATGAGTATGGGTGGGAGTCTCTTTAGGGTCTACTCACCACATTCTCAAGGCGCACAAATCCTTGACAGAAGTCACAGAGTGTGCTTTTCTTGTGTTGTTGCTTGCCAACTCTATCAGGTGAAATTAAGTACATCTGTCCATAAACATCAGAGATGTCAAATGCTTGGAGAAATGTGAGCCATTTCCCCATCATGTCACTATGGTAAGTGAAGATGTCCAGATAGAGGGCTTTTACTTCCTCTGGTTCCAGACTCTAGGAACATATTGGAAGATAATGCACCTGGTAAAAGCTTACATTGGGTTATTATTTGAAGGTTTTTTTTTAAATGACTTGCCATTTCTAACTATATCACATCCTTTTGGTCAGCTTAGAAATATTAATTTATCATTGTTTTAAAATTAAGTGTAATCTCCTGGGTGGAGTATGGAATCTCTAATATGGATGAGAACTTAATAAAGATTTTAATAGGTAAAGCCACCCTCATAAAATTTATCTTTTGTTCTCTTATAAGAAAAATTGGAGAATTGTATTTTTAAAAAGCATCTAGATGTGAATGTAATAAAAATGTATTTCAAAGGGAAAAGAATGGGTTAATAACTAGAGAAACTATTCACTTGGTGAAAGAGAAATGACATGTATGCATTTGAGTCCATTAGGAAGGAGAAAATAGATCAGTGAATTAATTCATTTCCCTATCAATATTTTCTCCTTTGTGTGTGTGTTCCTTTCTATAATGCTGAGAATTTCCTTATTCTGCCACTGTGATTCTGTGATATTAGGAGTGATATTAATCTGGCTACTCTCGAGCCTGTGGCATAAAGGACACCTTATGCTGATCCTTAGGCTCAATGGAAGTCAGAGACGAGCAAAATTCATCTACACATAAAAATGTCCTTATGAGCTCATAGGGACACATTATTGATCTAAAGCTAATTTGTTTTAATAGAGGTTCTTAGTCAGCGATTATCAGTGCAAAGCACTATGTACTGTAGTATGTTCAATTTCAGCATGACATTGTTTTGCATTTGTACCAAAGATCACTACAGAAGGAAGAAAAGAATGTTTTACTAGCAGAAAAAGAGGAAAGCAATATCCATATATTTTATCTGTCTTGATGTAAGCACATCCAATAAGTGTAAGTAGTTCTTCATGGAAAGAAATTTTATCTGAATATCTTTTTCACCCATAAAGGTCTGACCCAGTGCTAGGCACATAGTAAGAACATAACCACCACATAGTAACTATTTATACAAACATTGCCATAGATATTTACATAACTATTTGCATGAACTATGTGAACATTTACATATACATTTACATATTTCTAGGACAAAATTTCATCATTGAAATGTTAATATTTGTTTGGTGATATTTTAGTTTCCAGCTACAGTCTTACTGCTAATTTCCCAGGATGGGGCTTAAACTTCAGATTCCACTCCCAGACAGCTGAGACTACAGGCAGACACCACAACAAATTTCGTACATTCTAATCATCATAATAATAGGAGACATTATTGGTGGTATTCATATAGCATCTCAAAAATATTTCATGTTTACAGCCAGGATCAGTGACTCATGCCTGTAATCATAGCTACTCAGGAGACTAAGATCTGAGGATCATGGTTCAAAGCCAGCCGGGGCACTAAAGTTCATGAGACTCTTCTCACCCTCTTCCTCACCTCTCTCCATTTGCTCCCCCTCCTCTTTCCCCTTGACCTCATTCCTGTCTCTACAAAATATAAGGCACCTTCTTGGTATTCATTTTGCTAAACTACAAATTAATTGTTCAAAGGAGTTACACTACTGGAATCCTCCCCTGCATATTCCAGTCTTTAGCTCCTGTGTTTGTATGTCTATACATATGACCCTGTGTTTACAATTTAGGTCTGACTTCCCCCTAGGAGAAAAAAACAAAACATGTTTCCTTTGTCTCTATGAGCCTGGATAGCTTCACTTAACATAATTAGGTCATTGCAAGGAAAAAGTCAGGTTTGGTTTTAGTTTGCCTTAAGTACAACTTAACATTACTCTCCTTATTTGCATAGAGACGATCTAGGCTGAGTCACAGATCCTTTGAAAGCCATCAGTATCCCCTAACCATTTATTGGTATTTTTACTTTCGTAGTTAACCTCTACAGGCAAGTAACACTGGTTTTCCATTTATACTTCTAGACTAAATGTACTTTAAAATGAACACACACACACACAGACACACACACACACACACGTGCGCTCACACGTCAAAAGAAGTAAAACAATAAAACAATGTAAAGGAGGATGAAGTGAGAATGCAAACAGCATCTAGATGGGATGACATTCCTACCACTGATGTGCCATTGGTCTGAGGTTGGGAGAACCAGCGTTGACAGGAAGTGGTAACAGTAAGGTATCCATCTCCATCTACAATTTTTTCTTCCTCCGCCTCCTCTATCACTTATCAGAAAAACTGTAACCCCATGGATCATTCATGTTTCCCTACTTTCTTATCTCTGCTGCCTGTCTTCCTTCATAGTAGAGCTGTTTCCTTCCGGGCACTGAATCTTACCTTTACACCTAGAAGTCCCCTGTAAATATTTGATAAATACATGAGTAATAGAACAGGTTGGAAGTAAATCAGTTGTGACTATTTTATGATAAGGGTCAAGGCTAAGGCAATGGGCAATGACAAGCGAAAGACTAAGCGTGAGTCAAATGAAACTAGAAAGCAAGAAATAACAGCCCAGGTTTGGGTCAGTGATTCCCAAACTTCAGTCTTCACACCTGTCATCTGGAAGCCGTGTTCGAATTTAAAAGGGGTTTCTGTAGGTCTGGAAGGTCAAGCTGGAGATTATGCATTTCTAACAAGCTAACCTAAGGATGCTGAAGAGTGAATTCTCTGTGGAGTTGTGATTACCTTTGGAGTAATTCTAGAAAGGAGGAGAATCAATGCAAATGCCAATATTTCAGTGCTACTTATCATAAGCTAGTCTCTTTGCAGTGTGACTATAGATGCGTCCCCCTCTGTTCTGGAACTCCTCAGTATAAGAATTCTGGTAAACTCTGGAGGACTCGGAAATAACCAATATTTTGGTTGGCCCTACACTTAGAATGACAGACTTTGAACGGTAACTGAAAAATACAGGCTGAAATTATTTTATAGGACACTATTTTTATGAGATATTTATGTATAATGTAGGCTCTAGTTTGATTAGGGATCAATTAGGTGCTAGGCTGTCTCACATTTTAACTCTTCTTAGACCATGAGTAAAATGAATATTGTAACATTTATGTGATGTTTTCCAGAGTCGTTCTAGTCCTCAGACTACCCTTCTTCCTGAGCACTCTTTCTTTCTGTCAACTGTGATATAACATATAGCTCATATATAACACCTATAACATACATAATATACATATAATTTTTCTAATGACATTATAATTATGTATAAACCCAAACAGGTAATAACATAAAATGATATAAGACTTAGGGAAATTCATTCTAATACCTATGATAGTAAACGTATAGGTCTATATAGCTTTATATATTAATCCTTATAATTCTTTTTACATATTTGGTTTAGGAGATCTTTGCATAGTTCCTCTCTTAACACAGTGATAAAACAAAATGTGAGCTGGTTATTTATTTTTATTTGCTGGGATTTGTGACTTGCTTCATAAGGAAATTTGCTGTGGTATATGATCTGATTCATGCAGGACTTGCCTCAAAATGTAATCATAAATTTTGAAGAGAGAGAGAGAGAGAGAGAGAGAGAGAGAGAGAATGAAGAAACTTTAGCCTGAGGGATTTTTGCAAAGACTTATAGAGTTTGGTCACCTTCAGACAAAATCCAGTGCTTCAAGGAGTCTTCCTTCCGCATGATAATGAAAATATTATGTAAAGTTAACTAAGTACTCCGCTACTCATAACATGTCCTCACTTTTCATGGATTATTGTTTTTCCAGAATGGCCATGTTCCTTGATCGTTCTCAATAACAGTAAAGTCTAGTACACTGAAATGAATTGTCAGAGCTGGAAATCACAGGCTACAGGCCCTGAGAGATGATAACAGCACCTTTTCAAAAGTGAGGTCAGACTGAAGGATGGCAGACAGACATTTCTCCAGTGAAGTTACTTTGGGGCCAAAACATAATCGTTCACATGAGTTTGTAATCCCTTCCATTTCAGGGAGAAAATATAGAGATATTTTGTTTTCCTCCTAAAGAAGGACTGAAATGAGATGCGTTTTCATCTGAGCTAATTAATTCGCCATTGTTTTATTTCTTCCCTTTATGATTTTTATTAGTATACATGAGGATAATGGGAATATTTCATTGTGAAATTTTCATGCATGTATATAATGTATCACAAACTCACCCCTTATTGCTCTTCCTGACTCCTTTCTCACTTCTAAAACAATCATAGTACCAGGCTGCATTTTTAATCTGTATGTTTATTTATTCTGTTTTTCTTACCCCCTTCCTGAACCTATCCTACCCAATAGAATCTGGTTTACTTTCCTGTCATGTATTTTCTTTACTGTGTATTAATTGCATCATGGGGTTTCTCCATGGTGGTTCAGATGTGCATACATATTTATTGCAGTCAGTATAGTCTTCTCTTTCCCACCTCTCAATTCTCTATTGATGAGCTGTTTTTGTTTAGGTTTTTTATATTTCATATTCATGCACAGTTGTAATGTAGTTGTCAACTGACTCTTCCATTTTCCCTCTCTCCTCCGCCATCCCCTAGAAGGAATCAGTATAATCTGGCATTTTGTCATAGGAAAGTCTTTCTTCTCTTTATCCCTCCTTTCCTTCTTCCTTCACTGATCTCATTATTTTCCATTCATTCTGTATGAAGTTAGCCTCACTAACCACATGCCTTGCATATTTGTTTTAAATGCAGAAACCCTTTAAGGGCTGATGGCCACATGTGAGCTGTCTTTTTTTTTTTTTTTTTCGTTGAACTGTGGGCCTGGGTGCTGTCCATGAGCTCTTCAGCTCAAGGCTACTGCCCTACCCCTTGAACTATAGCCCCACTTTCCATTTCCTATTGGTTAATTGGAGATAAGAATCTCACATTCTTTAGTTCCTGGGCTGGCTTTGAACCATGATCTTCAGATCTCAGCTTCCTGAGATAGGCGTGAGACACTGCTCCTGGCTAAACATGTGAGCTGTCTTAGTGGTGGTTCTACCTCTTGTAACCAATCCTGAACCCTTAGAATAGGTACTCACCTGGGAGGAAAACCAAGGAAGCCTCAACTACATTACTTTGTCTCATCTTTTACCCCCAAATATATGGAAATATATGTTCCTAAGAAAACATCTGAGTAAAATGCTAGCAAATTTAATTCAATATAGAAGAAAATGCCCCTTCAGTAATGTGAGCTTGATGTAATACCAGGAAATATATTAATTATTATTAATTTTTGTGTGCTAGTATTGGATCTTGAACTCTAGGCTTTGAGCTCTCTCTTGACATTTTTTTTCTCCTGCTCAAAGTTGACACTCTGCTACTTGAGCCATGCGTCTACTTTTGCATTTTTTTGCTTGTTAATTGGAGCTACGAGTCTCATGTATTCAAAGCAAAATCCTCAGATTTTAGCCTTCTAAATTGCTAGGATTGCAGTTGTGAGGCAGAAGTGCTTGGATTAATTAAATTTAAAATAACTGTTTTTAGAATGACTTTAGAATGTTTTTAGGATATTTTTCAAAGAAGAAAGATGAAATAACTTAAATGAATGCAAAAATATATGATATAGTAAATATGCATTATGTTAACTTTTCTTTTCACTACTAGGGATTAAACACAGATACGATGCTAATCCTATTATTTTTTTTTAAATAACCTTAGGTTGGAATAAAACTTTTTTATCTTGAAAAGGGAAAGTTACCAGGAATCTCCAGCTGGCATCATGTTTAATTAAGTTAGAAATAAAACAAGAATGAACACTGCCATTGCTTTTATTGATTGTCAAAACAGAATCAGGCAACAGAGTGAGACGGAAAAAAAAAAAAACAAGCAGAAGGATCAAAAAAGAATACACTGAACTTTCCTGATGAAGAGAGTCTCTTGGGGGTATGCAAGAAAACCATTAGAACTAAAAGTGGTTTTACTAAGTTTGTTGAATAGAAGACAAACATATAAACCTAATTAGCCTTTCTCTATAATTATAATTACCACTTAAAATGCAGCAGAAAAAATTACCATATGTAATAGCTAAATATAAGGGAACTAAGAATGAAACAATAAGAAATTCAAGACCCGTATGAAATAGAAAATTGTATTGAAGGTTATAAAATGAAGATCAAAATCAATCATCCATACCAGTCATATTCAAACGCAGGTAGGTTAAACAATATCAATTTTTAGTTAGTAATTCTAGAATTACAATGACATTCCACTCAAAACTCATGCTGGATTTTTCATGGAACTTGAGTGTGAATTTTCTATAAATAATTTTAAGTCAGCAGGGTTAAAAATAGCCATGATAGCTAGGTTCTGGTGGCTCATGCCTGTAATCCCTATTACTAAAGAGGCTGAGATCTGAGGACTGTGGTTTAAACCATCCCTGCCAGAAAAGTCTTGAGACTTTTATTTCCAAGTAACCAGCAAAAATGCCCAAAGTAGAAGCATGGTTCAAGTGGTAGGGTGTAACCCTTTAGTGAAAACTCTAAACAAGAATTCATTGCCCTGAGTTCAAACCCCACTACTAGATAGGTGAATTAATGAATGGACACAGCAAAATAAAAAGAGTGTACAAAACCGTACAGAATCTATTCTTCCCTGATGAACTCAGATCAGAGGTTGGCTTTGGCTTTGGGGAAGGATGATGTGGGTATCTGATTCCTTGTTGACAGGGAAAAAAATCATATAGGTGAATAGCAAAGAAAATAAAACCAAACATGTCTGCAGGAAGAGAAAATGGTAGCTACCACTTCCCAGGGCATCCTTTGGCTTCCAGCTCTTCCAGCTTTCCCCCTCCTTAAGCAGTTACCCACAGCTCTGTAAATGTTAGAGTGACATTTGGACTTGGCTTGTGTGATCAGCTTGCCTGCGAGGCCAAGCTCCCCTGGGGTCCCTCCAAGCTCCAGTAAGTCCATACAAGGCTCCCTGGCCTCACCTCCCAGAGCTAGCAATAACATTTACCAGCTACAGTTTTCTCCATTTTCAAATATTTCCACGGGCTCACGTGACACTGAACATCCAACTCCTGGGTAGTCTGGGACTTAAAGAATCTGATTTGGAGAAAGGAAAGCCCTTCTTGAAGAACTTTTAACATTTGCTTTTCATTAAAGGATGGACTTGTGTTTTAATCAGTCTGATTCCCCCTGGGATGCTGATATGTTTGGGTAAACTTAATTATTAAAATCTCTTACCTGGATGCAAGGGAGATGAGTGCCCCTTTGACTAACATTCATATTGGAAGAAAGTGAAAATGTTGTGTCTAGTTGGTTTTAGAATTGTATCTTAGTTCACACAGAAACCTTTTCAATCTGCAAAAGCAATAAGGGCTTAACTAGGGAATTCTGCAATTATCAGTCATAAGAATAGATTTGCCATTCAGGAGCCTCATTGGATTTAATATATGATAAGACTGGGTTTGAGGAGATTAGAGTCATGTATGTGGTCTGTCTCATTTGCTACACTGTCCCCTACCCATGTGCCTGAATGAATGAATGAATGAATGAATGAATCAATGAGGGAGGAGTTAGGTATCCAGAAACCAAAGGAGCCCTGTGATAATATTTTCTTATTTTTTTCCAGGGCAGAAACTGAGACTCAAAGATTGCAATGATTTGTCTAGTCAACAGGCTTCTAAGTGGTATGCCTTATATCTAGCCTGAGTAAATGTTAATTATACTACTGTTATGTATACTTATAGAACTGCATCTATGCCAAAAATGAAAGTACTGGCAGAGAAAGTTACAAATGAATGACACAATAGAGTTCCAATTAGTAAGTGTTATTTAGGAAAAATGGAAAGAGCCTAACCATTAGGCTGCCTTCGAAGTAGTACATGTTGCAGATAAAAATCTATTGATGGGGATAAAATTAGTATGTGAAAAATTGAGGAGAAACAAGGTTCATATGATATCGGAGTATCTTCTCCAACAGACTCCCTAGCAGAGGAAGAGTCCATAATTTAAGAGTAGGGACCGGTGTAACACTAAGTGAATGATCAAAATATCACCAGGAGAAGACATCTAAATATTGTGAAGTGAGTGCTTGATGCCATGCCCTGAGAGGGCATAATGTAATTTTCATAATATTCCTGCCCCCAAAAGATTTTATTTTATTTTATTTTAATTGTGGAAAACAAAACAAAACACTGATGAGGCTGGGAGTTTAGCCTAGTGGTAGAGTGCATGTCTAGCAAGCACAACAACTGGGGTTCGATTCCTCGGTACTGCAAACATAGAATCCTGGAAGTGGTGTGTGGCTCAAGTGGTAGAGCACTAGCCTTGAGAAAAATCCAAGGATAGTGAAGATCTTCACTAACCATACAACAGACAAAGGCCTCATATCTAAAATATATCAACAGCTCAAAAAATTGAATCACTCCAAAACTAATCTCCAAAGTAACAACCATCCCATTAAAAAATGGGCCAAAGACTTAAAGAGAGTCTTCTCTGAAGAAGAAATAAAATGGCCTATAGACACATGAAGAAATGCTCATCATCTCTGGTCATAAAAGAAATGCAAATCAAAACAACGCTAAGACTCCACCTCACTCCAGTTAGAATGGCCAGGATCAGGAAAACTAACAACAACAGATGCTGGAGGGGATGCGGCCAGGAGGGATCACTACTACACTGTTGGTGGGAGTGCAAACTCAGTCAACCACTATGGAAAGCAGTATGGCAGTTCCTCAAAAGGCTAAACATAGAGCTCCCCTATGACCCAGCAATTCCACTACTTGGCATTTACCCAGCTGTCCAGAAACAAGGACATACCAAATCCACTAGCACAGTGATGTTCATTGCAGCACTATTTACCATAGCAAAGATATGGAACCAACCCAGATGTCCTTCATTTGATGAGTGGATCAACAAGATGTGGTATTTATACACAATGGAATTCTATGCTGCTGTCAGAAAGAATGACATTGCCTCATTTGTTAGGAAATGGAAAGACTTAGAAAAAATCATATTAAGTGAAGTAATCCAAACTCAAAGGAACATCGGCCCATAGTCTCCCTCATTTGTCATAATCAGTAGAAGCCTTGGGCTCTCCTAGCACAGATTTACAATAGAACAAAATCTAGAGACATTAGGCCAAATAGTATGACACTAAATGTAAGGACCTCCAGGATAAGGAAACAAAAGCCATATAATGCGTGATTGTTGTGCTTAATGTACTATGTTATCTCTCATCTCTTTTGCCATCCCTTGGTTATCTCATATTGTTACAATATTTCACCATGTTATCTGATATATTTTATATGTGCTTAATTAGTTCTTTGAAATTGGATGGGGAAGGGGGGAAATCAAGATAAGCCGGGGGAGGGTGGGAGGGAAATAGAGACCATGTCATAAGAAAGGGTATCAATGTTTGTGAAGTTATGCACCTTTTATCTGGTGAATATAATGGAACCCTTCTATTCATCACAATTTAAAAAACCCCAAAAACTGATGAGACCAAATCTGAGGCTATTTGATCAAATCATTCTTTTCTCTTTTTTGGTTTGTCTCGGGGATTAAACTCTGGGCCTGGGTGCTGTCACTGAGAAACTATGCTCAAAGCTAGTGCTCTAACACTTTGAACCGTGGACTGCTGGCTTTGAACTGACAGAGTCAGATCTCAAGCCTTCTGAGTAGCTAGGCTTACTAGCCTGAGCTTCCAGCGCCTCGCAATCATTCCCTGTGAAAGGACATAAAATGGAAGTCACTAGGGGCAATAATTAATTCCAGGTAGCCCACTGGGAATACAGTCTCAAAGGAGGAGGAGTAATTTAGAAATTACAGAAATCTCAAAGCAGACAGAGGCTGGGAGTGTGTCGACCTGGAGAAAACTGGATGAATTCATTCTGGTTGGAAGGAAGGTGATTGAGCCTTGCTCAGTCTAAGTAGATGAACAGAAAATATTCCACACAGAGTGAGTGGCCAGGGCACATTCAAAGGGCCAATGGCAAAAGCCAGCAGGAGGAGTGGGGACCAGTGATCTAGTACAAGGAATCAGTACTATGTTGTAAGAAGTATAAGGCCTCATGAGAGACCTTTACTCAAAAGTAACATGATCTGGCTCGATTTACAATGTGAACAATAGTTCAACTTTAAGAAAAAAAACTAAAAATAAAAAAATAAAGTGAGGCGGTTTATACCACACTGTGGACACGACAATTGTGGCTTAAGGCTAACCCAGACAAAAGATTAGCAAGACTGTATCTCGAAGAATACGTTGAGCACAGAAATTCTCACCTGAAATCCCAACTATATGGAAAGTAGGTGTGGAAGGATTGGAGGTGAGATGAGGCTAAGCATCAAAACTCTATTTGAAAAATAAATTAATGCAGAAATAAAATCTGGGGATTTGGCTCAAAGGGTAGAGACCTTGCCTAGCAAGTACGAAGCTCCGAGTTCAAACCTTCTCCCTATAAATAAATAAAAAAGGAGAAAGCCAAAGTAATTAAAAAAACACAGAGATGGCTGTGATAGAAAAAGAAATATTTCAAAGAAATATTTCAAAGTTGGTACAATAAAATAAGAGAACTTTCCATTGGGAGGTAGCTGTCGCCTACTCATCAGATATTTCTTTTCTTGTTAGTAGTTCACAGTACAATTAGTGGTTGACTTCAGGGCACTGAACTCGGGGGGGCCCTGCATCATAAAGATAGCTTGGAAAAAAGCCTTCAGAGGTGACAAATGTCATGTACCTCCTATCTTCCTTTCTCTACTCTAATACTCTTTCTGGCCCATTCATTTCTAACACTTAGTATCTCAGCCTGGTGTGCCTGCCTCGTGTGCAGTTTTGGCAAGCTGTATGCAGGGAGGGAGCCAGCTATCTTGTTCCCTGCACACATATAAACTCGTCAGCTGTAGGCTGGGAATGTAATTTATGATACACTTGGCCTGCCCTATAAAACAGCTTTCTGTTTGCAGGGAAATGGAGCCCTGACAGGAAGAAATGTTTATGGCTTAATTGGAGCCAAGTTCTGCATGGTGTCTGCAGAAGCAGCATCCTGAGCCTGATGCATCCCAGTCACCCGCCAGACAGTTACAACTCTGTTGCCCTAGCTTTTGGCAAGCTAAGTCTAACATCAGGCTTTTGCTCATTATCTACCCCAAGATGCCAGTACCTTAGGGAGTGATAACCATAGCCCAAGCCACCACTGGCCCTCCATTCATCCTTAGCACATAGGTTTAGGACATAATGGTTGCATACTTCAAGGTCATAAATCACTTCAGGATGAAACTATCTGATGCCTTACTCTTTGAAATCAAGTTCTTGCTAACCCATCTTACTAGAGGCTTGACATTAGCCCATTTGAGATCGGCCATTCTTTCATGTATGTGCAGTAAATGATTATCCTTTTGATGACTATTTGGTTTTGTTCTTTGTTTTTCTCCCTAGTGTACTACAATAACACTTTGTCATTTATATTCCTGAGCTGGAAGGACTGGGTTGATCCAGTAATTACCCTGGGCCCCCAGGTCTAGCAGAGAGCCTGGAAATGCATTGTATATATTCCAAAACTGGGTATTGGATAAATATCACTTAAATATTGACAGAGGAAATCTAATGATTAGAAATGGAAACTGCAGATGATGTAGTTTCCCAGAAAGAATTTTCTATTAAGTATTGTCCAGGGGATTAATGCATCTGCCACAAGACCTTACATAGAATCCAATATTCATATCCATTCTAACAGTTGCAAAATTATGAGGATTTCAATATAAGGGACAGTTAATTAACTCAGTGTTTGTGAAATCTGCTGTGTATCAATGCAGAGCTGTGAGGTTCCATCTAGTAATTCTTTCTGACTCAGCTACATCCACTAAAGGATATACATTGTACTTTATGTGCTGTGTGAGTTGCCTGTGGTATCTAGCACTGTTTCAAATCCTTCATATTCTGATTCCAGTTGATTCTGTTTCAAGAGGTGTTGGAGCCAGGGGCTAGTGACTCCCCTTTATAAATCCTAGCTTCTCAAAGATGGAAATCTGAGGTTTGATTCAAAACCAACTCAGAGAGGCAGGCAAATATAAGAAGCTTTGTATCTTCAATTAACCAGAAAAAAACTCAGACTTGGAGACATGGTTCAAGTAATAGAGTACCAGACTTGAATGAGAAAGCAAAGGAAGGAAGAGCTGAGGCCCTGAGTTCAAGATCGAGGAACAGCATAAAAAATAAATGAATAAAAAGAACTGTTGCAAAGAACCTATGTATAGTGTGTGTTTATTGTATTACAAGTTAAAGAAAAAATATATTACGTGAACCAGACCCAGAGAAACATAGGTTGCATAGTTTCCATCATTTATAATAACTAGAATGGGCCTATAAATCTACAACTAAACTCAATGGATAGTAAAAGACAAAAATTATGCTTGGACATGATCAATCAAAGAGTACCCTTAACATTCACACAGTCGACTAAAGAAGGATCTTCTTTGTAGAGGACCACAAGTGTTCAATTGCTATGTGCATATGATCATATAAAATGATGCTTATCAAAATGAACTCCAAGAAATGGAAACAAGCATTTTTATCATTTTACTTTTGGTGGGTTTTATTGTTGTTCTGTTTCTTCCTTTTGTCATTTTTTAAATTTCTATACCTTTGGTCTTGTACATTAGAGAGCACAGAAATGATGGGACCAAGGGTAAACTAAGGCAGCCAGGGAAACTAGACACTATGTTGAAAATGAACTATATAACTTGCTGGTGGAGGGAGTGGAGAGGGAAAAAAAACTGGGAGAAAACAAGGGAAGGACTGTCACTGTTCGAAAAGAAGTCTAGTCAGTACTTGTCTTGTGTAACTGTAAACTCTCTGTACATCACTTTAAAAAATTATCATTATTTTTTTTCTGGGGCTTGAACTCAGGGCCTGGACACTGTCCCTGAATACCTTTTACTCAAGGCCAGTGCTCTGCCACTTGAGCCGCAGTGCCACTTCTGGCTTTTTTTGTGTATGTGATACTGAGGACTCAAACCTGGGTTTTTGTGCACGCTTGGCAAGCACAGTACAATTAGGCCAAACTCCCGACCTCCTAAAAATTATTTTAAATTATAGAAAAATTAGATAGCAGCCATAAGTATCCTATAGTCCTCTCATAGTGGAGATATAAAAGTCTCATTTTTCCAGCAATGTCATGTCTTATCATGAAGACACAGGTGAATTGTCACCAACCAGGGCACAAACTCCGGGTTCCAGCATTTTTATGGAAGGTTAGTCACGCACACAATGCTTGCCTGACTGGTTTTAGTTGCTGCTGCTCCAGAACCCCAGAGAGAAAGCAGGTGTTTACCATAAATTACAGCATCATGGGCCAAAAGTCTACATCAACTGATGTCATGCAACTCAAGGCCCCCTACAGGCAAACACAGATTACTCACAAGAATGTAGGATCTCAATTCCCAGGAGCCAATGCTGTGATCATCATCAAAGTAAATGCTTCTTGGGAGGCTGAAGAGTTTAAATGATTCCCTTTTCTGCCCATGGCAAGCATAACAAAATGACAAGCAATCTTCACACATGAGAGAAAATATGAGAGAAGCATATTTTCATTTCTCATTGCTTCTACTTAGAAGTGAAGTTTAAATACAGCATCTCATATTTTAATATTATCTTTTGTAAATTTCACTTAGTTCTCTGGGGAAATGATACTTGATTGCAAGATTATTTAATTTTTTAATTGGATTAAAAAATTTAACTGAAATGGCATGTAGAGCATTTTACATCTTTTCAAAAGCTATTTCATTTATTTATTATCCTAGTCACTTAAATGTTTAGAAAAATACCTGAAAATAGGGGCTGGGAGTTTGACCTACTGGTAGAGTGAATGTGTGAAGACCCAGGCTCAATTCCTGAGTACCACATACATAGAAAAGTCAGAAATGGTGCTATGGCTCAAGTGGTAGAGGGCTAGCCTTGAGAAACACAGTGCCCAGACCCTGAGTTCAAGGCCCAAGACTGGCAAAAAGAAAGAAAGAAAGAAAAATATCTGGAAATAAGGATCCTTTAAGAGTAGTGATGGTTAGGTCTTTGTAGTAGGGTTGGCAAAGATTTTTTATGTATATATGTCCATAATTAGTAGATTAAAAATATGAAGTATGTGCTGGTTCATGAGAGTGTGTTTGTGTGTGGGCGTGAGTGGGTCTGTGTCCTCGTGACCTGGGGCTTGAACTCAGGGATGGGCACCGTCACTGAGCTATTTTGCTAGTGGGCAGTATTCTACCACTTGAGCCACAACTCTACTTGTGGCTTTTTGGTAATTAGAAATAAGAGTCCCATGGAATTTTTGGCCTTGGCTAGCTTTGAACTGCAATCTCTTCAGATCTGAGATTCCTGAATAGTTGGAATTTCAGTTATGAGCTTTTATGGGTGTAGGAGGGGAAGGGCCTATGTACTATTTAAGAAAAATAAAGTCTTAATTTTACTTTTCTTTAAAAAAAAGAATAAGAATAAATGACTGAGGAAATCAAGATTCTTTGAGACAAGTCTAATGTATACTAGAAATAGTGGGTCCCATTTTGCTGGGAATTTAAGCATAATGTAGATAAAAGAAATGGACAAGGCAGACTCATTCTCTTTCACCTTGGATTGTTTGTTTCACTCAACAATTACACAGAGAACTTCTTCCATATACATTTCTACCACATGGATCAATATTCAAGTCTCCTTCCTTTATTTCAGGGGGCCTTGGACTGATAGTAGAAGGGTAGAATTTTCCCTCTGGTCCTAAGATGGGAGTGTAGAAAGAAGCCATGATTCATTGAGGTACGAGGAAAACAATCATAAAATAAGAAAAAAATGCTAAAATAGGTGCTAAATATCGCCATGATAATCAATAGTATAAGCCTTAGCTTATGCATAGGGCTGAGGTTCTATGCTGAAAAGCTCAAAGTCTACCATCTTTGTCCCTCCCTGCTTCCTCCTGCAATGACACGATTACTCAGAGAAAAATGGGACATTGCTTCTTCTTCTCTCATCTGGTGAACAGAAGTCCTACCCAGAGTAGCTGCAGCCTCAGCAATGGAAAGCTCCACACTGATTGTCTAAAACAAAACTTGAACAAGTGCATGGCTAAGTACTCTTTTTCATGGAGAAGATGGTTTGAAGGGAATGAGATCTTGGTTACAAGCAACTCAAAGGCAGAAGGCAATTGAAGAGTGGCAGAGACCTTGCTGGATTTCTTGAGGATGTGTGCACCAGCAGCTGTAAGGCCGTGGGGAGCCTTGACCCACTCCCAGCAGTGTGTAGAGTAATCGTTTCACCCTAAGCCATTCCACTTTGGGTTACAAGTGCTGAAACCAGAAGGATTTTGCATGTTGTTGATGCAAGTCAGCAGCCACCATCTGTCATCACAGCATGAGGCACACATTGATAATGCTTTATGAGTGCCAGTAAACACATTACATCAGCAAATACATTAAAGCATGTCAGACATATCAGGCCTATGAGCTAATGGAGGACATCAGGCCTAGGCTATATGCAACGTCTCCATCAGACTACCCAGCGTTTGCCTCAGGAATGGTCAGGTGATGAATTTCTGAAGCTGCCCTTGAGACTTCCATTCAGCTTGATCCCTCACTCACGCTGCCCCCCATTCATGTCCAGTAAACCTGACAATTGTCTGCATGCCCAGAGTCAGCTCTATGTGAAACCAGCTCTGCCCCCTGAGCCAGCATCATACCCCCGATGGATACTGCCTGCAGATACCACTGGACTCAACAACTGTGACTGCATTCCTGGCTAGTATCTGACACCTTTGGTGATTGAGTTTGCATGTATATCCACTGTTTTACACTTGCTCATAGGCCACGCCTGCTAGAACCTTGAATCAGTTTAACTCTTCCTAGCCATCATAGAACCTCAATATTGCAAAGTGTACTGTGTGATCTGGGAGTTAATATTATGAGTTAAGACTAAAATAAAGGACCTGTGATTTTAATTGCCCTGGCTTGTCAAATGACCTCAGTCTTACTTGGGGAATTCACATAGACAAGATTTACTTAGCATGTGAATTTGCTGTTGTTCAGTAAATTGTGATGTTGTAGAAAGACAAAAATTATCCATTTATCTTCCTGACCTAGCTTGCTCATGCCAGGAATCCTGTGATGCTAGAAGCTGTAAAGCAAAATGGCCAGCAAAGAATCAGTACAAGGAATCAAATGCAGAGAACAAGGGAAGACAAAGACAAGAGGGACTTATTAGGCTCACGCTTGTCCAGCTGGTTATAGAAAGCTGTGCATACTTTCAGGGGCAATTTGATGTAAGGCATGACACAGCTTTTGGGGGCATTTATGCATGTTTGGTGGTAATTAGAGTAGAATATGGTCACATTTGAAGTCATTCTCAAGCCATACACAGATCTATCAGGAAGGGTTTAATTATATTCTCTCCAGGGACTTAAGAATGAGTTTTCCACCAACACTGGCTAAACAAAAAGTTATTCTTATCCAGGTACTACCCTTGGAGACCAGGCATAAAAATAAAACTGTACTTGCCCTTGGCGATCTAAAAGACTGAACTTATTTTCAAAGCTTTAGCTACAGAGGAACAATTTTGAAGCTACTGCTCTATGGCTAAATAGGTGACTGCTTCGAAACAGGCTCCTCACTGCACATATTGAACAGACAAAGGGTAAAAAAGGAACTCCCTAAGGAAGCCTGAGCAAATGATCTTACTAGTAAATGGCTTATACTGATTCAGGGTAATACCTAGGAAGGGCAAAATAGCCAAACGTTGGGAAATGTCCAAACAGAGACAAACCCACAAACAAAGCCATTGGCCTATGCCTCTAATCCTACTTACCCACCAGGTTGAGGTCTCAGGATCATTGCTCAAAGCCAACTCAGGCAGTCCCAGTCCATGAGACTCTAATCTCCAATTAACTAACAAAAAGCTGGAAATGTAGTTGTGGCCCAGTTGGTACAGCACCAGCCCAAGAAAGAAAGGATGAGAAAAGAAAGCCTGAAGTTCAAGCTCTAGCACTGGTACCAACCAACTAAGCAAACAAAAACATGAATAAGAAATATACCTATTGTTGGTAGAATCAACATCTAAACTTGTGACAATGTGCTATCTAAAGTATCTAGTTTTCAACTAAAGCTGATAAGTTGTACAAACCATATACAGAGATAACTGTGGGCAATAGAAATCGTCTTTTAGTGGCCCTCTATATTGGACTTCACTGCCAAAAACTATAAAGTAAGTAGCTGTTACATATATGTGTGTTCAGAAAACTATATTTAAAGAATTATATGAGGGCTGATATAATAGTTCATGCCTGTAACCCCAGCTAAGAGGGAATTCAAAATAGGAAGATTTCAGTATAAATCTAGCCTGAGCAAAAATACTAGTGATAGCCAATGTTAAAAATAAAAGGCAAGTGTAGCGATTCATATCTCTAATTGTTTATAGCTTTGTTGTCTTTTATCACGTACAGTTTAGTAGCTCAATCTTGTGAGGTTATTGGACATTTTATGCTGAGTACTTGAAAGAGAGAAAAACAAAAAAACATGAAAATGAAATGGAGAGAATTAAAGAGATTAATCAAAGTTGCTTATAACCTTCATTTTCGCTACATGGGCATGTATACTTATTTCTGAAGCTTTGTTAAATGTTTTGCATCAGCAGTCACTACACCTAGTTCAGGAGTCCATCTTAAGGACTGAGTGTATTGTACATGCCTGTGATTCCAGCTTCTTAAGAGGTAGCAAAGGAGGGTCATGGTTCGAGGTCACGTAGGTCACAGAGAAAATAAATTGAGACATATCAAAAAGCAAGTTGGGCATGATTGTACATGCCTGTAATCCCAGCTAGGTGGGAAGTAGAGGACAGCCCCAGGCAAAAGCCTGCAACTTTATCCGAAAAATAAACAAAAGGAGTCCTGCAGATATGACTCAAGTGGTAGAGCATTTACCTAGTATGTGTGAGGCCTGAGGTCAAACCTTAGTACAACTATAAAAACCATGCTCATTAAATAATAACAACTCATAACAATATGGTATTGTAATAATGACTCATCTACAAATCTCCAAGAGGAAATTTTGGAATTAGTAAAGTTAATCTAAGTGAAAAATTTTCTAGAAGGTTTTAGCAGTGGATTTGAATTTTCAGAAGAAAGAATTAATTTGAGGATAAATCAGAGGAGATTATACAATCTGAATAGAAGAAAAATTACGATAAACAACTTCAGAAAAATACAAGGCACCATTAAATGTCCCCACATAAGTATAACGGAAAAAGGAGAGTGAAAGAGTGAGAAGAGAAGAAACACTGAGATGATGCCTACAGACATACAAATTTGATTTAAAAATAATAAACTACACATTGAAAAAAATAGATGAATTCTAAGAAGGAAAATTGCAAAGAGAATTTTATCTTTGACTTGTACTTTATAAACAATGATACTATAAATGGCAAAAAAAAAGCAAAGATAAAGATAATTTTTTGAAAGCTTCAAAGGAACACACACACACATACACACACACACACACACACACACACACACACACACACACACACACACCACACATACACATATACAAGAGCATCACAGTGAGATTAACAGTCGACATTTCTTCAGGAAAAGTGGAGGTTAAAGGCTATAAGATGGCACACTGAGTGTTGAAAGAAGAACTGTCAGCTCAGAAGAATATAACCAGAGAAGCTGTCTTTCAAAATGAAGGTCAATTAGACATCCTCAGATAAACAAAAGCAGAGAATGCGTGCTAACACACTTACCATATAAGAACTACTTGAAGATTTTCTTTATGCTGACAGAGACAGCAGATGTTAATTTATGTGTGTGGGGGGAGGGGAGGAGAAAAAATATAAAGAGTTCCAATAAAGGTAATTATGTAGGTAACCATAAAAGACAGTATAATTACATATGTCATTTTCTTTCTCTTTTTAACTGATTTAAAAAGAAATGCATAAAACAATATATAAAATTATGTTGTTGTGCCTATACCACATAGAATTGTCTTGTATTTGATAATTAAAATTCAAGTGAATCATTTCTTTGGGAAGAGAAAATGATACTAGATGGTAATTTGAATCCACAGGAAGATACAAACAGAATCAGAGATGGTAAATAATGAGCCTAATTTTTTTTTTAAAAAAAAAAAGCTCCATAAACATATTGGGAGTCCCTTTTTATGTCACCTCCTTAAAAAGATGTCAGATTTTTTTTTCTTTTTTTAGAATTTTATTTCGGGATAATGCATACAGGGGTTATAGTTACATTTGTAAGGTAGTAGGTGCATTACTTCTCACATATTGATACCCCTTTTCATGGTTTTTTTTTTTTTTGCCAGTCCTGGGCTTGGGCTCAGGGCCTGAGCACTGTCCTTGGACTTTCTCAAGGCTTAGCACTCTACCACTTGAGCCTCAGCACCACTTCCAGCTTTTTTTTTTTATGTATGTGGTACCGAGGAATCGAACCTGAGTCTTCATGCATGCTAGGCAAGCACTCTACCACTAGGCCAAACTCCCCGGCTCCCTTTTTCATGTTTTTGTCATTGCTTCCCTCCCTCCACCTCTCCCAATCATCTTGTTTATTCCCCCTTCCCTTTCCTATTTCAAATAAACGTATATATAATATACCAGTTAACAAATTCAGATGTAGTAACAACATGAGATTAACCATTAGGGCAAAAAAGAGAAGAGAAATAACAGTACATTAAGTACAATAATCACACAAGGTGAAGTTCTTGTTTCCATATCCTAGAGATCCTTTCATTTAGTTTCATCCTATATGACTTTATGTACCTAGGTTTTGGAGTACTGTAATCCTCTGTTGGGAGAGTCCTAGATGTGTACTAATTATTACAAATGAGGGAAACCAATGAGCCTATGTTCCTTTGGGTCTGGCTTACTTCACTTAATGATTTTTTTCCAAGTATTTACATTTCCTTATGAATGGGGCAATGTCATTCTTTCTGATGGCAGCATAGAATTCCATTGTGTATATGTACCACAAGATGTCTCTCTAAACAATATATGTTGTGACTATAATTTATATATCTGTTATTCAACATGCATTTAAAACATATGACTCATAGCCCAGAAAACAATACAGTTACTTCTATATGTTCTGTCTCCTCCCCAAATGGGGTCTTTTCTGTCAGTTTCACTATAGAACATGTAAGTAGCAACTGTTTGACAACAGCAATTACTTACTAAAGAACCTAATCAGTGTCAGATATTGAGCCCCGTGAGAGTATGGCTTCCTGTGTTCTCTGAAGGTATGTGCTGATGGATGACTGAACAAACGTACATCTAGAGTGTCATGTGCTGTCAAATAGTCCTTGGATTTGGTATTGGATAGGATGGGTTAAAATCGCTTTTGTGTCATTTGAGGATGGTATCGTCGCTCATCATCACATCTGGTTTTACTGATTTTAAGTAGGAGCAAGTCTGCTTTATAGCACTGAGACAGCGTATGGTGGGTTTCCTTCCTCTTGCCCACCCCCATTTTTTCTGGTCTCTAAACCTCTGTCTCTGTGCTTTTGTGCTTTAGGTTAGCTTAGCAGTCTACCACTTGAGCCACAGATCCACTTTGGGCTTTTTGTTTTTTCATAGTTTGTGGAGATAAGAGTGCTTGGGCTGATTTCAAAAGCATGATCTTCAGATGTCAGCCCTCCTAAGATACCAAACCTGGGCCCCCTTG
The DNA here is from genome assembly GCF_031878675.1 of Megascapheus bottae. NCBI lineage: Eukaryota > Metazoa > Chordata > Mammalia > Rodentia > Geomyidae > Megascapheus > Megascapheus bottae. The sequence continues at coordinate 15,365,523 of NC_143522.1, forward strand.
TTGTTGTTTTAAGAGAAGTTCCAGTCAGACCAGTCTTCTATGAGTGAGCTGATCTCCCTCACCATGCTTGGCCAGGCCAGATGTGACAAGTACCAGCTTGCTGCTTTCCCCTGGTCTCGGTTTCTGGCCAGATGTTGGATGGTCTATTACAATACTGATGGAAATACAGGGATCCTGATAGGTGCTTTTTCTTGCACACCGGTTCTAGCTGCAGCCTATCAAATGACGACGACTAGTATTTGTGGATGTGCTTTTTACTTTGGCAAGATGACTTCATTATTTACTTAGATACCCTCCAGAAATAAGAGCACACCCTCCCCCCTCACCAAGCACCAGTGTCTTTGCAAAAGTGTTCAAGGTCATTTCTGATGGCTGAAGCAGAAGTCACAAGGCAGTATTTGTCACCACGACAGCCTTCCTTCTTACATGGTCCCCCATATGTTTTTTTTTTTCCCATGGCAGAGGCATCCATCCTGAGCTACGATGGCAGCATGTACATGAAGATCGTGATGCCCATGGTAATGCACACGGAGGCAGAGGACGTGTCCTTCCGCTTCATGTCCCAGCGAGCTTATGGACTGCTGATGGCCACGACTTCCAAGGACTCGGCGGACACCCTACGCCTGGAGCTGGATGGGGGTCGCGTCAAGCTCATGGTTAACTTAGGTATCGTATGAAGGTCCTTCTGCCCCAATCTGTTTGGGCTTGTCTTCCCTTTCCTTTCTGATTTTTATTGGTTTGACTGGATTCTTTGTTTTGTTTTCTTGAAAGTTAACTACTCACCTCTTGTTTAATCTACCAAGGATGAAAACCCAACAACAAATAACCTCCTTATTTCTGCATGAGGTTTTGATGTCCATTTCTGGTTTCTGACAGTGGTTTGTTCTTTTCTTTTTGGTTTGGTTCTGGTTTTGATTTTGGTTGTTTTCTTAACTGAATTATTTGTTTTCTAAGTTTCCTTTCTTGGTTTCTTGGAATCGTTTAGCTTTGTGTAAAACACACTACCTTGGTCCATCTTTTGATCAGTCATATTTCATCAAGTCCAGCTCTTTTGTCACCACTCAAAACAGTCAAGCTGAGGGTAGGGGCAGGGCTGGGAGTTGAGGCAAAATCGGAGGATGCACTAAACTAAGCAGGCAGCCTGAGGCAGGAAGCCTGGGTCCACAGGGACCATTCACAGGAGAGTTTGTGATGGCCCTGATGCCACTCACATTTTGAGAACATTTTGAGATGATTCCCATTGTCCCATTGGAAAAGTAATTGCCTATGGTTAATATCTCTGACATATGAAAGAAGAATGTCCCCTCCTGGCAAATATTCCTAATTTCCTTCCTAATATTGTTGCCTACCTCTCTCCAGCCCCTTTTGGAAAAATTGTGCTTTATACTATTATTCAACAATTGCTTCAGGACAAATTATTATAGTTGTAAATGTGTGGTTTTACTTGGGACAAGATCTGTTCTTTTTTAGAGTGGATTCATTTGAAATTCTGTCTTTATGCCCTCACCTTCTTTTCTGTTCTTGACCCTCTTTCCTGGGTTCAAGCTGATCTATTGAAAGTGTGGGCCTTCTGAGATTTTTACAGACAAACAAGTAAGCAAGCAAAACATTTCTGTTTGTGCTTACCCATTTCACAATATTTACAAAGTCCGAACTTTCTACGCAAATACCTTCATGTGGGTATACAGAATATGTTTGGGTACAGAACTCCTTTATAGGGAATGGAATGGCTTGTTAGAAGCCTGGAGATGACCTGATGGAGAGATGTACCATATTCCAGACCACATAAGTCTCTAGATGACCCTGTAGGAAGCTGAGCTTGTGAATCTCTACTAGCCTTACCTGCTGCGAGGTAAACTGGTCCTACATTTCAAATATCTATGCTGTCATTCTAAAATCTCTGGTATACAGAGGACTGTTTTGAGCAGTGGCTTGTTCAGTTATGTCTTTTATTTTCTTTTCCAGTTTGCAGCTTTCCAACACTATTTCCTTTTACTTGTCCAACCTCATTTGATTTCTCTTTGTCAATGTGTCTCTTGGGTTTCTTTTATTTGTGTTGTGTGTGTGTTGTGTGTGTGTGTGTGTTTATTTTAGGTTTTTGTTTTCCTCTTTGGCTGGATCATTTTGTGTGTGTATATTCTTGAGTTTTCTCCCATCATCAGCCATGGTAAATCAAAAGATGGTATTCAACCCTTCAAAGGCCCAAAGCCTGCGGCCCGCATAGCAAACAGCCTTGAGAACAGAGAGTACTGAGCAGCCGACAGGGATTGGCAGACCCCTGCCCCCTCACCTTCCCACCCCACACCACCCTTCCCACTTCAAGAAAACCCAAGTGATCCCTTGTAGCAAAAAACAACAAGGAACATTGCTGCCTTGTCTAAAGAAACAGCAGACTGGATGAAAAATTTAAACCAAAAGCAGAAAACCAAAGCAGAAAGCAAATATTAAACCCTTCTTAGCTCACAGAGAAAGGAGAACAAACACAATCTTTGTCTTTCTCTGTCTCTTCCTCAAAGGAAAAGAGAGATGTATATGAGAAGAAGATTTAGCCCACGGGAACCCTGAGGGAACACAAACTGTGTCTTTCAGCAGACAATTTGTTTTTTTTTTTCCTTTTTAGTTATTGTTTTGTCAATATTAGAAAGTTAACTGTTATAGGTCTCACATCATACATATATGATATGTATGTATGTATCAACAGAAATAGTATTCTAATGTCTCCAATTACTCATATGCACACTCCTGATAGAAAAGCATAGTAGATATTAATCTGATAAAATATATCTAAATATCAAAAGACTAGAGTTTTTCAAGGGCTTTGTTTTCTGAAGGCAGCCATGTGTGGTTATAGAAGGTGAGAGAAATAAACCTACTTCATACCATATGTCTCAAAAGTTGTGAAACTGGCTCTCAAACAGCCATATTTTGCCCTTTGAGTAATAAAAGAGATAGCAAGAGCATTTTGTAGAAGATTTAAAATATCGTATTTTAATCTCTATAAAATTGGGAGAAAATCCACAAAGTGTTCTTATACTCATTTTTATAGAAACGAAACAGAGAGCTTATATGGATTTTCAAAACTTGGATAAAAACACTGGTGGTGGAATAGAGACTAGAAGTCATGTCTCTAACTGCTAGATCATCACTGGTGACCCGTTTCCTCTACAGGCTAACTTTTAGAGCAATGGCATTGGACCTTAATGATGTCATCCTTCTGTGGTAATTGCAGTCTTTGAAAGATGCAGAGAGAGGATGTGCTTTTTCCTTAGTCCCCAGTTTGAATCCATCCACACTGCAGAAAAGTCAGGAGATGCAGGCAAATCCTTCTGGATTCTCAGCAGAGAGCAGGGAGGACTTCTTCCATAGTAGAGTCTGAGTTAGAGTAGGCTGTTTGACAAGTTGGCTTCAAGTCCCTCTCATATTTCTGTCTAGCTTGCTGTTCATGCATTATTGAAAACATGTAACTTTTATAAATGCCCATCACGACCACACCCAAAGTTTCCTCGTGTCATCATTCCTTGCATTCACTGAAATAAAACAAAGAAAGCCAAATTAAAACATATAGCACACATATGTACACACACACAGATGCATACATATGCTCACTTCTCAAATGTCACGTAAAGACTCAGTCTTTTTCTTTCCTCAGGCAAAGAGAGAACTCTGGCCATTACCAAAGATATAGCTAAAGGAAATGGCTTTCTTCATTAACTCCCTGGCACATTTTATTTTATTAAAAATATATATCCTCACAAACACGATCTTCTCACAGAACTTGTGAAAAGAGAAAGGAGTAGACTTCTCCAACACGATTCTTCATGTCTCAATTTAAAAACAAATTGTCTGCCATCTTGAAAACCCTAAGTCATTCCTGTTAAGATACCAGATGCATCTTAGGGAACCCTTGGAATGATCCAGAAAGATGAGCCCAACCCAACGCCAATTCTTAGGCCACATTCTTATTTAACAACAAATTCCTCAACTGCATAGAAACCAAAGAAGAAAATTGTTCCTTATGGGAAGTCCTTGGGTTTGTAAGTTTAGGTCCACTCTTCCTCCCATCCTTTCTCCTAAGCATGCACATAGCACTCTTCTCTCTCTCTCCTTTGATACCCCAGGAAGCAAAGTGTGGTTTCTCCACCTTTGGAGGATGGTAGCTTCCACCAATAGCTGAAACTCTCACCCCTCCCTCCTGCCTGTCTCTACCCTAGTCCTCAGGGGCATGGCCTCCTCTGTGTGGTGGTCGTACCAGTTGCTCCAGGGCTGTTTGCTCCCACTTTTCTGTTGCGGTTGACGACACATGACAAACCTAACCGCATGAAACCAAACCCAGATTTTTCTCAAGAGATGTTCTGGGGATAAACAAGCTGCCTACCTCCTTCCTCAGAAATAATTGGGTGTTATAAATTGTTCCTACCTGGATTTCCCATAGTTCCCCTCTGTTCCTGCTGGAGGTCCTGCCTTCGATTTTCATTTGCTTGATTAAAATATTTCACCTTGGGGGAATCGAATGATGGCATTCTCTTCCATGAATTATTTCAAAACTATGGAGCCAACCCCAGGGTTTATAATCGCATCAGCCATCCCCTTCCCCCGACACACACCATTATTTCCTTTGACTTCTTTTAATATTTGACTTTATATAAATTCCTACTGGAATTCCTATTGTTGCAAACCAACTCTTGATTTAACCGGTAACCATGAACTGAGTCAGATCTCCAGTTATTTCTGCCCAGTATGCTACTGACCTCCTCCACTAACTCTACTCAAGAATTATTATGGTGTGTGCCATTGACACTGAAATAGAGAGTAGAAAAATATTAGCTACTCTGATCCCTGGCACAGATCAAATGGGCTGGTTATCAGCACTGGATAATGATGCTTTTCCTCCCTTTCTTTTCCATTTGAAAAAGGAAGATTGAAATGAACGATTTTTCTCTCCTCACCATGTAGACTTTCAGAGTGAAATAGGCAAGATGTCAAAGGTACCTGAGATCTCCTCCACACATGCCTGTCCTGCCTTCTCCTTGAATGCAGTAGGCATTTTGATTCAGTCTGGGCATTCAGGCAAGAAGACAGAGATGGAATTGGTGAGTGGGTTGATCCAGGAGCCTTTGAACCCCTAGCAACCAGAAAAACCAATCAACAGTGATAATATCCTATCATGCTTCCCACGTCACACCCAGTGACTCCTCCCTCCACCCCACCTCTCGAAAATCTGGGATGCGTGTTTGTGCGGTTAGTTGTTTGCAAGTGGCCATTTTATGACAGGAAATAACCAGGTGGTATTAACCCTTTCCTTACCTCTAAGAGAATGGCAAGTCTGCAAATTTCTGTGGCATTTGGGGCCTCAACCTGAGGAAGGGGCGGGAGGAAATTCAATTTTAGAAAAAGAGAAAGGGTTAAACACTGCACTGGGAAATTGAAAGGACAGATTTTTTTTCTTAAATGATTCCCCATGTCAGACTGGTGATTTATCTTTGAAACCCTAATTTCAAAATTGCTTTAATGCTAATTTTGAAGATAATTTTTAAGGATATTAAATTATATTGGGAAATACAATATAACCTGCATTTGGTGGGGGAATTTTTTTACCTTATTTTTTTAAGATTAATTAAATAAACATTTTAAAATCTGGGCTCGAAATACTTTATATAAATAAGTAGGGTTTTTTTTTTCCTTTTGAAGAGAGAGAAAAAAAAAGCAACATTCTTGATGTCCATTGTGGATATATATGTATTCCAGTATATATCTCTATACATATGTGTATATATATGTGTGTGTGTGTATATATATATGTATCCAACTTTACTAAATAATATACTGTACATATACACCCACCTTTAAACTTGTGCATACTGTGTATATATATATATATATATAAATAAAATGGCCACATTTCTTGCGTGTGTCTGTCCCCGGAAGGGTGGACTGATTGTTTTTGGATGTCTGCAGCTGTTACCTTGAAGGATGCAATTTCATCTTTCATTTATTTTTCCCCATCTAGACTGTATCAGGATAAACTGTAACTCCAGTAAGTTTTTCCTCAAGTTTCATTTTGTTCTTTAAAAAAAGAGAAAAACTGACTTTATTTTGTTTACTGTTTTATGAGCTGTTTTTTATTTGGATTCTTTTATTTTTTGACAGTGGAGTTGGGAGGAAACTGGGGTTGGGGTTGGTAAATTGGCAATCGGGATGAAGGCATGGGTTGAGTGGGATGGGGGTGTAGTTTTTGAATTGGAGCAGGTTCTCTTCTCTACCTGCATTTACTCTATGTGCAGAAAAGGAGGAAAGGGCCCATGGATTATGAAATAATTTGAAAATGAATTGAAGTGCTCGTGTGTTGTCTTTGGGAGATAACCTTTGACGTGAACCAAAAGCTGTACAGAAACCAGAATGCACTTCTCCACTTCCAAAAGGTGCAGTTGATAAAAGGAAAGTTCATGACCCAGAGATGGCTGCCAACTCTGACATTTCCTGCCTACCATTTATCAGTAGAGGGGGCTTCTAGAGGGATGGATAAATAAAGCCCTGTTCTTGGTAGTGATGCAACATTTTAACCAAAGATTTAGCTGAAGGAGGAAACACAGAGTATCGTTTCCATTCTCACTCATCCCAGCACCCCAGCTCTTGAAGAAGGGTCCTAAGGAGATACAGACCGAAAATTGTTTCCTCCTCCTCCTCCTCCTCCTCCTCCTCCTCCTCCTCCTCCTCCTCCTCCTCCTCTTTATCCTCCCCCAGAAAATAACACTATCAAGAATTGAGGGAGAAGAGGGAAAGAGATCTAACCATGTAAGCTAGGAATGAGGGAAGATGTTGATGAAAAGGAAAACAGAGAAATATGTCTTGTTGCTAGAACCTGTAATATTAGACTTTTTATACCATTATAACAAGGTATCTCCAAACTTCAGTCACTGAAATGAAAGAAAAGATTTCTTTCTTGTTCAAGAAAAATCTAGGGGGCTGGTGAAGAGCTCTACCACACAATTCCTTTCAAAGAAGTAATTAATTCCAGGATCTAGGGTCCTTCTGTGAGGGAGAGGTGGTGCCTCACCTGAGAGTTCTTTATTGCTGCTTGAGTGGTTGGTACAGAATGTTTCTTCCAACTCTTTGCCTAGATATAGCAAGCATCACTTTTGCTGATACTTATTTGCCAGGCAAGACTCTATTCTCAGAGCAAAGGAGAATGAGAAATGCAGTCTCATGTTATTTAGATCACTAAAGAGTTAATTGAGACTTCTTTCTTTCCAATGTGTGGAACATTTTCTTAGCAGTCACATATCAGAACATTAAAATTTCTCCCCTCCTTGCCTCTGTAAGAGTCTGAAGCATGAATATGGGTTCATACTCTTACCCAGTTGTTACCTATGCGTATACAAGAAATAAGATTGATTTTCAGCCTGTGTTGAGAGGGAGAAGGGCTTTTCTCTTGCTCCTGGGCTTTTTCCCCTGCTGTCATTTCAATAGAAGTCAGAGAATGTCATTGCTCAAGTTTTAAAACAGATTTTCAGTGTTTTTTTCCCCTTGAAGGGACACACTAAATTAAACCTCAGTGAGATTTGAATACATGTTTGTGAATTTGCCTAGTAACTCCTTTCAAGTGTCTGTTCTTTGAAAAATCACTCAGGCAAAACCCTGGGTGATGAAAACCTATAGTTTTCCTTCTGTTCATCTGTGGTAAAACAGCGGTCTGGGAAATGACTATTTCCAAAGGATGGTGTGATACACTTTAAGGGAAAGAAAAGCAGGAGGAAAAGAGATTGCACTTCCGGAGGAAAGGGTAATGAACTAGTGACCAGGATGAAGGACAGTCTGGAGTAAGAGTAATTTTCTTCTGGCCAGCTTCCTTCAGCCTTAGCTGGCTGCCTTCCAGTGGCAACACCTTGCTCCCTTGAAGAGGCAGTGACAGGTATCAGTCTAGCAACCTTTCTTCACCTCTCCCTTTCCTCCTTGCCCTTTTTCATGATAGCTGCAATCTCTGTATCATCCCTCATTCCAAATCATACCACTCTGATTATCCGGTCCCGCAAGATAACAACCCATCAGTTCCTCCTTTGGTACCCTCACCCAGCCTATGAGATTGGCCTTTGGTTGAACTGAGGCAATTGCTGAATTCCATTCATCTGCCAAGAATGTGCACAAAGATGCCTTATCAAGGCAGTTTCAGCTCAAAGCTCAGTTTCCAAATGCAAAGGAGCAACAGAGTTGGCAATCATGGTGGTGATTGGACTCCAGGGTGACCTGGAACTTAGACTTATGGGACATCTTTCTGGAGACTGTCTGGAGGAAATGACCTGTTCTGATAGGTCCAGTGGCCACAAGCCTGGTGGGAACCTGAGGCTTGCCGTCAGAAAACAGGTATGGCATTCTCTTTAGTGTGGTCGTGAGTACTTGCAGAAATGCCAGGATGGGAAATGATTTCTTGTGTTATACCTCATTTGAGTGTGACTCTGTGATGTGTGAATGTAAGCAATAGGCTCTTATTAAGTAGGATGATAGTGTGAATAAGTGTACCAAATATATATTAACAAATATTATTTTTTGGTCTTCCCCTGCTCTCCAAGGTTAGCAGACGGACATTATGACCATTTTCTTAATCTTCTTAGAAAGAGGAGTGTTTAGTGTATATATATATATATATATTTAGTATATGTATGTATGTATACATATATTCATATTAATACAATGGGGGGAATTGTGAGCTTATACTTGGGCTTTATCTTTCCCACTTTTCTTATGGATTACTCTAACTTCAAAAATAGTCTTAATTTTTCTGTAATGAGGCTTACTTTTCCTTTTTAGATACAGGCAAGAAAAGAGGTAAAGTGCCATACAAAGAACATTTTACTAGTTTTTTGTCGTTGTTATTCTGGCTTTCTTTCTCTCCTTCTCTCTGATATCTCTATAGCATTAGAGAATGTAATCTTATCATTAGTCTTGTTTTTTTCTGAGGCTCCCAGAGCTGCATGGTTTAACTCATCCCTCTAATTTGGAAATATTTGACACAGAATAACTGGGAACAACAATTCTTCACTCACTGTCTTTCTGGAAGGAAATAATAGAATAGTCTTTGGTCTCTACTTCTAGATTTGAGTTGTTGTCCACTTGTTCTGTTAGAGTTTAATAGAGATAGAAAATTATAAAAAAAATTCATGTATAATGATGCATTCTTTGTCAAGATAGGAACAACCCACCTGAAAATATCTATTTTTATACTAAATGATTATATTCCATCTTTCCTCAACACCTGATTTTTAAAAGATAATGCATAATGTAATTTCTTCTTAATAAACACTAACATTATTTTTAAATAGCTAAACATATATGTGGGTTAGAGGCATGGCTGAAATAGTAGAACCCTAGTTGTGGCCAAGCAAATCCAATGAGTATGAAGCCCCTGATTTCAAGCCTATCCCCCAACAACAACAACAACAAAAACCCTACATTTGTCCGTGCAATTCAATGTTCAATATCTAAGTGACAGACAGTTCAGCCAATTGTCTTTCAAGCTGGATGGGGGTAGCTCCTGCTGCTTAGCTGTCTAAGACATGGAAGATCATAGTTTAAAGACTGCTTGGTCAGAAAAAGTCAAAGAAATTCCATTGCCAATTAATCAACAAATAGCCAGGATAAAGTTTTACCACAAGCTGTAGGGTCCTAACCACAAGCAAAAAAAAAAAAAAAAGTTAAGAAATAACTGCTGATCCTTGATTTCAAGTCATGGTACCACAAGCAAAACAGCAAAAATTATTCCTTTTGCTCTTGATCTTACTTGTCAAAAATCCCTCTCAGTGGCAGTTACAAATGGTCATGTTCTTGTATATTCTATCAGAGATTATCTATAAATCTTTGAGACATCATTATAGCCTTATTTCCCTCCTCCTCTTCTTTCTTCATGCTAATGTTAGCATATTCTTCTATATCTTATCTTTACATAAATATTTTACAAACTATCTTATGTAAAAGTGTGAAGGTAGTCTTTACTTTTCAGGATCACATAATATTCCATTGTTTCTTTATAAGGGTCACAATATTACATTTGTGGGGGTATATTTTATTCAATGGGCCCCTTACTAAAGTACATTTAGATTTTTTACCTTTTTATCACTATAAAGTAACGCATTATATTTTTGTTTATTAGTATTTATGTGCATGTTAAAGAATGCATTTTGGATAATTCTCTAAAAATGGAATTATTAAGTCTAAAGATAAGTGCATTGTAGATATACATAGGTATTGCCAAATTGTTCTCAAAGAAATTGTACCAATTGATGTTTTTACCAATATAATGAATTTCTTCTTCCTTCTCTTTACACTGTTATCCATACACTGTATCATCATTTTTTTTCAAAATAACTCTGCCAAATGTCATTAACACATGTTCAAATGATAGCATATCAATCACCTTCAGATCTGTTCTAGTATTTTTCTTCTTCAGTTATTGTAGGAATCATTGTCCTTGGCATTTTAGTGACCACTTACATCAGAACTATTTTCATAGAGATCTTGCATCAAAGAACTTCATACGTTGATAGGAATAGTACGTGAAAGTGGCACTGTGTCATATGATTGTATATGAGTCTGCTCCTACATTACTACTGGTCTGTGTTGGAATCTCAGCATAGAGGACTTTTATATAACTGGAAAGAAGAAAGAATTTGGAGCACAGGTCCTTAGTTCAAACTTTGTCTTTATAACTAATGAATCATGTATGTAACTTTCACAAGTTACCTCAACCCTCAGGTTTTCCTGTTGTACAGTGGGAGAATGGAATGTGCTGTACAGCACATCCTCTAGATATGGTGATGAATGCTATCATAATGTATTTTCTGAAAATATGCTCTTTGAACAACTATACATGTATGACAATGAACAGCCAGAAATTGTTATTTTCAGTTGTGGGGCTTGAACTCTGGGCCCGGGTACTGTCCCTGCGCTCTTCAGCCCAAGGCTAGCACTCTATCATGTTGAGCCAAAGTGCCACTTCTTGCTTTCTAGTGATTAATTGGAGATAAGAATCTCACAGACTTTCATACCCAGGCTGACTTTGAACTGTGATTCTCAGATCTAAGCCTTCTGAATGTAAGATTTGCCGAAAGGAAACTCCACACGGTTTAAGAGGCGAGGGTTTATTGAGAGAGGAAGAGAAAGAGAAAGAGAGAAAACAGAACTCCAGCCACACAAGATGGAGTCAGGCAGAAGAAGAAGGACTTATGGCAGGAAGTGAGAGATTCTATAGGGGGAGAAGTGTGGCCACAGCAGAAGTGGATGTGACCTCAGAGGATGAAGAAATACTTCAGACTGGGGGACCTCCCACTGCCTCTAGACATGCCAGTTGCCAAGGTTACAGTCTGGGCGGGGATTTCCAGGGTACACAGGAGTGTGCCAAGGGAAGGAATAATTTCTCCCAGGAAGACCTAACACTGAGTAGCTAGGATTACCGGTGTGAGCCACCAGCACCCAGAAATTCTTAAAACCATACTTTTCCAGGATCTGAATAGATGCTTAAGGAGATCAGCATTTCTAGTTTCTCCAAATTAGATACCGAGGCAATAAATTCTCACCCATAACCAGAGTACATTGCATTCAGCATTAATGATTACTAATAAGACTTCTTATAAGAACATTAGGTCATGTTGCCATTTTTACACTACAATGAATTATCTTAAATAAATACTAGATGTTGAATACTACTCATGAAAATATTTGACTTCATGAGTTCTTAGCTATTTGTTTTTGGAAACTTGAAATCATTTTAATAAAAGGTTAATGAAACCATTCTCTTCAAAATGCACAGATCTGATTAGATGATTACATCATATTTGAAGCTTTAGCATTTTCTATCATGATTTTTATATAAACTAAAATAAAACAGAATTGAAGAGCTTAAAAAAATTGCAACCAGGATATAGATTTCTGTCTAGGAAAAACACTATCTACTTGAATCCTCTGCACATTCCATTATCAGTGACTTCCAAAGTCACCAGGTTTATTCTGATCATAGTGAACATCTGTAATTTTGACCCAAAATGGTTTCTGAAGCATTTTATTTATCTAATTGCCATAATAGAAATTTTGCTTTGTGTGTGCCAGTCCTTGAACTGAGGGCCTGAGTATCTTCTCTTAGCTTTCTTTGCTCAAGGTTAGCACTTTATCAGTTGAGTCACTGCCCCACTTTTGGCTTTTTGGTGCTTATTTGAAGATATGAGTCTCATGAGCTTTCTTGCCTGGGATGGCTTTGAAACATGATCCTCAGATCTCATCCTCCTGAGTAGCTAGGATTATAGGGAGGGTCCCAGTGCCATAATAATATTTTTAAAGAGATAAATTCACTATTACTCTCAGCTCCTATTTCAACGACAAACATCATTAAAGTAAATTTAAATGGAAGCCAAGTCTGAGGGATCCCTGAGCAGACAACACCAAATTCCTCATAGTTGACCTTAGTCTTGCTTGACTTGCAAACTAAAAGCAAGACTAAACTTAAGCTATTTCTTATAAATGCTTGCATTTTTAATATCATATTTTGATTATCTTTAAGTAATTGTACAAATGGATTTATCAGGCCGAGTTCGAACCCCATCACACACACACACGCACACACATACACACGAATAGATATGCAAAATAATAGGTCTAACTTACATTTTACAGGTTATAATTTGAATGCTAGAGTTTCTAGAACAACAAGCCACATAGTAGAAAGTTGTCTAGGATTCAGAACATCTCCACAAATATTGTTTCAATTTTAGAGTCAATTATGGGAAGAAACTTTACAGGCCATACGGTGTTATTTCCAAAATAATTTGTTTTGTGGCTGGTCCATGGTCTAAGGGGCTACAATCACATAGCTTTTAATCTCTGAGTTTATTAGAAGTTAGACATAAGATTTATTTTATTTCTGCCAGTCTTGGGCTTTGAACTCAGGGCCTGAGCACTGTCCTTGGGCTTTCCTCAAGGCTAGAGCTCTACCACTTGAGCCACAGCACCACTTCCAGATTTTTTTTCTATGTATGTGGTACCGAGGAATAGAACCTGGGTCTTTGTGCATGCTAGGCAAGAACTCTACCACTAGGCCAAATTCCCAGCCCCGAGTTTTATTTTTCTAAGAAGTCAGTGAAATAAATCTTTGGAAAATGTATGCATTTCCTTCTCAAAATGAAGCTATTTCAGAGGATTTCTGATTATCTAATATCTATATAAAAGTCATTATTCTGCTTTCCCCAAACCTTACCACCCTGTCAGTAGCATTTCTTTTAGTGGCTACAGGAAACATCTGTTGAGAAATGGGAATTAAGAAGGTAGAAGAATAGAACTAAGTCAATAAACAAATGACCCATCCTCTTGAAGCGCTACAATCAGAGAGGTAAATCTTGGTAGAAATTCTGTGCTCTGATATCTTCTACAACAAAATCGTAAGAAGTTATGAGTCTCCATTGGTCTGTTGGGCAAACATTAAATATCAACATATTACGAAGTGGGAACTAAAGCTCATGGCAGCTGAGCTGAGTGTCTGTGAGTGCAGAGTGAATGGATTTTTAAAAATTTTTAAATGACCACTGTTCTGTTGTCTAAGTCGAGCTGTCCTTTAATACTGACATAAGACATTTTATTCTCAGAATTAGTGGAATAAAAAAAAGGAAAGGGAGAAAGGGTGGGAGGCAAGCAGGAAAGGAAGGAAGGGAAAAGGCAGCAAAGAAGGAAGGAAGGAGGGAAAGAAGGAAAGAAGACATATACCCACTGCTGACATGCTAATTTAGAAAGGATATTATGACCTAAAATCTTGAAAGCTGAATGAACAGCAAGAGGAAGGGAATTAAATTTAGTTCTGAAATCCACGAGATGACAGAAACAAAATTGGTGTTAGCCAGAAGTATGGGTAGGATAAACTCTAAAGCAATAAACAGAAGGCTACTCCTCTGCTCCAGAGATGATAAAAAGCAAATAAAATTAGAAAGAAAAGCTGGAGGGAGGAAGGCATACTTATTTCCTATGAATAGTTTTCCTGTGATAGTCAGAAAATCTTATAATTTTACCTTCATAGAGAAGAACAAAAAAACGAACACAAAGAAAGGCAAAAAAAAGAAAAGAAAATAGGATGAAGCCACCAGCTTACTTATCCCTGGCTAAATAGGGATGACCAAAAGTTTATGAGCATAAACTGATAATTTGATCCATGACAGGTTTCCCTGTCAGTAGTTGGAATATGTAGGCTGAGAGTGTGGCTTCCAGGAAGTCCTACTTGCCAATGAAACAGACACACTTACTTATATTTCAATAAAATAGTTGGAATGTTCAATTGATGAATTGGTGAGCATTTAAATATTTGCTCTGATGCTCTGAAGTGGAAAAAATAGTCTAGATAATGTATCACTAATGAATGACTAGTTATGTGCTCAGGTACCAATCCATAATTTGTTTTAGCCATTGTCCTACATACCTGGTACAAAATACAAGTAGTTGAGAAATCATGGTTAGCCTGAAAATGAAACACAAAATGAAGATACTACTCCTTCTTTCCCTGTTCCCTTTCTCATTTTTCCTGGAGCATTTTCTATTCTTCCCCATGGTAAACATAGATGCTATTAAGTAAATATGTGAAGTCATTTACAATAAAATATGAAGTACTGCCTGTGGTAGTTAATAAAGTTTTATTGAAGCCCATTTTAATGTTCACATATTGTCTATGACTGGTTATTTTGTGTTACAGAGACAGAAATGTGTAGTAGTGAAAGATCACACCGGTTCTAAACTACAATGTATACTAGCTAGCTTTTGCCCTTGGGCCCTGAACTGAAATGACTGATCCTGGCAGCTTTGGGAGAAGGAATTCTCACCCTTCCTATTGTGCTCTTACTTAGAATGAAGTGGAAAGTCATGAATTCATTTCATACAAGAAAATGGCTGACACAACCCCTGTCCGTTAAAACCCTGGAAATTATCTCAGATAAAGTCAGCTTCTTCCAGCCCAGATTCCTGTCCTTCTCCTAGGAACTATTTTACCAAGGAGGTAGTTCCCTTTGACAAATCAAAAAGGTCAGAACAGGTACCTCAGGGGATCTGGGAATGAATGTTTCTGTTGTTACAAGTTCAAATGATCAATGAGAAGTTCATACCATGAGACACAGGCCTAAAAGAGCCTCTGTGAGATTTGTTGCCTGCTTGAATGTTGAGAGGAAGGCGCTTGATTGGGAGTTATACTTCTGTTCAGGCACTTATCTCTCTGTCAAAAGAGATTACAGCTCTAGGTACCAATAAGAAGCGCACAGAGAAGTTGCTGCAGGACAAAAAGCTAATGGGCACTAAGGTTTGAATCAGAGTCTCACACTTACTTACAAACTTGCTCAGCTTCTTTTGCTCAGCTGATGTTCCACTACTTCCAGCCTGGCTTTTTGCTGTGTATTTTGGTGATGGAGTGTCATAGAAGTTTTGCCCACACTGGTTTCAAATCATGATCCTTTAGATCTCAGTGTCCTGCATAGTTAGGACTATAGGTATGAGGCCTGCTGGTACCTGGCTTCAACTGTACAATTCTTAACAATTTCAAGGCAGCAACTACTGGAAACTAAGCCTCAAATCCACAGGACTCTTGAACTGCTTTACTCTATATGCACTGGTTATATGCCTATGAAGCTGGCTCCAGAAGAGGGTCGTACTGTGATCTGAATTTGACAGATGACAAAATAATGACTTCCAGAGATGGTAAAAGTGCTTTGGCTTTTTTGGGGGGACCCATTTGTTCATCATACAATGACTTTAACCTACTGTGCCTGTTAAACACAGCCTGGCTTTGTATAAACTTTAGATGCTTTTAACCTTGCATTTTATGAATTCCTAGATAAATTTTAAATCCTAAGTCCTAGCAACTAAATCTTTTTTTTTCTACCAAGTTTCAAACAGTGACACAGAATAGCTCACCACATTTTCTGGACAATAGAAATAGGTTTTATTTTTGAATAACAATATTCCCGGAACTGATGCACTGTGACTAATACAATGCCTGCATGAAAACTCTGTCACTGAGTGAGTGTGGTCTCTTGACAGCTATCAGTGCCCAAGTCATGATAATGCCAGGCCTACAGCACTTGTGCTGTACACAGTGTAAATGAGGAGTCCAGTTCCCCATACTGTAATATACCACCCCAGCTTTCCAGAGTCTGAATCACTGTTTTATTTCTCCAGTGGACCACCACTAACTAGAAAACAAAATTATGGCATTATCGCACAAATGTACCATTATTACAGAAATCTTTTGGGATGAGAGATGGGAGGGGGAAAAAAAAAGAAAATTGCAGGAAAAATGGCCCCTTTACCTTACTTGTTTGTCTGTTATTACTGGGACTTGAACCGAGGGTCTGGGTACTATTCTTTAGCTCTTTTGCTCTTTCTTAAGTTGGTATTGTGTCACTTGAGCTGGACTTCTACATCCAGCTTTTAGGTGGTTACTTAGAGCTAAGAGTTAACATGACTGCCTTGAATGTTAGTATTCCGATTTCAGCCTCCTGGGTAGCTACAATTGCAGGTGTGAGCCACTGGCACCAGGCTTCCATGCATTCTCTTTAGAACAATAATACTATACCAAGACTTCATTTCTGATAGGATAGCCATTACCTGTCTTTCTGTAACCCAAAGATGAATCAAATGCACTCACTCCAAAGGGAGAGGTGGATGGAAAAGCTATTGGAGCCTATCAGAATATTTTAAATGGAAAGTTCTATTTCTTTCCACCAATGTCACAGACTGTTTGGACAGAATAAGAGCAAAATGGTTTGAAGTTAATAAGAGCAGGAGAACACTTGCTGAGGTCGTGATGACTGCCATTCCCAGTGGCTGGCAGACCATGTCGTTTTGCAGTGTGTTTCTGGAAAGAATAAAATATGCAGGCTGCCACTGAGCAGTCAGGCTGCTTGCCTTGTCCCTGTCGTCTTTCTGGTTTGGGGCACTGCAGTAGGAGCTGACGTGCTGAGCTATTAGACTGTCAGCTTTGAGTCTGGCCCTTACTCAAAACAGTATCAGTAGAAAATGACAGTCTATCTTCAGGAAACTAGATTGATCCAGTACTGGTATTCATGGAGGAGTAGCTCCTTGTAATTTGTAGTATACTGGTTCTGTGTAGCACCATATTTGGTTAGGTCCGATTTTAGTGTCACCGTCTCTAAAGGCATGCATTCATTCTCCTATGATATGGGTGGTATCCTCCCATTTAAACTTATTCATACCAAAGAACCAAATTATTTGGATTCTGTGTATTTGGAGTGACAGGTCAATCCAAATTACCTCCAAGTGGGACATGTTTATGGATAAGGATTTCAATGTGTGATTGTGCATTGGTTTGGGTTTCTCTTCTGAGTTTATAGTTCAGTTATTATTGATCTAAGTCATACCAGTGAGTGGTTGTACTGCTGTCAAGTTAAGGCTGTGGCTCAATAAAGCTTTATTTATAGACTTAGTCATATTGGACCCAATAGCTACAGTTTCCTGGTTTCTGTACTGGGAAGTAGTTAAACTACTCAGGATTCCAAATGGGAATTGGGGACCTATCACTGTAAGTGGTTTTCCTTCTAGCTGATAAGACAGTGCTAAGTAAGACAGTTCTGTCTGATTTACTGTCTTGTGAGGTTTGTCTTCTATGTGGGTTTTTTGAGACCATATTCACACAAAAATGATTTCAAATAATG
The DNA here is from genome assembly GCF_031878675.1 of Megascapheus bottae. Classification (NCBI taxonomy): domain Eukaryota; kingdom Metazoa; phylum Chordata; class Mammalia; order Rodentia; family Geomyidae; genus Megascapheus; species Megascapheus bottae. Next base: position 15,383,201 of record NC_143522.1, read on the forward strand.
TGAGATTCAGTAGATTAGATTAAATGGGGTAAATATCTGGTAGTGAACAGAAATGTAGCTTGAGGTACGAAGTTATTCTTAGAAAATCATACTTGCGGATTAGGTGTGTGCATGTGCGTGCGTGTGTGTGTGTGTGTGTGTGTACGTGTGTGTGTGTGTGTGTGTGTGTGTGTGTGTGTGTGTGTGTGTGGTACGTACACATGTTCCAGTACTGGGGCTTGAACTCAGAGCCTCCATATACTCTCTGCTGATACCGTGCCACTTAACATCTCCATTTGTAACTTTTTGCTTGTTCATTGGAGCTAAGAGTCTCATGGATTTGTTTTCCTGGGATGCCTAACACCTTGATCTTCAGCTCTCATCTTCCTTCTGGATTACATATGTGAGCTACTGGCATCTGGCAAGATTGGACATTTTTGATAGTTCCATGGTGGGAGGATATACTCTTGTGAAGGTTTTGGTGAGCTCAGGGACAGTGCCCAGGCCCAGAGTTCAAGCCCCACAACTGACCAAAAAAAAATTCAGATCCACTCTGAAACCAGAATCAAGGCAGTGTTTCAACTGAATACAACAACAAGATCACTGGTTAGCCATTTTGTACCAAATGATGAAGGCTGAATGTGGTCATATGTATTGTGTACTGTGGTCCCAACTACTATTCAGGAGTGCCCAGGATTAAAACCTGAGGCCTTTTCTAGGCAAAAATGTAAGATCTACCTGAAATGTAATTAAAGGGGAAAAAAGCTAATGGTATGGCTTTGGGGGTAATGGCTCTAGTCATTGAATGACCATGAGTTCAAATCCCAGTTATGTTCCCCTCAAAAGAAAGGAAAGGCAAGGATAGGTTTTGTAGAACATGCCCATAATCCTATCATCTCAGCTAACTGGGAGGTTAGATAAGAGGATTGAAGTTTGAGGCAAAGCAAAGAGCTAGCAAGCCCTAAGTCAAATAATAAGCTAGATTTTTTTTTCATACAGGTCTGCAATCTCAGCTACCAGAAAGACAGAGGTAGGAGGATTATAATTCAAAGGCTAGATCAAGAAAATATCTGGGACCCTATCTTCAAAATGATCTGGAGGTATAATTCAAGGGGTATAGATACCTGCTGAACAAGTACAAAGTTCTGGAGCTAGGACCACCAAAATGGTACAGGGGGAAAGGGAGATTGTTGATGAGATCAAAATATCAGATAAGGCATTCATTAAATTTCTAGGTCTCCTATTTTGAGCATGTCACATTCCTACCCTTCATCTTATAGTGTGAGTGTTATAATTCTTGAACTCGAGTTGACTGATTGCTGTCCAGTAGGAAGAACCAAATCGTATACTGAAAGAACTCAGTTTGTTTCCAAAAATGGCTGCATCTGATCTTGTATCTTATGATGATTTTATGAAGCCTTGGAAATAAAAATGACTTAAAATCCTTTGTTTGCTATTGTAAAAACACTAATGCAAGGGAAATTGCCTTTGAGTAAACTGTCATGAGTTAATAGGATTAAAACTTTAAGTCCTTTGCCTCAATTGTACAGAATTTGAGAAAATTGAACAGAATAAAGTTGAACTTAGAGAAGTTAATTAAGAGTTTGTTCCTTGACAGGAGAAGTTAGTTTTCTTGGCTAGGGTATTTAATAGCAATACTTCTAATGAATGCTAATAAATTCTGGGAACTGTTAAGACTAGACTAAAATGCTATGAAATATAAGTTATTTTCAATTAATGGCATAGTATATCATGGATTTAAAAGAAAGAAATCACTTATACATAGGGTAAATCTGCTCAGATGTGTGTGTATGTGTGTATGTATGTGTATGTTTACCTCCATGCTAATAAATGGCTCAAAGGAATGCATAGCCTGACTTATTATTCCCTATAATTGATTATAAAGTTTCTTCTAAGTTATTGACGGCAGGCTTAGAACAATATATTTTTATAAAGAAGGTAAATAAGCTTAACAGACTGGCTTAATACCTTAATACCTTGCTTCTCAGAACTATTCTTCATAGAAACATTAAGGACTTTGTCAGACTGTATTCAGTGAAATTCTGAATTTCTGTTTGATTCTAACTTAATGAAGCTTCATTGAAGTAGAAACCTCTGTACTAACATAATATAGAATTTCCAAAAGCTTAGTTGACAGGATAGTGAGTAAGAGAAATAGTATACTGCATGGAGTGATTTTTTCCTGTCTTTCCTTATCACAGGTCATTATGAAGATTTTTGTAATGAAAAATAAATTAAACCACCACATTTCCCTAGGAATGTTCAATGAAACTGTTTAGCAATAAAACAGTATCTGGGGGTTCCATGTATTCATTTTTTTCCATCTTCTGAGAGAAGATGCATTCATTAAGCATCATAGGTGGTAGCAGCAGCAAATATTCTAAGGGAAACATTTTAAAAACACAGATCATAGTCATTTCTAATGTCACATCTGTCAGAATTTCCATTTTGTATGTCATACTTTACTTCATTCATGTGACAATAATGAAATAATGCTACATTCAATATGTATGGAAGTTTTATTGAACAGCATCAATACTCAGCAAATGTTTTAGACACAATATATTCTTACAACCAGGAATTGCCTTTGATTTGTGCACTTTAATGCAAGAAAAAAATAGGAAAAAAAATGTATCTTGGCCCAATATGTAATTTGAGCCCGCTGATAGCATCATGCTTACAATATTCCTACATACAGAAATCATAGACTCCAAAAATACCATTTCTCCCAACACATTTGCAAGACCCCCAACAATAAGACTCATCATTTAAGGTAGACTTTTAATTGCAAACCACATCATGCAGCTACCAATGAGTTGGTGAAGACAGCCACAAGTCTCACTTTGAAGATAGGTTGGGCAGTAGCCTGTTCACTCATTGGTAATTTCAGTAGACAACAGGAGCATCTGTTGCTTTATTTACTAGAAAGATCTGTGGTTTGGAACGTCAGTGCCTTTCACTTTCTCTTTAGTAATAGTCAACAAAGCCCAGTGGATTTACCATTTCCCTTCACGTTTGCTTGATGCATAGATGACTCCATCATGGAAGTAGGTACAATTATTCTCTCTTCTTTGCCTTTACTTGGGAGCTCCCTAGGAATGGATTATCTACAAGGTAGCTTTCTACTTCCATTGGCTATAGCTGAGTGGTAGAGTGCTCACCTAGCATGAACAAAGCCTTAGGCTCAATTCCTGAAAAAGCCGGAAGTTGTGCTGTGGTTCAAGTGGCAGAGTATCAGAGGTGAGCCCAAGTGTCCAAGGACAATGTTCAGGCCCTGAGTTCAAGCCCCAACAATGGCAAAAAAAAATTCTTTCAGGGCCATGAGTTTGACCTAGTGGTAGAGCGCTTGTCTAGCATGCACAAAAGACCCAGGTTCAATTTTTTGGTAACACATACATAGAAAAAAGCTGGAAGTGATACTGTGGCTCAAGTGATAGACCTCTAATCTTGAGAAAGAAAGTTGAAGGACAGTGCTCAGGTCCTGAGTTCCAGCTCCAGAATCGGCACAAACAGACAAACAAAAACAAACAAAATAGATATTTTACAAGACTTTTAACTTCAAGAAAGTTTAGCTTTATCTCCTGGAACAACAATTATCTGACTGGACCTTTAATCAATGATGGCAAGAAGTCCACATAAGATGTTGACAAAACTCCACCACTTGGCTCAGTGGCTCTTGGAGAGGGAAGATGGTGGCTCCAGATGTTTCACTTCACAGCGAGGCAGCCATTCGTGGGTAAACAACTGCAATTACAGTGTATAAGTACTTCATAATTAAACCAACAGCTGATTGTAAGGTAGCAAATAGGATGAGATGTTGGGACTGGGCTAAGTAAGAAGGAAGCTGTAGCAGTTTCTCTTCCTCTCTGGGTATTTGCTTTGGGAAAAATCCTTTCAGGGCCTTGATAGTACCAATGGGTAAGACCAGCCAGTGGAAAAAAGATGATGGTGAGGTTAAAGATTGTCTAAAGTGAGTATATCAAAGGTTGCTACCACTCTACACACAAGGTACTCTCCTACTCATTTACCCCTAACTTGCAAAAAAGTGGATTTCTGCCACAGTTTAAAAATAATAGGTTAGATATTAGGATCCAAAGAACATGAGTGTTCCAAACAATATCTCTCTGGCTTAGTGATTTCTGTCCCTTCGGGGACTAGGGTGGTCATACAGAACTTCGAAGGGAAGTACCCTGTGTGCTGGGCCGTGTTGTCTCCTTTGAAGCTATGCCAGGCACTGTATAAGATGCAAAAGTCATGAGCCCAAGCACATGGGATTTTCCACACTGACTTAACCTGAAAGCATATAATCTGAACATTTGAAGACCTATTGTGTCCCAGGCACTGTGGTTAATTTAACATTCATGTTCTTGATATAGTCCTTTCAACAACCATACCAGAGTCCTGTTATTAACCCCACTTGAGGTAAGAAAACAAGTGAATTAAACATCATTCTTGAAATATTTACTGAGTACCCATATCTTTAAGTGTTGGTAAGGTAGCTGTGAACAAAACAGACTGTATTTTAGAGAGGGAAGAGGGGCGATTTTCAAGTCAATAAATAAATAGCATGATTTTCCTAAGATTCCATGTTATAGTGAGGTTTAAGGCTAATATGGTAGCATTCACAGTGAGCTGGGGAAGGAAGGTAGTCAGAAAGATTGTTCCTAAGGAGAAGCCACTGAGTTTAGACTAGAATGGGAAATGAGAGGCCAAGAGGTGGCCTGTCTGTCTGTTCAAAGGTCCCATCAGAGTAAACAGTATTTACAGGACAGCTATGGTTAATGTATGGTTAGAGAATGAACAGGGAGGAGATGGAGGTCAGAAAAGGTAAGAGGTAGTAAAGACCTTGCATGACAACACAAAAAAGTTGGATCCTATTCTAGGGACCACAGGAAACATACCCTTTAAGCAGATGAGTGGTATAATTCAAGAAATACACACACACACACACACACACACACACACACACACACACACACACACACACACACACACACATATATATATATATATATATATATATATATTCTAAAGTTTCCTTTGACAGCCCAGGGATTGAGGAATTGTTTCTATATGTGGCAGATACAGAGAAGTAAGAGGGAGGCAGTAAAATTTCTCAAGAAATTGAGTCCCTCTGCCTCGACCTTCCCAACAGGCTGTGTGCTATTTTGTCTGACTTCTAGTAGGAAGAAATTGGAAAGAAAAGAAAATACAGACTGAAAATACTGAAGCCAAAGTTTTGGTTTTGGTTGTTCATTTTGCTTTAGAAACATTAATTGAGCAGTTAGTGTCAACCTCAGGGAATCTTAGGGCAAGCTTGCCTTGGAGAAGTGGGCCTATATGACCTTCAAAGTCGTTCTTGAACTCTAGTTACAAGGGCAAATGAGGGAATTCCCATTTAAGCATCCTATGCTGAAGGACAAAGCTTTGTTTCTGGGTCCTCACATCCAAGGAAGGTGTGATAAAATGCTTAAATTTTATCATCAATATGAGAAGTTTGAGAGATGCCTAGAACACATTTCTAGGTGTGTCTGCAATGTTTTTCTAGCCAGAGTAAAAGCATGAAGGTTAATGACCTAATAAATGGTTAAGCCCTTACAGGATTCCTCATCTGATGAAATTATTGGGAGCTAGAGTATAAATTGGAGACACTGTTCCCAGGGAGATGCTCGGAGGTTCTGTTTTGCTCTGACTTCTTCCTGTAGCTTCCTTTCTCTGCTTCCTGACCACCATGATGTGAAATGATTCTCTCTCCTCACACCATTCACGGGGTGCTTGGGCTGTCACTTCAAAAACCTTTGAGCCAACATAAGTAATTCCTTTCTTAAACTGTTCTCAAGTCATTTTGGTCATAGATGCACAAAAGCAAGTAATAAAGAGGGCCACTCATGAGTCCCTTGAAATACTGTTACTAAATCACCCCTTCCTTCTGATAAACAGAGTTGCCTAACCACGACTCCCTTGGCCACCAGCACACACTAAATAGTGTAGAAAGAAGCTGTGAGGGATAAGGAGCAAGTTATATGAGGGGCACTTAATCCTGTCTGTTATATCGAACACAAAATACAGATGGTATGTAATGGAGGTAGAGGGGAGGGGAGTGAGACAAAGAGAGGGAGAGAGGAAGAGAAAGAAAGCAAGTTGAGAGTTTTTTGGAATGCCTTGCGAGCTCCTTACCCCCTCCCTCCTCCTACCCCACCCCCAGTCCATCTGTGGTGCCTGCATTTGTATACAGGCCCTCCATCTAAAGACTCTCCACCCTTAATCATGTTTTCTGTATGACTGGTGCATCTATCTGCTGATGGCAGTTGTTTACCAGTTCCCTTAGCTGCATGCTCTTTATCATGTATTGTTGATCAGTCAATCCTGAGTATCTTAGGTTAGGAGAGGGGAAAGAGGTGCAGGAGATGGGAAAGAAGGTGGGGCAGAGAATTGCAACAGTAACAGGTGGTGGACAATCAGTTAAGATGGTTCCAAAAATAGCTCAGCTGGGCTGCTAGCTCTGCTGGCAGTCACTCCATATGGGATTTACGCACTTCAGTAAGACTTGCCACCGCCTTTGAAATGTATTCTGCCAGCTGCTCCTGTACTTGCTGGTTGCTGCTGGTGGTGACCGTGGGGGGCAGGCCCTACCTTGGGGAGATAGAACTGGAAGCAATAGGTTGGGGCCAAGGCAGATTCCAACAGAAGAGGTGGCATTTGTCAGACCCTGTTTAGATTCCCCAGGTATGAGGGCATCTATTTTTCTTTTTCTTTTATAATTAAAAAATCACTTTGATCTGGACATTTGGCATCCAGCTTTCTTTTCTTTTTATTCCCCTGTCCTTTTTTAGAGAGGGGGGGAGGAGAAATAGCTCAGTTTTCATCCACAGGGTCTGTCTGTGTGATTTATTTTTTGGTGGTGCAGGTTTCTTGCATGCCTAAAATTATTTTTCTATGATCTTACCTTTTATCAGGATGCTCAGTTCTAGGAAGGAGTGATACCTTGGACTTCCTCAAGACCTTCCTTCTGCACCTAGTTTCTGTGTCTAGCCGTGTAGCACAAATACATTCAAGTGTAGTAAAGTGACCTGCTTCTGAAAGCTGTTCATGTACAAAATGAACTGTTCATCTTTACCTCAAGATCTTTTTGTCAAAAGGAAACCATCTCACACATGCTCTCAGAACTGTATCATCCATTCTCCTTCTAGATATTATATATACATATGTGTTTTTTCATCCTAATGATTCCCCAAACTACTGCATGGGGGTGACTTACTGTCTTGTATACACAGAATACAATTTTAAGCTCTCTCCCAAAATGAGTCTGCTTTAACCAAAACCCTCAAAGTATGAAAATTACAGCACTTGTAAAAGTTAAGATATTTAAATTTTCCAAACCACGGATTCTTAGGAAATGAAAGGAAAGAGAATGTTACTGATTGTGTTATCTGTCATGATGGGATGAAGGAAGAGGAAAAAAAATTCTTTTTCTTTATGAAGCCCAGCTTCAGCTGCTCTCTTGAATATAAATATTGTTATTCAAAAAAGGCTTTCACCTACTTTTTGATAGGCAATTCAAAGAAGCACAGTATGTGAAGAGCGATTTTATCACCTTAGCAAGGGGCTAGCTGTAATGTCGAATGTTCGGCTCCTTGTTCAGAACATCTGATTTCATGGGCAAATTTCATGAGCTGAGATGGAACCAAACAACAAGCAAGCATTTCAGTAAGCATGTTCAGGAAATCTTTCAGAAGGCATGTTCAGAAATTTTGAAGTTGATTGTCTTGAAATCACAACTTGAGAGACTCTAGATTTTAACAATTTTTTTTTCTTTCCGCACCACAAAGAGCTACAATTTGAGCCCTCCCAAAAAGTAGCGAGATGAAGAGCAAATGAAATGGCATGATCATTTAATGGGCTCTGCAATGAATTTATCTCCTGTGGTGTATTCACATTTCATGTTATTGCACAGTTACTACCTGTTATGTACAGTCCACGTCGAGGTATACAAGGTAACAACAAGGGACTTTCAATACACTAGAATTGAAGAAGGTTTGGACTGACTTCCTACAGTATGCTAAAGTCATCTGTTGTATCCAGGATCAGGATATAGTTTGCATTTCCTTCCTTTGGGGTAAGCCTTAAATGAATCCCAAGGTGATGTGTCAGCTGCTCCCATCCCTGAAATCTGTGAAGGTGATGTTCAAGGTCACTCCTTTACATACATTGCCCCTTACTCTCCTCCACCTTACCATCTTGGAGACTTTCACTAGATGGTTGAATGGAGAGTAGATGTGAGAGGCAAAGGCAGGAAGATACAGGGAGACTGAATGCCCCTATTTAAGAGGACTGATTTGCAATGGTTTATGTGGAATTAGAGCATTTCTAACCTTAATTCTAAAGACTTCCTTTCTTTCAGGCTAGAAGAAAATTACCTTTGGGTTACAAATAGCCTTCAATTTCCTATTAAGATGAAAACGAACCTCTCTCTCCACCAACCTCATGTCTAAGGCCCTCTTTTTTTTTTACTGGCTTTTAAATGTTTATTGATTTGGGGATTTAATGTTGAAGCCAACTGTGAATAATAGCCACTTTGGTCCACTGAGTGCAATTGTCAACCTGAAAATGCTTTCCTGGTCACCATCATTTGACATTATTTTTCTTTTTTTTTGTCTGCCTCCTCCTGAAGTGGAACTAGGAATACTCTTCTATATCACCTGTCGGGGGGAGAAAAATCTACAAAAAACAAGTATTTCTTGAAAAAACTGTTGGTGTTTTTGGTCCCTTGTTCTTGTCCCTGCCAATCTCCAGAATTGAAGAGAAAGTCACCTTTGTCTTGGCTGTTCCCAACTCATTGTTTATTGGGTTTTGTTTTGTTTTGTTTTTCATTTTTGCTTGCACAGAGATAGCCCAGGTATTTAAGCTCCCATCATTCCCGAAGACACACATTTTGCATGTTATGTCACAAAATAGCAGTGTTCCATGCACCAGATATTTATTTATATAGAAACAAGATCTCGCTTTGATGATTTTTTAGACTTCTGTTGGACTAAGTAGCATGATTTCCAAATTAGTTCCCTGGAACCTAAGAATGAATGAATGTTATAAGAAGCTCACAGAGATGGATGCTGGTAAGGACTGTGTTTGTAATATTAACTATTCAGGAGGCTGAGATCTAAGGATTAAGGTATAAAACCAACTCAGACAGAAAAGTCTGTGAGACTCTTGTCTCCAGATCAACCAGTGTAAAGAAAAAACTGGAGCTGTTGATCAAGTGCTAGAGTTCCAGTCTTGAGAGTAAAAACTAGTGACAGGATGAAGCCCTGAGTTCAAGCACCTCCCCTAGTGCAACTCACAGACTTTTAAATAAGCAATGGTGGATAAAGGATGACCTTAAGTATCCATTAGATCTAAATGCGTAGATTTTTATATTAAATATTAGACATAGAATAATTGCCAAAAAAATAAGACCAATATAATCTCTCTCCTTAACCCCTCCCACTTTTGCTCTACTATCTAAACCCTATAATGAAGGTTTTGTAAATCAAGTGTTTCACTCTCAACTTTCTATACCAAATTTCCTTCCATGAATTAAATTTTATAAAGCGTGTCTCAGTTTCAGCACTTCTTCAGAAAGCTGATCTTAAGCCATACTATGATTTTAGATCTATGATAACTTTATAGGTGAGGAGGCTTATTTAAAAGATATGTCCTCACTCTTACAACATGAATGCTCATGATGACCTTACTGTGTGGAGAATACTGAGGCATAGACATTTCTGAGGAAAACTGTGCTTATAATATGAAATAGTGATCATGCAAAGTAAACCATCATGTTAATTGCTGCCACTCACCAAGCCCTTCCTATCTGCCAGGCATCATGGGCCAACACTGTTGCATGCCTTATTTTTTAAGTAATTATTATCTTTTTAGAAAAAAACACCTTGAGAAGTTCCTACCATTCTTCCCATTGTATAAATAAGAAAATGGCAATACAAATGTGATTCAAGGACTTAGCCAAAAGCATACATTTAGGACCTGGAGGAAAATGAACTCGAACCCAGGCCCATTCTCCATCTCACAATTCACTTTCTTCACACACACACACAGGCCAAAGTGTGTTCTGTGCTAAATCCTGCCTTCATTCACAATTTTATATCTGCTTTTTGTGGGATAGTTTGCCCTTGTGTTACAAGGACAGACCTTCCAGAAATGGCTAAATAGCTTTAGTTCAAGTGTCCGGTACTGATTTATAGCCTTTTAGTAGTTAGTAAAAGGAGCTGCTAAGGTTATTAACAGAGAAGAAGGCCTAAGAATGCTCAGTAGCTCACCTGTACAGCTGGGCTCTGATATATGTAAGGAATTTGCCTGTCCCTATAGGAGGACATGTCTTTCCTTCTTCCTGCCTTACTGCCTCTCTTCCTTTTGTGCTAGGGGTTGAACTCAGAGCCCTGGGAATGCTTAAGTGTATGCTCTTTCCCTGGGTGAATGGTCAGCCCTGCAAACATGACAAAGAATGTCACCTACGGTGGTAGGAGTTGTGGAGATGGGCAGAGGATGTGTTTAAGGAGTTCAAAGTGAGCTTGGATAAGAGGATTGAGAGGGGGAGTCTGGCAGATGAGAGGAGGCTGGAAAGGGAGCAAGGGGTGAAATAAGGAGGGTCATCAGTAGGTACTGGTAGGTTTGTTTGTTTTTTTCTTTTTGGCAGCTGTGTCCTTTCTACAGTCTTGTTCTAACATACTGCTGTCTTCTCACTGACTTCTCACCCATTCATACCATTCACTGCAGCTGGTTCCTGAGACGTTGTGCTAGTACAGCCAGCAAAGCAAATGCTGGCTCCTGGATCCAGATCTAGAAACAAGCTGCTCTGTGTGCATCGGGGCTGGTTCTAAACACCCCCCTTTTTATTTTTTTATCAGTTGTGGGGATTGAACTCTTGGCGTGGGCACTGTCCCTGAGCTCTTTAGCTCAAGACTACCACCCTACCACTTGCCACAGGGCCACTTCCAACTTTCTGGTGGTTCATTGGAGATAAGCATCTCAAGGACTTTCATGCCTGGGCTGGCTTTGAGCATCGATCCTCAGACCTCAGCTTCCTTGGAAGCTAGGATTACAGGTGTGAACCACAGGCACCTGGTTTACACACCGTCCTTTGAGTGACAACAAGCTGGGTGTCACTCCCTGTCACCGCCTCCTTGTCTACTTTCCTCTTTCCCTCTGTATCATATCCTAGGCTCACTCATCAACTTTCTCATTCTGGCCATTAATGAACTTGTGCCAAACAACCAGGTCTTGCATGTTAGTATGTGGACGGCACTTTCAGGAATAAACAACCCATCACAGCTGCATGACTAGACAACCTTCCACTACTCCGTGCTTCTTTTTTTGTTATTGTTATTAAGGGGCTGGAACTCAGGATCTAGGCTCTGTCCCTGAGCTCTCTTGATCAAAAATAACACTCTACACTTGAGCTGGAGATAAGAGACTCGTGGGGACTTTTCTACCCAGGCTGGCTTTGAATCACAATCCTCATATCTCAGCCTCTTGAGTAGCTAGGATTACAGGCGTAAGCCACTGGCACCAGGCTACCCCGTGCTTCTTTGTGAGATGTACAAATGTTTGTACACATCAGTGCTCCAATAAAAAAAAAACTGTATCAAGGCTAATTGTTTCTATGCTTCCTTTATAGAAGAGGAACACCTGAGTTCTTGTTATGTATTTTGGGATACTAATGCAAGGCTCCCAAGAGGTCAGTTTTACAGATTTGTTTTTCTGGTCTCAGAACAGGCTTGAAACAAATGAGCACAATGCCTACCTCCATGCCTTCCTTGGTGATGGTTGTCACAGATATATCTGTCCTTCTTCTAAGAGAGCTATCTGAGTAGAGGAATGGTAATGGGAGCAGACATTAGATGATGATCAGGAAGATGATTTTTTGACTGTTGCTGTCACTGACATTGTCAAAAAGGCATTTATCATGTGCCAAATCCTGTTTAGTTGCAAGTTCTGTTTCGAAAGGAGAATTACAAAGTTAAAGTCTTTGTCCTAAAGGAATTCCAATCTATAAGACAGTCTTGATTTATGAACAGTTGAAAAGAGCATAAAGGTAACAAGAACTTAAACAAGACATTTGATCGATATATGAATGGACTGGAGGCATTTATTTACTCATAAGTGAAAAGTTCAGAACCATCTGAGCTGTTACACTAGGCAGCATAGGTCAGATTGGGCTTTGGTAGCAAACCCTATAGCTTCTTCCAAAGGCAAGTTTCATGTGTCACTATACTTCATAGGCATCACCAGGTAGTCAGCCTTTCTGCCTTGTGAGGAGGTGATTCAGGTTCCTGTGATGGAAAAGTCTTTGCCTTCTGAATTGTTGGAAAAGGAGAAAGGAGCAAAGAAATGAAGGACAAGCCAGGTGGCTTTGAGATGTTTACATCTAGAATTGTCATTATCTTCCTAGGTATATTGAATTGGCCTAGGTTAGTCACATGGCCATGCACAATTCTAAGGGAACAAGAGAGCCCATTCCTACTCTGTGTCCTGAAGTAGGAAGACTGGAATATTGGTGAAACAATAAAGAATTATACAATTATTATAGTGATAGTAGCTGGTTATTTTACTAATCAAATAATAATACTCGTCAGTCATGGAACCTTTACTGTGTTAGCTTTGTGTTACCATGGTAAAATACTGGGGGTTCTTATAAAGAAGAATGGCTTATTTCTGTTTCATGATTCATGAAATCACAGGCCAAGATTGGGTGGCCTCATCGCCTTGGGCAAAAGGCAATACCATGTGGTGGGAGTGAGAGTGAGAGCCAGCCCCGTACACCATGAGCCAGAATGCAGTCTGGTAGTGAGTATAGAGTCCCACAGTTTTCATCCATGACACACCTCCAATGACCCAAGCCCATTCCACCAGACTCCGCTTCAATCACCGCCCTGGGACCCAAGCTTTTAAACTCACAGACATAGCCAGAGCCCTTACTGTGGACCAAATGTTTTCTTAAGCAAGCCATATACTTACCTGCATTTAATTTTTCATCTGAGGATGAGGAAAAAGAACTTAAAACTGGGAGTCTTGAAATTACCTATGTAAGGCCATGCAACTAGCATTCAGAAGGGCCATTATTCAAATCCACATCCTCTGAGATGTCTCCTCCTAGATTCCTGTCATGTAACCAAATGCTATTGACTTGGTTATTGCCGAGCTCCATAGAACAGAGGTCGATTTTTTTCTGACATAGTCACAGAACCCCTGGAAAGCATTTCTGTGGTGCTGAAATTTACCGCTGGCCTTGTTGGTATCAAGAACAATGGTTCTCAATGGGTTATTTTATGAACTCGTCTCCAGCTGTTTTCTGCTTAGCCTTCTGTCCTTCTTGTTGATGAATGATTAAATCTCTTCTTTCCCCTTGGCTTCTGCAGCTGAATAGGATTTAATCTCATGAGAATTTTCATTGTCTTTTCTGGTTCTATCTTGGATTATCAGAAGCTAGCAGGTCTTGTAAGTGGCCCATAAGAAATACTGGTAGGAAAAGTTTGTAGGTCAAGGATCTTTCAGAAGAAACAGTTATAGTTTTCTCTCTCTACATTTATTTTATTTTTCTGGGTCTTACTTAGGATTGAACTCAAGATCTCAGGTTCACAACGCAAGTGATCTGAACTGAGCTATATCCCTAGCCTATCTCTTTTTGTTTTAGTTTAGGGTCTGTAGAGAGGCTTTCGCATGGCCTTGCCCTGTGATCTTCCGGCCCACACCTCTTGCACAGCAGGATTATAGATGAGGGTCGTCATACCCAGCGTATTCCCTAAAATATTTTTTTAGACTCTATTTTATTTCTCTCCTTGTTCAAGGATATTTTAAAATATTTGACTACTTCCTCATTTTGTTCTCTATGCTGTCTCCAAACCCAGTAAAATTTTTGACACTCACTACTTGCCTAAATCTATCATAAAATGAAAGACTAAAGATTAATTTTAAAAATACCTTCAGATTTAAAGCTAGATCTGGGATATAGCTCCGTGGTGAAATACAAGGCCCTGTCTTCAATCTCCAGCACCATAAAATAAAAGGTAAAAATAATAAAAAACAAAACAAAAGAAGCCAACATAACTACAGATAATACAACAGCAACTCTTCTGTCCTTTAGCATAGCAATCAAGATTTCCCTCAGATTTTCCTTTTAGACTTTTCTCTTTGCTGAATTCTACCTTAGATTTCTTATGCTTCCTTATAATAGGTCATCAGAAGGAATTATGTTTATGTTGCCTTATTACCAAAAACTTACTCCTTTATTCCCTCTAATCCCTTTACTTATAATCAATTCCAGTTATTTTGTCCTGGGGAATGATATTTTTGTATGACATTAATTCTTTGCAGCATTAATATTGGTTACTGAGATTCAATGAGACTTGATTATTTGGGCTCCATGTGTGGCAACATTTTCATTCACTGATTTATCCCTTTATTCATTCCGTGCATATTCAGTGAGACACAGAAAGATAATTATAGAGACACTTCAATCTAAATAAAGAATCTTAAAACCATTTAGGCCAAATCCACCCTCCTCATACAAATTTATTCCTAATCCTGTAGAAGGAATGTGGTAAAATCAGCTTTTTTTTTTTGACATCAGCTTGACATGTAGATTGTCTTAAAAACCCACCAGGATTATTTCTACCTCCTAAAGATGCTTAGCAAACACATCATTTGTCACAGAAGGTAATATTTACTCTCTTCTTATACAAGTTGATATTCAGAGATTCCATAGCTTGGGACGTATGTGTATATATATGTGTGTATATATTGCCACTCCGGGGGCTTGAACTCAGAGCCTGGGTACTGTTCCTCAGCTACTTTTTTGCTCAAAGCTAGTGGTCTACTACCTGAGATATAGCACTACTTCTGGCTTTTTCTGTTTATGTGATACTGAGGAATCAAACCCAGGGCTTCATGCATGCTAGGTAAGCACTTTACCACTAAGCCACATTCCCATCTCCATTGTACTTATAAGTATGTATGGTTGGTCATGGAACTTGAACTCTGGACCTGGGCACTGTCCCAGAGTTCTTTAGCTCAAGGATAACACTCTACCGCTTGAACCACAGTGCCACTTCTGGTTTTCTGGCAGTCTTAGTTGGAGATAAGAGTCTCATAGACTTTCATGCCCAGGCTGGCTTTGAACCACGATCCTCAGAGCTCAGCCTCCTGAGTAACTAGGATGAAGGCATGAGCCACCAGTGTCTTCTGTATGTATATTTTTGACAACTGCATGTCCGCTCATATCTGACTTCAAGTCTCTGAACACTGACTCGTTTTTTTCATGACTGGGCAAAATTATCACATATCTTTGAAAGTTAGGTTCCTCATCTATGAGGAGAGGAATGACTAGTTTTCGTGGTTTTCATGTGAAATGAAAGAGGTAAAAATAAACATCATCTAGGTCATTTCTTAGCATGATATGACATAGCATTGCAGGCATCAGAGAGTTAAATGTATTTTAACACATTGAAGAAGAGGAAGATTGGCCTGTAGATGGTTAATGATTAAGATTTTGTTAATGTTTGCTGATTTGGTTGAAGAATATTCCAAAGCAACCACAAAATGGTTTTATGTTTAGTTCATCATAAAATGGCAGTCATAAAATGGTTTTATATTCTGATAACTATTATCAGTTGGCCATGCCTCATTTAATAATAATTTCATATTCATTCTCCTTTCTGCTGTTTTCTATGTAACTGGCATATTTTATAATAGTACTATGTGTTACCAAGTCTTTAAATAATAATACATAATAGTTTGAGTAGTAAACCAGCACTGTTTGTGGTCTCATCTCAAGCCTGAAAAAATTCTGATGGAACAATTATCTTTGCACAAGTGAAAATAAGAAATGCAGTTGAGAAATTATCACTTTTATAGCTTTTACAGACTTCTCATGTGAATTATTGAATTAGGGAATTATAACAGCTTTTTGCTTAGTTGAATTTGGCTTTCTATATCCAGAAATCAAATCTGCACCAAAAATATTATTGTATACATGATGAACAAATTCTGTGTTACTGTGTCGTGTTGCTTCTTGGAGCTTTCATGTGAGCTCTCTCTCTCTCTCTCTCAACTAGTGGCAACTGAAGAAATGTTGCCAAGCTTCAGACATATAAATAGCATAATTAAAGTCAAGGCATTTCTCAAAATGTAACCATTTAATGTATCCCTCTTCAAATTCTTATTTTTTTATTTTCTTTCCTATGGTCTTGACTTTTAACTTTGCCTTGTTTCTTCTTTCTACTTGATTACCTGTACTCCTTACCTTCGTGCCCGCTCTCCTGCTTATGGAAGTGACATTGACCTTGACTCAAATGGATAACTGGGCCATTTGCTGGGCTTTGCTCAAGGTGATGTGTCAATGACCACTACAACAGGCAGAAGACAGAGTAATGCCTTGGCATCATCATCTCTCTTAGTGCATGGACTGTCTCACTTGATATTATCTCCACATGAAACCTTTGGTTATGTTCTTTGACTTCTCTGCCTTTCCCTTCTTCAATCAGAAGCATTTCTAAATTATTTTCATGTCCCTATATTTCTTCTGGGATATTTAAGTTGTGCAAAGGTAAGTAATATACATGTTAAGCAAAAAATATTCCAGGGGGAATAAGAGCCTTTGTGGTGTGTGTGTGTGTGTGTGTGTGTGTGTGTGTGTGTGTGTGTGTGTGTGTAACCGAAATTTTGTTGTCTCTACACGACCCGACATTTTAGAGGTCTTCAGAATTTCCAGGTAAGTGTGTGGCTTTAAGACAGGCCTACTTTCCTTCATCTAGCCATTCCACATCTTCTAAGGAACAATTTCAAGAACATCTGCTTCGATGTTCAAAACATCCTCCCTGCCCATCATTTCCATTCTTTTACAACATCCTCTTCTTCCAAATCACAGCCAAACCGGCAAGCAAACACAGCTAATATGAATTTCGATGCCAACTGTGTCCTCTCTATGAGTGCTTTCCATATTTGAAATGGCTGGGGAATTATCGTGCCTCTACCCACGGTAATTTAGAAGAAGAGAAATTGGATAAGGGTCGTTTCCTCCATCTCCTGGGATTCTAAAAGCTCTTTTTCTTTTATACCTTTATCGGGTCTGCCAGTTGCAATGCTATACAATGTAGTGGAGAAGTGCATACGGTTAATTATGATAATTATAATCAGTTCTTTACAATCTCTGCTGCTGCTGTGGGATTTAAATTCCATAATGTATGTCAAAAGAACAAAATAATGTTGCCATGTTTTCTGCTTACAGATGCTTTTATGATTGGGTTTTGCTCATAAACAGGTGGTTATATGATGAAATCCTTCCATAAATCCTTTTTTCTTACCTATCTTTTAACCTGGGCTTCCTGGTACATTGTTAAATACAACTGTTGAGTTTTCCTCACGATTCTGTGGTGATCTCAGGTCCTAGCTAATGTTGCCAAAAGATATTGCAAAGGAATTTAATCAACTGAGTCAGTAGAAGAAGATGACATTCATTTAGTTAGTTCACTTTTTTTTTTCACCACTGCCTTACTGGTTCCCGTCCTTGGCTATGCCCCACCTTTTCCATTTTGCCTTAGTGAATTCTGTGCTTGCTTATGCTCACTCACTCTCTGACCCCAAGCATGTTTAAGACAACTGCATGAGGATGTGATTTAGTGTGTTCGTGTTCTGGTATTCCTATCTAATGCTGTAAGTTGAACCTGCAGAGTCTGTGTCTGCTCCATCTCTGTCCAGGGAAGCTGGAAAATAGGTAAGATAATTGATTTCTTTCAGCATACCTTCCTCTGCATCTCTGTCACCTGCTTCAAGGCATGTATGAAGAGGTTTGCGGCCAATGAAACTTCAGATGGGTGCCTTTCTTCCCTTCAAGTGTATCTTGCTTAAACAACACATTTCTAGTGAATGACCATCTGGTAAAGCTGACAGCCTTCAGTTCTCCTCATTCTTAACTGGCTGAAAAAAAAAAGTGGCAAACCTGCCATAGCTTATGACTGAATTATAAACCATGAAGCATAATAAAGTCATTAACTTTCAACGTGTCAAATTTGAGGCGATTACATCTTGCACAGGATTTGATGGCCTTTTGTTCGCACTTAAGGGAGCAAGCTACTGTACAGCTCCAAAAATACTTGGTCCTTTCTTAAAGAACCGTCAGCTTGATGTGGCTATCTGGCAGAGTCAGTGGCTCTGGGGAAAGAGGCAAGTCTTGAACAAAGAAAGGACAGAGGGGCAGATAGGAGCTCCTTAAAGAAGGAGCAGCCATCTCTTCCTAGGAAAAGTGAAAAAATGACATTCTCCAGCCAGACACGGCTCATACATCCTGAAAATGAGATTTCCTCTCCGGTAAGGGGAAATCATGGATAAAAGCTCGTGCTTTACAATTCAGATTACATTTCCGGCTTTGTTCTCCAGTAACCATGTTCTGTAAATGTCAGTGGAATATGGTTGTAGGGAAGGTACAGTTTTGAAGAGCCAGGTGTCAGCTTTATGAGAGATTTTTATGAATAGGCACATCTTATACTCACTTATTTTTTTTTCAAAGAAAGAGAGGTCATGTACTACCCTACTCATAAAGCTGTCAGGATTTCAGAAAGATCTGAGGTTGACTGTCTTTTTACTAGGGAGGGGAATCTGGTACTCAATATGTTTGTGGCAATAGGGCAAATAAGGGATATTAATAGAATTCTATGAGCACCGTCTTTGGCTAGGAACAGATTTCTACAATCTGAGGAGGAAAGACATCTAGGTCTCCCTCCACTGTGGTAGGAAGGCTGTATGTAGAATGCAGGTGGGATGAATGGAAGGCTTCAGTACCTACTGCTACTTCTGTCAATCATTCTTGCATGTTCCCAGCCCTTCCTGGCCTGGAAACTTGGTTTAGTAAACAGATTTAAGGTGACAGGGTGCTCAGAAATTTTTCCTGACTATCTGAGATTAGGAAATCTTCAGTGCTCCAGGCACAATGTGGGTAGAATGGATGGAAGGGTATCACGGAAAATGAAGTTGCTTTTGCAAAGTAGATTTTCCAGATATCTGTTAAGGCTCCATGGTGGGTACTAGGACTGTCTTGAAAAGAAAGGAAAGCTCTCCCTCTGGTGGTCATGATGTAGAAGTACACTTTCTGAGCAGTTAGGCCTTGCAGTCCAGGCCAGAGAGAAATGTCAGTGAGGGATGTGAGTTTTCAAATGGTCTGTTTATTCAACCTGAAAAATGAGATTTCTGATGTATCTGTTATGCCTGCAATTTTCACAGTCAATAAGGGGTGAGTCCTTGGGCAATTGTAGTTGTCTTCTGACTTCAGCACAAATGTTCAACTTCTGTAGGGGGCCATGAGACACTTTCCAAAAACTCAGGCCAGCTGCACTTTGTAGGATTTGAAGAATGTTTAGTTAAAGAAGAGTCAGTAAGCTATTTGATTCTGTGTGCCAAAAGAGGCTAGAATTGATTAGCTGGGAGGTGGTGAATTATTATTAAGACGGGCTGTACAGGATTCAACTGCTAGATCTGATACTTCAAGTTATTTAGTCTCCCTCAGCTAGACTGAGATAAGAATAAGGTAAGGATGTAGCTTTCCACTCAGAGATGGGAAAGTATTATCTGTATCAAAGAAGGAGAAGGTGAATACCAGAGAACTGGGGTTATCGCAAGGCTATCTTTCACTGGTAGAAAGTTTCCAGCTACTCTGAGGTACACAGTCTGAATGACGTGCTACAGACGCTTTCTGGGAGAAAAGTGGGTGGTTTGCTTCGATTGGGTATTACCTGGGGAATGATTCTTAAAGTCCATGATGACCTTAAATTGCTGAGGTGCAGGGATAGTAATAACAACAAAAAATGTACATGGGATGCTGAAAACCAGGTCTCCGTTTGGATCAGAATGTTCTGTTCTATGCAGAAAAATACCACCAGGTCACTGTAACTGATGCAGCCTGTTCTTGACACAACTAGCTCAAGCTGCTTCTCTTCCTCTCCTGGGGAGAAGGCGTGGAATTAGGCAGGATAGGAGAGGGGAAAGAGGGTAGAGACCAACAGAGAGGAGATAAAGTTTTCCGGGGCCATTATGACAGTTTTACCAAGTCCCTTTAGAAAAGCAGAACAGAGATCCCAGCCTTGATGTGAAAGAGGATGGCAACTTCTGGGAACAGGAGGCTAGAAGCAGAATCAACTCCCTTCTGATGGCAAGGAGTGCTGACAGCAAATATTCATGGAGAATAGGCAGAGGTGCACCCTGTGCCCAAGCCCTGTGCCCCTCTGTGTGCCACAGGTAGAGACAGGAGGTGAGACACCATTTTAGCCAAGTATAAAAGACAAAATGGGACCTTTCCCCTTGAACTCAGGTTACTTTAAGAGGAGAGAGAAAAGAGAGGAGAATGGGAAGAGAGAATTAAGATAGAGGAAAGGGGGAGAGAGGAGAAGGAGGGGAAGAAAAAGAGAAAGAGAGGAACAGAGAGGAAAGAGAGAAACATCACAGACTAGTTCTACTGATGAAGAGTAAGCTAAGCAAAGCCACAGAGCTTGCCCAAAGTTATAGATTCTCTGTTAGTGTTGGACTTTTTACCAATTCAGTACTCTCTCCCCAAACATTGTATGTGATGGAATCTACAATGCTTTCAAATGAACCCAAAGAGTAAAATTCACAATAGTGCATTCAACTACTCTGTAAGGTATGGTATATACTTTAGAAAGGAAGGGTTTAATTTCAAAAGCTAAAATTAGCCAGGTTCTGGGGGCTGACACCTGTAATCCTACTCAGGAGTCTGATATCAAAAAAGAAAGAAAGAAAGAAAGAAAGAAAGAACGAAAGAAAGAAAGAAAGAAAGAAAGAACGAAAGAAAGAAAGAAAAGAAAGAAAGAGAAATCCTAAAGTTCAATGCCTATCCAGGTGGAAAAAGAAAGTGTGAGGCTTCATCCCTATTTAGCATGTTAAAAAAATCAAAAACCAATGCTGGAGGCCTGATTTATGGTAGAGTGCCAGCCTAGGAGGTGTGTAGCTTGGAATTCAATCTTAAAATCAAAGCAAAGATGACAACAACCAAGGTAAACTTTAGAAAAATAGTAACTTTATTTTAATGGAGCTTTGCTGTTGAAGTTGTTGTAGGACATTGTATCCAGTTGCTGTTTTCCCTGACACTGTAACACTTATGCAGTGGTGAATATTTCCGATAATAGGCCTGTAGGAAACTGAAGAGTGGAGAATCGTAGGTACGACAAACATCTTGTAATTTTCATCATGTGTCTAAAATACTACCACTGCCCAATAAGAGTCTGCTTAGATGAGTGTCAGAGGTTTTGTTATGGAACAAACCATAAAAAGAGAAGGTTTGGTGAGGTCTTGTGGTTCCTACTTGTACCCAGTCTAGGTAGGGGGAGAGGGAGAAGCCTCTAGGGATTCCCTTACAAGCAATAAAGAAGCTAGGATTGGCTGCAACCTGTCATCGTGGATTCATGGGAAGCTGGTACAAATTCAAGACTCTATTTGCAAAAACCAATGAAAGCAAAAGAGCTAAGGTTGTGGTTCAAACATAGAGTGCTTGCCTAGCAAGTGTGTGGTCCTAAGTTCAAATCTCAGCATTGCCATTAAAACAAAAGGAAGTTATACCTTAAAATAGAAAGATACATTAAAATGAAGGGAGAAAGAAAAAAAAATATGACATAACTCTAATATTGTTCACTTTGGTCGTTTCATGGAAAGGAGTTTTGAGACCAATTTTCAGATATATTTATTTTTTTGTTATCTTTGAAAAGTTGTATAAATGAGCTGGGCATCCGTGGCTCACCCCTGTAATTCTAGCTACACAAGAGGCAGAGGATCATGGTTTGAACTTTTCTGCCCAGGCTGAAAACTTTTCAGCCAAGGGAGAGACACAGCCCCAATCTCATGGGGAAACAGGCAGTATTACATTGCTTCTTGGTCATCAAATGTGGGCCCCTCCACGGGGTCTGAATCTATTAAAGTCTAAGCAAGGAAGAACAAAGGAAAAAATGTGTTTGCTGAGAGCAGAGTAGCATCAGAAAGCCCAGCCTTGGGGCTGGAGGCACGGCTCCATTGGTAAAGCACCAGCCAGTGAGCAAAAGCGTCAGGTTATGGATTCCAGTCCCAATCTCAGGCCTAAAAGATAAAGAAAAGCCAGTCACCTTCCCATCTCCCAATCAGCTAAGTCAACCACGTTAGTGAAAGGGTGGATGAAGCCACCTCCGAGGAAGGAAGCAATGAAATCTTACCTCTCCACTTTAACAGAACTCAGAATGGTTTTTAGAGAAATTCCCAGGGATGAAGGTTGAAGGCAGAATGTTCTTTTAAATCTCTGATCATTTTGGTGTATAGATATGTGTAACAAAATTATCTTTGAGGCTGTCACCTGGCAAAAAATTTTGATTATGGGGAGGGGAAAGAGTTTTGAGGCTACATTTAAAAATAGAGACAGTAATATAGCAGGGTGGCTTGCTTTCGTTCATTGGAAGATACAGAAGAATAGATTCATGTTTAGTACCTTCAAATTAAATTACTTTTCCAGCTGGGTGCAGCTGAAAGGAACAAAGCATCATGGGAGCTTAAACAACTTCATTGCAAAATGATATCTGGCAAAAGCAGCATGCTTGATCATCTCCCATCCTTCTAGCTGTTGCTCAAGAGTCACTCGGCTCAGATTTATAGCTCTTTGCTACCACATCCATCCTAGTTAATATGCCAATACCTTGAAGATGGAAGCCTGGAGCTAGCTCCATATATCAGCCTCCTTCATATCAAGGTAGCTTATTATCTTTGTTCCTGTAGGGGTGTGAATATTGACCATGTGGTGGCTTTCTAATGAACAACGACTGTAAATTAGCTTTGTGTTACAATGGCATTGATGTGAGTGGACATTATCAGCAGTTGAGTTTTGAGGGTAAAACTTTGGATTGCAAAGCAGATATCCAGAAAAAAAAATCTTGTTGCTGTTCTTGTCATGTTGTAGGAAAAATTCTGTCCCCCAAGAACCTACCTTCTCATTGTGTACTTGTGCTATGAGAGAGGCAGGAGTCTCTCTGTTCATAAATTCTACACCTCCTTCCCTGCATCTGCTGTTTAACAAGTGAACGAATCCATCCAGAGGCCAGCTTTCTTAGATGTAAAGTAGGAATTATCATTTGTTGACCTCACAGAACCTCATGATCTCGTGATGACTAGGTAGAATGAGTGGGGAAGGCATTTTGTACAGGACCAATTGTGTAGTTCTTTCTTTCTCTCCCTCTCTTGAACTCAGGTACTAAGACCTGAACTCAGGGCCTCCATGCTGTCTGTGAGCTTTAGCTCAAAGCTATCACTATAGCACTTGAGCCACAGCTCCACTTCTGGCTTTTTCGATTTTTTTTTTTTTGCTGGTTCATTAGAGATAAGAATGTCATGGACTTTATTTCCTAGTCTGGCCTCCAACTGTGAACCTCAGATCTCAGCTTCTTGAGTAGCTAAGATTGCAGGTGTGAGTCACCTGCAGCCATCCGTATCATAATTCCCTAATATGTGTTACTGATTATTATATCTTCATTATTTATATATATATATATATAATGTGTAGTACATTTAATGAAGCTTCAGGACTGACATGCTGCCTAGAGTTCTTGCAATATTATGTTTCTCCAAAGAGCAACAAAACCAAAATACAAAAGCCTTCCCAACCATAAAAGCAGTATATCATTCCAAGCTACTTCTCAGGTTCATGACAATTTCTTTCCTTAGTATCTTGATCTCTATCTTGCTTTCTCCTCTTGTCTCCCAAATCTTCAAAATTCTCATTTCTCCTTTTTTAAAAGTCTGGGGGGGGAAAAGACATGGTAAACTCTTCAAATTAGTTTCAAGACATTTTGTCAGAAACACTGCAGCCCGAGAGCATAATTCCAATATTCAGGTATCTGCTGGTCAGTATATTTCTTTTGCTGCCTATGAAATCTGTGTCATGTGTGTCCCCTTCTCCTCTGCACTCCATATGGCAGCCTGTAATTACACCTGTTGGAATAATCCACTTAACAGAGGACAAGCTTCCTCTGATGATGTGTTCTCTTGTTAGCTTCTAATTGTCGTATATCATTGGCAGCTGTCACCAGCCAGAGTTGGTCTAATTTTAGTAGCTGTCCTCCTGTCTTCAGTTCCTGGAGTATAAGACTTGGCTTTGCTTCATCTGGGATGCTCATGCTCATCATTTCTTTGAGGGGGAGAGCTTTTATATTGGCATGCTACTGGCCAAATTCTACTCCAGGTGCTTTCGAGGAAAGACTACAGTTTTCCCTTCCAACTTCCTTTGCTCTTCATAACATGAAACTCTATGCAACGCAGCAATTCGTCAGCCAAAAAAAAATCTATTGGCTTTCTCCACAGAATGGGCTGCATTTCAATAGTAGGCAGGCTGGCTTTGTTTAAACATGTATGTTTGCAAAAATGGATATATTCAATCAGCCTTTATTGAACCCATGTCATAGTCGTTTGCTTCTTTGATTAAAGATGTGTATAAATGTATGGAATTCTCTGGAAACTCCTTTTAGATACATAATTTTGATCTTTTCATGAAGGGATTGAGATGAAAATAATTATAAAAACCCCCGATTACTGGAACTTCCATGTCCCCCCAAAAGTTTCTTAGCTTCAAACTCGTTCCTTTTTCTCCCAAACTACTAAGCATCTACTAATCTTGGGCTACGTAAAAGGAGAAATAAGAAAACTGTATGGGACACACCACTTTAGTCTTCCCATGGCTTCTAAATGTTTAGGATTAAGTGCTTGTTTTGTGTCCAGAGTCACAGTTCTGTCAAGATGCATGCTTATTCCATTATTCCATGATCTGAAACCAACAGATAAGATCCAAACCGTACCTGCTGGAAATTATCCTTGAAAGATTTCTGAATCCTTTCTGATAAAGGTACACATCAGCGCACGAATTGACCATACCTAGGACCATACCTAGAAATGATTCACATTTATTTTTGAGTGTAAACCATCCTCCTCCAGCCAATTCTACAAGTCATCCTTGTGCTTTTCTGACCAAGGTGTTTGGGCTTCAGGAAACCACTCCAGTATGGGAAGAACAAAGTCAATTTTCTACCAAATTCAAAGGTTCATGGAGACAAAGAATGTTTTCAGTCCAATACAATTTAAAGGAAGTATATCTGGTACTTTTTTATTTTTTCAAATTTATCAGCAATGTGGGTTTTATTCCCAGATGTTGTGCCAGCAACGGAAGCAGCCTTTCTCGACATTACATTCTTTCCTAGCCTACAAAGATTTGTCTTATAGCTATTCTAAAGGGTCAAGTCCTCTTTGCACACTGCAACTAGGAAGGCTAAAGCATTTGAGCTTTATAGTTTCTTCTTAGTTCTACCCTGCTCCCGTGCAGAACCCTCCTCTATGCTTTATAGCCATGGTAGAAAACATTCTAACCACTCTGTGCCTGTGTGCATAGCTCATGTGGTTTGTGAGGTTTCTCATGGTGGCAGCAGAATTTCTAACTTACAGAAAATTGGATTTCAACACCAGATTAGTGCAATACATTTTTTCTGGAAAATGAAAACAAGATTTGAGAGCCTAAAATAAGCAAAGATGCTCTTTATGCCATTAACCTCAGAAATTCAGAGGCCATATCTAAGCTCTAATTCCCATAAAATAATTATGTATGAAGTAATTCATCTAAATCCATCCCTCCCTCTCTTTCCTCCCTCCCTCCCTCTCTTCCTTCCTTCCTTTCTTGTTTTGTTCAATGCTTCAACCCCTGAGAGGTAGAATGCAATCAAAAAAAAAGAAGGCGAATGAAGGACATTTTCTGAAAGGAAATCAGAAATAAATGGCAAAGGGAGTTCCCTTGCCGATAGAACATAGCTACATGTCAGCCTTGCTCTCTTCTTGAGGCCAGTGGGGACTTCTGTCTGCCAAAGGTCTGAGGCAAGCCAGTGGTACTGGTGGCCTGAAGGAAGACAAGGGAGAGCAAATATCACTGACCACAGGCAACCTTTGTGTAAGTGGTTCTGACGCTTTGGAAAAGGCAGAATGGCTGAAGCCATTCATTCATCCTTGGGTCTATAAAGACTGTGGAGGGCACAGAGAGGCGACAGATTGCTTTGGACCGTTGTCTTCTTTGTGCTTGCTCTCTCCTCACCATATCTCCTACTTGTCATCTCTTACCTCTGAAGCTCTGGAGTCACAGGGAGGAAAGACTTACTGAGGAACAGATACAAATATTAAGATCCTAAAACCCAGAACTTTCTGATAGGATAAAAATGTACACTTACTATCTAATTAACTACTATATTGATATTGCTATCTTCATAACAGAGATATGGTATTGCAATCATTATACACAGAGACAGAGGTTTTAAAGAGGTCAGGTTGAAGGATTAGAGGACTTAGATGAATGATGTCCTATATCAACGTGTATGCCTTTGAAGTTTTGGCCTATGGTTGTTTTTATTGAATCTCTACTTGGTGCCTACATATCGTGTCATGATAGCTTACTGATCATCTATGGAATGAATATTTGCTAATGTCCTACTATCTACCAAGTAGAGTATCAAGTTCTGGGTATGCAAAAGTAAATAAGGGCATTGGGGAATGGCTCAAGTGGTAGACTGTCTGGTTAGCAAGTGTGAGGTCCTGAGTTAAGTCCCGGTACCACCAAAGAAAGAGAAACAGTAAGTGAATCTTGCTGCTGTGAAAACATGGAAGATGTTATCATTACTGGAATATGTCTTTTCCTCCTCGGGTTAAAAAAAAATCTGTGAGAAATGCAAGTGAGGCTGAGGAATACAAGTAGCACCAGATGAGGTGGGGGAGGTTATAGCATAATTCTAAAGGTCCCAAAAGCCAGTTGACAATTACTTGCAGTATTAGATTAATGCCTATGTGATCATTTCTGTTACTGTAGTGGAGTTTATATATTTAAATGAATGTAAATTTCTGTTAATTCACCCGTCTAGGTGATAATACATTTGTGGTATACATAAAGGACTCTATATCTAGACTCACTCCTACCCAAGATGCAAGATGACGCCTTCGGGTGAACTTTGCAGACTTATTAAAACCACAAACTGTCCCATGGGTCTACAAATCACGAGGAAATGGAGTGATTTCCTGAATTCATTTGCACCATCCTTAAATGAAGTACCAGGAGCTTAAGACAGACTCCCAAAAAAGTTCCAAAAGAGAAACAAATTCCTGGCTAGTCTGAGATGTTGCGGTTAGAAGTATACATTTACAAACTTCGTGGGGTTTTTTTTCCCTAAAGGTCAATCCAAAGTACTCAGCATGCCCCCCACTCCTTTTCTTGGCATATTTGAGAATGCTGAGATTACTTACAGAAGAACATGCATTGGTGGTGATAATTTTCTGTGCATAACCTGTCTCTATCTATATTTCCTAGCTCTGCCTACAGTACTACTTGCCTTAACTGCTTTGTGTGATTTTGCCAACTACATGTAATTACAGTTGCTGTGACTCCTCTTTCTTTGTCCTATACTCTAACCTAATACATAGTTTAATTGATGTTTAACCAGATTTTAATACAATTTTATACCACAATTGTTTCTCTACAAGTGCTTCCTATTCCTGTTTCCTGAAATAGTGAGAACATCAATTTTATCTCCAAAAATCATGAAATAAATAATTAGAAAAAAATTATATCGATCTATAAATACATGGATCTAAAAATAACCTTTAACTCGTGTGCTAATGCACAAAAGTAAATGGAAAAATTGAGCTATAGTGTTGTTCATCCTTCTGCTTTCCACTTGCATCTTTTCTTCTCTTCCTCTCCTTCCAATTCTTTCTCTTCTTTGTTGGCCTTATAAGAGTTATCAATAAGAATATTTTATATTAGAAGTGGCACTGTGGCAAAAGTGGCAGAGCACTAGCCTTGAGTTCAGAGAGGCTCAGGAATATCACCTAGGCTTTGAGTTCAAGCCCCAACACTGGCAAAAAAAGAGAGACTATTTTATATAAAAATTTTCACATGAAAAGGAGAAACTGGGTAAAATTAATCGGTACAATGAGTTCAAGCTTAATTGCTAAAAATAGAAAAAATGGTAGGCACTTACAGTTTCTGTGCATTTATTATTATCTTTGAACATAGATAATATGGAGACTATTTTTTAGTAGATATGTGTAGCTTTTTTAGGGTGAAACTCTTGATGACTGGAAGAATCAAAATACATTTAAAGAGTAGGTAGTGTTGACAATGATTAGGGAAAGACTTCTGCATGAATCCTGCTTTTGTATCCTTCTATAATTTCAGTGATTACAACGTAAGAAGAATACCATGTTTGGAATTGCCAAATATGTCAACTCTTGAATTAGTAGTCTACGTTATACATAATCATAGCTCAACCAATCTGTAGCCATGGGATCTTGATAGTCTTCAACCACTTCATCCCACTATATTTCATTTAGAAATTGAGGATAATAAGATATCTTCACAATGAAGACTGCCATTAAGATATTCCCAAAGTTTGAAATAGGGATTGAAACCTGGTAATCAACCATCACCATTATCATCATATCATCATCAAAATCCTACCTTCTCTGTGCTTTACCTACTTATATATTTTGAAGGACTCTCTTCCCTGTGAGTTCATAGCTGCAACATCTATATCAAATTGCCAAGTTTAAAAAAGAAAGCACATAGACATATTTCATATAAGCTTTTCTGTGACAATGAAATCTTCAAAAGTCAATCCTCAAAGCAACAGGGAAAACTATAGTTTAATACTTATGTTTGATGAAGGGTAAACAATACAGAAAAGTGATTGAAAAGAGGGATATGATGAAACACAGGTAAACGAGAAACTTAGCAGGGCCTGTTTTCTGCATTCTTTTTGTTGTCTGTATCTGCAGCTATTTTCCTTGGGTATGAAGAATACATGTCTTGAGTAAGCTTCTTATTACCTGCTTTATAGGAAGGCCATTCAATTCTTTTTTCCATATATTTTATTGTAATTAATAGAAGGGTTATATTATATTCACCAGATAGAAGGTACATTACTCAATTCTTATACAGAAGACAGAGTAAGTTGGAGGCATTTAAGTTTCTACTATTTTCTCAGATACAAAGATGCTATATTTTGAGTACATACCCTAAACACCATCCAGTAATTGACATTTTAGGAGGATAAATTGTTAGCCATTTTATTCAAGGACCAATTACTGTTTCATCTTGAAAAGTTGTTACGATGAGTAAAGGTGGTGATTGCTCATTTGTGAGCACTATCTTATTTTAATTACTTATTTTTTTATTTGGCATTACTCGGATTTGAATTTGGGGCATCTCACATCTAATTCAGCTTGCTTGCTAGGCTTATGCTCATTTGAGCCATGCCTCTGTCCCGGATTTCTTTTTATTTTCTTTTTTTTCTTACTACATTTTTTGTTGGCATAATGTATAGAGGGGTTACAGTTACATTCGTCATGTAGTGGGTGTATTACTTCTTGAACATTAATACACCTCATGTTTTTTCCCCCTTTTTCCCTTCCCCACCCCGTCCCTCCCAATCATCTTGTTTTCCCCTTCCCCTTTCAAATAAACAAATAAAACACATATATAATGCACCAGGTAACAAAGTCAGATACAGTAGCCACATGAGATTAACTATGAGGGGAAAAAGAGAGAAAAGTAACTGCACATAATACATTGAGAAGAACAATCACAAAGATAAACCTCGTTTCCATATCCTAGAGTTCATTTTGTATAGTCTCATCCTATGTGAACATATATACATAGCTTTTGAGCTATTGTGATCCTCTCCAAGGAGAGTCCTAGATTCTGGCCTGGATTTCTGATGGTTATTTTGGAAATTGATCTGTACAAACTTTACTCCCTGGGCTGGCTTCAAACCATGATCCTCTAGATGGCAGCCTTCTTAGTAGATGGTATTATGATGTGAATCATTTACACCAGGATCCATTTTTAATTCTCAACCAGCTATTGAACACAATATATAAATATAAATAATGTTGAACATCATATTATGGTAACCTTTACAATTTATAATATAGCTATTTCTTTTATTTAATATGGTGGTTAAAATTCTGCAGGCAGGTAATCTAACATAATGAGTAAAATAATGATTGATAGTTATAAATGTAAAAAGTTGTAAAAGGTTTGGTGTCCTTGAAAGTTGCAGAATTTGGAAAAGTGCAAGAGATAAATACTGATGAACAAAATGTGACAACTTGATTCTGGCTGTGCATATAGAATGGAGGTAAGGAATACATTCTACTAGTCACCATTGGAGAGTTCAGCCTGTAGAAAAGTGTCTTTCTAATTTAAATATCTATCAAAGCTTCTATTGGAAGAAAATTAGATTTATACATTGCACCTTGCTCAAAATCACTGTCTTCAGTAAAGTATTTCTAGTTTAAAATATATTAAAGTGGATAGTTGTGAAATCAGATCCTTTTTGAATTAAATGTAGGAGACTGAGTTTTCCAAGGACTGCTAGAGATATCACTTAATACTATGACACATAAGGCAATCATTATAGCAAGGTTTTGTTTAATGGGCAGAACTAACTTTGATTCAATCACTGAGTGATGTTAGCCAAAGCAGCATTACTTCTTTAAAGGGGAATTTTCAGAGCCCTTGAATTAAAACAGTAGTGTTACATTGTCAAATATGATACAGTTGTTGCTTTAGTAGTGACTGTTGCTATTGAATCAGAGTATAAAATATCAGAATTGGGACAGAAAAGCCAAATAGCAACTAAAGTATTGCCAGATTTACGACCCCATAAACAAATGACTTGAACTATGCAAGCCTTATTTGTTTTTTGTTTTTTGGGTTTTTGTTTTGTACTGGTCCTGTTGCTTTTACTCAGGGCACTGTCCCAAAGCCTTTTGCTCAAGGCTAGCAATCTCCATCTGAGCCATAGCTCCAGGTTTGGCGTTTTCGGTGATTAATGGGAGTTTCCTGTCTAGGCTGGCTTTGAACAATGGTCCTCAAATCTCAGCTTCCTGAGTAGCAAGATTATAGGCATGAGGTATCAGTGCCTGACTCTGACCTGATTCTCCAAGTGAGCAATACGTAAAGCATTTTGTTATATAGATATTCTGATTGTTATTCAGAGTGTTAAGACCCTAAGAATTGTATTGCCTCTACTGCCATTGAAGTTGAAAGAACATTAGTCTTGTGTTCCCAGGATGGCATGCTCTAAGAAGATATTCCAAGTAAAAGGAACAGGGGAAAAAAAAACATTTTTCATTCTCACACTAAAAAAGTCACTGCACTGAAAAAGTGCCTCCAAACCCTCAATAATTTTGTGTTGATTACACTAAATGAGAATAGTGATGGCTATAATCATTTGATCCTTGAGGCATTAATGAAAATTCAGTATTATTTGTGGGGGTATATGAATCATTACCCTTGAGCTTTAAGAATGGTTATTAGTAAGTCTGATTAAATCTGGAAGCAATGACACAAGCTGTCTTTAACCCACTAATGACAGGGCCATATTGTAATTTTATGATGAATGAACATACAATTTAGCATTTTCTAGCATTTGGTGGTGAAAATATGAAGTCTGCATTCATTTTCTTGATTAGGCTGCAAAGTAGTACACAGCAGCTCATAAGGAACACAATTAATGAAATAATCCTGCTACTGACTGTCATAGCTGCCAACACTTAGATGACTGGTTATCTTGGTATGACCAAAGATATTATCAGGAATTGGTAGACTCAGAGGGACAAAAACTAAAAACACTGTTGTTGCTGGGCATACATGTATTGTTAATATATTTTCAAATATTCACACACATGTATGTTATCATAGTAACTATTAGTGTGAGTTAGAGTTTTTACTACTTTAGATTTGTAAGAAAATTAAGCTGCCATTTAGTGGGTGTCTAGCTAAAGCCATATTATAGACTGTCATACAGACCAGCATGGGAAAATCTCAGTGTTCTGATTCCAAGTCTTATATACATTCTGACCTTGGTAGAAGGCTAATTACTTTTAGAATTACAGGTAAATTATTTGCTCTGGCCAAATCAAGTGCTCTTGTTGAGTGAGCATACAATCAGTCTAGTTCAGAATAAGGAGAATTACATTTATTTGGGGCTACTTGTGACTTACAATCCAGAAAAAATCCAAGCAGCCTTGAAAATGTGTTCTGGTAGCTTGATTTATGGCATTGAACCACAAAGTAGCCATCTTGGGAATTATATCACTATGACTGGTGATGGCAAGGGTTAAGTTGTCTTATAAGAGTGGGGATAGATGCAGAGCCATTTGGGGGAAAGAGTATTGCACAGATTTTTAAAGTTGGCCAAAACCGCTAAGGGTATCTTAACACTGAACTGATTTAAAGAGGACTACTCCAGAACAAATTACAGAAAGGCCAGGAACCCGTAATTTATACCTGTAATCCTAGCCACTTAGGAGGCTGAGAGTTGAGGATCAAGGTCAGAAGCCAGCGTGAAGGGACAATTTCAAGAGACTCCTAACTCCATTTAACCAGCAAGAAGTTGGAAGTGGTATAGCTCAAGTGGTAGAGTACCAGCTTTGAGCGAAAAAGCCAAGCAAAAGTGACAAGTCTTGAGTTTTTCAGTCTGGGCATAAAATAAATGGGAATAAAAAGAGGCAAACTTTCTTGAAAGACATCTTGGTGTATTTTTGTTCATTTATTTGTGCCAGTACTGAGGCTTGAAATTGGGGTATTGTCCATGAGCCTTTGTGTTCAATGTTATTCCTGTACCACAGCTCTGCTTCTGCTTTGTGGTGGTTAGGTGCAGGTGAGAGTCTCATGGAATTTCTTGCTCCTGCTGGCTTCAAACCATGATCCTTAGGTCTCAGACTCCAATGCCTGGCTGAGACACCCTGTTTTTAAGACTAAGAGCTCAAGAAAGTTAGTATTTTTTCCTTCAGAGACACACAGCTTTACAAGTACATGATATCTCCCCAGTCTCCAGATATTAGCATCATAATAGCATTCCCTTAAATAGCTTCAATTTAGGACAATCAGAACAAACATTCACAGTTTCAGGAGTCCAACCTGTTCTGAGTGCTGGGAAAGGGAAATCAAGAAATGAAGCATTTCATCCCAGTGAAAGAAATGCATGTTATAAATGTATGGACAGGAAACTCTGACACACCTATTGTGGGGGAGGGAGGGAAGGAAGGAGGTGGAGGAGGGAGAGAGAGAGAGGGAAAGAGGAAGAGAGAGAACTTATCCTGGGATGTAAAAAGGGCATTTGAACATCAGATTAAACGACAAAAAGAACTTCAGGATTATCCCCATAAATTTCCAGTCATTTGTCAATTGATTGCCAACTTTACCTCTATTTCTTTGTTCTGGGATCTCTTCAATCCAGGGAACGTAGGGAAATCCTGTCATTTCTATGCCTACTAAGTTGGTTTATTTTATATTGTTATTTCCAGATATATTATTATTTAAAAGCCTCAAGCCTGTTTAATATTTTTCTTTGGCTTGAAAATCTCTGAAGTCTTCCTGTTGCCTGTAGCACAATGTTTGAGCTTATGGCTCTTCCTGGTCTGGCTTTTTAGCATAGCTGCTGATTCCTCTGTGAAATCCTTTGTGGTTTCAAAAACATTACTCCCTATGCCTTCCTGGTATTTGTTTTTGTTTTGTTGTTGTTGTTGTTGTTTTCTCTTCTAGCCTTCCTATGAATGCTATGCATGGTTCTGTGTTTCTCATTCAGTTTGAAGTTGAAACACTTCTTAAATCTCCATCAAATGAGTTGTACCTGCTCCCACTTTCTCTCTATTGTTCAATTTGTTTTGCCAATCCTGGAGCATAAACTCAGGACCTTAAACTGTTCCTGAGCCTCTCTGTTCTCATGGATAGCTCTCTACCACTTGAGCTACAGAGAAACTTCTAGCTTTTTCTGTGTATGTGGTACGGAGGAATTAAACCCAGGGCTTCATGCATGCTAAGCAAGCGCTCTACCACTAAGCTACAAAAAAACCAAAATTAGACATTTTACCAGTCTTGTTAGGAACATTGTAATGAAGGTCTTTAGAACCATTAGAAATACCTCTTCATGATATTTTTGCAGCTGGAGAGAGAAATTGGGCAGGAGACTCCATCTATCATGGGCTACTGGGAATTGAAAGCCAAGAAGTAGAATAGAGGTTAGTGGGTTGAAAATCACGAAAAGATAAAAATAAATCAGAAGTAAGGAGTGCTCTGGCTGAAATGACCTAACAGAATTATTTTGCTAATGGTAGACTCAGATGATCAGATGTCACATTGTGTGTGTGTGTGTGTGTGTGTGTGTGTGTGTGTGTGTGTGTTTGACATGAACACAAAGAACTTGATCAGGTATTAGATATTGAGGGTGAGCAGATATGGAGAGGACATTCTGACAAGACTGAGTTAACAGGATTCTGACTTAATTGCATGTGTATGGCTATACTGGGGATTTAAATCAGAGCCCAGTCCTGACTCAACTTTGGTCAAATAATAAAAGTCTTTGTAAAATGTCATATTTCCCATTGAGTACACAATGTTGGCGTATAATAGCTGATCAATGAAATGTATCTCTGATTTTAAGAATAACTGATAAAAATTGTATAGTTGCCAGGACAACCACCTAAGCAGATGTATCTGTTTCTAAATGACATAGACACATACATAAGCAAGCAACAAACTAGTACGAATTTGGTGACTTAAAACAACACATATTTATTATCTCACAGTTTATATGTATAGGTGATGAGTCCAAAAGGGC
Source organism: Megascapheus bottae (assembly GCF_031878675.1). NCBI lineage: Eukaryota > Metazoa > Chordata > Mammalia > Rodentia > Geomyidae > Megascapheus > Megascapheus bottae. The sequence goes on from NC_143522.1 coordinate 15,417,916, forward strand.
CCAGCTGAATTTTCTTGTTCATAATTTGATGTTGAATGTTAGGCTGAAATCAAGCCAGTCCTTGGACTGAATTACCATTTGTAGGCTTGGTGAAATCGGGATTTGTTCCTTTTTTTTCTCGACTTTTTGTTTATTCCTTATGGTTGTAGAATTCATGATTTCCTTCTTCAAAGTCAACAGTGGAGAGATCATCTCTACTAATTCAAGTCTCTGTCTCAAAGATGGATTAGGCCCTCTTTCAAGATTAACTAATTGTTAACCTTGACTCTGATTGTACCGGTAGAATATTTTCGTCCTTGATGTATAACATACATCATCCCGGGATCAAGAGCCCGTCACATTTGTAATATTCTTCTGGCTACAGCAAGTTAAGAAGGAGAGGAGATTATGCAAACTTGAGGGACAGGGATCTTAAACATCTATGTCTGAATTCTGCCAATCAAGAAATGTAAGGATGGAAATAAAAAGAAACCTGTTTCAGAAAGTATCTAAGAAATGTTACATGTATCATTTCTAGGTTCAATAGTTGTTAAGAAAAGCTATTGAGAGCAACAATTCTCTGTACTGGAAAGACGAAAGACTCAGAATATTGAAAGATTTTTGTCTACAGAGGAGTGAAGGTATATTCAAAGAAGGTGTTAGAAAGTGGAGAAGGACTGCAAACAGAACTCTATGGCTAATTAATAAAGCAGAGAATGGTCAACCATTTGATGCACACCTCTAATTTGGCAATTTTGCTGTTAAATTGGAAGTAAGCATCTTATGGACTCCTCTGGTTATGTTGTCTTTGAACCATGATCACCAGAACTCAGTAACCTAGGTATAAAATTACAGGTGTGAGCCATCCACACCCACCTCATTCGATCACTTCCAATCTATCATGACTATTTCTGGAAGCCTCTAAGTCATGTTGTCGTGTTTCTGCCTTGAGATGGGAAGAAGTTCACCAACCTAGACAATCAACCTGTCTTTTCTTAAATAATTATTCATGTGATGCAAAGCTTACAATCTTTCAAGTGTGTTATCACGAAAGTATTTAATAAAAATAGCCCGTAAAATACAGAAATATAAAACAATTGTCTAGCTAGACAATTAAATCCCCAGTTTAATGGATTTGCAGTTTTGTCCATGGTGTTACTTTGGACAAATAATATGTAACATCATTTGTTCCTTTAGCTGTCTTTGGGAAGGTAAGTGGAGGCACAGAAACAGAGGGATAAAGAGTGAACAAATGCAGTAGCCCTGTCATTAGACACTATTTGGAAAGGAACTATATAACATGTGGGGAGGGGAAAAAACTGGAAGAGAAGGAAGGAAGGGGTGACATTGTCTAAAAAGAAATGTATTCTTTACCTGACTTCTGTAACCGTAACCTCTCTGTACCTCCTCTCTATAACAACATTAAAACACGGTGCAGGGTGGGTAAGCAGGGAGGTGGATGGGTTGCAAGGGTCAGTAAGCACACTTACACAACCCCACACTTTTCCTATGACACACACTTGGGTCGTAGTTTGAATCGTACCAAGTCAGATTCCAAATCTCTTAGTCAGATTCTTTGATAATGTTTATTTCCGGAGGTTAGCCTCAGTGGAAGAAGCTTCTGTTATTTGCTTGATTTTCTACATATTTCCAATCCGCCCACAAGCTTCATAGATGCTTTTGAAAACACACGATGCCCCAAGATCTGCCATCTTCTCAGGGCTCTCCAGGAAAGAACCCTTGTTGACTGCTGGCTGTTGCTTCTCACTCACTTGACCTTACACAGTCCCTGTTCTGTATTTCCTTTCTGATGCTGTATTTCTCCCACCTTTTGTCACAACAGCAGCCTTTTAGTAAGATTTTTTTTTAAAGAAACACAGATCAAAGCTTGCATTTAACATATAATGCTTACTAAGAAATTGCCACAAGTTTTCCTATGCTTCAGTGTGAGGTTAGGGAATGTGATCCTTATTTTGGGCTGTAGTTTTGGCTTCATGAAAACCAAAATAGACAGGCCTTGTGCATTTGATCAACAGGCCTTGCCTTCTGGTTTACCTTGGGATTATCAAGCAAACAAACTTTGTTTTAATTAATCAAAAGGCAAAATATAATATTCTTAATGATATCTCTTCTTTACTTCTCCACCAGGGAAATGTGAGTTTGTAAGACCAAAACAAAAGCAAAAATATCATTGTAAGATTAAGAGATTGTATGGATGTCTAAATTATTCACACACTCAAGTGTGTGGACTCAGGGTTAGCTACTTGGGTTGCTCTTGGTAGCTTGCTGGAAATGCAGATTTATCTCTTCTCCCTTCCTCTGATTGAATGAAACAGAATCAATATTTTAATAAGGTTCCCAGGTGAGTTCTAGAATTGACTCTAAAGAAAGGTTTTGGGTGGAAAACAATATGGATCTCTAATCTGGCAGGTCAATGCACAGCCATTTCAAGGTTGAGATGATAAACGCCATGCAAAGTTATGGTTTTCAAACATCATTCTTTGCAAGAAGCTTGATGTTAGTTTTTTTTTTAATATAGGCTCTCTTTTCCTTTTGCACTCTCAACTCTAATTCAATAGATGTGCAAGTAGGCATGGGTATCTGTTTTTAAATATTCTTAGGTACTCATCAGTGAGGTTCAAATTCGAACTTACCATGGGAGAAAGTCAATCTGCAGTGTAACGACTCTGTTACCTGCTTGCTACACACCTTCCTTGCTCTGTCACTGCACTGCCCCAAATCAGACTCTTCAAACTTTTCCCTTGAGGTTTCAGGATACTGAGGGTGACCCAAAACAGCCTCTATATTTCTGTTCTTCCAATTTGTAGCATGCCTCGTGCTGGCTTAGTTTTTGCTGTGAAAGTCATGTTGTGACACCGATTTTGGACTGTGTCAGATAGGGGATTCTGAATGAGGAGCCTGGGATGATAGGGGGAGAGGGGAAAATTTCAGCAGGTATCAATGAGCAGAACAGTGCAAAAAAAAAAAAGTAGTGCAAGAAGAGTTCTTTTGTGGAAACATTCAAAGTCAGATGAATGAGAGTTTAATCCCATTGTGATATGTTGGCCAAGAATGACAGCCCAAGTAGGAAATTGTGGGACAAACTTCAGAGAGGAGAAAATGCGATAACTATAATAAAAAGAACTGGCAACAGGTGATCACAGTGGGGGGAGGCAGGGAGTTTCATCAACCTCTGCTGAGAAAGCAGGATGTGAAGTGTTTGAGAATGTTATGCCAGCTTGCCCAGCATCTTGATGAACAGTTTAAATGAGAAGCCAATTGAGACTTCTTTTCTTACTGACAAACTGTGAAAGGGTCTAGTACTGGCAAAAGTGAAAAGACGTAGTGTGTACGTGAAGTAAAAAAGGCATAGCGTGGCCAGCTGGGAAAGGAACAGAGCAAACTTGCTAATTAGTCTAGAGGAAGCCAGTAGTCCACATTTGTATGGACTGCTAGTTGCTAAAGTGGCAGATTGTTCCACTGACAAAAATGAACGGAAGACAGTTTCTTGAATGTACTTTAGCGTGGTCTTTGAGATATCGCTTTCCTCGACTTAAAAAAATAGTATATAGATTTTACACTTAAAAAATATACAGCAATTAATAAAAATATAGTCTGGAAATCAACATGTTTTCTTTGAGTGCTACAAAAATCACAGAATATATGGTTCTGTAGTTTAGGAATTTATACTAAAGATTTTTTTTTGATTCTCAACTCTATTTGACTATTATTGCTCCAGCCCATTTTTTAAACATTCCCCAATAAATAAGCTAGTTCCATTATTTATTACTGTTGTTATTATTATTAGCTAGGTCTATTATTATTTCTTTTGGTACTGGGACTGGGGCTTGAATTCAGGGTCTTATATTGCTTGACATTTTTGCTCCACACTGGAGCTCCACCACTTGAGTCACACCTCTAGGTCAGGACTTTTGGTAGGTAATTGTAGGTAAGAGTTCCTGGACTTCTTTGCCTGGGCTGGCTCTGAATGGTTTTCCTCATATCTCAACCTCTTGAGTCAGTAGGATAACAGGCATGAGCCACCAGTATCTCGCTATAGATCCATTTTTTAAAAAAGTACATTATTTTAATGTGGCAGTTTTCCCTTAAAAACATTCTTTTAACCTGGTTGTGTTTGTGACAAGATAATATCCTGAAAGCTTTCACCTCAACCTTTCATGCAAGTATAACAGCTCATTGAGGGAGGTGTGTAGAAAATATATTTAGAAAACATGACTGAATGAACAAATGCATGAATAAAACCACATCTGTTTTAGGATAGTAGTTCACATTTTGAAGGCTCTTAAAGGACCACTATGAACTTTCCATTATACCAAGGAAACTGAGGCAGAGAAGAAAAGTGATTTCTTGGGTTTCATAACTGGTTAGAGGCAGAGCCAACCCTGAGAAACATTTCTTCTGTCAACCGGTTCTGTACTCTTTTCATTCTAAGCTTACTTTAATTCTACTTAAGAATGAATTACTTCTTTGGTGCTGATTCTGATTTGAGTCACATTAAATCAGCAAAGCCTGGCTTTGTTAAATGCTCAAATGCATAATGACAAAAATAAGACATTGTTGAAAACAAACCTACAGAAAAGCCAAAGTCATTCATGTGTTTGGTTTTATTCAGGAGTGTTGTTTTCAAAGGCAAAGAAAAAAAGAAGTGGAAAGTCTGTGCTATGGACTTAATTGGAAATTGGAAAGTCTGAATGTCAGACTAAATACAAAAACAAACAAAAAAAAAAAACTAAAAAAACAAGCCAGCCCTTAGGAACTATACTGCATCAAAGGAAGGAAATGGATATTCTTCCTCAGCAAATCAATAGCAGTTCATGGCTTTTCAGACTTATTTAGCTCTTGCAATGGTAACTGAAACCCCTAACAGATTCACAGTGTATTTAGATACTACAGAGTAATTATCTGTGGCATAGCAAAGTTGATGAAAATGTGACAAAGTAAATGAATATTTAAACCTTGCAATACCACACTAATGACTCAGAGACCAGGTAACATTTCTTCACTGGTGAAATTTATTAAGAAGTGGCAGTGAATTGTTCATCTTCTTAATTAAAGGTTCAGTTGCTTTTCCCAAAGGGTTGTTAATAATAATAATGGGGCAGTCACTTACCAAATGTGTGCTCCTGCTTAAGTTATTTATTATTCTGAACTTAGAGTTTCTCATTTGTACTGATACGTTTATAATGGCGTCGACCACATGGGGTTGTTGTAAGGATTAAATGAGAGCATGCAGGTGAGGGATTGCATAGTATACTCACGTCAAAAGCCCTTAATAATTGTTAACTGTTATTACTGTTGTCAGCCACTGCAGGGGAGCTATTTTCTAAGGAACATGCTACCATTGCTGCTGTACTAATGCCTGGGTAAATCATTGTTTTTTTGCACTGGTCTACCATATAATTTGTGGATATTTCTACTCTTAAGAACCTTTCCCCAAGAGAACAATGACACTTACTTGAAGTGAACGTTCCTTTCCTTGTTTGGCATGCAGAACACTTGGTTCCAACCCCAAGTTCACGAGTGCAATTTGTACTATTTATTCTAGGCTTTGCAGAAAGGTAAGGCTCATTAATCAGGTCCATTTCAGTAAGCTTACAGTCTATTGCATTTTCTCGAGACATTTACTGTTTCCTAAAATTGAGGTAATCTTAGACTTAATCTGAGGTCCTGTGAGAGTCCAGTGAGGAGGTACCAGAAAAAAAGTGCTTATTGATCAGCTCCTTGTCCTTGAGTGAGTATTGCTTATTAATATTGGTTATTGATATTCTTCAAAGGTCTGTATTGGGTTTCTTCTTCAAGGCTCAGTGTAAAGCCATCTGTTCTCTGATGACCTTCCCGATGTCTCCTACCTCCAGCTGATGTCAGCTCATTTCCTCTTTCTCTCTCATTTCACATCTGCTGGTCCAACTTGGTCTCTAAAGACAAACTGCCTCTAGAACAGCAATTGACACACATTTCATTCCTTTTACTATGGCTATACCTATCTGCCTTCAGTGTAGCTCATAGTCCATGACAAAGTACCTCACTGTGGGATGCACTCAGTAGATACTTTGTTGGTGAATATATGTGCTGTTATGAAATCACATGCATTATATAATTCTGTGAATGTCATAGAAACAAAAACAAATTCTCACTAGCAATTTTAAGTCTTCAGCAAGATGATTGATTTTTTAGGATTGGAAATTAATTAGAAATTAACTTATCTTTCATTCATTTTGTTGTTCAATAAGCAAACATATCTTAAGCATCTTCTAAGGAGCCAGATACTACAAAAGGTCCTAGGAAGTTGGTCTAATGAAATAAATAGCTCCCCTCTGTGGAAGCTTGAAGTTTGAAAAGAATAGCAAATAGGAAGGAAAGCATCTCCAAACTTATTTTTGCAGATTAAACACTTAGATCCTTTTTGTTGTTGTTGTTAAATTAAAAGAGATCAATAGGGGCCTGGAATGTGCCTCAGTGGTACAGTATTTGCCTAACATGCATGAAGCCCTGGGTTCAATGCCTCAGTACCACATAAACAGAAAAACACCAAAAGTGGTGCTGTGAGTTCAAGCCCCAGGACTGGCAAAAAGAAAACAGAAAAGTGGTAGTCTTGAGCATAAGAGAACTATAAAGAATTTTTAACTGCTTTTTTCCATAAATTATCAATTCCAACAATGTGGTCACTGTTCATTAGTGAGATTTAATTAGGCTACAGAGAATAGGTCAGGCAAATCATTTTTTTTCTGGTGGGGAGAAAAATCCTAATTTGCTGTGAATTCCTTTTTATAACCACAAATAATTGGACATGTCCTATTCAGTTTTAAATAAATATACCAAAGTACACTGATCTATTTGAATTGATAATGAGTTTTGAGTAGCATAGTTATATGATTTTACTTTAAATTTTTTTCACTAATTAAGTTTCTCTGGGGCATGAATATCCTCTCCAGAGGATCTTTCAATATAAAAAAGGAAAAATTAGTTAATGAAATTTCTGGACATACATTTTATTTGAACAACCCTAAACAAGTCTGCATAGCTGTGAGGCTTGACAATATGAAATAAACTGCATTTCTCACTTATTTTTCTATGAGTAAATGTAGTTTTGAGTTAAAGGAAAACTTTCTTCAATTAGGCAAACCAAGTCCAATTCATTTTTACTGCTTTCAAAGCTACAGTAGCACTAAAATGTCTCATTTGATTTTATTCTTATTATCAATTCATCAATAAAATTTGAATATTTATAGCATACAAGGTGGATGTTTTGGGATTTGTATACATCCTGAAATGACTAAATCAAATAAGTTAGCATCCATTATTTCAAATTTTATCTTTTCTGTGGTGAAAATATCCAATTTTTCTCTTAGTTTTCAAGGACATACATCATTAATAACTGTAGTCAGTATGTTTTCCAATGTTCTCTTGAGCCCATCTGTCCTAGCTAATTGAAGTGCTGAATCGTTTGACCAATATATCCATAATTTCACAACCTGAACACTCTCTTCCAGTCCCCAGAAATGCCCTTTCTACTCTTATTAAATTTTATATGTAAGGGAAATCATATGATATCTGTCTTTCCCCTGCCTTCCTTCTCCTCCCCTCCCCTCACTTCCCCTTTGCTCTCCCATTCTTCCTCTTCCTCCTTCCCTCTTCTCATCTCTCCTCCTCACCCATTTTCTTTATCCATTTTTCTATCATTAGACACTTAGGTTTGATCTCTAAATAATAAACTGCTTGTCAGAACTGCAATTGACACATATTTTATTCCTGTTACTATGGCTTCAGAGGGAAACATTTATACCCTATCTGTTTTCACTGTAGCTCATAGTCCATGATGAAGTACGCTGGGGTTCAGATGTTCCTTTGACACACTGACTTCATGTCCATCGGATAATTACCCAGTAGAGCAATCACTGGACTATATTGTGGTTGAATTTCTAAGACTTTTTGTTGTTAGTGTTGTTAGGGGCTTGAACTCTGAGCCTGGACACTGTCCCTGAGCTCTTCAGCGAGGGCTAGTGCTGTACCATGTTGAGTCACAGCACTACTGAAGATTTTCTGGTGGTTAATTGGAGATAAGAGCCTCATGGACTTTTGTGCCTGGGCTGGCTTTGACCCTTGACCCTCAGATCTCAGCCTCCTGAGTAGCTAGGATTACAGGTGGCGTGAGCCACTGCTCCCGGCTTATTTTTAAGATTTTTTTTTTTGAGCAACTTCCAAACTTGTAATGGCCATACTAATTTACACACTTGCCAAGCAACCTGTCAAATACTAATAAGGAGCTTTTGTCTTTTCTGCCAAGAAAAGTAATTGCCTTCTTCCAAGTGTGAGGTGCTAGCTCATGAGCCACCAGTGCCCTTGCTTCAGATTGCATTTTTTAATGGAGCGGTTCTCACAAAAGTTATGGTCTCTTTATTGGTTAGTGTTACATTTACTTCCTACTCATGTAACTGAGAATTGAAAGAATAAGTGCCTTGACTAAGATCCTACTTATAGATCTTTCAGAGTTCATGCGCCAGCCCAGGTTTATTGACTCAAGATCCATTCATTTCAGTTTAGCTTAGCTGAAGTCACCTCTACTGTATTTGTTGAGTGAGATAGTTTTCTAGGGCAGGTTGTCTTTAAGACATGGTAAGTGTTTAGAATACCTTTTTATCCCTAGGGTATATAGTCCTTTAGAACTCCTGTGTAAATAAGACAGATTAGAAATGGTGAAGTGCCATTGAATCATTCACATGAATACTTCCATGATTAAACCTTGCTGCTTTTATGTTTCTGTATAATGTCAGTATATCCTTTAATGAACTGAATTTACTCATTCTGTAGTCCATTTAGTCTAATATAGTTATTTTGAGGATATTGTACTGTTAATGGTTTCTACTTGCTCTTACCTCCCTCCTGGAGTTCTAGGAGTGTCTTTGTGTTTCATGTCACCTCTGGTCCGTCCTTAACTTCCACTCATTTGTGGTGGGCATTCATAATCAGTGAGCATTTATCAATCAGATATTTTTGCTTTTCTAAAAAAGAGGACCAACAGAGTTTTTCTTCCAGAAATGTAGGAGTGAGAATAAATGGGGTTGTGTGTAGGTGGAAATAACCAATAACAAAATAGCTTGTGGTTTTATGACCTTTGTACTTTTTCTATACTCCAGTGTTCATCAGTACCTTATAACTCTCCCAACTTGCTTCTCAAACCAAATCTGTTTCCACAGATCTTTTCCTTTCTTATCTGATTGCTTTATAGTCTGCTTTAGGTATGTGAACACCATCTTCCTATCCAATTCTAATCTGTGCCATTTCACCTTCCTTCTATTCTTCAGGTTTGAAGACCATTGTCTTTTTTTGCCTTGTTCTTATGACTTGAGTCATGTTCTACATTATTCTAAACTAAAATGGGTTGTATTTGTTCTGTTTAAACAAAGACAGTTTAACAAACCCTTTGCACCTAATAGATCTGTGGAGGGAAAAATAAAACCAACTAGTCATCCCTTAATTCTACCTCAGCACTAATCAGCAGTCTGGTTTTGGATAAGTCACTGAAATTCTTTGGATCTGAGTTTTCTCATCAACATGAGTAGGAAAGTAATTTCATGGAGTTGTTTGGAAGGTTAAATAAAAAGTCAAAATTTAGAAGAATATTTGCCATGTGTCAAGCTTTGTATTATGTCTAAACATTCCACTTCCTTCATCTACAAACTTGATCAGGTAGATTTTTTTTTGCCTGGGGCTTGAACTCAGGGCCTAGATACTGTTCTTGAGCTTTCTCAAAGCTAGCACTCTAGCTTGATCCACAGCATCACTCCTTGCCTTTTCTGTGTATGTGGTACCCAGGAATTCAACCCATGGCTCCGTGCATGCAAGGCAAACCCTCTACCACTATGCATGCTCCTGGCCACAGATTCATATTTATGAGCAAATATTTTTTTGTTATGGAGGCAAGGGTAATAGCAGATTGGTTTAGAGTACTTACAAGTGGCATGAAGTTATATGTAAAGCATATAAATTACCTATGCAAAAGGTACATTGCTTGAGTTGGAATCATGAAAAGCATTTATCAAGTGCAGAAAAAAATGATCTGTCATAAAAAAAGCAAAAAAGAAGTGTTTGTTGCTTTGCACAGGTCATATTGACTGAGGGGTCTTAGTTTAAAATCTTCAAATGATGATATATGAAACATTCAAAGAGATTTGAAATGACTTAACCCACTGAATTATTTATACTTAATAAATAATTATTGCTTTGTTCTCCTATTTAAATAATTATTTAAAAATCACTAATACCCTATACGTGGTTGTAATAGTAGCCCACCAAGTATATTTCCAAATTTCTGTGATATCATAGACAAAAAAGCACAATGTCAGCATATATTAATGCAAATTACTATGCTCACTTGGCACAATTCTCCTGATGAGAGGCCAAAGAATGTGACATTTTGAAAGTAGTGCTGATATAATACATCCCAGGCCATCTGCAAATTGAATATAGATTTCTTATATGTGGATTTCTTCTCTTATTAGCAAAAATCGTCACCAGATATACGAATAAATATTTCAGTCTCAGCATATTTCATCTTAGTTCCAATATTGGTTTTTCTCATTCACATGATGTTAAATCAGTTAGAAACAAAGGAAGAAATATGACTTTCTACTCCACTGAATCATAGAATACCCATGTAAGATGACCTGTCATCTTCAATGTGGGAGTCTAGGGTAGTCTTACTGGACAAAATCCAGTTAGTGATGACACACAGCACATTTGGCCAAATTTCACTAGTGAAGAATTTACAAGAGACTACTTAGTTGCAAGGATTGCTGGGTAATGTAGTCTCTGGCTGATGCGTTGTTACAGCAATATAGCCCTATGAAAGCAGAGCGCAAGTATTCAGCGGACAGCAAGTGATTGCTGTCATATTCTCCTTATTGCAATTGATAACTATAGATTATTCCTGCTTTTATTTCTCCTTTAACTTACAGAAGACACAATCAAAATGAAAAGAAAATAAAAACACTGAGTTGTATGTGTTCATTTAGAGTAAGAACTTTCTTTTATTTGTTGTTGTACCTCTGGTTCTCGATACACAGTTTAGCTCATGTTAGAGAATAAGCAAATACCGAGGAGTGATCAAAGAAACATTCTCTATTTTTTTCCCTTTTCCCTTCTGGTTTTGGATCTTTCTATCCTTTCTTTCTCTCTTCCTTTTTTTTTCTGACTCCCAACACTTTCAAAGGGTTTATTTTTAACTAATCACTGTGACAAATGAATGAAGAATCAAGCCCAAATTTAAGCTTGTGAAAAGGCACAACAAGAACAAAGCATAAAGCATTACAATACAGTATGAACAGACATTTCAACATGTCATTCCATTTAAATGGTTTAACAGTGCTAAGAAGGGATTACAAAATCATGTTGTTTATGTGGCAGCCATGGATATAAGCCAGTCCAGAATGTTTATCCTTGCTTTAGGTTCACCCTGTGCCTTCAATACCTTCACAAAATGCAGCTCCAGACTGGGAGATGCAGCACTGGGGAGACCACTTCCTACCAAGCATTCTTTTGCAGAGACTTGAGCTATCTGTGTCACAGAATTCTGTGTCACAGTGAGCTGAGCACTAGGGTAGAAGGGATATCTGGCTTTATTTTCTTTTCCATAGAGTTTCAAAGAATGTTCCTGTAAGATGCATTTCCCTCTTCCCCAACTCCACATCCTTATCCTACTTGAATCCCAACTGTTCTTTCAGATGGAGATGGTAGTGATGCAGAACCCAGCCTTTAATCAGAGCTAGTAATCATGTGCAGGGAATTATTCAAGTCCAACTATAGCTACCATTTTCTCTCATCTCAACCTTATCTTTGTGAAGTATTTTGGGGATCTGGAAAATTGTACTCAGATTTGCTAAGTTGTCTTGGGTCAGAAATCTTTGTAGGAGCAGATCTAGAATGAAGACACTGATCTGATTAAAAAAATGAACACATGGAACAAACTAGTTAAGCTGTATATTATTTATTTAGGATGTTAGGGAAGATGTTTTATCTTCTTTATTTATTGTTATGAAGCTTGAACTTGGAGCCTAGACTCTTTCTCTCAAGCTAGCACTCTACCACTTTGAGCCACAGTTTCACTTCTGGTTTTCTGATAGTCAATTGGAGATAAAAGTCTCATGGTCTTTCCTACCCAGGATGGCTTTGAACCAGGTGGGACCCTCAGATGTCAGTCACCTGAGTAGCTAGAATTACAGGCATGAGCCAACAGCACCTGGTATTTTATCCTTTTTTAAAATAGCAGATGTAGATAGATGTTTTAATAATCTTTTCCAAACATGTAATGAAAATGAAGTTTAACTAAAGCAAAAACATATGGCTGCCTGGATTTTTCTCTGGCAAAAAGAGAAAAGAATTAGTAGAAAATACAACCCAGGGAATTCCCTTGGGGAATTTGAATGTCCTATAAGAATTCCAGGGGACTCTAAACCTTGAGTGCTACATTTATGTAGATCAGGTCCCCCACAGTTTACACCAGAACTCCTATACTTGTGTCCCCCCAAAAGATTAAGAATCTATGGATGAAGAGATCATATATGACTCCATACCAAAATATGAATATATATGCTGCACTCACTTGATGAAAAGTGGATTTTCTGATTACAAAGATAATCCAAGGAATGCATTTGTCCTTCCTAAATGAGTAAGTCTTTTTAGAGGTTAAACAGATTCATAGGATATAAGATATGAGTGTGTGTGTGTGTGTGTGTGTGTGTGTGTGTGTGTGTGTGTGTCTGCACCTCAGTTCTGGAGCTTGGACTAAGGGCCTGGGCACTGCCCCTAGACATTTTTTTTTTTGCTCAAGTCTAGTAGTATTAAATCATTGAACCACAATTCCATATCTGGCTTTTTTTGATGGCTCAGTGGAGATAAGAGGCTCATGGACTTTCATGTCTAGGATGGCTTTGAACCCTAATCCCCCCCAGTTTTCAGTCTCCTGTCTAGCTAGGATTAGAGAAATGAACCACCAGTGCCCAACATGTGAACATTTTTTTTAATTCCTAGGCTTCACATAACCTGGGAAGAAAAAAAGATGTCCTTCACGAAGAGGAGAGGATGAGGTATAGCTTTGTATTGCTTCAGATACCTTGGTTGAGTGAGCTGTGTGGGTAGCAAGTGCAGGGTTATGTCCTATCAGTGCATTCTGAAGGGAACTTGGAACACTATCTTACTATACATTGAGCTCTTCTGCTGGGGAATCAGGATAGTCACCTACAGAGCCTGAGACTGAATCCTCCTCTTGCTGCCTCTGGCTTCCTGAGATGAAGGACCTCTAGGCCACCTTCCTTGTAATGTTAGCTGGATATTGTCCAACTCCTATATCTTGCTATTTGGGAGTGACAGACCTGGTTAAAGAGTCAATAACCATTTAACAAGAAGCTTCTAAGAGCCAGTCATGCACTGACATTTCAGAAAGAGCAGTTCTATCTACATTTTAGGCCTTTAAGATCATCTAAGGAATATTGGTGAGGTATGATTCCCAAAATGATAGGTCCTAGAGGTTCTAGGTCCCCAAAAGGAGATTGTCCCCTCCCTGGAGACTGCTAACAATTAAGAGAATCAGTTCTAAATTGATAGCAAAGCAACTGAATTCTAAGTATCGAATATCAGTTTTGGAACTAGGATGAGGAAAGGGCAGATAGAAATTTTCTAACTTGAGTCCTGTTACCTGCCTTTAGAAACATATGGTTATTTAGTGGCTTTCAATATTGGGCATGATATTAAAAAGTTTGATACCATATGATGAATAGAATTCTGATTTGTGTACTTCAGAGTAATAAACTATCAAAACAGTATTTTTCTAGGGAAAAATGATAATTTTCTTCTTTAAAGATATACAAAATTGAAATACATTTTTTTCTATTTATCATGCTTCCTTTCTAGCCTACATCTGTTTTACTTTAGAAACCTTGACTGGAAGACTACATACATATAGACTTATCTTGAATTTCTTCTCTTCTGTGAAGAAAACTTAAGCATCATGATTGGATTTAACATAAATTTTATAGTTCTACAATGGGTCATAAAAAGTACCTGGTAGAATTATAAATACAGATATGTCAAGTGGCAATTGTAGAGTTTACAGTCTAGAGATAAGAATTGGATACACACACACACACACACACACACACACACACACACACACACGCACACAATCTGCAATGGATAAAGAATTTTGTGACAATATACCTGCCTGCTTGTATATATGTAACCCAGACAAGTGAATTTTCAACATTTTTATTTCACAAGTTTTTTAAGTTATGTCAGATTAAAACACATCTATGAAAATACATTGAAAAAATCTGAAATGTTAAGTTTTATTATCTAAATCATATATGGAAATGTGGGAAGGCATATGTTTTCACTTGTAGAATCTGATTTTCACAAAATCAATTTCATTTTTTAGGAAATTTAATGTGACAAGTTAAAAAAAAAACGTGTTTAAAGGGAAAGGATAAAAAGATTAACATCGTGAAAATGCTTTCCAGTCCTAGTACCCATTTCTTCATTGGAAACAAGTGTGGGTGCATTTTCTTCTGTGGTTCTCCTCTGTCAGTGGCTGTGAGAGCAGGTGGCTTCTGAGAAATACTGGGCGTGGTTTGTAATTTCAGGTTTTGATCATGCTCTTATTTCCTTTGCACTTGATTTCTTTCCTTCACCAACTGACTCCTGACACAGTCTATACTTAGCTCCTGCGCTGATATTGTAAGTGGGCTCTCCTCTATTTTACTCTTACAGTGCAGGAAGTACAGCGAAGTTTCTATGTGCACTCACTTACACAACTAATGCTGTTTTTGCTAGAAGCTGGTACTTGAGTACTTGAGCAAACCACTGATCCAGTGTGTCACTAGCCTTAGTGATCTTACACACACACACAAGCATACCTCTATGCAGGTCTGGGGGTTTTCTAGAATCCTGTGATGTCCTGGGCTCTCAATATAGTGAAGACTGTGCTAATAGGAGATGTAGAGGACATAGATACAAATAAAGACATTGAGAAGACAGAGACAGGAATTGAAGGGACAAAGGCACAAGTAATGCCAAGAGTCGGTCCAAGTGTGGGTTGTGAACTCTGCGACTGGGCGCTGTCCTTAAGCTCTCCAGATCAAGGTTAGTACTCTACCACACTGAGCTACTGACGGATTTCTGGTATTTAATTGGAGATAAGAGTCTCATGAAATTTCCTTCTCGGGCTAGCTTTGAACCACGCCTCTCAGATCTCAGCCTCCTGAGTAGCTAGGATTACAGGCATGAGCCTCTGTGTTCTGCTCAAGAGGTTTTTCATTTCACTTTTTGTGGGTTTTTCTTTTCTGTTTTTCTCCTTTTGTCATCATTTTTGACACTTTTCTGTGTCTTGGAGAATGTGAATATTGACTTAGTATGTTTTTAGCTCATTGGGTTGGAGTATTTCAGCAGAGTGTTTGTTGAGTATCAGCCACAGATTGAGATGAAAGAAATTAATGCTTTGAACCAGTGAGGAGTATGATCATCTCTAATCCAAGCATCGCCATTTCATTTGGTTCTCCAAATAGGATGAATACAAATTACCAATGTGTTGGTAATTTTAAGTGCCATAAAAAGTATCAAGTATGAACCTTTATTTTGTTACTTTTGCCTGGCTCCGTTGATGGTGACTCCACATGATATACTTGGATGATATACTTGGTGGAAGAAGAGTTCTGGCTCCAGAGTCATTTGGCTAGTAGGAATTTTCTAGAAAATGGACACATATGTCTAGCGTTGATTTAACAGGCTGCAGACAATTTGGACACTGTGTCTGGTAAGCTTTGAAGTTCTTGTTTTATTCCTCCCGTCAACCAGGCATGATTGGTTCTTCACAATCATGATTCTTGCTCCTACTTTACTAGTGAAGTAAGTGAAGCATAGAAAAACTGAGCTTTATATCTAACATGGTACTCTAGAAATAGTCAGAGGCAGAACATGAGCTCACATAGAATGACCCTAGCACCCCATCCACGCTGATTGCTGGAGGGGCCTGTGAAAGGCTTATGGAAGATCTGAACTGTGAACATGAACCTACAGTGTTGTCAGGAGCTGACAGTAAAACCACAGAGTCGGGAAATGCAAATTCCATGCTCCTTTGTGTTGAAGCGGAAGCCATATTTAGCATGAGTTAACTGAATATTCAAGGCACGATGATTTATTACATTTCCCCACAAATGAACACAGATGGACACTCTTCAAAGAGAGATTCTTACTGAATTTTAATGCTGCCCTTCTGAGGAACACATTTGCAAAATAAATCACAGTATATTCATATTTTCCTGTAGCTTGCCAAGGATGAGCTGATTAAGAGACCTGCTTGTTCTTTAAATATTCTTACCATATCGATGCCTATGTGTGTCTCCAATAAATATTGGTTGAGTGAATATGAATATATATACACAAATGTGCAAGAGGCAACATGTAGGTATACATTCAATGTGACAAATATTTGTTGAGTACCTACTGAATATAAACTTGTGCTGAAGAGTGAGAGAAATAAAGATAAAATTCTTTACATACTAGCTATTCAGAAGCTCAGATCTGAGGATTACATTTTAAAGCCAGCCCAGACAGAAGAGTCAGTGAGATTATTTCCAATTAACCAGCAAAAAAAAAAAAAAAAAGGAAAGTAGAGGTGTGGCTCAAGTGGTAGAATGCCAGTCTTGAGCAAAAGTGTTAAGTTATAATAGAATGCCCTGAGTTCAAGCTCAACACTGGCAATTTTTTTTCTATTCCCAAGGGTGATTTGTAAGGGATAATAACATAGCTTCATGCTCTGATAGTGATTCTTTTTTTTTCCAGTCCTGGGCTTGGGCTCAGGGCCTGAGCACTGTCCCTGGATTTTCTCAAGGCTAGAGCTTTACCACCTGAGCCACAGACCACTTCTGGCTTTTTGCTACATATGTGGTACTGAGGAATCGAACCTTGGTCTTCGTGCATGCCAGGCAAGCACTCTACCACTAGTCCAAACTCCCGGCCCCTCTGATAATGATTCTTAAAGTGAGGCAATGTCATGGAATACTGGCACTACTTCAGGACTTGCTAGAAATGTCAGTTCTTGTATCATGCTATACTATTAGTTCCTGCTGTCAAGTGTCAAATGTCCTGGAAAACCAATATGCTAAAGGTAGCTTCAGATTATTTTCCTGTAGGAACATTTCACCTTAAAGAAGGGAATGTTAATTAAGGAAGATCCAAGGGCAAGTAGAATTTTGTAGCATAGAAATAAGGCCAAAGTAAAATTAAGCTAAGAGAAAAGAAGCTAAAGTAGTTTTGGGTGACCTGGACACTGGTGGCTCCTTTCTGTAGTGCTAGCTGCGATTTGAAACCAGTCCAGGCAGGCAAATCCAGGAGATTCTTATCACCAAATAACTAGCAAAAAGCCTGGAGGAGAAGACATGGTTCAAGTTGTAGAGTGCCAATTTCAAGCAAAAAGCCAATCAAGAACACAAGGCTCTTGAGTTCAAGCCCAGAGCTAGCATATGAATGCTTTGGTGTACATGTACACACACACACACACACACACACACACACACACACACGAACAAGATGGGTTGAAGTACAGGCCTCCTTTGGCTGAAAACTTAGTTTGAGGGCAGGCAATAGATGCCTCTAGATGACATATTTGTGAGTTTAGGCAAATTCTAGAAAACAGTGGGAAGTCATGGAAGATTTCTGACTGGGGCAGAAGTGCTTAAACCACTGTCCAAATTTTTTTTTTGGTACCCAACAAATGTATTCCAACAGATATGCTGAGTTAGTAGAAGCTGTCATTGATCAATCTTTTCCTCCCTTATCAAGAACACTTCTCTAGTAAACGTTATTTATAAGTTTTGACCAGGGCCATGATATTGCTAGTTCTTCTTACCAGCTCTTATGACAAAAACATATAAATTAATTTCAATAAACCAACAATATTCATGTTCATGCCTTTCTAGGGTGTGTGTGTGTGTGTGTGTGTGTGTGTGTGTGTGTGTGTGCATCCTGCTTGCTAATTAGGGGTTATGCGGCTGCTTTTGAATTCAGCTGAGCTTTAGGAAGCCACATCGAAACAAAGAAAAATGTTGCTGCTGGCGCTTTCTTTGTCACGGGCAATCAGAGGGTTGAAGTGATGCAGGTGGCCTCTCCCAGCATTGATTCCAGCATCTCAACCAGTTCAGCATCCTAAGAGACTTCTTTGGAAAGGAGATAATTCTGGCCCTTCTCCTGATTGCTTCTATTTGTCCAGTTATTGTGGGCACCTGGAGGGACATCCACCATCCTGTTCCTCACTAACCACTCGTGTCATGGCTCCCCTTTCCTGGATTAGCCTGTGGATGGAGCTCATCCACTTCCTGGATGAGCTCCTTCATTCACTGGCTTTCTCCCTGCATGTGCATTCTTTGGTACGTAGTAGTGCTTTGGTGTCTTGATTTAAAGAGGAAAAATAAAGTCTCCCTCCTTCTGCCTTTTTATTGTGCAAACCATTAGCCAGTCTATAGTTCCCCTCATTTTTGTTCTCTTGGCCGATCTGTCCTGACAGGGGTGGAGGAAGCCATGCTGGAGTCGCTGTTGTGTGAGGAAAGGTGAGCCCATCTGTGGAGAAAGGAACTGGGATTTGGGCTGTTCAAATCGGGGCTGGGTAGAATCTTGAAGGTGAATGGTGCTGATTAGCATTGAGCTCATCTGCTGAAAGGCCCCCGGGGCCCCAGTGGAACAGCTTCATATGTCCTCTTTACATCCACATGGAACTGCAGCACACATAAATATTAACTGTAAAAAGAGAACCAGTTAATGACCAGGATCAAGAAATCTAATAACAACAGATGCTGGAGGGGATGTGGCCAGGAGGGATCACTACTACACTGTTGGTGAGAGTGCAAACTCGTTCAACCACTATGGAAAGCAGTATGGCAGTTCCTCAAAAGACTAAACATAGAGCTCCCCTATGACCCAGCAATTCCCCTACTTGGCATTTACCCAATCATCCAGAAACAAAGACATACTAAATCCACCAGCACAACAATGTTCATTGCAGCATTATTTACCATAGCAAAGATATGGAACCAACCTAGATGTCCCTCAGTTGATGAGTGGATCAACAAGATGTGGTATTTATACACAATGGAATTCTATGCTGCTGTCAGAAAGAATGACATCGCCCCATTTGTAAGGAAATGGAAAGACAGAAAAAAATCATATTAAGTGAAGTAAGCCAGACTCAAAGGAACATAGGCCCAATAGTCTCTCTCATTTGTCATAATCAGTAGAAACGCTGGGCTCTCCTAGCAGAGATTTACAATAGAACAAAATCTAGAGACATTAGGCTAAATAGTATGACACTAAATGTAAGGACCTTCAGGATAAAGAAACAAAAGCCATATAATGAGTGACTGTTGATCTTAATGTATTATGTTATCTCTCATCTCTTTTGCCATCTCTTGGCTATCTCATATTGTTACAATATTTCACCTTGTTATCTGATATATTTTATATGTGCTTAATTGGTTCTTTGAAATTGGATAGGAAAGGGGGGAAATCAAGATAAGCGGGGCGGGGTGGGGGGGGGAAATCGGGTCAGGACCATGTCATGAGAAAGTGTATCAATGTTTGTGAAGTTATGCACCTTTTATCTGGTGAATATAATGTAACCCTTCTATTAATCACAATAAAAAATTCTACCAAAAAAAGAATATTCTCACAAACCTAAGTATGAAACTTTATGATTAGACCAGAGATTTCCCATAGGCAATAGTTGAACTTTTATCTGAGTATCTGACTATGTACGGGAGTATCTTAAATAACCAAGTTTAGATAATAGGAAGCACAGAGCTACATCCCCAACCACAGATACAATTATGAAAAGCTCATGTTTCATAAAGGCACTTGAGTGTACCTAAGTGATATAAGTAAATCAAAAAACTCTGCTGAAAAAAAAAAGAAAACCAGTTAACTATGGTCATTTTCTTGGTAATTTCAATAATTCATGTAAAGCCTTGCCTTACATGTACTTAGGTCCAAGGATTTGTGTTAGGTGCTGTAGAATAAAGGCAGTGAAAGGGAGACAGACAGACAGACAGACAGACAGACAGATGGATAGATGATAGATAGATAGATAGATAGATAGGTACATAGCAGGGAGAAATATAGAGATCTTTTATAAGGGCATGGAAAAGAAGAGAGGGAGATTTCAGATAAGAAGCCAGCTAGACGAAGTATGAAAAACTGACTTGGATTTTGGGGGAAAAAGGACAAAATGACATTCTGGGCAGGATCAAAGGCAAGACTGTGAGCACAGTACTACTCAGAGTGGGGCACACAGAAGTGGTTTGACACAGCTTGGAAAGTAAGCTGAGCATGATGGATGACGGAGGACTTCATTTGTTAACCTACAGAAAACCATGAAGGATTCTGATCTGAGGCTAGCAAACTGGCTCATGGACGCTATTCACCCCATTGTCTGATTTTTTTTAACATATCCTACTCATTCTCTTACCTATTGTCTGCGACTACCTTCAAATGATCAGGGAAGAATTTTATATAGTTGCAACAGAAAACACTTGTCTACAGGGCTGAAAGTATTTTCCACTTTGGTTCTTGACAAACATTTTGTCAATTTGCAGATTCACTTCCATTAAGTGTAATGTTCTTTCATGCTGGGATAAGTCAATCAGAGTTATAACAGATAGTTCCTGAGATCACAGATGTTTCTAGAAAACATCGTATACTTAAGGGCTTAAATATTTGAGTACATTAGTGAAGATATATGTCTGAAAAATACCTTGGTAGCAGGGGAAGCTATAGCTTAGATTTGGGACAAAGGCCTGGTATAAAAATCAACAGAGATCAATGTCCTGTTCGCACATCCTTCTGTTTATCTGAGGGAGGCACTTGAAGCATTGGAGAAAGTTTATCACTGACACTGATTCAGACAACAAAGCTTTGGGTATGACAAAGGCCACACTGATGTAACACTGAATACAAATCTCTATGCAACAGAATGGGGTGACACTAGGAATGACATTCTTTGATGAACATGGTCCTTCATCCTTTCTAGACATCCAAGGCCCACCCTCCCTATTTCTTCATGGTTAAGTCAGTCAAACACCCTAGATTTAGCTCATATCCTGTAGCATTATGAATTGCCATTGTTAGAGAATATATTCTGCCTTTTCCTGAGGTGGCACTCATTCACAAAGGCTAAAACTGTGGGAAAGACTAAAAAACATCTGTTTTCTCCCTTCCCTCTTATTTATTATTTTTTTTAACATACCTAGTTTCTTTAGATGGTGGAATAATCACACCAGATTTGCTAATGGAGCCAGTACGGCAGATTATACACTAAAGCACATAGGAGTTAAACTTCTAGAGAACTCTGGTGTGAACTGGCATCCTTTATTCAGGACTGGAGCTTTCTCCATTGAGATAATTCAGTAGATAGTTTGGTATTGATAAGGTGCATGGATGCATCTGATGAACTTAGAGCACATACATTCATTTAAAATGTAGCCTCTATTTTAAACAAGGCCCTGGAAGAGTGAATCAAAGGGCTAAACATTCTCAGGAAACCTGTAGCTGTATCAATGAGTGGTGCAGATGTGAATGATAGTTGAGTTTTTCTTGTATTTGATCTTCAAGGGGCAAGAATGAGAAGGAAAAGGACAGGAACTGTTCCCCTTAAGCAGGGATGCATGAATGTCTTATTGCGATACTATTCACATGGGATGTTTGCATATAGTCACATTGTGTATGGGTGTGTGTGTGAGGGAGAGAGAAAGAGAGAGAGATTACTGATCATTCTATAGGTTATATTCTGTGGGTATATTCTCTTTCTTTCCTTTTTTCTTTCTTTCTTTCTTTCTTTCTTTCTTTCTTTCTTTCTTTCTTTCTTTCTTTCTTTTTCTTCTTTCTTTTGTCAGTTCTGCACTTGAGCTTAGGACCTAAGCACTGTCCTTGGATTTTTTTTCTCAAGGCTAATGCTCTACCTACAGCTTCTGTCTTTTTCTATGTATGTGGTACTGAGGAATCGAACCTAGATCTTTGTTCATGCTAGGCAAGCGCTCTACCATTAGGCCAAACTCCCAGTCCCTCAGTTTCTTATTATTTCCATATTCTACCTCAAATATCTAACTCACTTTGCCCAGATATTTTTGTAAGCATATTATTTCTATAGGAAATAAATCATAATGGATGACTATTATATTTAAAAGCTGACATGTCTTACCCTGCTTATTCATCATAGAATTTTAGGGAAACATCTTGATCTGATGCAGATTTTTTTAAACCATCATGTTGAGAAGCATAGTGGGCTATGATTGCAGAACTGGGAAATGATGTTTAAAATTATACTCTGGAGTTCTTGGTTACAACAGCTTCTCTCAGGAGGGAAGCAGAAGAGAGAGCTGCCACCCAGAGCCCTGGCTTTCTCTGAGGGAACATGTGAGCCTCCTCTCTCCATGGAAAGCCATGGGGCAGCAGACAAGCTAATCCTCAAAGAAAGACACCAATGAGGCAGAATTGGAGAGTAAGGCATAGGGAGCCATTACCAGCCTGTGGCATCCTCTCCAATCATCTGCTTTGGGAAACCAACAGGAGAGATGGAAGGGAAGAGAAGAAGGAAGCAGGAAACAAAGGAGAATTCTTCACAAGGGTTTTTGACTCCTTCAAAAAAGAAGACTAAAGACATACAAAAGCATTTATCACCTATGATTAGGAATCTCGAGTCTGCTTTCTCCCACCCCAGTCATGAGAATAGATTCTTCCTGTGCTAATATGGACTGTTTAGCCTGGAAAATTGTCAGATGCCTGTGTGTCCCATAGATCGAATTGGAAATGTGTCACCTGCCCCAGGATGCTAGGATTTGGGTGTACACCTGGCTCGTTGCCTTTTATCAACATAGCTACTTTTAAAGTGACCCTTTAGATTGTTTCATACAGATACTTTTCTTTTTAAATGTTTATTAAATAGTTGGACAAAGAGGCTGCAGTCTCACAAGTCAGGTTATGAGTGCATCATAATCAATGTCACCCCTTCTTCTGTTCTCCCCCATTCTTGCCTCCCATTTCTACCCTCAAGTTATGTGGTTTGGTTTTTGCACAATGTATGTTGAATAAAATGGCTGCATTTGCATATACTTCCTCCCTCCATTCCTGTGTGACCCCTTCAAAAACTTACAATTGGTATTTTCTGTGTTTTTGTACTTTATGGAGATCCTTCGATTGGAAGAATGTTTGCTTGAGACTTAAGAACAAAAATTACATGTTCCTATATTTTGATTGGTTGAGACAGAGGGAGAGGAGAGAGGGCGGGGAGAAACATGAGAAGTAGACATTGTTGAGCTGGCTGGCATCATTATGGTAAATTCATTAAACTGAGCTATTTGTTGAGTGCATGCCCTTGCTCAGTACTCTTCATATGCTTTCTCATTCTTCCCCAGAATAAACCATAAACCTGCTGGTGATCTACCATTTGAGTTACACCCTCATCCTTGCTGGTTATTTTGGAGATAGAATCTTGTAAAATTTTCTATCCAAACTGATTTCAAACCAGGAACCCCACATCCCAGTCTTCTGAGTGGCTGGGATTACTGGTGTGAGCTGGTGTATACTTTGAAAACTTATTTCCCCATCATTTCTGCTCCATCTCAAGTTTAGATAACCACCTTTATTTATTTTTTTTAGTGCTGGTCCTGGGGCTTGAACTCAGGGCCTGGGCATTGTCCTTGAACTTCTTTGGCTCAAGGCTAACATATCACAGATCCACTTCTGGCTTTTTCTGAGTAGTTTATTGGAGATAAGAGTGCCATAGACTTTCCTGTCTGTGCTGGCTTCCAACCTCGATTCTCAGATCTCAGCCTCCCCAGAGATTCCAACGCTTTCAATGGAAGAACTGAATTTAATTTTCTGAGTATTTCATGAACCATCCTTGCCTGACTGAGCCTCTTTCTATAGCTTTCCTCCATCATTCACATCTTCATTTTTTCCTCTTTACAATACCACCTAGTTTGGTCCTAGGATTTTTTTGTTTTTTTTTGTTTTTGTTTTGGGTTTTTTTTGGTAGGTCATGGGGCTTGAACTCAGCCTGGGCACTGTCCCTAAGTTCTTCAGCTCAAGGCTACTGCCCCACCCCTAGGCCTGGGAGTTGTCCCTGAGCTCTTCAGCTCAAGGCTACCACCCTACCCTTGAGCCAAGCTCGGCTTCCTGTTTTCTTGAGGTTAATTGGAGATGAGAGTCTCAGGTCCTTCAGGTGCCTGGGCTGGCTTTGAACCTTGATCCTCAGATCTCAACCTCCTGAGTAGCTAGGATTACAGGCATGAGCCACTATGCCTGGCTTACGTATTTGAATTTTTATCACCTCACCTATAGTATTTGTAAGGCAGATTCTGTGGATTTTTCCATTTCTTTCCTCCAGGGTCATGAGTAAAGTTATTGCTGTCCAAGTGATTGTTAGTTTCAGTATATTCTATTGTCATTTGTTTGTTGTGGGGATTGAATTCAAGGGCTGGGTGCTGTCCATGCACCTTTTTGTGCTCAAGGCTAGTGCTCTACCACTTGAGCCACAGCCTGACTTCTGGTGTTTGAGTGGTTGATTGGAGATAAGAGTCTCATGGGGATTGATTTTTTACCTGGGCTGAGTAGAATCTCAATCCTCAGATCTCAGCCTCCTGAGTAGTTAGCGTTACAGGTGGGAGCCACCAGTGCCTGGACTATTATTTTTATTTGTTATGGTAGATAATGTGGAGCTCTATTCAACTTCATCCATGTTAGAGACAGGTATCCTGAGCTGCTATTTGTCCTTCTGTCCATGTTTCAGAGTCAAGTCTGAGGTGAGCCTTATGGTGCACTGGCTGCTCTTCCTGCTGTGTGGCTTGGTGTTCAGATATGTCCAACTCTCTACTGGGTGCCACCTCGGCTTGTATTACCCAGAGTCCTCAGGGCCAGTTCCAAGTCTAGGCTAATTTCCTCTCCTAGCCTGTCACTCCATCTTTTTCCTTTCCTCCCAGGGGAAGGGTGAGTCTCAGTTAGCCATCCATCTTACTTGAAGCCTATTTCAGAGTTATCTCCTACATAAAGGGAGAAGAAATAGGGCCCGAGAGTTTTATTCCAGCAGGGATGCTAGGCGTCAGTTCTGATCCACCCCGTGGTGTGTAAAATAGACTCCGGCATTGGCTAACTTATTCCTGCTGGACAGAAGGTATTGTGATAGAAACAGACAAGCAAGCAAGCAAGCAAGCAAGGGGATTGGCCAAAAAATTCAGTGTTTTAGCATAGGCTCGCTCTCAGGGAGGCCTTCTGTGGAAAACACACACTTGGACCCCCTCTGGTGGCCACACACAGACATGCCTTGCTTTGTGTGACCTGAAGAGATCACTTTGGATTTCAAGATTTTATTTGCATTAATTATTTTAACCTAGGATAAGTGTAATCACCTTTTATTATTTATCTGCTGTATATATCATCTAATAGTTAATTCCAAGAGTGATATATTATATCCCTTTTTAAAGTTAATAAAAATAGTTTAATTTGTTTTTGAGAGCATTGATCGGAAGAGAAAGAGCAGGAAGAGGAAGGGAGGAAGAAAGAAGGAAGTGGTAGCCTGTTAAAAAAAAAACAAATGGAAATGAGCCCCTCATTCGGAAGCATTCTTTTCTAAGCTACATAGGCAAGGAACTCGAGTTCTTTAATCGCTTCCATTTGACTGTGCAATGATGGGGCCTAAAATGCTGCCTTCTGTGCATGGCCTAAGCAATATCTCCATCTAGTTGAATCCATAGTGAACTCTCCAATGCCCAATTTGTTCTTCTAACTTACTCAGTGGTGCCTGTTACACTATGTGCTGTTATGAAGGTCATGGAATAGTATTCAAACAGGAACAAGCAAAGAGTGGGACTCAAAACCAAGTCCTCTGGTTTCACAATCTGGCTAATTCTCTGGCATGATGATTTCCACGACAGGACAGTGTTTTCAGACACTGTTTTTTATTGGCACACTTGGGAAAGGTGTTCCTGGCCTCTAGAAAGAGAATCCAGGATGCTGTTAAATGTCTCTGAATGTACAAGACAGTCATCACGATACAAAATTGTATAGCTCATGGAAGGATGGGCCTCTCACCTATCGTCCTACCTACTTGGAAGGCAGAGATAGGCCAATTGAAGTTTGTGTCCAGTGAAGGAAATGAGGTGTTGACACTATATCTCAAAGAGCAAGTTATAATTGTGGTGGCACACATGTACAATCCCTAGAAAGGCAGAGGTGGATGGATCATGGTCCAAACCAGGCCCTATGCAAAAGCACAAGACCCTAAAAGAAAAACAAACAAAATCCAAAAGGGTTACGGATGTGGCTTGTGTAGTAGAGGGCTTGTCTTGCACAAGGCTCCAATACTGCCAACAGGAAAACACAGACACACACACACTAATTTATCAGTAGTGTTGGGCTTGTAAAAGCCTAAAATGCATAGCCATTTAGTTTTATACTAATTAGTCCCAGCAACTTCGTTGAGTTTTTACTTTTGTCCCCTTTCTTTTTTGTTCTTAGTGATTCTATATGTAAGGCTTCCACCATTATCTCTGTAAAGATTTTTAAACAACCCAAGTAAATGATTTCTAGATAGGATCCTGAATTCTACTTTGTGATGGCTGTTTGTTTTGTTTTGGGTTTTTAAATTTAAATTTTATTGTAAAAGTGCTACACAGAGGGGTTCCAATCACATAGGTAAGGTAATGAGTGCATTTCTTTTGGAACAGTGTTATCCCTCCCTCATTTTCTTCCACTTCCCCCTCTCCACCAGCCCCTCCCACTCGCCAACATAGTGTCTAATGAAGCACCCTTCATCCCATAGTTTCTGTACTTCCCTTCCCCAGACCAGATAAACTGACTTACAAGACAAGGGGGACAGAAATAAAAAAACTGGGACAACAATGAATAAACCAAAGAGAAAAAAAAGAAAGAACTGAAAACAGTATCATTTAAAAAAAACAATAACAACAACAAAACCTCTTGTTTCCTTTTCTTGGAGTTCATTTCCATCAGCAGCATTTTCTGTGGTCCTGTGCACATGGCTGCTAAGCACCACACAGTGACAACAAAGAAGGATATTTATAGGAATGGCGGCCTGTGTTTACCAGTTTCCCAACTAGGATCTTTGTCTTCACAGTGCCTGTGGCCACAATTTTTCCTTCCCTGTCTTTGTCCCTCACACCCCATGCACCATTAATCTTCCCGTTAGCCAGCATTCAAACTTGGTTTCACTTCCTCTTCCTCCTACAGTTCCAAGAACTTTTCCCTGAAATGGTGTCCAGGAAGTAGCCGTACTTTCTGCCACAATAGTCATTCTTCACTAGCGACACGAATGGTGTGTTCTGTAGGTGTTCATCACCTCATTACTTCCCTTATTTGACGTTGTTCTTTCCCATCAGCCCACTAGTATCCCCCCCAGCCCTGTCCTCCACTGAGCTTTGTGTCAGTTGCACGTAGCAGTGAAGATCCTTCAGTGTTTGATCCACACCTGGCTTTCAGCCTTGTCATTTTCATTTGAAGTTCTACGTCAATATGGCAGCCTCTTTGTCTTTCCCCTTGCCCTGATGGATCTTCCTCTCTACCAGTCCAAAGGTTTCTTTCTTTTCTTTCTTTCTCTCTTTCTTTCTTTCTCTCTTTCTTTCTCTCTCTCTTTCTTTCTTTCTTTCTTTCTTTCTTTCTTTCTTTCTTTCTTTCTTTCTTTCTTTCTTTCTGTCTTTTCTTTTTTTTTTGTCAGTTGTGGGACTTTGAACTCTGGGCCTGGGAGCTGTCCCTGAGCGCTTCAGCTCAAGTTACTACCCTACCCCTGGAACCACAGCACCACCTCGGGTTTTCTAGTGGTTAATTGGAGATAAGAGTCTCACAGACTTTAGTGCCCCCAGCTGGCTTTGAACCTCAGTCCTCAGATCTCAGCCTCCTGAGTAGCTAGGATTACAGGCGTGAACCATCACGCTGGGCAAATTCTTCACATGCTCTCCCTGTGTTCTTATTTCAAGTCATGTTGACGCTGTATCTCTTCACTCCAACTACACAGTTTTTCAAAGAACTAGTAAATTTCCATGATCTTTCTCAGTACTTGCTATCAACCTTTATCTAAATAAAAACCTAGTTGCTCTTGAAAATGTAATTATTTTTACAGCTATGCATCAAATGATTTTTAAACATGAGCCAGGTTTCATAAAAAGACATACACTGTAATTAATTCTAGCACTTGAGAGGCTGAGGCAGGAGGCTTGAAAATTTGATGCCAGTCTGGGCTACCTAGTAAGAGCCTGCCATCACACACATACACACATGCGCGTGCGCACACACACACACACACACACACACACACACACACACACACTATATGACTGTCTACAATGCAGATTAATATTCTTTTAAAAGTTAATCCATAACCTATAAATAAAGTTTACAGGCAATAATAAAAGTAAGGAAACTAAAAAAATACACTATTTGTGTGAGTTTTATATTCAGAGCCAATATTGAAGGGGATGGATTACTTAAGCCAAAAATACATTTTAAAAGTAAGATTTTGTGGAAGAGGCAATTGTAAAATTTAAGGGCAACAGCATAAAACTAGAATAATTAATGCTCTCGGAGGAATGGCTTGATAAAGTTTAAGCTACAGCTATATATTTTATGTCATGGGTAGAAAATTAAGCCATAAAAATCACTGTATTGGTCATTAATTTGGGTAATTTGTTAAACTCAATTAGGGCACGATTCTATTTGCTATTAGGAGATGTAGCTTTTATGATAGTAAAAATGGAGCAGGGATCTTTACATTACATTGCTTAATCAATTTCAGTGAATTAATTGCAGTTTTGTCAGAGGCTATTTACATTTGGATTCTATTCAAGTTTTCCCAGTTTTAGCTGGGCACAGGTAGCTCATGTCTTTCTAGCCTCTCAGGAAGCTGTGATCTGAGGATCTTGATTTGAAGCCAACACAGGCAGAATGGTTTATGAGATTCCTATCTCTAACCAGCAAAAAGCTAGAATTGGAGGTGATGCTCAAATAGTAGAGTGCTAGCCCTGAATGAAAAAGCCACTTGAAAGCATAAAGCCATGAGTTCAAGTCCCAGTACCAGAACTCACACATACATAGACAGATACACACACACACACACACACACACACACACACACACACTTTCCAGTTTTATTTCCCAAGATTTCCATTCATATGTCATCCTATAACCATACTGTACTACAACCTCCTCCCTGTTTTCTCCCATCCCTGCTGCCTCTAGCGTTCCTCTCATACTAAGTGACCTTTCTGGGTGTTTCCCTTGTGTCTAAATTCCTTCCTGTCATCACCCAAATACCTTTAAGAACAACAACGAACTTTCTGAGTTCTGTGGAATACCTTTCTCAACTCCTTAACTGTCCATATTTCTACCTCTGTGTACTATATCCAGTATGTATGCCTGGACCTGCCATTACTTTCCTACTAAATGGTTTCTGAGAGAGGGATTACCTGTAGAGCATCGTGTTGCTCTCACCTGGAGCCAAATCATTACAACAGCTGCAGCCGGCAGCAGGTGAAGAAGATACTTGAGCTAGCTTCCTTAACACCCTCCACATCATTGTAACCTAACACCCATTGCTGTTTTCATAAGCAAATCCTGACTATGCATTGCTACCTGTGGCCTTTTAAAACTGCTCCTTTCCTTTCCTTCAGTCTTCCCTAGGATGGGCTCAGAGATGTCTACCTCTTACCTTTCAGTAGTGTCAATCAGGTTGCTCCACAGAAGCTTCTATGCCTACTGCTACGACCAGACTACCTGGCCTGGGGCACTCCAGACGCTGTGTTTAGACCCTGTTCTTCACTGGCTTTATCTGAAATTATTCCCTTATGAGTTTGCTTCATAGCTCTTGCCCTCCACTGGAATGTGAAACACAGGAGCACAGAACCCAGAAACCCATAATAAGGTTTCTTAGTTTCCTCTACTGAGTATATACCACATATAATTCTATCCCGTACCCAAGTGAGCACATAGGAAACTTGAAAAACACATCAAACGTTTGTTACACAATTTTATTTTAAAGTTAGATCTCCCTTATTTCTATCAATACAGAGTGAAAGTCTAATCCCAGCGCCTGGACTTATCCTAAATAAGTTTGATTTCCCATTGTGTAGGTGACGTTCTGGCATTTCTCTTAATGTTTAATAGAACATTACAGCAATTGTGCTCAGTTGATGGTAATGACAACATCATGCATTCATTGCATGCTTATCTTCAATTAACCAACAAAAACCAGAAGTAGAGCTGTAGTTCAAATGGTAGAACTCCAGCCTTGAGCAAAAATGCTGTTAAAAGCCCAGTATAGACACATGAATAGATACACACACACACACACACACACACACACACAGAGTAGAGGCTGTATGACATTTCTCTGAAATACTAGCTCACATTAATGACAGTGTTAACAAGCATATTTTTCATAGTTTCAATGTATTTTCACATTTTACCTTATTTCTCCAAGAAGTAGAAGTAATATGTGGCAAAATAATGATATGAGGTAAGAATAGATTAAAAATATCTAGTGAAAAATTAAATAATAGCAAAATAACACTTGAGGGGAAGATTGTTTAAGATATATATATATATATATATATATATATATATATTTAGACCTTAAGAAATCACCCAGGTTGCCTGAAGTAAACCAGATATTTATATTTTCCTTAAAAACTTCCTAGTTGCCAATGAAAAAGAGAGAGAGAGACATCAATTCTTATTATGTGTAAGAAGAAATCCAGAGCATTTATTCAAGGAAAATGCAATTTTCCTACTATATAGGTTGGTAATACATTTTTACATGGACCTTCTTGTAAGATGTGTTCAGTGATATAATGGGCAATGTCTTCTACAACATCCTTGGTTTTAAGTAATTGTGTCTCCTGGTATTGTCCCTGGGTAAACTCTTAGAATGTGACAAGTAACACATGATTGAAGGAAAGAAAATCTATAAGGGGTGGAAAGCCCAGATAAAAGGCAAAAGATTGCTGGAAGTCTGATCTTTTCTTTTCGTAGTTGTGGGGCTTGAATTCACAGCTTGTTCCCAGTCCTTTGGCTCTTTTTATTCAAAGCTAGTGCTCTACCACTTTGAGCCATAGGTCCACTTCCGGTTTTTCATTTGTTAAATTGAGATAAGACTATCAACGGGACTTTCCTGCCTGAGCTGGTTTCAAACTGTGATCCTTAGATCTCAGCCTCTGAATATCTAGGATTACAGCCATGACCCACTGGGACCCTGCTCTAGTCTCTCATAAATATTTATCTCATTGGATGTGGAATAAATTTGGGCATCAGATTGCCCCAAATAAGTCTTTGACTGATTAACTGTTGTACACGGGTACTCTAAACACTGAACATCAAAATGTAGAGGATAATAGTTGTTTGTTTGTTTTTTTTCCTGGAAATTAAGGGCCTTAACCAAGCTTTATTTTTTTTTAATTCAAGCAAATATTCCATATGCAGAATTGAATGTGAGTATCTCCTTTATGTAGCTCTCCCTTGCTCTTTTTTTTTCTGCCAGTCCTGGGGCTTGAACTCAGGGCCTGAGCACTGTCCTTGGGCTTTCTCAAGGCTAAAGCTGAACCACTTGAGCTACAGCACCACTTTTGGCTTTTTCTATGTATGTGGTACTGAGGAATTGAACCCAGGAAAGAACACAATTAGACCTTAGTACCTTACTAAGCCAGTAAAGAACAAGAGTGGCATTTAAAAAAAAATGAACAAGAGTATTTTAAGTTACTTTTTCAATTAAAAAAGTTATCTAAACATTGTCTAAACTTCTCCAATTACTGCATAGAGGGCACCGGGTAGAATGGTCATACAAAGGAGTGTTATACAAAGAGCTTTAGATACCTTTAGCTAAAAGGCTATATTAACATTTTGTTGGAGAAGTGATTTAGGCCTTAAGTTCTACTTAGATACCAAACCCATGCTCTTGAAGTACTGATGAAGGAAGGCGTATTGCTAGAGCTTTTGGTAGCACTCTGGTCTACAGTGCTAGGGTCCTCAGAATGGCCGAGGCCCATTACCCTTTGTTTCTCAAAATCCTAGTATGTGAAAGCATAAACTTCAGAACATCAAGCCACACATGCTTTTCATATGTGATATTTTCCTAACTTATTAGAAAGTTGGTCCAGGAACAAGAGGGAAGAGATGGCTATCCTGCACTTAACAAATAATGTGATTTTTGTTAATTAAAAAAAGCCCCACAAACAAACTGTGTTTAAAGGAACAAAAGCAGAGTATTTTCTATATTTAGTTTTCTCAGAAAGCTCTCAAATGCTAAACATGCTATTCATTCCATGATAAAGGGAGTGATGAGGCTAATAGCTATTCGAGAAAAAAAAATCATGAATAAAAACACAGGGGTGAGATACTGAAGAACTGACAGAGACCTTATCTTAAAATAAACATGGCTCTTTGAGTTTGCAAGAGTAATAAGGGAATGGTGAGATATCCTGAATGTTCAGGTGTGTGGTATCGCTTTAGAGAACAGATAGACTATTATGACTAAACCCTGCAAATACTGAGTATATACAAATCCTTAAAAAGTCCCTTCAGAGTTCAGTTTGTTAGCACTGTTCCTTATTCAGTTTTCTACTTATTATCTCATATGTGTTTCTTTTTGTGGTTGTTATACTTACTGTTTGAGCTGATGTTTGGAGTTCCTTCTGTAGTTCCCAGACTCCTTCATTAAGATCACATCTTTGGTTTTTCTTTGTTCTGACCCCTGTCTTTCCAGCCTGTTCTGAAACTGGCTCACACTTTGTGTCCTGCAGTCCCAGCTTGTGTGGAGCTATTGCATTCCTATTTTCCCAGAAGTAGAAGCTAGGCAAAGGAAAGGGGACATTTCAAGAATCTAGCCTGGTGTAAGATATGGAACCAAACCAGATACCTCTTAGTAGATTAGTGGACCGTGAAGTTGTAGTATATTTACACCATGGAAATCTAGGCTGCCATCAGAAAGAATGACATTGTCCCATTTGTAAGGAAATGGAAAGACTTGGAAAAAAATCATAGTCAGTGAAGTAAGTCAGACCCAAAGAAACACAGGCCCCATGGTGTCCATCATTTGTAACAATTAGT
Source organism: Megascapheus bottae (assembly GCF_031878675.1). Lineage (NCBI taxonomy): Eukaryota > Metazoa > Chordata > Mammalia > Rodentia > Geomyidae > Megascapheus > Megascapheus bottae. The sequence goes on from NC_143522.1 coordinate 15,451,054, forward strand.
ATACATTTAAGATTCTCCTAATAGAGGATCATAATAGCTCAAAAGCTATGTGCATATGTCCATATAGGATGAGGCTAGGCGAAATGAACACCAGGTATGGAAACAAGAGGTTTATCTTTGTGATTGTTGTTCTTAATGTACTATGTGAAGCTATTTCTTTTTTCTTCTTTTTCCATTAAGATTCATCTCATGCTATTACTGTATCTGACCTTGGCACCTAGTATATTGTATATATGTTTATTTACATATTTGAAAATGGAAAGGTAAAGGAAAAACAAGATGGGAGGAAAAGTGGGAGAAAAACATGGGAAGGGGTAACAATGTTCAAGAAGAAATGTACCCACTACCTAATGAATGTAACTGTAACCCCTCTGTACATGTCACCCCTCTGTACATCACCCCAACAATAAAATAAAATTTAAAAAAAGAAGAATCTAGCCTGATGGATAAACACAGTGAGAAAAAAAATAATTTGACTAGGAAAAGCATGGTAGAAAAGAACCCCAGAAGGAGAAAGGAGGGAAATGTACTAATGAGAAATGAGTAAATGATTCAACATAGATGAGAGAAACTCAAGCTCCAAGTGCATTGTTTTAAAAATAAGCAAAAGGAAATTAAAAAGCAACTTTAAATGTAGAGTTTTGATTCTGAAGAGGTAAAAAAAGTAGTTTGAAGAAAACATTTGGGGAAAAAAAAGCCAGTTGATATGAGAAAAGGTGATTTGTTCAGTTAAAAAGTTAGTTCAAACAAGAGAAAAAAAATGGATTAATGATGACTCAAAAGTTGTTGGATTGATTAATGAATACTCAAAAGTCATTAAAAAGATTTCCTGAAGCGAGAGCCTTTGGGATAACTTTTTTTTGGAAGGGTGGCCTGGAAGGGACAGCAGGAGCTAATGCACGCCGTAGCAGTAAAATGGAGGTGGTAACTTTTAAGATTTTTCTGTTTGACCCTAAAGCAATCCTAATCTCAGTGTCCTAACTGGGTAGATAGTACAGATAGATACTTAATAGCAATTAGAGCTATTTCCTATTTCCTATTTCCAGTCTGAAGGGCACTGCTATTTCTTAGGCATTTGCCAAAACTAAATTATTAACTATCCTGACCCCAATCTGATAATTGAACTGGCTTCTCTGACTCTGGTGAACCCCAGTACCCAGCATTTCATTGCGTGAAAATGGTCTTACAGAGAGTGAGCAGTAGGTACTTTGGACAATTTTACCTTAATAGGAAAAAGACTTATACAAACATTGAAAGAATTTATATGCATATATACATATACGTATGTATATATATATATCTTTAAGGAAAGCATGTAATGGTCAGACTCAGATTTAAATTTATAAAAAAAAAACTAGTCATCCTCAATAATATATTTGAAATGCTTTGTTTGATCACGTATAGATGAATTGATCTTCCATTACAACTCCATTTTTTTTTAACTTAACATTCTACATCTAAAATTTTTAGCCTGCAGGAAATGGAAATAGACAGATTCTTAAGATTCCCTCCAGTGGTAATAACATGATTGTGTGTATTACTTATAACTGGACAATTTCCTGGGAATAAGGTAGCTTTTTCAATTTGTAGAAATATAGACATTTTGGAATACAACTATTAAAATAGTGTACCAAAACACTAAGCATCTCATATAAATAATGTGCCTATTATTTTCCCTAATTGGCAAGTGCTTTCAATACCCTTTCCCATGGAAGATGTTATTGTTATGATTCTCTACTTACATACTAAGTACTTATATACTTATTATCAACCTATATACTAAATAGAAAATAATTGGATTTGAGAAAAGTATTTTGTTCTAGACTGTCAAAGAATCATTTTTGCTTAGGAGACAGAAAAGGACCTATCGGATTTTGCTACCACTGATGGCTCATGCCTGTAATCCTAGAAACTCAGGAGACAGATCTGAGGATTATGGTTCAAAGCCAGCCTGGGAAAAAAAGTCCATGAGACTCTTCTCTCCACTTAACCAGCAAAAAATGAGAAGTGAAAGTGAGACTCCACTTAGTACAAAAGCTAAGGGACAAACCAGGCGCAGTGGCTCACGCCTGTAATCCTAGCTACTCAGGAGGCTGAGGATTGCGGTTCAAAGCCAGCCCAGGCACTAAAGATGGTGAGACTCTTATCTCCAGTTAATCACTAGAAAAGGGGAAATGGAGCTGTGGCTCAAGGAGTAAGGCAATAGCCTTGCAGAGCACAGGGTCAGCACCCAAGCCCAGAGTTTAAGCCCCATCACACACACACACACACACACACACACACACACACACACACGCGCACGCACGCACACACACACACACACACACACACACACACACACACACACACACACACACACAAGTCTATGTGGTCCGATCAAGATCATCCAGTTTATAGACCTTTATCTGACTGAAATATACCATATGGAGGGACTCCAATAGCCTGTAATACTATTCATTTGACTTCCTGTTAGACAAGGATGATTCTTAGTGTGTTTTCGAAGGAATGGGAAGTTCGCAGGTTCCAGTTATAGCAGCTCTTTTCCTATGGGATTTCACGAATTGGCATCCTCATACAAAAAGATCCATGAATCTTAAACCCAATCTATTGTCTTCTGTCTCCTACACTGTTGGTGTACTGATTGGTTACTAGGTTACTATCTTGCCAGGGTGCAGGAGATAAGCTTGTCATCTGTCTGGGTCAGAGGAACAGCCTGATGCCTGAGTCCTCCAGGAAGCCCACCAGATACTTCTCCTTGTTGGTATACCCAATTGCTTGGCCCAGTGACTGAGGTGCAACATTCAATTACATTTTTGCTGGTGTTGTTCCTCTCTTACTACTCTCAATGTTGAATGTAGCAGTTTATTTCCTGCACTGAGGTGTCAAATGTCTGAGTATATTAGATACACTGAAGTTATCAACATAGGAATGAAAAAAGAGGCTGGCAAATTGTATTCTAATCTTCTTCCACAACCTGTGAAAGTTGTAGATTGTTTGACCTTTTTGTGGCATCCCACACAAGGTAAGATTTCACTTAGAGAGACAAGCTTTGACAAAGGCTTTTGCATATGAGTGAACAGGCTGATAAGGATGGCATTCTTTAATCAGTGTTCCTGCTCCCTCCCCTAAGACAGAAGATTAACATGGAGAAATTAAAGAACTGCTATCCTGTGAAAGAACACTCAGGACCGTGGGTAGAATTCTGCTTTGCCATATTTCCCTGCTTTGAGTTATGGAAGTCGTGGAGGCAGGCAGTGAGTTGCTGGTGGTTTTGTGCTGCCTACAATGACCCCTTGTGGAACTGTGGTTTTCTGACCAGCTTGTTATCAAGTTTGCAGGCAACTCCTGTGGACTTGTAGTTCCTTACCTGTTGGTATTTTATGCAATCGTTCCATATTTTATGAGGGCTTTCTAAGGTATTATAAGTTCTTTTTAAGAGTTAATTCATGAGTTGGGGCCTGGAGTTTGGTCTAGTGGTAGAATGCTTGCCTAGCATGCACGAAGACCTGGGTTCGATTCCTCAGTGCCCCACATACATAGCAAAAAGCCGGCAGTGGTGCTGAGGCTCAAGCGGTAGAGTGCTATCCTTGGGAAAGTCTAAGGACGGTGCTCAAGCCCTGAGCTCAAGCCCAGGACTGGCAAAAAATAAATACATAAATAAAATAAAAAAGAGATAATTCATGTGGTTCTAACAATAATTACTATGGCTTTCATATCTGCCAGCATTTATGGTAAATGGTTCATATACAAATCTTATGCAGTCCCCAACCATTCACAGTCACATTTAAGAATAAAACTACATAAAGAGGAGAGGTCAATAATTATCTTAAAAGTCACACGGATAGGGCCAGGAGTTTGGCCTAGTGGTAGAGTGCTTGCTTAGCATGCATGAAGACCCAGATTTGCTTCCTCGGTACCACATACATAGAAAAAAGCCGGAAGTAGTGCTGAAGCTCAAGTGGTAGAGCTCTACCCTTGAGAAAGTCCAAGGACAGTGCTCAGGCCCTGAGCTCAAGCCCGGGACTGGCAAAAAAAAAAAAAAAAAAAAAAAAGCACACGGGTAAGTAATTGAGAGGGGGATTGAATCAGGCCCAATCTGACTGCATAACACCCAGAGATTTGATTTTGCTCTATAGTTTTGTTCATAGTTTGTTATCAAGATAGAATATATACATTGATCCAACCTTAAAAATTCAGGGATTATTATTTTATTTATTTTTCATTATTATCCACAGCCAGTTGTACAAATAAGTTTCCAGTTAACACAGCATATTATGAATACAATGTATCTTGATCAATGTTAACTCTTTCAACATTCTCACCCATCCTTTTCCTTTCCATTCATTTTCTCACTTTTCTTAATGTTGTAGGATATATATTGGATTCTTGTCTGAATTCTCCTCCTCTTTTTCTCAGGCCTGGTGCACAAGTGCTTTTTCACTCAGCTACACACCTAGCTCCAGCCCCATCCCTGGATTCATAATATTAAACTGAGCTTCCATACGCAAATCATTTCATTATAAGTGGCTGTACTGATGAGATCATTTACACCTTCCATTTGGAACCTTTTCATATGCCAAGTACCGGGCTAGTCCTTGGTTAAAAACCAAACCATATTCCTTTCTTTCTGAAAATTGCAAAATAATACCCTTACTTTTCTCCGCACTACTGAAACCCATGACCCCATGCATGCTAGGCAAAAACTTTACTACTTGTGCCACATCCCCTCTTCATGGAAGAGTTAACAGAAATTACATTATTAGAGTAGGTAAACCTGGCTGGAGAATTTTGTATAAAAGGGAGGGCTCAATAAATGTACAAGTTGTGATGATTGCCATTATTAGCATTCCTCTTTTATCCTTGGAAAAACTTCAAACATCACCCAGTTAGAAAGTATAACAGGGAGCCAGCCCACTCTTCTTCACTCCAAATTGACTGCTTTTATGAATGCTGAATTAGTTAGACCTGCTAAAAGTGAATTTTCAGTGTTCTGAGAACTTGACATGACCAGTGCTGTGTTGGGCTTTGATCACATAGAGGCTTAGTCTCTTTTTTCATGGAGCCTCTGTTCCATATGCCTCTGAGAAGTCTTCAATCATGATAGAGTTTCTGGGGCATTCTGGGCTACTGATTCTTGATCTCCACCTTGGCCAGGCCATTCTGTAATATAAAAATCATAAGACCACATCATGTAGAGACTGAGATTCCCAAGAACAGAAGGGTGAAATGTGTTTCAGGTAATCTGGAAAGGCAGTGCCAGTCCTCATAAAAGCACTGGGAAGGCAGTGTGTGTCCACATCATGAAGAAGTGGAATGCATTAACATGAAAATTCATGTTCTTAGCATGCTAAGGTGACAATGGCCTAGAGCTTTACTAAAACTTGGAAAAATTCACTTTTCAGTGTCCCTGCCTCAATGTTATAGGGTATGTTAGAGAGGAATGATCTAATAGGCATTTATGGAGCACCTATTTATTATGCCCTAGGCATTCTGTTTCTATATACCCAATGGTTAAGACAATATGACATGGCCCTGCCCTCCAATGTGGCAGAGAAGACAGACACAGATTGAAGTAGAACTAGGTAACAAGGGGTTGGGTGGTTTGGGGAGAGATGGTGGATGAGGTAACATCAATCAAGAAACATTGTAGTCATAAACTGATATGTTATATTGAAACCCTTTTGTATAACTCTTTAAAGATGATTTTTAAAAATAAAAACTGCACCACTACATTACAAAATGCTGTTATTACACAGGGAAAGACATAGGGCTTGTTATTATAAGGCAAGAAAAAAGGATTTTTAAATATTTTAACGTGCAGTGGAGATAGCTTTGCATATGAGGATCCTGAAGCTCCATGAAGGATTTAAATTAGCCAAGGAATTCAGTGAGCGAGTCAGAATCAGAGCCAGTTTTCTTTCTCCAGGGCTCTTCCCAGCATGACAGGCTGTAGTGGTGACAGAGAAAAAGCAGTGCTTCATCCTTTATTTATCTACTTGCTTGTGGTAAGAAATCCTAGTGGTTCTCTCTCTGCAAATATTTATAGAGCTCTATGGTATGTGCTACTTGGAATTTTCTAGGTTCATTGCACCAAAAGTGACAGGGAAGTCTGGAAAATTTGTACACTTATAATGTGGGTGTAAAGAGGAAAAATAGGGAGAGGACACAGGATGACTCATTCTTTGTTTTGCTTTATTTTAATTTGCTGTAAATATGATGCCTTTAAGATGTTGAAGGGGCCGGGAGTTTGGCCTAGTGGTAGAGTGCTTGCCTAGCATTAATGAGGACCAGGGTTCAATTCCATGGTACCACATACATAGAAAAGCCAGAAGTGGTGCTGTGGTTCAAGTGGTAGAGCTCTAGCCTTGAGGAAGAAGGGCAAGGACAGTGCTCAGGTCCTGAATTCAAGCCCCAAGACTGGCAAAAAAAAATATTGAAAGGAACCAGGAGTTGGTAGCTTTTGCCTATAATATTAGCTACTCAAAAGGCTGAGATCTGAGGATCTTGGTTTGATGCCAGCCTGTACAAACAAATTTAAGAGACTCTCATTTCTAATTAACCACCAAAAATCTGGAGGTAGTGGTATGGCTCAAGTGGTACAGAGCTGGACTTGGGCAGAAAAAACAAGGGACAGTACGCAGCTGTGAGTTCAAGCCCCAGTACTGACAAACATGCATGCATGCACACACACACACATGCACATAGCAATAAAGTTCAATAAAATAAAAGATTAAAAGAAAAAATATTTTTCCGAAGCAAGATCAAGGGCTAAAATAATGGAATGGCCATTAGGAATCAGGTAAACAGTTTTGATTATTTTATTGATTTACAACTTGAAATCGTCTTTTTTTTTTGCCAGTCCTGGGGCTTGAACTCAGGGACTGAGCACTGTCCTTGGACTTTCTCCAGGATAGCGCTCTACCACTTGAGCCACAGCACCACTTCCAGCTTTTTCTATGTATGTGGCACCAAGGAATCGAACCCTGGTGATAGTGCATGCTAGGCAAGCACTCTACCATTATGCCGTGCCCAGCCTGCAGTTGTCTTTTTGAAAAAGGCAGAAACTTATCAACTCTTACAATTTTTCAAACAAATTAAGATCTTGTATTGTTAAATAGAATTTGAAGGAATGACTTGGTTGGTGGGAAATGTGGTGTGAAGTGTAAAGAATCAAGAACATCTGCAGGTCCAAAAAGCGAATTCTCATAGTAACAGGAAAAAAATAATGCTTTTCCTTTAGATAAATAAATGAATACATAAAATATGGGTATATATTATACCCATATATTATATGGGTATATATTATAATTTGAAGGAGGAAAGGAACGTAATAGTATTTGCCAGTGGGGGATTATTCTAGGAATATCAAAAACAGAAGGTAGTTTCTTAGAAACAGGAATTGTGATTCAGAAAGCCAACTATTTGGTAAGAACAAGGTTGAGGTGGGAGAACTTAGAAACTGGGCTGAAATGGGAAAAGCCGGGCTGTTTAACATAGAACAGTTCTTAGTGAGCCCTTGGTTCAGATTGGGTTGAATAATGGTTTTGAACTTCTGAGTGAGAGGCTAGAGAACTGAGATAAGGTAAGGGTCCAGCTTCAAGAAGATCACAACTTACAGACTGTGGTTTTAGCCGTAGGTTACGTTAAGTTATTGATTGACTGTTTCTGTGTCTGTGCATGCGTGCATGCTGACACTGGTGCTTGAACTTAGGGCCTCATGCTCTTGGTTACTTTTTTGCTCAAGGATAGCACTCTGCCTCTTGAGCCATGTCCCTTATCTTAGCTTTTTGCTGGATAATTGAAGATAGAATTTCTCAACCTCAGGTGGTAGGGCATCTTGGTAGTAAGTCCTTAAGTTCAAATTCTAGTAACACCCCCCCCCAAAAAAAACCCCAAAAAGTCCCCCCCAAAAAACCCTACAAAAATCCACTAAATATATATTAAAGGAGTTCACGGAAATATCTTTGGGGCTATGCACGGAAGCCTATGGACTTGGTAATATGGTCACTTTCTGCTGTGTGATTTCCTCTGCTGTAAACTTATTAGGGCATGTAAATCAAGTGTTATTTGAGAACAGAACACAGGAGGGCACCAGAGAACAAGAAAAACAAAGCAAAGCCTGGATTTTTTTTTTTTTTTTTTTTTTTTAGGGGTGTTTGGAAGGAACCCTTAAAGTAACAAAACACTGAACTTCATTCTTTTTTTTTTTTTTTTTTGTGGGTCATGGGGCTTGAACTCTGGCCCTGGGTTCTTCAACTCAAGGCTACTGCCCCACTTCCTCAATGGTCTGTTTCTATTGACCTATTTATTAAGTGTTACAGGGTATTTTTAAACATAGAAAGCTTTCCAAATGTTCATTAAGGAAACTACTCATTTCTTAGGTATTGTGTCCCACTCAGGCTCATGTGGTTACTTGACCAGTAGGAACATTCAGGGAAAGAAAGCCAAGCTGGCTTTGCATACATGACGCTGTCACATACTTCATAAGGACACTGAGCCAGAGCACTCTTTTGGGGAAGGAAGTGATCCAGGAAGATTCAGTTCATGGGCAGAAAGGTGCTCAGGTGTTCAGAACATTTGTACTGTACAGACGGTATTTCTGAGAGCTGAGGAGGTTGCTTTGTGGTCAAATGCTTGGCTCTTATGTGCACGATTCTGGGTTCTACCTTCAATACTGCTGAAATGAGGGAACAGGTTGTAGTTTATAGTGTAATAGTTTGACTCCACAAAGGAAAAAGACAGCAAGGGTTATCCAGATGTGTTCCCTCACTAAAAATGTATTAATTCATGTAAAGAATTTGAAATTCCGAGCCCTTTATCACACTGTATGACATATGGCGCTTGCTGTAGTTTCTTGGATATGTAGAGCAAAAACATCTGTTCACTGCAAGTCAACGAGTATTATTAGCACACTGGAAGGTAAGAACTTTATACATGACCAGGCAAAGCATGTTCTTCTCTGTTCACATGCTCTGAGAAGCTGGAACTCTTTTGTTTCTCCTCACATTCTGTGCCTTATGCTTTTCATATTTCTTCTGAGTACTGAGTAACCCTCTCTGAGCCATGATTGTAAAATGCATCCTTTTGAGTCTGCAAAATTAAGCATAATTTAAAAAAAGCCATTGGTTATTTTTCCTCTCTTTCTCAAAACTCAGCTCTTCTTTCTTTGCTTAATTTAGAACAAATGGCTAGAGATATACCATTGGCTGCCTTGGGTGAGATGGAAGGGATTACAAAGTGACTGGAAGAAATTTGGGACCATCGTATCACATCTTGATTGGGGTGATGATTTCATCAGTCTCTCTATATGTCCAAACTGACCAAATTGTGTACGTTAGATGTCTATTACAGTCCAATTTAAAAGTATATTTATGGATGGCATTTAATACCAGGTTTCTCATAGACTCCGTTTTGGCCCTAGGAATCACTGGCATTGTGGAGACATTCCCCACAGTCAGAATTTCTGCCATGTCATTTTATCTGTTAGAGTGCTTAGTCCTTCATCAAAGACATAGAAGGACCAGAGACTTGGTTGTCTTAAATAGAATCAAATTTCTAGAGTTCCACTGATTCTAAGAGGTTCATCTGACAAGTGTTTTGATCATATAGTCATACTTCCAAAGACAGCTAACATTTTAATGATATATAATTTCCCTACCCAACATATACAATAGGTAATACTTCTGTTGTTTGGCATGATTCTTTCTTTGTAACTTTCTCAGAAATAATAGTATAAGCACATCTGGTAAAATATACCTTTATTGCTCAATTGTTTAGTTTGGGGTTAATCCTCTTTCAAGACTGCATCTTCTATGATTGAACATTTCAAATTTATGTTCCCAATTTCAGAATTGAATAATAATACAACATTATTGTTAGGACGAAAAAATAAAGACCACAGGTTTAAAAAAAAAAAACTAAAAGGAAAGGATTAAAAGTGCAAAGAATATAACAGACTTTTGGAGCAAAGGTATCACTGGGAATTTCTCCACCTCTTCAGGCCAAATAAATGACGCTGACTTCACACCATGACCTTAAGGTTACATTACCTGTTATATTAATTTTATAAGCTACTTAAGACATCTAAAAGCTCATGGACCAACAAGGTTCCCTTGAGCAAAGAATGTACTGGAGTTATTCCAAAAACTGACTGCTTAAAATTCAAATGATCCAATGCTAGCTTACCCTGTTTATCTCTAGGAAAGCTCCCCTGGCAACATAGCAGTGCTATTAAGTTACCTAAAGGAATAAATTGTCAATGCTGATGTAACCCAGGGACTGAAGAAATAGAGAAAAACAACAACAACAACAAAAACCACACATTCACATTTCCACAAGTAATTATTATTGGTTTACTAACAGACTAGATAGATAGATTATTGGACCAACTGTAATATGTCAGTGGTTATCCAATTACATATTTGTATGGAAAGAACAAATACAGCAACATGAGGCTAGACATTTTTGCTCACAAGGAGCAATGCTGGATGAAGCAGTAATTATTCTGATCAGTTTGCATCTCAGAGAGACTAAAGCCAAGAGATATTTAGGCATTTGTTCAAGGTGACACAGCTAGTAAGTACTGAAGCAAAAATTTGGAGCCAAGTCCCAGTAGCTCAAAATCCTGTGTTCTTTCTCTCGACCCCTGCTGGCTCACTATTCATTGTAAGCCCTATGAATTGCTATTCAGCTCTTTCTCTCACCTGGTGCTTTTAATGTGCAGATTTCAGTTTCTTAGGGGCACCCCGATGGGCTGCTTGAGAGATTATGGAACTGTATTTTAATCCTAGTGGCCCATTATCTCCACAAGCTCTCCTGACACCAAGGTGCAGGGTGAATAATCCTTGGTAGATGTGCAGAAATCTGTCTTCATTTGAGAAGAGGATTTCCGTTTCCCTCTCAGCCATTTTTGCTTTGTTTGAAGTTGAGTGCATTTAGGTTCAACATTCATGGATTCAGTTATTCGGGACATTTTCTCCTGGGGGCAGTCCTTTTACCATCTTTGTGCCATGTACTTTGCACAGCCTTAGCTGGACAAGACAGTCGGGTATTGGTATCTCTTTCCTAAGTTCACTTCTTAGCTTTGCCAGAGTTACATATAAAAAGCTAGAGTAGCCGGGCATGGTGATTCACTCCTGTAATCCTAGCTACTCAGGAGGCTGAGATCTGAGGATTGCAGTTCAAAGCCAGCCCCAGCACAAAAGACTAAGAGACTCTTATCTCCAATTAATCACTAGAAAACAGGAAGTGGACTCTGGCTCTGGGATATGGTGGTAGCCTTGAGCTGAAGAGCTCATAGACAGCGCCCAGGCTGAGTTCAAGTCCCATGACCCATCCAAAAAAAAAAAAAAAGGTTAGAGTGATTTTCTTTTCTATGACAATAATCTGATTATGTCTCTCCAGTGGCAGGTGGGAAATGAGCTTGATATTGCAAGTACACTTAGGAAGACTGCTCCTGAGATCACAGAACAGAAAGGCTTATAAACCAAATAAAGATAGAAAATTATATAGTTCACTAAATCAACTGAGAGCATTGGGCAAGGAGAAAGAAATGAACACGAGGGGCTGGAAGTTTGGCTTAGTGGTAGAGTGCTTACGTAGCATGCACAAAGACCCAGCTTTGATTCCTTGGTACCACATACATACAAAAAGCTGGAATTGGTGTTGTGGTTCAAGTGGTAGAACTCTAGCCATGAGAAAGCCCAAGGATGGTACTCAGGCCCTGAGTTCAAGCCCCAAGACTGACAAAAAATAAAAATAAAATAAAAAAGAAAGAAATGAGTATGAACACACTTACAATAGTATGCAAGTGGAATGCAAGGCTTAGATTATCTGAATTTTTGTCATATAAATGTTCATCTGATTTGGTTCATTCAATCCCATCACTGCCATTCTGATGTTGGGGGAGACATTAGCAGAACTAGAATGGAGATTAGGACAGGATATATAGTAGGTGAGCTCATCACACAATTGCCTTTCTAAAGAGACTCAGAGCAAGAAGATTTGGTGACAGCTCTAGCTGTCCAAGTCAGCCTGATGGTCAAATATACATATGTAACATATATATGTATATATATTATATATGTATGTATATTAAATCCTTATGTCTTATGCAGAGCAAGCATGAGATCAGAATGGCACGAAATGGTGTCATACCTGGACTGACCAATTTAGGAATCACAGATCGACTGAATACAGCGTTTAGAGTTTATTCAGTACTTTTAATCCTTCTCAGGACAAGTAACTTCCCTGCGCATTCTATCTGTTAAATCTTTGTTCAGCACACATGTGTTCTGTGCTGTGTTTTCTCTGTTTCATTCATTTCAGAGATTAGCTGATTAGAGTCTCTGTGCTTTCTAAAACTAGCATGTCCTGCCTGGTTTCTTCAGTCCGCATGTGCTGTCATTTGTTGTAGCTGAGCAAGATCCAGGATCTGGAGGAAGGCTGCTATGAGTGAATGAAGTCTGAAATTTCCTAGAGGAAGTAATAACCGAGAAATACTCGAAGATAGAAAAAAGCAAAGGTGGTTGTTAAAATAGGTTTAGCAAAGAATGGAGAAGGCAAAAGGGAGAGAGGTAGTCTTGGGCAGGATGGGTCCTCAGTCAGTAATAGAAAGAAAACAACCCTTTCTGACAGCAGCATAGAATTCCATTGCGTACAAATACCACATCTTGTTGATCCACTCATCAACTGAGGGTTGGTTCCATATCTTTGCTATGGTAAATAGTGCTGCAATGAACATCATTGGGCTAGTGGATTTAGTATGTCTTTGTTTCTGGATATTTGGGTAAATGCCAAGTACTGGAATTGCTGGGTCATAGGGGAGCTCTATGTTTAGCCTTTTGAGGCACTGCCATACTGCTTTCCATAGTGGCTGAAAGAGTTTGCACTCCCACCAACACTGTAGTAGTGATCCCTCCTGGCCACATCCCTTCCAGCATCTGTTATTAGTTTTCTTGATCCTGGCTATTCTAACTGGAGTGAAGTGGATTCTTAGAGTTGTTTTGATTTGCATTTCTTTTATGACCAGAGATGTGGAGCATTTCTTCATGTGTCTATAGGCCATTTTTGTTTCTTCTTCAGAGAAGACTCTCTTTAAGTTAGAAAATGGAAAGACTTAGAAAAGATCATATTAAGTGAAGTAAGCCAGACTCAAAGGAACTTAGGCTCAATGGTTTCCCTCATTTGTCATAATCAGTAGAAACCTTGGGCTCTCCTAGCAGAGATTTGCAATAGAGCAAAATCTTGATACATAAGGCCATATAGTATGAAGCTAATTGAAAGGATCTCTAGGATATAGAAACAAAAGCCATATAATGAATGATTGTTGTCCTTAATGTACTATGTTATCTCTCATCTCTTTTGCTTTCCCTTGGTTATCTCATATTGTTACAGTATCTCACTTTGTTACCTGATATATCGGATATATTTGTATTTGGTTATTTGAAATTGGATAGGGAACAGGGGAAAACAAGATGAGTGGTGGGGGCAAGGGGGAGGGTAATGGGGACCAAGACATGTGAAAGGGTATCAATGTATGGGAACTAATGCACCATCTATCTGGCAAATATCATGTAACCCTTCTATTAATTACAATAAAAAATATATGAAAAAAAGAAAGAAAACAACCCATTCGTTTATGCATGTGTGTGTTGGTTATGGAGCTTGAACTCGGAACTTGAACTCTGAGCTCTTCAGCTCAAAGCTAATGCTCTACCCCTTGAGCCACAGCACCACTTCCACTTTTCTCAATGTACTTAGGTGCCAGGGCTGTCTCTGAACCTTGATCCTCATATCTCAGCTTCCTGAGTAGCTAGGGTTACAAGTGTGAGCCACCACGCCAGCTTTATTCTCTTTCTTTCTTTCCTTTCCTTTCCTTTTTCCTTCTTTCTTTCTTTCTTTCTTTCTTTCTTTCTTTCTTTCTTTCTTTCTTTCTTTCTTTCTGGATCACGGAGCTTGAACTCTGGGCCTGGGCACTGTCCCTGAGCTCTTCAGCTTAAGGCTACTATCCTACCTCTGGAACCACAGCCCCACTTCCCATTATCTAGTGATTAATTGGAGATAAGAGTCTCACATTCTTTAGTGCCTGAGCTGGTGTTGAACCACAATCATCAGATTTCAGACTCGTGGGTAGCTAGGATTACAGGCACGAGCCATCACACAGAGCGAAGTCTACATGTGAAGATAGATGTAGAGACAGAAATGATCTCACTACAAACCAAAGAACACCAAAGCTTGTCAGCAACCACCAAGAGCTACACAAGTGCAAGTTTTTTCTTAGAACCTGTGGAATTCTTTGGTTTTAAACCTCTGGGCCTCCATGATGCTTAAAGACATGTTATTTGTCTTGTAAGCTACCATGTTTGTAGAATAACAGCAACCCAAAGAAATAAATACAATCTGCATATGAAATAGTCAAATATAAAATGTCATAGCTATAGTAAAATGTCATTTCATAGCACTCATTTTAGAGCTCTTTAGTCAGGTGTTCTGAGACTGGAGCCCTGCAGTTCAAACTCTCTACCTTACCTATGTAGGCCTTTAGGATCCATGACATGTGAGATCCATTAGATGGTTTCTTGGGAGCTCTGAAAGTCACAATAGCAGAGCTATTCTCAGTATAGAAGTGACATGAATGAGGTGACTCCATATATGAGGTGTGGTACTTGTCATTTTGTGAGAAGGCTTTAAATTATTGAAGTGAAATAAAGTGACAAGATCCGTTCTGAAATACATGCTTGCACACATTTTGTGTGTTCTGTAAGCATTTTAAAGATAAAAGCCTTAAGGATTTTGTTTTTCTGGAAAAGGGATTTAGCTTTGAGCAATTCAACAGATAATGAGATTTCTCCTAATCTGTTTTCTGCCCTGTCATTTTCTCTGTTGGATTCTTTCTTTTCCCATTATAGTTTGCTTTCTTTCTCTTCTCTGCCTTTATCGCCTATTCACTCAGAATTTAAAATCATAGCTATTGATATATACATAATTAAGTCATTTTGTATTGTGGACCTTATAGATAATGTGCAGGATCTTTTGCTCTGAAATTCAATCTTTCCATTCTTTAGCTACCTTTAGTGTATCTCTGTCAGCTGAAAGAGGTTGGTGTTGTTGTTAGGTACAATTCAGGTTAAAATCCCAACACTGGTTAGTGATATGACTTTGAATAGTTGAGTAGAGTTTTTCCTGTCTTCTTATGTATCAGTCAGCATGGCTCAGCTATGCTTCGGTAACACATACAGCCTGTGGTCTTCAAGGCCTGAAGAATCAACACTGCTTTCTTAGTCCCTTTCCCATCAATCTTTGCTGTACAGCAGCGATGCTTGTTGTGGTCTTGTTTCCTGAATCCTGACTGGAAACATCTCTGTCTGTCACAGTGTTTATGTATGACAAAAAGAAAATAGCTGCTACAACCATGTGATGTCTCTTAAATTGTTTAAGTGGTCCAAGCGATAGCAGTAAAGCAAGGCACACAAAGTGCCTTAAATAACAATCTCCGAAGGGATGGGTCTGTTAAGAAGAGGCTCATCATAGAAGACAGCAATTATTATCAACAAAATAATACAGGGCAGTCTTATGGAATTGATGTAAGCAATCAACAAGTTAATATATCGACAGTAGTTAGAAAAATGTCTAATGAAAGTGACCAGTAAGCGCAACATAAACATCATCTGTGTGTGCCAGGGACAGTGCTTTTAAGAGCTGAAGAAATCTACATCTCCTCTGTGGCTTTTAGGTCCTGATACTCCTACATGGAAAATACGAAGAGAAGAGCTGATGAGCTCAGGCTTTCAAATGGGTTCAGTGCCTCACGGCAGGATTTCTATGAGAATCCTTCAGTACTCGTTGCTCCCATATAATTGGGTTTTGTGCAATTTCCCCAATAGACTCTGAGTTTCTTGTGAGGAATAGTGTCTTTTGAGCTTTGTACCCTACATCAGTCCCTTCCCCACCCCCATGCACATATAATATCACTTAAACACACATGCTTAGTATAGGTGGTACCTCTAATCTGAATTGCCATTCTACACTTGAACCTTTAAATTAGATTCTTCCTTTATGTAGCCTGCAAGAGGGATGGTCATTTTACCTTCTTCTGTGGGAACTGTTTCCTTCTGCTGGATGCCCCTTGGCTTAATCAGGAATTCAAGGTGCATGGATAATACAGATACAGGCTGAATGAAGTATGCTATACTCAGATTGTTGCACTAAGAAACCAACACAGTGTATGGAATTCAGTAGTGTTTACAAAGGAGTCATTGGCATACTTCACCCACGGCCAGCCTGCTGCATCTAGATTCTGTTTTATATGTATCGCTTCATGGGAGATAAATGTACTTTATGAAATATACTGTGGATTTAGTATTGTGGATGCTCTGGGTTTTAATTCTTTTTTCCTCTGTGCTTCTTTTGCGATTTTAATTCCAGTGGGCCTCTAAAGACATCTCTCTATGGAGACACATAGGTATAATTTCCCATATTTTCAAACCTACCTGCAAATTCATATTAAGAAGGTAAATGATTGTCATGTTAGGGAACTAGGGCCAGAATAGGCCAATATTTCTCCTAATCCAATGTGCTAAATACCCCACTTGCACAAACCAAAAATTAAGAGATAAGAGAGTCTATCCAGGTGATAAGACTAACTTGGCAAATGGTTATGTCCACAGGAGGTGATCTGCTAATGTTATCAGGTTTCAAAGGCATTGCAATTACCATTCCAAAGCAGAAGGCAACAAGTATCCATCTTCTAGTCTTGTCTTGCATTTAGTAGTTCATATTGTGGAAAGGAGGTGCTGCAGACAAGGGAACTGATATGGGAATACCATCTTCAGAGAACTTATTGTCCTAGGATGCTTCTAAGACTTGATGACTATATATTTAAAATACAGCCCCCATCTCAGGCCCTGGTAGTTCATACCTGTAATCTTAGCTACTCAGATCTGAGGATCGTAATTCAGTCAGCTCAGTCAGGAAGGCTCAGGAGATCCAGTTAAGCACTAAAAAATAATTGGAAGTGGAGTTGTGAATCAAGTGGTAGAGTGCTGTTAGCATTAATCACAAAAGCTCAGAGGCAGTTCCCAGCCCCTGAGTTCAAGCCCCAAGACTGGCACAAACAAAACCTTCAGTCCCCTATTCAGAATATGGGAAAAATTTAGAGGTATGTGTTGCTTGAGAAATCCTAACTCTTCCCCTCATCTTCTTTTTCTTAATCCACATGAAAGTATCTGATACAGATACAGTTATTAATTGAATTACATGAATTTATTCTGGTGTTGAATACCTTCTTGAGCTGGTCTGATCCATTCTATTAGTGTGTAGTTCCTTTCTGTCTTTCTTTCTTCTTTTCCATCTCTCAGCCTATCTACTTATTTGTTAAGTTTGTTCAGTTCTACATGTTCGAGCTATAGACATTTAAAAAATACACTGAATACCATCATGCTGCAGGGTTTAATGCTTAGTTTTTAGGATTAGAAAGGTAGCAAACTTTCCTTCCAAGGGAAAGTCTCTGTCTCTCTCTTGTACACACACACACACACACACACTACAAAGGAACAAAGCTATCATTTAAATTAAAAAGGAGAGCTGAGTTACTTGAGAACTGAACACTCTTAGCTGTGTAGGTCAGAGAAGGCGGAGAAGGGATAGATGGATATTGATAAGTTATCAATATGATGTAAGGTGTGTTGTGTCCTATTGTAAGCACAATGTCAATTATTTACTAGTCCTTTCCAATCATGACTGATCTGTATATTTTTCCACTAGAACAATGGCATCACTCGACAAGGAAACAGGCTTAAATTGTAAAGTTATTAGGGGATAATAATGGAAAGATTTTAGGATAATCCTGGTTAGAATCTTTTTGAATCGCTTCAGCTGGGTCTCCCCCAGCTTTGAATCTTTGACTTCAGTGTTAACAAGATGATACCACAGTCAAAAAGACTCTAAAATACCATTACCTCTTTTTATTTTCCTGGTCTTGGGGCTTGGACTCTGGGCCTGGGTGCTGTCTCTGAGTCTTCAGCTCAAGGATACTGCCTTGAGCCACAGCGCCACTTCCAATTTTCTAGTGGTTAACTGGAGGTAAGAGTCTCACAGACTTTTTCGTGCCTGGGCTGGCTTTGAACCATAATCCTCAAGTCTCAGCCTCCTGAGTAGCTACGATTACAGAGGTGAGCCACTACACTCCTCATGTAACCTCTTATACTGTCAAAAATGTCTAATTTCTGCAAATCATGCCACAGAAGCAGTAAGTTCTAGTGTTTTAATACCTTTTTTTAATTTTTTTTGCCAGTTCTGAGCTGGGCACTGAGCACTGTCCTTGGACTTTCTCAAGGCTAGCACTCTATCAATGAGCCTCAGCACCACTTCTGGCTTTTTTCTATGTATGTGGTACCGAGGAATCGAACCCGGGTCTTCATGCATGCTAGGCAAGCACTCTACCACTAGGCCAAACTCCCAGCCCTTAATACCTTTTTGTACAAGCAAAAGTAGAAACAATAGCCACAAAATAATCTTTCTGCTCATCCTTGAGTAAATCACCTCATCTGTTGAAAAGTGATTTCACAGAGATTATCACAGGAAATCCTGCCGCTAGCTTCAGCTCTCTACCACTGGGCAGGCTGTAAATAATGGTTTAAAGCAGAAGTTGGGCAGGCAATTGGGAGCAAGATTCCTTCCCATCTTTTGTGGAGCCATTTATTGCTTTGGAAATATATCTTTCCAGATTCATTCCGTCTCTACATTGAGATTCTCCTATTCTAGCAGAGATGAATGGGTTCATTTTACACTGTAATCACAATATCAAGATTCTACAGAATGGGCTGCCAGTGTTTCCTTTTGTAAATGATAGAGGCACTCCTGCTTCCAATGCTGTGGTAATGGCTAGAATGCACTTCTGAAGCCCTGGAGGAAAATCAAAAATAGGTAGGGGGAAGAAGAAGAAAAGAAGAAGGCAGATCCCCCAGAGTTTTGCCTCAATGGTGGCCCAAGGTACATAGAAACTAAGAAAATCAGGTAAGCAAAAGACCTTGTCTCACACCTCACTCATCAGGTGGCTGCTAGGAGCTGCTGTGTGACTGATGCTTGACAGGAAAGATGCAGTAGCAGAAGTAAGCTCCCCTGCCTAACAGGATGAATCATGTACTTTACCGGACCCCTAGCTTTTCTAGTTCCTATGCCTGTATCTACCTAGCTTCTCAGGCTAACATCTCAGAGTCAACAATTTTATTTGTCTCTTTCCCTTTTCCATCTGCTTTCCCACTCCCAATTCATTCCCTAATCAGTTTCCATGTCTTGTAAACTTTGTTCTACTGCTTTCCTTCCTTCTACCCTCCCCCCCCCCACTAGTTGTGGAGCTTGAACTCAGGGACTGGATGCTGTCCTTGAATCTCTTTGTACTCAAGGCTAACTCTCTGTCAATTGAGCCACAGCACCACTTCCAGTTTTTGAGTGGTTATTGGAGATAAGTATCTCTTGGGCACTTTTCTGCTTGGGCTGGTTTTGAACTGCGATCCTCACATCTCAGTCTCATGAGTGGTGAGGATTACAGGCGTGAGCCATAGGTGTCTGATTTTACTGCTTTCCTTAATCCAGAGCACTTTTATTTCCTGTCTCTAAGAGCTCCCTATACTTACGTTATTGTCTTCTTTTGTTCCAGTGTACCTATAACAGACACAGTGACTTTCAAAGTGTAAATTAGGTCATGTGAGCATTGCTTAAAACTTTCCAAAGTGTTCCAGTTGTCTTTAGAATATCATCCAGGTTCTGTAATATAACCCTTAGAATCTGGAATGTCCAGACTTCCTTCTGCCTTGTTTATTTTTTATCCTCAACACTCAGAATAATGCTGGGCCCCACCCAATGCCAAGGTACCATTTATTAAAGACATGGGCAGATAGTGCTTGTAAAATAGCTACCACAGGTGAGTATTAGTGTATCTTCAGCTCTGGATGAGCAGAAGAAGAACCACAGTGAAAACGAACATGATTCACATGGTAGCTCCATGGTAGGTGTTAGATATGTGATCACTAAAACACACCAGAATCATAACTGAAGACACAGAAAGATAAATTTGTTTCTGCAAGGCAAAATTGACTCCCAGGAGCAGGCAGTAGGTTTCCATCTTGCACCCCTAACTCAGCAGACTCCTCTCTCTACTTGGATTGGCTGAGCCTCAGGTTCACAATCTGCTCTCTCTGAAAAGGAGAGAACTAACACTTACATCTTGGTGGGCAAGCTGGGAAGGTCCAGAAGGCTTTCCATCTTGTCTGGCAAGTTTCAGCAGTAAATGAAGCTTAGTAAGAATCTGGGAAAAAAAAAAAACCTAGAACTGGACATAGTGAAGATAATGACACACTTTGTTAGAAAAGATTGCTTCTCACAATAGGGTTGCTAATTTAAGGATGATAAATATTGATGATGGCTCTGTGTGTGTGTGTATGTGTGTGTACAAGTGTGGCTTTTAATGACTCACTTGTCTTCACATGCTTTACTCCGTGGGGGGTTGGGTTTTTTTAAATTTTTTTGAGACAGAATCTCATTTTATAACACAGAATGCTCTTGAACTTGCTGGCCTCAATCTTGTGATTGTCCTGCCTCAGTCTCCAGGGTGCTGAAATGTTAAGATTGTAGGCATTGCTCTACTACTTTTACCTTTGGGTCCTCTTAAGGGAGAATTTTCACACCTGTTCCCCAAACAGGAAGTACCACAGCTCTCCTTGAGTCTTGAAGATGCATGGGAAATGAAGATCAATAGTGGAAGAGCTTTCCCAAAGTAAAAATCTCACTCTCTTATACAGAGTATAAGAGAGTAACAAAAAATGGAAACAAAACATTTTATTCTTCAAAGATGAACTCATCCAGATAAGTGTCAGTTTATAACAATTCAACTGAACACTTTCTCAAGCTGCATTTTGCATTATAAAGCCAAAGAAAACAACCATCACCTGAAATTTTTATGGCCCCCCCCAAAATGCTTTGTTTTCCCCTATTGCTCTTTCTTCCTCCTCTTCTAGTCTCATTCCTTTGCCTTGCTTGTATGTGCATCATCTGTTCTCTGGGGGGAGAATGACTGCTGGAAGCTTGTGGTGCTATGGGCTTAGTAGTATGCTTAGCACAGGTCAGCGGGCCTAACCAGACGTGCTGGTGGAAATAAAGGTAAGTATTCTCTTTATCAGTATCTTTGCTTTGCTTTGTATGTCATATACTAATCATTTGAGCTGTATCCTTTAGATTGATCATTATAATACTTTTTTACTATGCCTTTCTAAGAGGGTAAGTTTCCTGTTTGAATGCCTTATAGACATATTTTTTTTCATTCATGTGAAATGTGGCTCTAGAAGAAATCAGGTTAGTGTTCCTTTTTTCCTTTTTGCACAAAGGGAAAATGGTCAGGTAAAACATGTTGCCCCCCTCCTCCTCCACGTTCTCTCTCTCTCTCTCTCTCTCTCTCTCTCTCTCTCTCTCTCTCTCTCTCTCTCTCTCTCTCTCTCTCTCCTTTCTCTCTCTCTCTCTCTTTTCTGAGCAAAGAAGTTTCCAAATGTTCCTTACCTACTTTTGGAGACAGTGATGGAAGGAATTTCTACTCCTGTGTATGAGCAAAATCATATGGTTTAGCTGGTTTGGTCTGGTCATAGAAATATGTCAAGTAAAATTCTATAACTCAAGTTGCTTGTATTTTGATTCTGTTGCTCCTGATGGGAATAACAAGTTTATATCTTGTGAACTGTCTGGTTCTGGAAAGGCTACAGTGGTTAAATCCAATGAAAATCCAAAATGTGTCTTGTGGAGCTATGGGCCTAGAGAATGGCCACCAAGAGTTCGTAACAGAATCACCCACCTCCAATCCCCGCAGGGAAAGAATCAGCCAGTATGTGTGTCATCTTCCTCTAAGCAACCAGAATTTTTTCTCTCTCAAAATGAACCTTTATATTGTGTTTTACTTTGCTTTTATTATTAGTTCAGGCTTCTTGACAAACAGAATTCTCACAGATCTATATTTAGGGTAGGTCAAAAAAAGAATCTTAATACATTTTATCATGACTCTCCCTTTCCCCTCAACCTCTCAAGAAGTGAGCTCTTGAGTTGCATTACTGAATGGATTCATGGAAGGCTCTTTGTTCTACAAACATAAGCAATTCAAAACTCGACACCTCCAAATTTATGGAGCCCAGAAATCTTCCTTCTTGATTTTGCTTTATTTGCCATCATCAGTATTATTATTTTGGGAGATCTCACTAAAGGGTGTGAGATAAGTTATTCATTTTCTTTATTTAGATCTAGCAGCCTTAAGAAATTCAAATGATTTTAAGGTGATCCATACTTCTTACTTGCATTATAAAGAAGGGGAAATACAGCTACACATAATCCAATAAGTATACAAATACTGAATATACTTTTTCTGCTTACTAAAAAGAGTAAAATCCAGGTGCTGGGGGCTTATGCCCATAATTCCAGTTACCCAAGAGACTGAGATATGAGGATCCCTGTTCAAAATCAGCCTAGACAGAAAAATCTGATAGACTCTTATTTTCAATTAAGAAGCAAAAAGCCTATAATGGAGGTGTGGCTCAAGTGGCAGAGCACCAATCCTAAGCAGAAAGGCCAAGTAAGAGCATGAGGTCCAGGGGCCGGGAGTTTGGCCTAGTGGTAGAGTGCTTGTTTAGCATGCACGAAGACCCGGGTTCAATTCCTTGGCACCACATACATAGAAAAGAAGCTAGAAATGGTGCTGAGGCTCAAGTGGTAGAGTGCTAGCCTTGAGAAAGTCCAAGGACAGTGTTCAGGCCCTGAGCTCAAGCCCAGGATTGGGGAAAAAAAAAAGAGCATGAGGTCTTGAGTTCATGGAAAATAACTGAGAAAGAAGTGGGGGAAAGAATTTGTCATTTTGTCTTTGAGATAATTTTTGAGATAAGTTTATATGTTCTTTTTTGCTAATTCCATTTACAATTTTAATTTTTTTCTTGTCCATTCTTTACTTAAAATGAAGAAGTTCTTAGATTCCTTGCTTTTCTGATACTGCTTCATTGATCTTTTTCTTGAGTCTGTCAGAAAGTTTCTTCCCTTCCTACTTTTTCTGATTTGAAGGGGTGACAATTTGTGCCTTGCAGCCTTGAGCTTGTGTCTGCATCTTGTATCACTTATGAATACAGTTTTATGACTGGACCATTGATTTGTATTGCCCCTCTTCTCTATCTTCATTTCTAGATGAATTTTTTAAAATCACTTTTTGACTAGTGGTATGAGTTGACCTTTTGGCTTAATAGGAAATGCCTTTTACTCTTCACTTCTGGAGATTGCAGGTTTGCTTGGAGATGAACAGTGAGTGTGATTCCCTGCCTTTTGAATGGAATGTGTGTGAAGTAGCTTTTCTCTTCTTACAATAATAAGAACAGGGAAGGGGTCAAGTATAACTGGACAGTGGTAAGAATTTCTTTTCTTTCTCTTCTTCTTCTCTTCCCATTGTTTAAAGGACCTTACATTCTAAACCTTAGTCAAAGCACTGGGTAAGTTTTTGTGTGTAAGTCTAGTTACTCTTGGAATATCCAGGTAGCATAAGCACTGAAGGAGCTAGGAAATGTTAGCATCCCCTAAAAAACACTGACTTAGCCATGTGCTAGCCTGTAATCCTAGCTTGTCAGAAGGCTGAGAACTGAGCATCACAGTTCAAAGCCAACCCAGGCAGAAAAGTCCATAAAACTCTTACTTTCTATTAACTACCTAAAACCTGGAAATAGAGCTAGGACTCACAGTAGTAGAGCTCTAGCCTTGACAAACAAAAAACGAAAACTTAGGGACAATAAAAGGCCCTGAGTTCAAGCCCCATGACCAACTGAAAAACAAACAAACAAAAAACAAAACAAGGGCCAGGAGCCTAGCCTAGTGATAGAGTGCTCGCCTCGCATACTCGAAGCCCTGGGTTCCATTCCTTGGTACCACATACATAGAAAAAGCTGGAAGTGGCGCTGTGGCTCAAGTGAGAGTGCTAGCCTTGAGCAAAAAGTGTCCAAGGACAGTGCCCAGGCCCTGAGTTCAAACCCCAGGATTGGAAGAAACAAAATAAAACAAAAAACAACAGCAACAACAATAACAAAACAACCCAAAACAAACAAAAAACCCACTACACTGAGATAATCTTTACAACTGTGTGGCTAATATGATGCCCAATGTCTCCACATGAACTGAATTTGGGCCCATCATTCTCCCTCTTATCTTTCCCTCAACTATGGACATAATGTGGTGTGCAAAAAAGTTTTACACAAAATCGATGCTAGCTTAAAGGAGATGTTTTCATAGTTTGTATGTGCCACCAGTGCCTTGGCATCCAGAACTGTCCACATTGCTCTTTATTCCCCTCTTTTCCTTGTGGAAGTATTTACATGTAGAATGAAGAAGATGCAAAGTTTAAAATGACAGCAAATATATTTGTTCTGAGCACATCTGCTCTTGTCATAAAGTACCCACTTGACCTGGTCCATTTTCTTGCAATTGCCCTTAGTTGGTGCTTGTAAAGGTTAATGCTGCATTGATTTTAGACTGAAGTTGCAGGAGACAACGAGCAGTGGGATCTATGGAGATGAATAGTGGAGGACATCCCATTGTAATGCATATCCTTGGGATAATTCTAAAGACACCCATGCTCACAAAGGAAAGCTGAGACGGAAGAAAATGCTTTATTACAGAATTTCATTTTTTCCCAAAGATATACTGAATGAGTTCATGGCATCAGTAAAGCTGAATGCTACTTCTGTATATTGGCTGCATTTGATTCTTGTCAGTCTGGTAATTGAAATGCAGAAATATTTTGGGACTTTTAAAATACAAATCATGTTGTAACGACAAACCTTTTCATCAAAACTCATTCTGATCAATTTTCAAGAGAAGAATTTTCGTGGATGTTAACACCACAACCCTTATAACTAGCAGACATATAAAAACTATGTACATTTAACAAGTGCAGTTTAAAATGACTTTGAGATGTCTTTTCAGATGCTGGTATATATGTATTAGTAAGTGATATTCAATACCTTATTTATTTACATATTGTATCTTTTTCTCCAAGTATTTTTTCAGGGATAAGGCTTTACAGATATGGATTGACTAATTGAGAAATACATATTCAACATCTACCTGAGTGGACTTCTCTTTCCACTTAGAAGAAACTTGGCCTAAGACCTCTGGATCTATCTATCTTCACTGTCTTTAAATTTTTGCTTGATTTCTAGGATGACTTCCTTTCATTCATTTACTCTCCCTTGCTATCTTTTGTCCTTAACATAATTCTTCTTTGCTCCTATTTCTTCATGAAGTACACTTGAATTTTCATCTGAGTACCCAGAATGTCTCTTGAGACAATTTGACTTATTCTTTCACATACCAACACTTTCCATGAAGCATTCTCTTGACTTAAAAAGATTGAATGTTGGTCATTTACAGTCTTTCACAGTTTAGATCTTGGGGTCTTTTGGGAGGGTGATGGATGATGAGATAAATGTAGGACCCCCCCCTCACATTCCCTTCAGGAGCATAACTGATGGTGTTTACACCGTGACATTATTTCTATTGTGAGGTCTATTATTACGATTTCTATGGTCATTGACTTCTGATAGGGCTAGGGGTTAACTGAACTGTCACATGAAGGCAACATGTGTTGTAGAGTTCTTTTCTCATCCAAATGGATGGATAAGTACTAAAAGCCAGACTGGTGGTATATCATGCCCAAATACCCAAACAATTCTTTGAAACAGGTGAAAAATTTCTTCAAGTCACCAAGAAATTGTATTTATAGATACAGGAGGACACTGGTTTCCTTCTTTATGTTTAAGTTGAGACTTCTGCTTCTTGTCGGGGTATTGTGGAGGAGCGTGCTGGATCATTGGAAATGGGGTGACAGGAGGAGGAAGTAATCTGTTGATCTATGGATACTGGATCATGTACACCAGTGTGGCTTTGATAACTATGATGATACCACCTTGGAGAACTGATACTAACTTTGGCCCTTACCGCCATCCTTACTTAGGCAAAGGACCTGAGACCCTGTATGCAGGGCAGAAACTCAATGACAATGAATGGCACACCGTTCGGGTGGTGCGGAGAGGAAAAAGTCTGAAGTTGACAGTGGACGATGATGTGGCTGAAGGTGAGTGACATTGCTGGTAAGTCTGCCTCTTGTCATTTGGTTTGCAAAAGCATTCGTGTGCTGAGTAAAGGTCATAAATGTCACTGTGGATGATGGCAGCTATGAATAAGAAAACAAGTGTTTCTCTATAATTTCATTTCATCCGTCTGAATGATAGAACTTACTCATTACTGTAATTCTGTACTTATGGGTCTTTCTGCCTAGACATAGGGTTTATATATGGAGAACAGATAGAGGTTATATAGAACCTCTCAGTGATTATCTTCCATATTCCAGTTCCTTCCATCAGTGAACCAGTCACTTCAGCAAAGGTAAAGAGATGATTCAGGGATTCAGAATATGGCAGGGAAATGTCAATTCTTAGAATACTACTTGAAGGGTGCTAAGTAAGGTTTGGCTTAGTTATTCACCTAGTTAATTGTTATTAACTGAGTATCTCTTCTGTACCAAGCCCTATATTAGAAAAGACTGAGGACTGAGGAAGGCATCGTGTAAGTGGACCTATATGAGGGTATACTCGGAGTCTGGGAAGCCCATACCCATTTTCTGAGTGAATGTGGCAGGTCAGAAATGTACTAACATTGTCGGAGATAAAAACAACCATAGAAATACATTTCCTCCAATAGGAAATGATGTAGTTGATTAGATGGTAGTTGTATGTGAAAACACGACAAGTGTATTTTATCGAACATGAAGCTTAAAAACACTTATGTAACAGCAGTAAATTCATGCCTGTATATTTTCACAAAATGTAGTTGCTGGCTGCTGCAACTCCACTGAAGAAAATGGTTTATTGTTATTATTTGTGTATGCTGGTACTGAGGCTTGAACTCAGAGCCTCACAGTCTTGCTTAGCTTTCTTCCTCAAGGCTAAAAGAGTCATTTCTTTCTTTATTGTAGCTCGGCCAGCAGTGTCTCTGTCACTTGAGCCACAGCTCTACTTCAAGCTTTTTGCTGGTTAATCAGAGAAAAGAATTTCTCAGATTTGTCTCCCTGAGCTGACTCTGAACCAGGATCCTCACATCTCATCCTCCTGAGTATCTAGGAATACAAGCATACACTACTAGGGCCCCACTAGAAATGCTTTATCTTAACTATAGAAGAAATGTAAAGGAGTGGGTTAGGTTAAGGGAAGAATGCATTTTAGGAAATAGATGACCACATTCACTCTTCCCTCAAAAATAAAAGCAAGCAGAGCTGCATCAACTATACAACATACTCCAATTATGCACAGCCATAACTTAGTAGCAGGAGTTGTGGTTACTAGTCTACAAGCCTGAGGGTTAATTTGTCTTTATGAAATGAATGTAAAAAAGGAGATGTGAAAATGGTTGTACTTTTAGAACCTTAGATCGATCTGTATTAATTATTCATGAAATCTCTATGAGCTCTTGGTGCAGACAGGAGCCTGAGCTGCAAAAGCTACTAATAAGATAACAGGATCACTTGCCAGTTTCTCTGGGCTTGGCCGAGTGTGGTTCATGGCATGTTTTGCATAGCAGCCACTAGATGGCACCCTCTCCCAACCTCTTCCCAGCAACTGGAGAGTGAATCCATGCTGAAAGCAGTCATAAAAAACTGCAGAGCTTAGGGTTCTGTATTTTCCTCTCTGTCATTAGTCTTTTGTGAAACGTTTACAATAAAGGTAATTATAAATTGTGCTTCCTTTTACCATGAATAATTAGAAAGGGGAGCTAAAGCCCTGGAATGCAGAAGTCATCCAGTAATTTGAGATTTGAAATTAATGAAGCTCTTTTACTTTTCAGCCACACCCCCTACCTCCTCTGCTGAAGGAAGAGGGCAGTCTTTAGGATAAAGCAATTGGGGAGAGGAGAAGAATTAAGTTTGCTTGTGAGCTACAACCTCGGGTCGCTCTTTTAAGGTTATATGGGTTAATTTGAGTTGACAGAAGCCATCAACTCAGGCCATAGAGAGCCAGTCTCCAGGTTATTAAGTGATTGTCTTACTGGCTTATTTAGTAATCCCTTTTATTCTGTTTAAGACCTCCCAGTGTGCCAAATTTCCAAATAATTTGTAGAAATTATGCAAAGAATAGGTTAGACTCACACAAGATCAAAAGCAAAGAAAGAAGTACTGTTCAACCTGGTAGTTTTTACTTGCTACAATATAATTGTGTTCTTGGGAGTGCAGTTGACAGCTAATAAGGCCTGATTGACTGATTGGGCTGAATATTTATGATTAAGAATGAATTAAAAGAACACTGCTTGTGGGTAGGAGCTCCCAGTGTTGCCTGAACCACCCATTCCACTCAGAACATCTTTCTAGAACAAAAAGTCACCCCCGCCCCTTTCACTGATCTGGTCTGATTAGGCTTCTCCTTCCCTCTCTCACTGATGCTGTTAAAAGGAAACAAAGGTCAATTTCAAAGTTTTTTTTTTTCTTAAAAAGTTGTTTCTCATGTTAATTAAAAGTTGATAAAATAGGATTTGCAAATGTTAGGTCCAAAAAAAAGTTGTTTATTCTAAGACTTAGGGGGAGCCCTTAGTAGTGATTGTAAACTGCTAATGATCAGAGAAATTTATATACACTTTCTTAAATATATTTTGCTCCAGAAACTTCTAAATTTTTGAGAGGTGCTGACATCCTGGAAAAGAGGATGTGAGACTCAGTAGAGTTGGAGACTTACAGACAGAATGTAACAATACTTTACAGAGTTTTTATAAACCATTATTTTCTTAATTCTCTTCCCATATCTGAAATCTGTAGAAGATCAGTGGACTTCCCCCAAGCCTTTTCCTTAATATTTACTGAGTTCTGAATATTGATCATGAACAACATGTGCAGAAATGATGAGCAAAACTGACCCCCAAGTACCTTCACTGACCATAAGCCCCTTCTATTCTTATCAAGGAAGCATGAAGAAGCTCTTTTCGAGCATCATGGAGCATATGTAGGTCACCAGATGCGATTGCTTCTTGAAAAGAGCCTGTAATGCTGGACACTAGTGGCTCGTGCCTGGAATCCTAGCTCTTCAGGAGGCTGAGGTCTGAGGATGGTGGTTCAAAGACAGCCCAGGCAGGAAAGTCCATGGGACTCTTATCACCAGTGAATGACCACATTGCCTTTGAGCAAAAGAGCTAGCCTTTGCTAGCCTTGAGTAGAAGAGCTCAGGGACCACACCCAGGCTCTGAGGTCAAGCCCTTTGACTGACTGAAAACAAAAATCAAAAACAAACAAAAGAAGAACCTGCATTGCCAGGCTCGTAATCCTAGATTCTCAGGAGGCTCTGATCTGAGTATTGAGATCATAGACAGCGTCTATGAGACTCTTACTAACCAGGAAAATATTGGCAGTGGATCTATGGTTCAATTGGTAGAATGCTGTTCTTAAGGGGAAAAGCTAAGACAGCAGCCAGTCCTGAATTCAAGACTCGGTATGGACACAAAAACATGCATGCATGTGCACGTGTGTGCATATGCGGGCACGCACGCGTGCACACACACACACACACACAGAGCCTATTTGATGATACAAGATAGAGTAAAAAAAACTGAATAATTGGAAATTATTCAGAGAAAAGAAGGTAAAAGAACAAGGACTACTGCACATTTAGAAATAGCTAACGATTTCAGTCCTAGGCACTATTCGAAATACTTTATATTGCAATGGCACAAATCCTGACAACCTCATATCTATTTTACTAGTGAGGAAAGAAGGCATAAAATGTTAGGTCGCTCTTCCGAGGGAACTCAGTTAAGAAGTTGTGGAGCTGGAATGCAAAGCTAGAGGATATAACCTCAGAGTTTTGAGATCTTCTTCTGTTATATGCTGATACGTGGGCTTTGTGGGAAGGCGCCATGTAGATTTTGCCAGAAAGGTCCCTAGCTTTATGTTCTTTCAATACTCTGAAGATGGATTTGTAAGTTACTTGTTGGTTATCAGTGAAACACAGAAGTGAAGTTGTGAGTATGGTCAGCCAGTAGTCTTCTGATACTGGGCCTTGGATGAAAAGTGAAAAGTTATTATAACAGCTTCTCCATGGGAATTCCCCCAGATAAACTCCATCCACTGCTCTTCTTGGGCAATAACGAACCTGAATGAGTTGCATTTTTCTTCAATGACAGCAGGGTGTGTAAGTACAGACGTGGCTGTGGGTTATGTATGTGGGATCAATTTGAGGGTTTACTATTTCCCATCAGATCCTTTATCAGATGGCTTACCATAAGTGAAATGCTCTCATCTTTCAGGCAAAATAATGGAAACTGTCTCCAGTTTTCATTTTGCTAAGGATTTTTTTTTTTTGTGCCTCATGGGGTTTGAACTCAGCCTGGGAGCTGTCCCTGAACTCTCCAGCTCAAGGTTACCGCCCTACCCTTGAGCCAAGCCCCACTTCCCGTTAACTGGAGATAAGAGTCTAAGGTCCTTTTGTGCCCCAGCTGGTTTTGAACCTTGATCCTCAGATCTCAGCCTGATTACAGGCATGAGCCACTGCACCTGGCATTTTTTTTTTTTTTTTTTTTGGCCAGTCTTGGCTTAAGCTCAGGGCCTGAGCACTGTCTTTGGACTTTCTCAAGGCCAGAGCTCTACCACTTGAGCCTCAGCACCACTTCCTGCTTTTTTTTTCTATGTATGTGGTACTGAGGAATCGAACCCCAGTCTTTGCGCAGGCTAGGCAAGCACTCTACCACTAGACCAAATTCTTGGCCCCCGCTATTTTGCCAAGGAAAATTTTGATATCATGTTTTTAGCACCGGGCCTTGTTAATCTTGGGGTTTCTTTCTTCCCCTTCATGCAGGTTATTTCTCTTCCCTCTGGAATCTGAGAGTAGCTGGTACAAGATGTTCCCCCACCTGTCCCTTTGTAGAAAGGAAGTTTGGGCCACTCTGTGCTCCTCAGATCTTAGCCTTTTGAGTAGCTAGGATTACAGGTGTGGTCCATTTGTGCCTGGCTCTGAGCAAAAATTGTTTTATACCTTTATCAGATGTATGAGCATTGGTTATTTTTTTCTTTGTTGGAATCTCCATTCACAGGGAACTGAGAACGTTTAGCCAATGGGAAAGCCAATTGCTTCTCTGCCTGAGCCCCATCCAGACTTCCAGATGAGCCGCTTATCTGAATCATCCTGTATAGCCTGTCACAGGGACGCAGGATTAACACTTGAATTCCCTTGGGGGCTTCTATTTTACATCTCTATGTTTTTGTTCTGTCCTCTACCTCACCCGACATGGTTCATTCTTTTCCTTGCCTTATAAGAATTGATTTTCCCTTTTTCTGTTGTAGTGAGTGGGATTTTCTAAACTCTTAATCCTGAAGGTCAGTTTATCCAGAATTTTTCTAAAAAGCTCCCAATTGGCTTTAAAATGACCTTTTCAGATTCCCTTTTGAGCCCAGAAATCTATCCTTTTATTACTTAGAATTACCCTCCCTCTCTCCCTTCCTTCCCTCCTCCTACGTTCCTTCCCTTCTTCCCGCTCTTCCCCCCCTCTTTCTAGCAGCATATGAGTTAACTTAACCACCTCAGAGCCTTTGCACAACTCCTCAGCCCCCAGGATGCTGGCTGTGAACCCTTCCAGAATTCCCGTGCCCCAGGCCCTCAACAGCCTAGCATGGAAAACTAAAGCCAAATTGACGTAAAGTTTCTCTTTCTACCACTTCCTTGGTGTAGGTCATGTGAATTTATGTCATGTTACTTTGCATTTCTGTGACCTATAGGGTTTTGACACAAAGTAATTTTGTGCAGTGATTCTTTCTAGCTATTCAACTGTGATCGGATTTATGGCACATTTTGATTTTTTGCTCTTACAATTTATATTTAAATATCATCATTATTTTATTTTAACTTATGCAAAGAGAGTAACTTGTCAGTAGTTGTCAAAACACCACAGAGAAAGCTTATAAAATGTACATCTAATTTTTGTATTTATAGGCAACTCTGAACCACATTAGTTTGCTCCTGAAGAGATGAAATCTGTATTGAGCATCCAAGGATATAATGTGTTTGAATTGCTCAGATTCAAACTTAAGAGGTCCTACAGAATAATCCATAGCCCTCAAACTTCTGTCTGCTGAATTCTGAGCTAAAATAGGAAGATAGAAGGAAAAAAAAAACCCCAAAGAGATGGAAATTACTTTTTTCATTATTGGCAGTAGTGGGGTTTGAACTCAGGGCCTCATGCTTAGTACACAAGCGCTCTACCACATGAGCTATGTATGTTCCCAGCTGTATTTTGTCTTTTTGTATTTTTAAGACAAAGTCTTACATGTTTTGCCTAGAGTTGACTATGAGTCACAATCCCCCTTGGTATTAGCTTATATGACAGATATGAGCCACCATATCTGGTTTATCTTAGGTGAGGGAATATAGATTCACATAGCTTGATCATTATCAGCTTTGTCACTAGCTTCTAGGGAGACTGAGATCTGGGGATCACTGTTTTTAACCAGGCTAGTCAGGAAGGTGTCTGAAACTCTTATCTCCAATTAAATACCAACAAGGCAGAAGTAGATTGTGACTCAGTGGTGAAGTGCTAACATGGATGGTAAAAGCTGAGAAACAGTGCCTAAGCCCTGAGTTCAAGCCCCTAGAACTGGCACAGATATGTGAACACATGCACGCACGTATACACACACACACACACACACACACACTTCTATATCAGCTTTGTCCAGGCTAATACATCCTAAGTGCAAGGGAAAATTAGTTGTTAGTACTTGAAAAGGTTAGCATTTAAGTGAATGGTAAAAATCAAATGTTCTGTAATAGAAACCATCATGAATACTTTAGGTGGTGAGTTGTTATAGCAGGGTGTTACTTGGTAAGGAATAAGACTCATTTGTTGAATTTTTACAAAGATTAGAGCCACAGAAACTTTTCTTCTTATGATGTATATTAGCACTCAGAAAACAAATAGCTTTATCCTTTAACATGGGCTTCCGGCAGCCTCTTGTTTCTTTGGTGTGATGGACTCTGGATGCAGGATGTATTACTTGAGTTGGCCTAGAAGTCAGATCCTTGCCTGAGCCAATACAGGAATGGACGACCGTGAATCTTTTGTTTTTCTGGAAGGGAATCAAGAAAACTGAATGTGTGGTGTGGAAAAGGTCTACCCAAATGCTACAATCGTAAGGATGTGGTCACACAACATAATTTTCTCTGTCTTCACTTCCGACTTCCATAGGTACGATGGTGGGAGACCATACCCGCCTTGAATTCCACAACATCGAAACTGGTATCATGACCGAGAAGCGGTACATCTCCGTCGTGCCATCCAGTTTCATCGGCCATCTGCAGAGTCTCATGTTCAACGGCTTGCTCTACATAGACCTGTGCAAAAATGGGGACATCGACTACTGTGAGCTGAAGGCACGTTTTGGATTGAGGAACATTATCGCAGACCCAGTCACTTTTAAGACCAAGAGTAGCTACCTGAGCCTTGCTACCCTCCAGGCCTACACCTCCATGCACCTCTTCTTCCAGTTCAAGACCACCTCTGCGGATGGCTTCATCCTCTTTAACAGTGGGGATGGTAACGACTTTATCGCGGTTGAGCTAGTCAAAGGGTAAGTGGAAGGGAACGTATACATCTACACTGGCTATCGTCTTTTTTAAAACCTTCTGTACAATATAGACAGGGGGAATGCTGTCCATTCTGTTGGCTAGTGTCTCATCCGTGAGAAAAATTCACAAAATGCTTGGGGTGGGAAAGGAGAGAGATTCGTAAGCTTATTTAAAGATCTACCCAGCCAGCTGTCATGGTGGCTGTCTGTAGCAACAGCCCTTATGGGTATGAGAGGCATGTGAGTTTTAGGCCAGGTTTGATAGATGTAGTAGAAAAAAATCATAGGGATGACCTGTTCTTATAACTGCAGCTATGTAGTAAACATAAATAAGAAGATTGCTGCCTTGGCTAATGTGGGCAAAAACATGGGATCCTATTTAAAACAAAACAAACAAATAACAACAACAACAAAACAAACAAAAAACTAAAGCCAAAAGGACTTGGAAAGCACAAGTGATAGAGCCCACTTGTAGTAGTCCAGCCAGTGCAAGGCCCTAAGTTCAAAGACCACTGCTTTAAAATAAAATACAAAATCAAAATGGCTAGAGTGAGCAGTGGTAACGAACATGCATCAGGCCCTCTATTTCATCCCTAGGATTGTAAAAAAAAATACATATATATATATTTGTTTTTAAGACGTAAGTAAAGAGATACACAAAGTTCTTCCATTAGATTAATATAATCAGACTTTATACTATAAAAATACAAATCCTTTAAAATTATAGGGGGTTACAGCCGCATGTACGACAATCATCTCAAGTAATTCAAATGGTGACTACCACATTTTCTTGTTATAAACAAGAAAATAAATACAGGTATTTGTAGTCCTATCATGAAATAATTTATGAAAAATTTAAAATACATCTTCTCATTCTGCCAGACATTCTGCTGCTACGTGTTGGAAACTAGTCAAACAAAAAGCAAACGCAAATTGTGATCCACCATTGATTTAGTTAATGCTGCCCCCTAGAGTTTTGCAGCATTGTAAGCATTGCTACCCATTCTGGGTGGTATTATCTGTTTATAGAGCAGGGAGGAATTCGATGAATTAGAATGAAATGATAGAGATTTGTTGCCAGCCATTGCAAACACCAAGCTGTAATTTCATGGCTATAACTGAATGCACACAGGGAATCTTGAGTGAGTGTGTGGTTCTTGTCTCTCTAGGTACATTCATTACGTGTTTGACCTTGGAAATGGCCCTAATGTGATCAAAGGCAACAGTGACCGCCCCCTGAATGACAACCAGTGGCACAATGTGGTTATCACTCGGGACAACAGTAACACCCATAGTCTGAAGGTAGACACCAAGGTGGTCACTCAGGTGATCAATGGAGCCAAAAATCTGGATCTGAAAGGTAAGCCTTGTGAAGAAATATATCCCTCTGGAGGCATTCCTTATTATAGAAAGGCAAACTGCAGTTTAGGCACACCATACAGTTTTTGTTGCATCATCAATATCCTTATTAAGCAGTGCTAAATGATACCACCATGCAATTTAGTCCTTTTAACATAGACCACTCCCGAAAGAACATTTTCTTGGTGTCAAAATGGTAGAAGGAGTTGATTACTAGTGACTTAGTCGTGTAATACTTAATCTTCTCAGGAGTCTGAGGTCTGAGGATTCTGGTTTGAAACTGGAGTCTTAGCTCCAATTAACCAACCAGAGTCAGAAGGAGAGGTGTGTGGTTCAAGGGGTAGAGGCCAGCTTTGGAGTGAAAAGCTGAGGGACAGAATCTAGACCCTGAGTTCAAACCTCATTACCAGTACACAAGCAAAAAAAAATGTAGAAGGCCTTTAATATAGAATAAAGGTTTGAGAATCCTACCTGAGCTGTTTGCTAACTCAGTGATTTTAGTAGAAATTTCTCAGCCTTATGTAGCTTATGTATATCTTTTTGTTAAAATAGGAATAATAATAGTTACTCCTCTGTAGATTGTTTGGAGTTTGAATGGCATATCTATAAAATTCTCAGCATATTATTGGCGAAAGCAATTAAAAATCACTCAGTAAGTGCTTATGTTGTTGATCATCTCATTAGCATTTACATCATCTTACCATGAGAACTAGTTCTACTTCTTAGAATTGATATGGTAATTGAAACTTGTGGTATGAACAAGTGTGCTGGTAAATGCTAGCTTCTCTAGAGGCTAAGATCTGAGGATCGAGATTTAAAGCCAGCCGGGCAAGGAGAGTCTAAGAGACACCTATTTCTAATTAATTAACCACCAAAAAGGGAAAAAGAAGACAGAAGTGAAATTCTTGCTCAAATGGTAGAACACTAATCTTGAACATGAAAGCTCAGAGACACCACCCAGACCCTGAGTTCAAGCCCCAAGACTGATGTGTATGCTTGTGCACACACACACACACACACACACACACACACACAAAACACCAACCATCTTGTAGATGAGTGTATGCAATCAATGACATACAAGAAGTCTTGGAGAAGCATTGGATTCTTTTTTTTTTTCTTTAAATCTTAATGATGATCAATAATTAGAAATGATTAGCATTCATTCTTGTTTTATTCCCCTCTCGCCCTTCCAGTTAGAATAACATGACCTAAGGAATAGCCTAAAATGCATCCCTCTGTCTCTTCTGTTACTTTTCTTTCTAGGTGATCTCTACATGGCTGGCCTAGCCCAAGGCATGTACAGCAATCTCCCAAAGCTTGTGGCTTCCAGGGATGGCTTTCAAGGCTGTCTGGCATCTGTGGACTTGAATGGGCGCCTTCCTGACCTCATCAATGATGCTCTCCATAGGAGTGGGCAGATCGAGCGTGGCTGTGAAGGTAGAACCTCTCTTCTTTTTAAGCTACAGCGTTCTTGCAAGCCCCGAGCCTCCTCCTTGCTGCCTTCCGTGGCACCTCTTTCTTTTTGTCACCAATCCCACTTGCCATTGTTTTGTTTTTGCATCACCATTGGAGATCTCCTTTTGTCATTGGTTGAGAATGTCAGGCCTTGTGCTCCAGGCTTCAGGAATGTGGCTTCATTGCCAAGAAAGGAAATCTTCCTTTGCAATGACATCAGGCCTCTCCCGGTTTGTGCTTTTGTTTCTAGAATGACTGAAAGGTCATCAGAGACTTTTTCAATATATTTGCATCTATGACAAAGGACAACTTTCTATGGGTTAATAAAGTGCTTCTCCATTTGCTGAATAGTGACCGCACTGCTGGATGCAAATTCACCAGGAGATGGGAATTGATGTCAGAATGCCATGACATTGGAAGGGAAATAATATTTATTGAGTACTTAGTAGATATCAGGCATTGTTCTGGTTGTTCCTCGGGGAGGTCTAGAGGAACATCTTAGGCTTTGATGTGAGAATGATTTTAATTTCAGGGCCAGACAGTACTTTAGCTTGTGTTAGGTATGTGACCATTTGGTAGGTTACTCAACCTCTCTGAGCTGCATATTCCTTCTTTATAAAATTAGGCAATCAAATTTACTTCCAAAGGTCATATAAATACACCAGAAAAATAAAATGCCTGATATGTGGTTGGTATTCAATAAACACAGGATTATTATTTACAAATCATCTCACATGAGCCATCTAATAGGCTTGCCTGCTCATCCTTCTAGCACAACAGACCATGCTCAGCTGGTTTCTGTAGACATTCCAGTCTTTTGAGATCTTAAGGGAATTTTTACAAGATTCTCCGAAGCCAACAATTCTTTGCAACTGAAACAGTCTAGTTTGAGCCAGCAGAGGGCAGTCATGAACACATTCATTTGGTTGGGTTGGCTGAAAAGGTGGATACTTAATTCAAAGGCAAAGTGATGGTCTGATGGATCAAGATCTACCTATTTTCATCTCTGATTGAGCCTTATGGTCTTTTGTGTGACATTTTCTTATGTCCTTTGTTAAGTTACCATGTTATATTTGCTTATTCATTTCTCGTGTTCAACTTCATGGCTCACCCCTGTTTTTAGCCAACTTCCATCCTAGATCACTCATCCCCTTAAAAATACATTTTTGGAAAAGGTTCTCATCAATCAGTTCAGTATGGCTCATAGTTATTTGAGTCTTATTGTTGCTGTCTTTCCCCTAAGACTCTGGTACTGGTGCTGCAGTAGTAGAAGGCTGACCATTCCTATGGCCTACTGAAGTTTTCCTTTACCTAGGAATTTTTCCTCACTTGGATAACCTAATGTGGGGTGTGTACACGTGTGTGTGTGTGTGTGTGTGTGTGTGTGTGTGTGTGTGTGTGTGTACGTATAAGGGGACAGACAGGCTATATGGAATCACAAGGAACTTAGTATCACAATTTTATGTACTAGAACTATATATTTTAATTCAACTCAATTATTTCTGGTCTCTTGGCCTATTCTTTTTTAATGATAAAATTCAAGTCTAAACTGGGCTAGATACAGTATTTCAAATTATGTTGTCTTACTTGAGAAGACTGTAGAGTGATCATAGGTTCAGTTATCTTGGAATAGTTAATCAAATCAAGTTAAATAAGAAAAGCATCTGGTAATTCAACATCAATGACTCAGACCTGAAATTGTAGTTACTCAAGAATCTGAGATTTGAGAATCATGATTCAAAGCCATGCTGGGCAAATTTGAGAGACTGAAACTAACCAGCAAAAACCCAGGCATGAAGATATGACTCAAGTGGTAGAATGCTGTCCTTAAACAGAAAAGGTAAGCAAGGGCATGAGACTCTGAGTTTAAGGCCCAAAACAGGCACACACAACATCAACAATAACAAACACATTTTAAAAATCATAAATGTATATATAAAAGCTAATTTTTTTGCCAGTTATGGGGCTTGAACTCAGAGCCTCTGCACTGTTCTTAGGCTTTTTCAAGGCTAGAGCTCTACCACTTGAGCCACAGCACCACTTCCAGCTTTTTTCTATGTATGTGGTACTGAGGAATCAAACCAAAGTCTTCATGAATGCTAGGCAAGCACTCTATCACCCAGCTAAATTCCCAGCCTAAAAGCTAATTTTTTTTAACATGTCAACGTTGATTCAGATTGAAAAGCCAGGAGGAATCACTAATATAAATGTACAGTTACATTGTACAAAGAGGAATGTAAACATTCTTATAATCCCTTATAATTTAAACATTCCTAATAGCTATGCTTTGGAAATTATTGAAATAACAGCTAAATTTTATTTTTGTTGTATATTTTACTTAATTCAATAGATTCCAGATATGATCATTTCAGCCTGTAATTAACATAAATTTATCAATATATATTAAATATTCTTTGCCTCATATTGAATCTATAAAATTGTGTATTCTCTACTTGCAACATACCTCAGTTCAGATTGCATATTTTTAAAGCACTCTTTTTTAGCCACACACATCTTTGACTGTACTTTCAGAAGCATGGCTCTATAGAATATAAAAAAATCAGGGTGCCAAGACGTATTGCTAGAGTATTAGATTAAGAGGAGAACTAAGCTAACTTTTACAAAATGTACAGCACAGAGAGGCGAATGGACCCCGTTTAAGAGAGCTTTGAAAGAACCAGCGAGCACATTAGCACAAGAAAATTACCTACCCAATTGGGGAAATGCTCCTATTCCTACCTTCAGTTCTGTGTGTTGTTCATTCAGCCTGACTCATCCCATGCATTATGGGTAGGTTCTGACTTCCCACTAACTATGGGTGATTGCTCGAAGCCGGATATTGTGACTTGATGGCTCTCCCATTCGAATATATGGCAGATCCCATGGGTCTAATAAGACTGCACTCTATTGCCATGGAGATAATAATGATGGTTACCCATTGAGCATCATGATTGTCCCACTGGGTGGGATAAAGTAGAGGCTGAGTGCTGGGGGAAGAAGACTCTTGTGTATTGTACACAGATGACATGGATAATTAGACTAAGTGGCTAGGAAAAATAGCCAAAAGGTGGGTGTAGACATAAATTACTGTCATTGGAAATTTGCCCTATTGTGAAGTAGAATCTACTCTCAAGGAGTAGGATCCCGGGAGTTGTTCAGGGAGATTGAGTTGTTTGTGGAGCTGAGTCTGTGGAAGATAGTGAGAAGGAAAATGGAGCACCCCAATGTCTACAATGAGGTGTTATTGTCATCCAGCATCTCTTGTATATAGCATGTGACTCCCGAGAGGCTTTTGGGTATTAGACAATATGGAAAACATAAGAAATAGCATGTACATCTTGACTTATTATGTCTATGGACAGAAAAGCAAACAGACAGACAGGTAGGGGCATGAGGTTTCAGTACTCAAAACTAAGACCTGGGTTTCTTTAAGATGACAAATGTGTTTCATGCACATGTATTTAGGCTATCAGGCTATCTCGTACATTCCTTTTAATATCCTTAACAATGCCATTTCAAGATCCTCTGAGGGAAAAAGCAATACAAATATGAAAGAGTCCAGAATTATTTTGTGGCCTCATTTTTTTTGGAGCAGAAAAAAATTCTTTAAGTTTTGATTTGATGTCTCTGATATCTGTAGCATGTAAAATTTAGAAATTAAGCATATTTTTCTAGTCAATATTTAACTGTGACTTTTGGCCTCTGGATTTCAGCTAGGATTTCTTTTAATCCTGCCTGGCTTCTTTAATGCTCACTGGTACAACTCTCATCCTATGCTGATATTAAGGCCAGCTTTGCTATCTATGCCAACACATTGTTATTTAGAAATGCTATCCTGTAATTGCAGATTATAAGCAGCTGAGAGGAAAATGTGTACTTCATATACATAAAAGGGACATTAGCTTGGTACTTTTTTTACCCACAAACTTTTGGGTTTGGCTGTAAGTTGAACAAACTAGCTACTTTGGCTTTCTTGAATCGATCACCTTGATAGAGACACCCAGGCTAGAGATAAAGCTGTGGCTCAAGTGGTAGAATGATAACCCCGAGGAAAAACAAAAAGACAAAAAAAACCCAACTCAGTGACAACGCACAAACCCTGAATTCCAAGCCCCAGGAACACAGCACACTCCCCCCCCCCCCCAAAAAAAAAAGGCTAGATCTGGTGTCACTTTCTTTGGTAGCATTTTCAAGTGGATACAAGAGATATTTCCAAGTGACTCTTCCCTATCCAACTCCTAAATGTTCTGAGTTATTTCTGTGGGTTCTGTCTGTGCACACGTGTCTTTCCGTCTGGCTTTACCTTGGCCTGCCTTGGGGTTGGCTCTGTATATGCGGGAGGGCGGGCTCATGTCACCCATCGCTTGAGCTTTGTCCACTGTCTCCTTGCTCTTGCTCTGCTGACTTGGCTCTCTGGAGGCCTGCCCCCCACCCTGGTCTGCACATCCCCTCATCTGTGCTGTCTGTTGTGACCCTGTCGAGCATTCTTGGTTGTCTGTTTGAGTGATGTTGGTTATGCACACTGCATTTCTTCATTTCTGTAATGGTATTTGGTTGATTCTTTCTCTTACTAACTTCTGGTTATTGTTTCCATTTTCCCTGTTCTTTTGCTAACAAAGTTGCGTTGACCAAAGCTGACCTGAAAGGTAGAGAAGGCGCTTGTTCTCATTTACGTTATGCCCTATGTGATCCTGGGGAATCTTTACATGAAAGGGCTTCAAGCTGTCCCACTTCCTAGATAGCCGTGATTGTGGGGAGGGGGCTGAAAACAGTGTTCTTCTACAAGGGTGACAGAAAACTAGATCAGTGCATGGCAAAGAACTTACACAGAGGAGAAGATTGCGGGGCGGGGGGAACCCAAAAGTAGTATCATGTCAGTCCATGTGATTGTCACCTCCCAGACTCATAAATCCCTTCTAGAAATTATCAATGCCCCTCCCAGGGGCCATTGTGGGGAACTGCAGCCCTTTCCTTCATTCACCACAGACAGGAGGCAGCACGGCGAAGAAGGGAAAACAAAGGCCACTGGAGTTCTTAATTATTATTTTTCTAGATCAGGAAGGTCTAAGAGCAGGGCATTTAAAGTGCTTGAGTCTTATGAAACAGCATGTCATTTAATATTCACATATTTTCAAAAAAATGTCTTTTTTTAGGCATTTGTGAGACATTAGTACCATTAACATGTTCCAGACATTTATATTTCCCATTGGGGATTTTGGCTGAGCACTTTCATTTCCTGTTTGGTGATCTAAGGCGAAGGGGTACTCTTGGGGAAGAGGAAGATGTGTGGGTTCTACCCTGAATTCCCTGTAAAATGCCAGTGTGGGGGATACCAGTGAATATCTGCAGAAGGAAGGGTTATCCTGCCATTCAGAGAGGCACCCTGGGAAGTCAGGAAGAGCTCGCTGCTCTTCTTGGGTCAGGCTGCTTTGACTCAGAATAGCAAGGAAGGAACAAGGGCATTTTACACATCGTGAAACTATGGGTGAGCAGGGAAGGAAGCCTCAGATGGCTTCTGAGGGAATCAACAAACAACTGTTAGAACTGGGTTAGGCAAAGGTAGCTGGTACAAAGTGACTATCTCATAGATCCTTTATTTTTTGTGATGACTTCTTTCTTATATGCCCTATACCTAGATGGGAAGAAAAATATGTGTTTGGAGGACAAAAAAGATTTCTCCATAGTTATTTGATTGAATGTAATCCTTTTCTCCTCACCTTTCCTTGGAAGATTCACATAGGTATTCTAATAGATTGAAAATAATGGAAAAGACCAAATTCGAGATTAATACTTTGAAATGTATGAATGCTTTACAGTAACATTAAGTTTCAAAATATGTAACCCCTCTTGGTAATACTGCTGATTTTAGGCATTTTTTTTTCAATTTGTCAAAAACAGACCCAGTATACACTACTCTAGAAATGGAGGGTAGGATTTTATCTCCAATGTGAGACACTACAAAATTGTTGACCCTACTTCAGACCAATAAGGACATGAAACTACATAATTACCAGCAAGGTATCTATGGCTCACCCCCGATATCTTAGCTGCTCAGGAGACTGAGAGCTAGAGAATCACAGCTCAACGTTTGATATGTGCTGAAGTTCAAGAGCCATTGTGATACATAAATCAAACCAAAGTAAGGGGAGTGAAAACTCAGCTGTTCACCCAGTTTAAGAGTAGCTCTTGTGACAATGGTTTTAGTCTGAGCGTTTTCCATTTACATGTACTAATTTAAAAAGTGCTTTCTAATGGAGAGATGTGTTTGGTTTCTATGTAGTTACTATCACTATATCCACAGACTATGTGGAGTTCTAAATACATTGCAATAATGAAATAAGCCAAAAGAAGTTGTAAGACTTATTAGCTAGCAAAATACCTGTCAGGAGCCATAGTTCAAGTAATAAAGTATCCATTATAACTGGAAAAAAAAGCCAAGTGAGTGTTTGAGACTCAGAGTTCAAGCAGTAAAGGTAGGGAAAGGAAGGGAAGGGAGAGAGAAAGAAAGGGAAAGGAAGAAGGAAGGAAGAAAAGAAAGAAAAAGAGAGGAGACAGGAAAGGAAGGCAGGAAGGGAGGGACAAGGAGGTGTGAGGGAAGGAAGAAGGAGACTAGAGATCGACAGGCTAGACTCAACTTTGAACTGTACTTTAGGGTAATAACTACAAGGATTTCAACCTTTCAGATTTTTTTTTTTTTTGCCAGTCCTGGGCTTGAGCTCAGGGCCTGAGCACTGTCCTTGGACTTTCTCAAGGCTAGAGCTCTACCACTTGAATCTCAGCACCACTTCCGGCTTTTTTTCTATGTATGTGGTACCGAGTAATCGAACCCGGGTCTTCATGCATGCTAGGCAAGCACTTTAACCACTAGGCCAAACTCCCGGCCAACTTTTCAGATTTTTATATGGCCCCTCATGTAGGCACACTAATAGAATGTTCCCATTCAAAGGAACATGCCACACAGTGATTAGATTGATCTCCATGCCTATTATAGTGTTTACCAAATATAAATGTGGATTGGGAGGTAAGATCTATTGGGTCATTTGTAGTTCCCCTTTTATAGAAGCAGTCTAGCCAAAAGTATGAGTTTTAGGTTACCATTCTGTTGTCACAAACTTTCTTCCATTC
Source organism: Megascapheus bottae (assembly GCF_031878675.1). Classification (NCBI taxonomy): domain Eukaryota; kingdom Metazoa; phylum Chordata; class Mammalia; order Rodentia; family Geomyidae; genus Megascapheus; species Megascapheus bottae. The sequence goes on from NC_143522.1 coordinate 15,494,651, forward strand.
TTGTAATAACTTGTCAGCCCCTCAGTTTGTGGCAGGAGCTGCCCTTCTTTGTAATTATTTTGGTTCATCTTCCTTTTTCCTTATATTTCAGCAAAAGAGCATTTGGATGAAAATGCTTTCAGCTTTAATTTTCCTGACACTGAGGTATAGACTATTACTCATAAGCTGTCTTTTCCAGCTATAACCTGTGGGCAGAGATAGCTGTAATTGCCATTACATGTGGAGAACAGAAAAAAAAAACAGTATGACTGAAAAATAAGGCAATGGGAAATGTAAAAGCAAATATATTCGGAAGGAAATATTATAATGAGCTATAAAAATGAATCTTAAGCCAGATGCTGGTGACTTGCACATACGTTCTATTACCTAGTTACTCTGGAGGCTGCGATTTGGGGGATAGCAGTTGAAGCTAGGACAGTTAGGAAAAGACTCTTATCTGCAATTAGCCCCCCCCCCACACACACAGCCAGAAGTAGAGCTGTAGCTCACATAGTAGCCTTAAGCCAAAAGATCTCAGTTCAAGCTCCAGTGCCAGTATATGCACATGCATACACACACAAATGTATCTCAATCTGATGGCTCAATACCTTGAGTCTTCTTGTCATTGTGTTGTTGGGTTGTGCTCTTTTTAATGTTCTTTTTAAATGTTCTGCCCCACCCCCACCCCAAGGATTGTATTGTTCAGTTAACCCTGTATGTTGGCTTCTAGGGTAACAGATTAGCTGCATGGATGATGTCTGTCTCTGTAAAGATGTAGTCTCTGAAGTCAAAGAGGTCAGTAGACAGTCAATAAGTACATTGCCTGGGAAGACAACTGTCCTGGAGCTGTCTTGACAGCCATGGGTAATGGAGGAAGTTGGTTTGACTTTAGATGAGAAGACGATTGAGTTGGGTAGCCCAGGATTTGTTCTTAGCTGAGGAGGACAAGAATGTTTGAAGGAGATGAACAGGGGAATTTGCTTAAACTCTTGACTGCTTTGAAGAGCTGTAAGTTCAGTTGGATGCTGGGTGCTGGTGGCTCATGCCTCTAAACATAGCCACTCTCTGTGGCTGAGCTCTGAGGATCATAATTCCAAATTAGCCTAGGCAGGAAAGTCCTTGAGACACTTGTCTTAAATTCACCACCAGAAAGCCAGAAGTGGTGCTGTGGCTCAAAGTGGTAGAGTGCTACTAGCCTTGAGCAAAAGTACTCCTGGACAGAACCAAGGCTCTGAGTTCCAGCCCCATGACACCACTGAAATAATGTCTTTGTGAACATACGTGAGCAGATGAAATGGGGGTAGACACACAACATATTTTGGTTGCTAGATATTAGTTTATCCTGAGTTTGTTCTAAGCAGGACAGAGATTTGTATCAGATCGGTACTTTTGCCAGAATCATATCACCATCCAGAATGGAAAATGAATAAGAAATTTCAGGAGCTGAGCAGCTGAGCAGCAGGGCAGGACAGAAAAAAAGAGAAGAGGTTGTTGACCTCATATTTACCTGGCCAAGAAGGGGAAGTAAATCTCAATCACAGATGAAACGTTATAAAACCAGAATGAAAATGATTTCTTTTTGTTTGTTTTTGTTTTTCTGTTTTCCCTATCCTCCCTTGCTGGGCTGTTTCATCTGGTTAGTAGCTGGCATGGTTATGCATTATGACAAAATGTATCATAAAGGGAGAACCTCATTGACTGCCTGGTTTTCGACTGGACTCTGCACCTCTCACCTTAGCTGAGGCTATGGGAACTGTCAGTGATTCCTGCTGGAAGACATGGCAGATTCAGAATCTGTGAGCTATGGTTCTATGGAGTACTTTGGCTGAAATGGCAATCTCTATGCAGCTTTGAGAAGGAATTTACTAGTTTTCATTTTCACAAGGGATATCACTGGAGAGGAAAGGAATCTCTAAAAAGCTTATCCATGGAGGACCCTTAGTGTACAGGCAATGCTTAATTAAGTTTTCCTGTCAGGAGAGAGTCAGATAACATAAACTGTGGTTAAGGGGATTCATCAGAACAACTGCCCCACATTTCATTATCTCTTTCCTTTGCAAGTTTTATTTCTCAAATTGAGTGAATTATTTTCTAGAAATCTGAGTTTCCCTCTGTCCACATGTGGGCAGACAGGTAAGAGAATATTGGATTGACTAGATCTGGGGATGAAGTGCTAGGTATTTTGAGGAACTGGGATTCATTACTTAGAAAAGCTGGAGATGCTTTTATTTTGTGTGGGTTATGGGGCTTGAACTCAGCCTGTGCACTGGCCCTGAGTTCTTCAGCTCAAGGCTACCACCCTACCCTTTGAGCCAAGCCCCACTTCCCATTTCCTAGAGGTTAATTGGAGACAAGAGTCTTCAGGTCCTTTTGTTCCTGGGCTGGCTTTGAACCTTGATCCTCAAATCTTAGCCCCTTGAGTAGCTAAGATTACAGGTATGAGCCACCATGCCCTGCTAAAGCTGGAAATTCTTTTATGGCATTTTTGATAAGCTTTAATAGTTAAAGGACATTTTAATTTTCTACTTTCCTTGTAAGGAATATAGTTGGTTCCCCACTGTATTTTTTTTCCCAAAGCTAAGGGCTGACTCAATTTTCCCCATTATATTTTATATAATAAAATGTAACAAAATAATAGAAATCAGTTATTTAGGAGTGATATTTTTGCTTTATGGGAAATAGTGGGAGAGGCAGGACTTAAACCACATATCCCATGGTGGGTTTGTTTCTTGCGCTTCTATTTTGCATGAGTGAACTTTATCTTACGAAATCTGTGTAAGCCTGACTGACTTCTTTAATCGGTCCTGTCTCTAGACAAACACCAACTAAGTACTCAATTTAAGTGGGATGAAAATTTGATTTTCCTTTCTAGTAGAACTGTTCATGGCCATTTATTTAAAGCCTACTTTATTCAGGTACATGCTAAGGATTTAGCAAATTCTAATTCCAGCATGACCATGATTTTTTTTAGGGGTAGATTTCACTTCATGATACCCTTCCTTATATATCTCATTGAATCATCACTCCATGTGAGGAAGTAACAATTTGTATCTATATGGGGAGACTGACTTTAGGCAGCCAGGCCAAAGTTACATTGCTAACAAGTGATAAAACTACATTTAAAGCTTGTAACCATTTCCCTGCCTTATCATATCTCATGACTCTGAATTTATTCTCAAAGCATACTCATGGCCCAAGAAATAAGTCATAAACTAGAGGCCAGCTTGATCTACATCATGAGATTTTCAAGCAGCCAAACCACAAATTACCAAGAGAGAAAGAAAGAAAGAAAGAAAGAAAGAAAGAAAGAAAGAAAGAAAGAAAGAAAGAAAAGAAAGGAGGAGAGCAGAGAAAAAGAGAGAGAAAGAAAAAGAAAGAAAGGAGGAAAGAAAGAGATAGAATGAAAAAAAGAAATAAAGGAAGAAAGGAAGGAAGGAGGGAAAGAAAGAAGGAAGGAAAGAAGGAAGGAAAAATCTCATCTTTGGGCCATTATGACCCAGGTACCCTTAAAAATAGGATATACTGAACAAGAAGACTTTGAGATACCCAACATTCCCTTCTTTATAAGGATTCTAACCACTATCCTTCTTTATAAGGACTCTAACCACTACAGGCTTGCACTCCAGTCCATCTATTATCATGGAAAAGTTCCTAGGAAAATCCCTTTCTTCTTAAGGTGGAACCATTGTTTTCAGTTCATTAACCATTCTCTGTGTTGGAGCTGGTACCAACTGTATTGGAGAACCTAGAATTCAATAGATTTCTAAGAATTCTACAAGCCTGTTGACATGATGAAACTTATTATAGCTTAACATTGGCAATACTGGAAGTATATTTCACTGCTAAAATAAACACATTAAAATAAATCAGTCTTTTTTCTCCTAAGTGCTGGATCTTAAACATATAGAGTGATCAATGCTTTTGATTTAAAGACTTAGTAAACACAATTTTAGTTTCAACCCATCCCCACACCCATATTGAGATAGTTTATATCTTTTATGTTATATAGGGCTGAGATCATTGAAAAGTTTTGATATTATTAAAATTGTCAATAATCTTCATTTTAGGTATTGTTGTTGATCTTCACTCATCACCCTGCTGATTTCACTTGGACATTTTGTTTGTGAAAGTGAAGCTGCATATTCTTAGTAAAAGTAGTTTTGCTGCCTTGGTGAACATTGACAGGTCTGAGATTCTGCCTTCAAGGCAAGAAAAAAATTCATGCTGGTAAAGCAACACTTATGTATGTGGGGCATTTAAGAAGTAGGTTTAGTTAAGTCCTGTGATGGAGCAAAACAACACTGTGATACTCAGTTCCTGTTCAGGCTGCATTTCAACTTTAAAGACCTGAGAATACAAAAAGATACTGAAACAACTTTTGATATTTGTATCTGATGTGGAGGTGGATTTGAGGAGTCTCAGGCACAAAATGACAGCATGGGACAATACTTACAGAGGAAAAACCAGACCTAGATTCAAGGACGATGAGAAGTTTGTCACAGCTGTCAAATTATCATCTGACAACAACAACAACAACAAAATACAGAAAGGAAACAAGACACATTTTTTTTTTTTTGGTTCCTGCTAAAGTAGAAAACAAGAGCTGGGAGTTAGGAAAGTATGAACATCACTGTCAACTTATTTTGTGTTTTCAGGCATACTTTGGTTTCCCCTGTCACTTTCTCTACTATAGGAAGAGAAGTGGCTCTCACTCCTCAAACGGAAACGTGACATTGCAAACACTGATGACAAATTGAATCCAAAAGTAGCAAATTCTGTCTTTATAGCAGTATTTCTTGGCCTCTGTGAAGGTTTTGCTATCAATAATAATGATGAAAAGATTGACTTTGTTCATATATGGCTAACCCTTAAATGTCTGAAATTTGAGGTTGATTTGGAAGAGTGTAGTAGAAAAAGTAAGATTATTTAGATCTTCTTAGGTTTTTTGTTCACATTCTTGGACAAAAGTAAATATTCCTGCTTAGATTTAACTGAAGTTTGAATTATAATGGTATTTGGAAATTTTCCCTATATATCAACCCACATCCTTATCTTAAAATATCTTAAAAGATTTTATCATAAAATTGCTTTATCTTAAAATATCTTGTATCTCTCTCTCAGGTTGTAGGTTAGAAATGCCTTATTTAACTTGCTTTTATTAAGCCCACCGACTTAACAGTCTGGCTCTACAGTCACCTCTTCTGCTTTTTGGATTTGCTACATGCAGTTCTCATATTTGGGATTTAGGCCCCATCTGACTACTTGCTACCTCCAAGATCTTGAAGAAATTCATGTACCCCAGTTTACTTTTCTGAAGTCCTTCTGCATTAAGCAACAGCCAAATGTTTTCTGAGTCCTTGTGTGTGTGTGTGTGTGTGTGTGTGTGTGTGTGTGTGTGTGTGTGTGTGTGCTATTTGTCATTTGTGGGGCTTGAACTCAGAACCTGAATGCTGTCTGAGCTTCTTTGTGCTCAAGATTAATGATTTACTACTTGAGTCACAGTTCCACTTTCAGTTTAGGAGTGGTTAATTAGAAATAGACTCTCATGGGGATGCTTTTTTTTTGCCCAGGTTGGCTTTGAACTTTGATCCTTGGATTTCAGCCTCTTCATTACAGGTGTGAGCCATCTTGGTGCCCAGCCTTATTTTCTAATACTAGTTCTTAAGGAATATTAACCGACTTAATATGTTAACCACACTTAGTACTGTGCATGGTATTATAATAAATGTTATATAAGAACTGCATTTGTAAAGTATTATTGAATCTCCTCTACCTCAGGGTATATTTCTTTTTTTAAATTGTTGCTATTGAGTCATTGCTTATATACCTAATATAAAATATGCTCTGCTTAGAAGTGAATGTGATTTAAATAAGGTGAACTAAAATTATAGAACATGTTCTGGATTCAAAACCGAGTTCTTATCATGTCAACACTTAGTAATTATGTACGAAGCTGGGGCTTATATATACAAAGGAGTCCTTGTCTCAGTATCTGGCAAGATTGAATGTAGCCAGTGCTTAAATCAGAAGAGGAATGAAATTCCACCATTCTGAGGCCATGTTTTAAGACATTTGGTTTCAAGCAAAAAGTAGCTGATTTTGATAAATTCTAGGTAATTAATTCTAGGTAAATAAATTCTCAATAAATTTTTGTTAGGAAATTCATTTTGCCTTAAGTCCTAAAGTAATCCATTTATTCTTTCTATTTCCTTTCCTTCTTTTCCTCACTCCATCCTTCATTCTCTGCTTTCCTTCTTCCTTCCCTTCTTCAGTTCCTTCCCCCTTTCCTCCCTTCTCCCCTCTCTTCCCTCCCCTTCCTTCTACTTTTCCATTCCTCTATTCCTGAATCCTTCAATAACATTTCTAAGTCCTTACTGCTTTCCAAATATACTGGAAATTAGAGGTATAAAGGTGAATGACAGGCAGGACTTCAAACTTACATTTCATTATGATGTGCCAGACACTAAAGAAATTACTGGTACTGGAATACTTCACATCTGCTGGATTTTTCTTGGTGTCTGCATTGTTGTCTTCATGTAGAAATGACCTAAGCAACATGTATTACATGATTTCTTTTTTGTTATTACATGATTTCTAACAACAGCAGCATACAATCTTTTAATGACAAATCACAACAAGAGATGGAACAATTAGATTATATAAGTAGACAATGATGCAATATAATAAAATGCTGAATTAGATACTATACACATAAAGTAAAGATGCAGATTATAAATGCTGTGGTCACCAAGGAAGAGAATTCTTTTTTGAAGTTACTGGAGCATGTTTCCTTTGGAAGAGGTGTTGAGGTTGGTCCTTAGAAAAAAGTTACAACATGGGGGGAAAGGCATGGTAGAAAGCTTTGTCTTCTGATTTAATCAACATGCAAAGAATTATTGTGTTTCCCCCAAAGTTTTTGCCTTTCCAGAGAAAGCCTTCCAAGGGTGGCTGATTCTTGAGTACAATTGAATTACTAGTCCATTGTCTGGTGAGAGCTGTTTGGTCAGGGAGTCCTGGGGACTTCTCAGAAGCTTTTATCCACTGAAAGAAGCTGTCCTGATTTGCCATTGTTAATGAAACTTGTCTGACACAATGCTCAGGTTGCAGACCCACTGAGAACTTGACCATGTTCCTCTTTCATCTCTCCATGGGGGAAATACATGGAAATAGGACTTGCAGAAACTCAGCAGCAGTGCCATTTCCCCCAGTGGTAGTGATTGTCTTGAACCTTCTTATATCATCCTATTAGCTTTGTCTTAGGAGTGATGGCTTTTGCTGTTTCCATCCTTCATGAATAAGTACAAAATGTCTCACCATCCAGAGGCAAACCCTTTGTAGTTCTGTATCTCTGGAATGTGCATTGTTGTCTTTTTAATATTCTGTGCCTGCATGAGGCTAAGCTTGGAAATCTCAAAATTTGCTGTAATGGCAATGTGTACTTCGTCTTCACCCCCACATACACTCTGTCAAGTATTGATATGTATTACTTCTTGACTAAAATATATCATGTGCCAAAGGGTTCACCTCATTTGCTGAAGCTATCTGAGAGATCTGTGAAGTTTCACAAATGAGTATTAAGACATTTCCAAAGGGATAGGTATGATTTTAATCCCAAATGAGGGAAAAAGTAGAATGGAAGAAGAGAGATGCCCAGCTAACAGATTTTAATAGCAGTCTAATAGGATAAAATCATGCATTTTTAATTTCCCTCTTATATCAGAAAATAAGTTTGAGGACAGCTGTATGGCTCACATTCATAATCCTAGCGGTTTGGAAGGTGGAGATTGAGGTGTTTACAGGTTGAGGCCAACCCAGGAAAAGAAAATTTCACAACCAACAAAAGCTGAACATGCAGGTGTGAGCCTGTCAGCTCAGTTGCAAGGGAAATGTAAGTAGTTGTCTCACATTTCAGCCTGGCCATGCATAAACTAAAAACAGTACTCAGAAAAAAATGGCTAGAGGTATGGCTCAAGTGGCAAAACACTACCTTAGCAAGGAGAAGATCCTGAATTCAAATACCTGCACTGCAAAAGAAAGAAAAAAAGAAGAAAAGAAAATGATTTTGCGAGTTCCTCCAAAATAAGTGTAATAAATTACATGCCATCATACTCATATATTATAAATTTATGAGACACACAATGAAAATAATAAAGATAGGAATGAAAAGTATCATAATATTGATATGCAAATAGTTCTTTTGCATTTTGCTGTCTAGGCATAGTGTACTTAGGAGGATATGCTTCTAAGCCACCTAAGCAGGAACCAACTGTAATAAGATAGTCCTCAAGCTTTAGGCTGGATCAGAATTTCCTGGAAGATAGTAAAAACAAAAGTTTACCCTCTGCCATCTTTTTAGTTCATCAAATTTGAAATAAGAGATCAAGAATAATTTCTGTTTATAAGAAATTGCCAGATGGGCAGATGGGATGCTGGGGGGGAAGGAAAGTGAGAGGAAAACGTGAGAGAGGTAGCAGTATACTCACCACCATATATATATATATATATATATATATATATATATATATGTAACCCCTCTATGTATCACCCTGATAGTAAAATCAAATTTAAAACTATTATTATAATTTACAAAAAGCAATTCCCAGATGTTAGTGCCTTGAGAATTGCAGGGTATTTTAACAGCATAGTTTTCGTTGGTCTAAGTTAAGTCTTGATATGGCAGACATCACCACACTCAAAGAAGTAGGTGGCCTTGAGCAAATCACTCCCTAAGCTCAGTTTTCCAGATGCATGAAGTGGAGGTCATGGTAACTACTGGTTAACATCATTGGATAATATACAACTGCTTGCTTCCTCATGCTTATCACCCACAAACCATAGTACATGTTGGATTCTTTCTCATCTTTCTCCTCCTTGACATGATCGTGAAACATCTTTTTATTTTTAAATGTCACAGACTCAACTTAGGGACTTTGAGTTTGAGAATCAAATGTGATACCATATTTCATTAGAATCCCAAGAATACAATTTTTCTACTTCAGCTTTATATACATGACAAAAAAATTGTGCTCCCAAGGAGACATCGGTCTAGTTGGAGGTTAGAGACCACGGCTCTTTTGCAAAATCTGCCTAAAGGAGAACAATGTGTTCAGCCCTCTCCGTTCTGTGTGTTACTTGTTGATAGTTTGTGGCTAAGTGTGGAATTCTGTCATCTTTTTTTTGTTGTTGTTTATATTGACTCCCTGTTGCATGTCCTTGAGTTGCCAATTCTTGGTGGTTGTGTTTTTGAGTGGACGGTGGCATGAGAATATGTTTGATTGATTTCTTTGAATGCAACTAACATTTTACATCTCTCTCTCTGTCTCTCTCTCTCTCTGTCTCTCTCTCTTATTCTTTTCCCTCCCCTTCTTGTGCATTGCTAGGACCCAGTACTACCTGTCAAGAAGACTCATGCGCCAACCAGGGAGTTTGCATGCAACAGTGGGAGGGCTTCACTTGTGACTGCTCTATGACATCATATTCTGGAAACCAGTGCAATGACCGTGAGTACTTCCTTTCATACTCTTGGTATGATGAGGTTTAAGGAACAATATGTGAAAAAGATGGTTTATAGGAAGGATTCATAAGTAAATTTTTTTCCCTTCAGGAACCTGGAAAATAAAATGACTAGTGTATTTTCTCTAGTAAGAGTAAAGAGATAATCATTGTTGAATAATACCCTTTGTCCTTTTTTTTGTTAGATTATACTTTGTTTCTATGTTATTGTTAGATTAGAATACCTGTGACCGAGAAATGAAGAAACAATTTGGGGTATGTTTCTTATGTAAGGAATTAACTTCCTGATTAGTTGAAGCACCTGGATGATAATTTTAAGATTCCATTTGCATTGCCTGGAATGAAGAGGATATTTAGCAGCATAGTTATTTTCTCAAAAAGTCTGATTTTAGAGGATTAGTCTCTCTGAGGATCAGGACATTCAGAGTTTCTTATGTTCAATTAGAGCATTTAATATCCTTGTGGATCCTTCAAAATTTATTGGTGTTTTTTGCTTATATATACATAGCTATAGTGTTTATATATTTATTTATTTTTTTGAGTATAAAACACCTATGTATCTATCATATATCTGTCTTCTATTACTTTCTGTATTAGACACATATTAGAACAGAATTTTGTGATTCTAATGTTCATATACTAGTAATGTGTCAGGCATGCCAGATGACTTAATTCTAAGAAAGGACCAGTTCCCTTGGGAACTGATTTTGTTGCTAAGGGTGGAGATCTTTAAATGTTGTGAGCATCTATAACCTGTCTCTCCACTTCCTTCTCATGCTATTTGCCTAATATGGCCATTTTAAAGATAAGCAAACATTTGAGATTAGTTGTGGGGGAAAAAGACAGTAGAACAGGCTAATCTGATCTTCTAATTTTTTAAATAGCCTACATGATAGGAGTTTAATTTACAGTGTAGACCCATATGGTTTTGTAAGAATGCTCATAATGTCACTGGAGCAAATACGGAGGTCACATGATAAGATATTCCCTGGGGAACAGGTGCTAATTACAATGTAGAAGTTCCCTCATGTCTATCTGGAATTTTCTGATGTCTTAACGTCTCTCATTTTATCACATGTGTAGGCATCTCTGGTAGTTATTTCCAAATTTTTGTCAATAGCTTTGTGCTCTACCTTCTCCCTGAAGATGCATTAAGGAGAAAAAAAGAGGGAATATGGTAATTTAGAGAGAAGATTGTGTGATACGATTCATATAAGCATAGGTAATATCCTGTATCTGTCATGCAAATGGTATGATGTCTGCAGGAAGGTTTGGCATCTGGTGGTTCTTGCCAAGTACTTTGGCATTCCTAAAGATGTTGTTTCCCTGTTTGTGATTTGGAAAGAGGATTTTGTTCTGAAACAGGCAGATATGAGACAATCCTGGGGAATTGTGCAATAGTCTCCTTTTCCATCCAATTTCTCTGCATTGACTCACTTGGAAGGTACTTTCCCTGTAACTGGTGCCACAATGCTTCTTGATCCTCACAAGTTTATGCCTCATCACACATACATCCAACAGCAGGTTAAAAAGATGATCAGAAAGAGACCCTGCATACCGAAGAGAAGGGAAGGTAAGTTATTCTCTCTGCAGTGACTGTGGATGTGCACAATTTTCAGAAGGTAGGTACAGATTTTCTTTGTATCATTGACAAGTTCCTTTCTGTCATGCAGGGACAAATACTTTCTGGCACAAAAACAACTTAGATTCTGTGCCAGCTTCATGTTATCTGACTTGTTGGTGTATAATGAAGTAATAGGAATGAGAAAATGTCAGTCTACTGCTGTTTATGTTGGCTTTTTTTTTTTTTGGAAAAAAACCTGCTTGTAGTATACCTAGGTGTAAGTTGAGCATTTGGGGCTTTGTTCTATAAACAATGCAGTTGAAATCTTTTGCTTATACAAGATCTAAGTAATCAAATTGGTAACTGAATCTGTTTCTCCCATTCACTCTTGGAGAATATATCAGGACTTATGTGATTGAACAATGATGCAGAAATGAAGCAAGTGCAGTTGAATGTGATACATATATAGACTATGGCTTTATAGTTTATATAAGCGTCTCACATGTTTCTCTCTGGGTGGCTTTGAACTTCGATCCTCAGATCTCAGCCTCCTGTGTAGCTAGGTATGAGCCATTGTGGTAGCAGTGGGTGATTCCTTTAACAAAGCTGTGCTGATGGTGTGAAGGTGTGACATAGCTTCTCTAGAGCCAGTTACCTTATGTAAGAGTGACTTCTTGGGTGGAATAGAACACAAAAGTCATGTGATTAGAAAGCCAAGTATAATTGACTTGCTGATTGTTTTAGAAATCACCTTAGGCTGTGCTGCCCAGTGCTGGAATCATGGGAAAGAGTTCATTTGCATTGGGGGTGATTTTGATGGTGTTGAAACTAATCATCTCATAACCAGTTAGGAGTTAACTTAAGATCTAATAAGACCTAAAGAAGGAATATCTAATATTCTCTGAAGAAAATCTTCTGCCCTTCTGGCAAGCTGAATGTAGGGGGCCATCTTTTTACAGTAAGTAAGAGTATCCTCACAGCCTGAACTAATGATACATGTGGCTACATTTTAAGAGCAAAGGAAATGGAACTTCACAAGTGTTCTTATAGAGACATTCCTTTTAGAAATTGGATTCTGACTGTTATCTTCAACAAAATCTAAGCTTGGGAAATTTTTAACCTATCGTGGCACATTGTTGCCTCAGGCTGATTCAGAATTCCCTTTTTGTATTGTATGCCAATGCCATTTCCATTGTCAGCCTACTGCCAAGCTCTTCACTCTTCTACAGACTGAAGAGCACTGTTGAAAAATCCATCTCTTGTGTATACACTCCCACATGTATTACAAACATGTTTTTAGTTGTAGGGATTTTATGAAAGTGTCAGTCTTTGTTTTTAATGGACTGGGGATTGAATTCAGGGTCTTGTATTTGCAAGGCAAGCACTCTACCTTTCTTGAGCCTGAGCCACACCTCACTTTCTTTTCCCTTTAACTTATTTTCTCAGGTACTTTTTCTTTTTTTTTTTTTGCACTTTTACCTTAGCTAATTTTGGACCATTATTCTCCTATTGCCACTTTGTAAGAAGTTTGGATTGTAGACATGGCACCACTACACCGGGCTTGTTATTTATTTACTATTATTGTTGTTGTTGTTATTTTGGTGCTGGTCCTGGAGCTTGAACTACGTTCCTGGGCTGTGGTCTCTGAGTTTTTTTGCTCAAAGCTGATGCTCTGCCATTTGAGCCACATCTCCATTTCTGGCATTTTGGGGGCTTGATCGGAGATAAGAATCTCATGGGCTAGGGGGAGTGCTGGTGGCTCACACCTGTAATCGTAGCTAATCAGGAGGCTGAGATCTGAGGATTGCGATTCAAAGCTAGCCCCGGCAGAAAAGTCCCATGAGACTATTATCTCCAGTTAACCATCACAGAAATGGCAGAGTGGCTTGAGCTGAAGAGCTCTGGGACAGAGCCCAGGCCCAGTGTTCAAGCCCCATGATTGACCCCCCCCAAAAAAGAAGAATTTCGTGGGCTTCCCTGCCAACTCTGCCTTCTAACCATCATCCTCAGATCTCAGCTTCCTAAGTAGCTAGGATTAATGGGTTTGAGCTACCGGCTCCCAGATAGCTTGATTTTTGAGATGAGAATCTCTCCTTGGCCTTACACTGCCATCTGTCTGACTCTGCCTTCCATGGAGCTGGGATTATATGTTTGTAACACCCATGTCTGGCCCCCAAATCACCATTTTGAGCATATTCTATTTGATCTTAACACATTCCTAACATCTGTTTGGGTTGTAGGCACATATTCTACAATTTGGGGATCTTGGCATTGCTTTTACCATCTGGAGAGGCATGCATGGAGTAGCCCCTGACATCTGATGCCTCAGCCCCATCGCATGTGTCTGACCTTGGGAAAAGGGGATGCTTATACTGATTTTGTGGGGTGAAGAGAGGGGATGAATGAGGGGATCTCAACCATTCTAGCAGCAGCTCTTCATGCTACATTGTGAGCCATCCATCTCCGCTGCTTTCTGGAGAAATTGCTAGGTTCACGCTGGCCTGTGATAATAGATGTTCTTTGCTTTCAACAAATCAATAGCAAGCAGCTGTGGATCGTGCAAGATAGTGGAGTGTGAAGCACCTTTTCAGCCCATTTTCCACTGGAGTGGCTCTTAAGCTGCACTGTTGACTATTGATTGGCCTTTTGCTTTTTTATTTATTGTCTGGGCTTATTTATTTTTTTAATGTAGGTTGGCGTATTGATTAAATCTGTTAAAAACACATTTCCCATTTGAGCTTCAGGAGAAAAAAGCAGACAATTTACGTATTACTTAGTGTATATACAGACATGTGCGTACTAATTCTACCTGTTGGCCCCGTATGTATATGTAAGTATTATCTTATCATAGAGTGTCCATGTGGTTTGCCTGTGTGCCTCTAACTCATCTTTGGTTTGGGGTTTTGCCTAGGAAAAAAGAAAACCCTTCTTTGACTTTACTTGTGAGGAAGTTTTGCTGCTTAGCATAGTCTCATTTCATCAGGCAATTCTTATTCAAAGATACGATCACAAATAGAGATATAATTTTCATCATCATTTTCATCATGGTCTGTGGGGAGGGACCATATGAAGTATTGCAGTAGAGTTATGGACAATGTATGGACCGGTGATGAAAGTAGAGTAAAGGTTGCAGTCCTCGGGGTTAAGATTTCCTGCAAAGGCACAGCAGCTGCTAGGATAATATTGACTGAGGAATGAGCCTTGGAAAATGTCGTTGCCTCTTTCACAAATAGAGGAATTCAAACAGGCTAGAGAAAGAAATCCAGTAAGCAAGGGGATATCAAGATACTTCCATTTTATATTTCTTCTTAAAGCATTGCGAGGTGAAGACCAGACACCTTTTTTTTCATATATTTTTTATTGTAATTAATAGAAGGGTTACATGATATTTGCCAGATAGAAGGTGCATTAATTCACATACATTGATACCCTTTCACATGTCTTGGTCCCCATTTCCCTTCCCCAGACACCTTTAAAATGCATGCTTTTGTTTAATATGGTATGCTGTGCACTCTACACAATGTGACATCATACGTTGATTATTTTTTGTCGGTCGTGGAACTTGAACTCTGGGCCTAAGCGCTGTCTCTGAGCTCTTCAGCCCAAGGCTAGCACTCTACCACTTGACCTGTGGTGCCATGCCCTGTTTTCTGGTGGTTAATTGGAAAGAAGAGTCTCATGGACCTTTGTGCCTGGGCTGGCTTTGAATAGCAATCCTCAGATCTCAGCCTTCTGAGTATCTAGGATTACAGGTGTGAGCCATGGGCACCTGGCTCATTCATAGATTTTTCTAATCACCTTTAGTATTAATACCTCTTTAGTATCTGTTCAAGTCCTCCAGAACAGTGTTATGGGAGGTGCCTCTCCATTCCATGTTATCTGTCACTGGGTCCTCCATCTAGTCTTTGATAAATGGCATTGAATCATTGGTGAACATTGGTCTTTAATAATATTCTAAGATTTAAAAAAGATTGATTTGTAGTCCATATAACAGTAAATTTTGTAAGGTAGCATAGCAGTAGCGATTAATTTAATTGGCTTTTGAGTAAAAGTGACTTAAATGCCAGACCTGCCTTTTAACGCTATGGAATCGAGTGGTTCGCTTAGTCTCTTGAAAGTTTTCCTTGAACGAGGAAGGTTGTAGGCACCCAAGTATATTTACTTTCATTCTCTTTGGACCTAGACCATCAATTTCTACACGTATGCTTATTGCTGTTAAACTGGATGTCATGTTGCAAAGCGTCTTAGCCTGCTCATGGACAGTCCCTGTGTTCAAACTTGGACTCTGACACCAGCTTGACTATTACCTTTGACAAGTTAGTTAATGAATTCCTCTGTATCTCTAAAATGTAGACAGTTATTGGTCTTATCTTGTAAGAGTGTTTTAAAGATAAAATGAACCCATAGCTGTGACGTCTAGGACATGGAACATTTAATGGCCCCCACAGCTCTCTTGGTTACAGTACAATGTAATTTTCAGAAAGCTGAGCATCTCATGACTCTTACAAACATTTTCATCAAGTCAAAAACAATTCCCATGCAACTAGGGGATGAAAGTGTGTCCAAGTTGTTTAACTCCTTAACAAGGGAAGCAGCAAGATGCTACAACTGTAAATAGCAAGATGGCAAATCAATATTGGAGGGTAAAGGTGTTGTTAGACATTTTAAAATGATAGAATTGAAATTTAGCTTAGATCTAAAACGGATGAATGTCTATGTGTAGGGACAGGACATAAAAATTGGGAGAAAGTGAAGGAAGGGATGACATTTTCTGAGAAAAAAATGTACTCATTACCCAATTTATGTAAGTGTAACTCCTCTGTATATCACCTTTATAAGAATAATAGAACAAATATTTAAAAAGAGAAAGTTCTAGAAAATGTAATACAGAAGAATGTCCCACTGGATTTTCAGAAAATCCTTAATTTTTGTGTTATCTACAGAAAATGTATATTTCTCCTGATCAAAAATCTACAGGTCACCTTAAAAGTCTGGACCCTAATTACTCATAGACATCAGTATCAAACACAGGTAGAGTCTCCCTTGGAATTAAATATTTCTTGGGAGTATGTCTGTTAACCAATGTCCTTTTATGCATTTCTTTGTTCTAAGTTTTAAACGGATTTTTTTAGACTGTTACCATCATTCGATTTCAAATCCATTTTCATCTATAGTATTTATTTCATTCACAATTACCTCTTACTTTTGAAATGCTTAAATGTGTGCCAATCATTGAGCTGAGTTCAGAGCCACAGAAAACAGATCCTAGTGCATTCCTAATTCTACAGAAGACAGGGCAAAGACTTAGACAAAATGTTTATGTATTTGTGGAGGCTAGATTAAGAGTGGTTTGTCTTGTCTATCTGCAAATCTGAGCTCTGGCCACCTCTAGGGTAGCTTCTGAATGAAGGCTTGTCTGCCCCTGCTATGGTGTATAGTTGTGAGGGCACAGAACTGAATTACTTTTGTTAGCATCATTACACACAGTGTAATTTCCACTGACTGTATGTATTGTTATTGCTGAATCATACTATATATCCTTTAATTTTATTCATCTTACATAAGAGCCTTAGTAGTACTGAACAATCTCAAATAACAGGACTGAAGTTCCATCAAGACCATTTTGCAAATTCAGTACCTATAGGTAGGCAAGATCTGAGCCACGCCATTCATAAAAGCTGAATAGGTGACTTTGGAACCATAATGAAAGGCAAGGCAGATACAGAAGCATCCAGAATAAACAGCAAAAGTAACACCCAACATGGTTCCCTTTCTTTTTCTTTTTTAAAACTGCTTCTTGTTGTTTGTATTGTTATGGTAAAGATAACGTACAGAGGGCACAGGCAATGAGTACATTTCTTTTTAGCAGTTTTACCTCTTCCCTCTTTCCTGCCCCTCCACAACTTCTCTCTCTCCTCCCTCACTCCCTTATAAGATTATTTCCAACATAGGTCAAACTCCCAGCCCCAAATTCAGATATTCTTGACAGTCTCATAGATAGGAGTTTTAACTTGTCCATGGACAGTATTCTTTCTTGAGGTCAGCTGATAACAGGGGACTTGTGACCTCAGCTGATATAAATACACAGGCAATATGAGATTCATCAAGAACCAGGATTACTTGCCACTTATCTTTTATCCAATCCTCCAGAAAAAGGAGCTGGGATTCACAGAGGAGACATTTCTATGGGTCCCAAATAGATACTTAAATCAATGGCTCAAAGAGAAATCATCTATACAATCCAGGATCTTATGGCTCGTCAGAGATTATTATGAGTTGTTGGAATTTGTGGCCTTACTAATTCCATTTCAGCCATCTTCAGCATGCTGTATTGGTAGACAGTTTTTATTGCTTATGTTTAATTGCGGTGCATTTTTTCTGGTGTACTTGGCTAGTTACTTATTGATGGTTATTGTGATAGTCTGCTGTAAGCTTATTGGTTCACAGAAGATAATTTTTATATCGCCTGTTAGTCACACATATGTAACAATTTTAATGTATTTTTCAATATAGACTCATAATTTCTTACATTTATTTCCACATCTAAAGGTATAAAAGATGTAAACTACTCTATCTTATCTTGTAAAATAAGACTAGTAGATACAATTTGGTTCCATTCTCTGATTCTTCTGCTTTATTTTAAAACAAACAAGAAGGACATTGTTTGGCTTGGCCTAAAATTTTCATACAGCAAGATGCACAGATCTTACATGTATTATGACAAATGTTCATACTAGTGTGACCAACTCCAACTTAGAAAAGAGTTCTATCTTTCCAGAGATGGCTCCTGCTCCCCTCCCCCTTTAGCTAGACTCTTTCCCCCCTAAATCCTCAGCTGTTTGAATTGGGATTATTATACAATATACTTTTGTCTGTTCTTGAATGCATATGTATAGAAATGGAATAATTCAGTCTGTAATCTTTCATATCTGTTTACTCTGGCCCTGTGTCATTCTTTTCAGATTCCTCTGTGATTTCCCTGCTTTCTGGACCCATTCAGTATTGTTTCTTCAAATATACGCTATTGCCAAGGCTTTACCTGAGGCCTACTACTGCGCCAGGGTGCAGAAATTCTCTAAAATTCTCAGTACCAGGGATTGAACTCAGGGCCTTACACTCTCTCCCATTTGTGCTCCACTACTTGAGCCACACACCTCTAATCTGCCATTTTGCTAGTTCATTGGAGATAGACTTTTTATTTTATTTTGTATTTTGCTTGGGCTAGCTTTGAACCTTGATCCTCTGGTCTTTAGCCTCCTGAGAGGCTGGGACTGCAGGTAGGAACCCTGGCACTTTGTTTTAACTTTTTTCTTTTTTGTTTTTGTTTGTTTTCATTTTTTTTCTTTTCTTTTTTCTCTTATTCTTGTCTTGGGACTTGAACTCTGAATTTGGGAACTGTCCCTGAGCCTCTTTGTCCTCAAAGCTAGCGCTGTACCATTTGAGCTACAACACCACTTCAGGCTTTTTTTTTTTTTTAAGTAGTTTATTGGGAATAAAGTCTCTTGGACTTTCTTGCTTGGGCTGGCTTTAAACCATGATCCTCAAGATCTCAGCCTCCTGAGTAGTTAGGATTACTGGTTTGAGCCACTGGTGCCTGGCTTTTTTTTTTTTTTCTTACGAATTGTCTTTTTTCTAGTATTCACTGTCTGTCTTTGCCTGAGTCCAGTGTCTCACGTGCTATTATTTCACGTGTTGTTGTTCTTCCTCTGGCAACATCAATTATAGATCCATTTTCTCCCATTCAAACTACTTGCAAGTAGAAGTCAGTGTTTTTCCTCCTATCTCACTTCATCTTTACACAAAGAGATTAGAAGAAAGAAGAGGAGTGTGAGGGGGGTTAGAGGGAGTTACCCATAATATGTTGTACTTCTCAAGGATAATTTGAGGCTTTCTATGGGTACCAAAGAATGCCTGGATATGTTGGATATGTAGAATATTTTGAGACCCAGTTTATTTACTTATTGCAATAACTTCATTTCAGTTATAGACTTTCTAGTATTGAAGAGTCTTTTGCATCCAAAGACAATGCTGTGAGAAGCTGGACTGTGCTAGCTAAATATCTACAACTATATCTCCATCAAGCGTTTCTTCATCTGAGTTTGTTATGAAGTCCCCATTGCTTTTCCCCTTCTAGTCCTCTGAAAACGCTTGATTATACTCAGTGGGTGCAAAGTTAGATTTGGCTTGTGTAGCTTGCCATTCTTATTATTTTCTTTACTCAGAATTATAGTTTGTTATTTTCACCTAACTTTATCCTGTGGATCTTTGCCACCTGATCCATGTGTCTTTGCCAAATGGAATTAGGAAATGTTTTCAAACAAAGAATTCAGTGAGATCAGGAAAATGGAGATGTTTTCATGCCAGGTAGTGTTTTTATCATTGATTCTCCTGATTTTGATCTCCAGGCACACACACAGAGTTTTGCTGCATTATCTAACACAAAAAAGAAAGAAAGAAAAATGAAAATAATAGACCTATTCATTCTTTTAATATTAGCTGAGTGTTTTGAAAATAAGATTATGAAATCCACTGTTAAAACTATAAAAATTCACATAAATTCACATAAAAAACCTATTAAAAAGACTATACTCCATCAGTTATAAGTATGACCTTATTTAGGACATGTTTAATGTCAAGCACAAAATATTCAATATACATTTATTAAATGTGTAACTGGGCCTTGCATATTTTCAAGGTCTGAGTTATACAAAGGTTCTAGTGTTCTTTTCAGGACAGGAATCAGATTTCTACCTGGCCTAGGCATTCTCTTCCTAGTAGGAGCATATTAAGCATACAAGAGTCATAATGAACATTCCAATATATAATTTTCTTCTTTTTCAGGTGGAAAATGGAAATGCCAAGATATTTTCTTTTTTCTTTTCTTTTTTTTCTTTCTCACCCTTTTTTCTTCTTAGAGTAAACCTGGAGGTCTCTGAGCAGCTATACATGGCACAATTGTATACAAGTATTTGTAGTGTATAGATTCTTTTCAAAGAGCCATTGTGATTTATTTCACATGATGAGATTTCCAGTAATGGTCTAATCCTCTAGAAATCTACTGAGAACAGTAGAACTCTTATATCTGAACATCATTCATGAATTGTCCTTGATTTTTATGTTGACCAAACCAGTACTATACAATTGAGATTGTTATGTGCACTTCTGACTGAAAAATAAATCACCAACATTGCTGGATGTGTTGTACACCTTATTTTTGTATCTCTCCAGGACAATTCTGTCAATCCTAGTGAAGTCTCTGTAAAATCTCAAGAGAAATGATAGGAAACAATTACAGCTGAGTTCAAGGTAGTATTCCAATTATTCTAATATATTTTCTGGATGCCAATCATCAGTTAATCTAAAATTTCAGTTTTATTCAGGTGGCCTTACAAAAAATAAAACTAAACAGGCTTATATCAATTTCAACAAGTATAAGTGCATATATAAATATTATAAATGAATGCACATTTATTTTAGGATGTTTTCCCCAATTCTTTTAAACTAACTTTTCTCTCCAAGTGTCCATTTGTCTGTTTTACCAAATCAGATGTGATTATTTAATTGCATCTCAGTGGAAGATCAGATATTTCTGTCATTGTGAATATAATATCTACTTGAGTTATGGATTCATTATTTATTTACCTTTGAGGACATCTGGAAGAAAGTCTCTTTATCCTATTTGAATTCTAAGTATGTGCATTAAAATTTTACCTCAGAAAAGGACTTAGGCTAGGTGCCATGACTCAGAAGCTGAGATCTGCAGATTGAAGCTAGCCTAGGCCAGAAAAGTTTGTGAGACTTTGATCTCCAATTAAGTGCAATGAAGCCAGAAGTGGAGCTGGATCTCACGTGCTAATCTTGAGCAAAAATACGCAGGGACATCACCTAGATCCTGAGTTCAAACTCCAGGATTACCTCCTCCCTCCAAAAGAAAAAAGAAAAAAAGAAAGGAAAAAGAAAAATCTAAAGGAGGCATAAACTAGGATTTGATATGCCTTGAGAATAAGCTTTTTTTCTCTTGTTCATACCTTCAAATTGTCATGTGGCTTCTTTATACAGTCATGCCAGTGTTGTCCATTTAAGCCCAGGGACCTGAAAAGACCTGGACAAAAAGGTCTGCAAATCTACTATGTGTCATGTATCTGTTCTTCCTACATCAATCAAAGTCCTAATGACAGAGCAAGCATAAAAGAATGTAATAAAACAAGTGAGTTATAGCTACTTTATTCCGATCCCCCAACACCCCACATGAATTTTCAACATCTAACTTTTTAAATTTGCATTTGGATTAATTTAGCATATTTTCCTATTATACAAAGCTTAATGCACAATAAACATAGTGCTTGCACAGTGATTTCTCAGTGTGGGGCAGCATTTTGCATTTAGTTGTATTTGGTTTCCTAGGTAATATGTGACCATGGTTATATTTCCTCAGGCTTCATCTCTTGTCACATGGAATATTCTAGTGCCAGTTTCTGCAGACGGCTAGCAAAGCAAGGAAGGAATGTATTGCTTGGAAGTGATGGTGGTTATAGTCAGAATGACTGTCCTGCTGTTTCCGCTGGCAGTCTGAGCATCGCATTGTTGGTCTTCATTCATCTATTTCTGAATATACCATTTTTCAATTCTTTGCTTATGAACTGTCACTGGCCTCCTCCCAGTACAGTGCAAACCCAGCACTTGACTTTCAAGGTCTTCGAAACCCATGACACTCTTAACGCTTCAATGGTGTGTCTTTTAATATTAATAGCTTCCTCTGTCTTCTGATAAGACCAGCTTTCTTGCTGTTACCAAGATGCTCTGCAGTCCTTCTGCCTCTCCCTTTCCGTCATGCAGCTCTTTCTCCCGAATGACCTCTCCTCTGGGTCTCTGGAGTGAGGGATTGGGCCACTCATGTCCTGTGTCCTCCTCCCCAAATCCCATCTCGTTTCTATTCAGAAATGGAGTCCATAAGGTCCTGAAAAGTAAAGGTTGAGTTTAAATGCAGGCTCTTTTCCTTCTTCTTATGTGGTCTTTGCTAGGTGGTATAATACATCCACACAATACAAGTTTGTAACAGTGTCCAGAGCCTCAGAAATCATGAATGCAAAAACAGAATGTTGGATACAGAAAAAAAGGGTTTTTTGTGAGATGCCAGGTAGCAGTTAACAATGCAAATATAAAACTTTATTCAAAGAAAAAAATGCCACCAACAAATAGTAAGGAGCAATTCCCACTTCTGTATTTTTACCTTGTTCCTGGAGACATAATTTTCCTGTATTCTGATTGCTCATTTCTTCTAAAGTTGAGATTAATTTTTTTGTGAGTATGGGTATGGGTGGAAGCATTGATGGATTATTCAAATCACACAGACATTCTGTATTTCCACTGTTAAAAAAAGAAAATTCCTGGACTGGAATCATAGGCTAGTGGTAGAGAGCTTAATGTAGCATGCATGAAACCCTGGGTTGATTCCCTGTTACTACATAGAGAGAAAAAAGCTGGAAGTGGTGTTGTGGCTCAAGTGGTAGAACCCTAGCCTGGAGAAATCCCAAGGACAGTGTCCAGTCCCTGAATTCAAGACCTAGGACTGGACACACCAAAACACACACAAAAAAGTCCTGATTATGAGTCTGTATAATTGAGCCAAAATCCTAAGTAGGTTTGGGGGTTTATAGTATCTTTCATATGTTTCCTGATCTTTTGTGAGTCATGGGGTGCCGGGGCCAGCCGGCAGCAAACCAGGGTTCGCAGATTGGGGTTCCTGAAATAGGGGGCAAGGACTAGGAAGAAATAGAAGAGAGACAGACACACCGGGTCCGGGATGTCTGCAGTCCAGGTAAAGACTGCCGCGTTTATTTTCCATTTCAGCTTCTTCCCTCCTTGAGACCCAGGGAACTTCCAGGTGTTACGTTCATATGGTAAATCTCAGGTCATTTAAACAGAATAAGGCCAGAAAACAATAAGACAATAAAGCCATTGTCTGATGCAAATCAAGGTACAGTTTGATTCCACTCTGGCTCCCAACAATGGGGCTGAGCTCTTCAGCTCAAGGCTACTGCCCTATCTGGGCCTGGTTGTTGTTCCTGAGCTCTTCAGCTCAAGGCTACCACCCTATCACTTGTGCCACTTCCCACTATCCGTTTTCTAGAAGTTAATTGGAGATAAGAGTGCCTTATCTTTAGTGCCTCAGCTGGCTTTGAACCATGATCCTCAGATCTCAGCCTTCTGAGTAGCTAGGATTACAGGCCTGAGCCCAGCTTTTGTTTCCTGGTCTTTTATAAGCTGATGCAGAACTTCTACAGGCCTTCAGGAGCATTTTGAGAGACGCTGGTACCTTCAGGAACACTATTCATTGTTGCCTAGCCTTAAGAAAATTTACTGGCCAGTGAGATTTTTTTGTGGTCCTTACCGGCAATAACAAGGGAATAAAAAACATCATAATGTCTGTAGCTTCTGTTATTTCCAGAAATCTTCATGTATAGTCTTAATTGTATCAATATGGATTATTTACAGAGGATAATTTTGTAGTCACCTCGCTCCAGACTCTACGGCCAGGTCAGACCAGGCCGTGTTCAATACTGATCTGCTTTAACTTTAACCATGGTATCAGGGTCTGTAAGCCTTATAGCTAGCCTTTTATTCTCTATTCAAAGTAAACATCTACACTGGGAGGGGGGAACAAAGAACTGTGGGGTTTCTGGATTATTATCTGAATGGCTTAATGTGCTAATTATTGCCTGTCTTGGGAAGATGGCTGCATATTGATCTCCAGTGGAGTTTGACTGAATAAGAAGCTCTGTCTCAGGAACATTATTATCTCTCTTGTACCCAGGATTTCTCCATAATGGGCTGGACTGTGAACACTGGAGGATCAGACCAAAATCTTAATCATGGTGATTTTGTAATCAGCCCGACAAGCAGAAGTCTGCTAGCTCCTTGGAACCTATGAAGTCTTTGAGGAAAGGAAATAAGATGACTAGAGTTGCTTACTGTGTAGGAGTGGGATTGCCAGAGGTAATGTGAAGGGAAAAATTCAGCCACTGTAAGAACTCTCACATCTGTTCCACTAGAAATCACACTATAATCTTATACTTCTTTATAATTTTATAAATTCTTTGTCATAAATACATAGACTACTATGTACTGTTTGAATCATAACAAAAAGAGGTATTGGTATTTGCATGGGTACTTCTTTTTCCCTCTCTAACTTTAGAAAATAATCCTAAGGCTGGAAGGATGACTGAAGTGGTAGGGCACCTGAGAAAGAGCATGGAGAGTCAGATACTCATCTAGTTTAAGTCCTGGTCGCAGACAAAAACTAATTCTTTATGTTCTGGGTTTTTTTGTCTTTTCTTTTTTGGCACTGGGGATCGAACCCAGGACATTGCACTTGCTAGGCAAGCGCTTTGCCACTGAGCTACATTCCAACACTAATCCTTTATTTTTAACCCTAAAAATCAGCACAATAAAAAGTATAACCAGATCATCTGAAGTTGATAATGGAGGAGATTCTTCACAATGTTTTTCAACATTTTAATTTGCTATCTGCCTCTGTATAGTATAGATTTCATTCTTTAAGTTGTGATAGACTCTCTATCTCTCAGTCTTACGCTTTCATAATTTTTCTGCCATTTCCTCCAGCTATTGTAAGAGCCCCCTGAAAGGCTTCCTGATCTCACCCATTCTCATCGAATTATGTTATGTTCAGGGGCTTTGCCAGGCTTTGTATTTTCAGTCTTGAAACATGAATGTGGTGATGTCTGCTTGAAAGACTTAACAATCAGACTCCCATGCAAAAATCTCCTTTGGAGATTTTTTTTTTTAATTCACTATCTCAGATATTTGGTTTTAGTGATCAGAAAAGGATATATATTCAGTACCTTTTTAATCTTTCATGTGTTTATCAACAAATGAAACATTCATAATATTCCAATTTCTACTTAAAGTGCTGGTTATACCAGGATGAACGAGTTAGTGCAATTAATTTATGGAATTCAGAATTCACAGTGAGCTAGGATAATTAACAAGTTTGTTTAATGGGCAGTGCTACCTTCCAGAATCATTTAGTAAGAAAAGAGCATGAAAGTCACTCTTTGCTGTGATAAGCAATACATAAGGAAAAGAATCACAGAGTCCTGAATCAAATTAGAAAGACACATCACCCTAGAGGTGAATATATTATATCAACAAACAGATATACACACACCAGAAATACTCATCTAAAGGACCCACGGAGAGATAAAAGTGATAAGGAGAGGGCCTGGAGTTGAGCCTAGTGGTAGAGTGCTTGCCTAGCATGCACGAGGACCTGGTTTCAATTCCTTGGTACCACATACATAGAAAAAAAAGCCAGAAGTGGTGCTGAGGCTCAAGTGGTAGAGCTCTAGCCTTGAGAAAATCCAAGGACAGTGCTCAGGCCCTGAGTTCATGGCCCAGGACTGGCAAAAAAAACCAAAAAGTGATAAGGAGAGGTTTAAAGACCACTTGAAGAAAAGATTTTTTCCTGCAAGTATGACAGGGAATCATAGAGGAGTTGAAATG
This sequence comes from Megascapheus bottae, assembly GCF_031878675.1. Taxonomy (NCBI): domain Eukaryota; kingdom Metazoa; phylum Chordata; class Mammalia; order Rodentia; family Geomyidae; genus Megascapheus; species Megascapheus bottae. Next base: position 15,520,230 of record NC_143522.1, read on the forward strand.
AAACATTACGTTTGAAGGAAATCCCAGAAAGTCTCAATGACATCATGTAGAAAATGGAACTGTTTAAACATGAATGTGCCTTTAAAGGCAAAGAAATTGGAGGACTTGGGTCATGTAGTACCTACTGGGCCCATGACAAGCAGAGAATAAGTCAGGAATCAAGAATCGTGGTTCACATACCTAAGACGCCAAAGGTGTTCTTTCCAGACGCAGTTTCGTGTCTCTTCATGTCTTTTGTCTTCCTCTCTCTGTGTCTCTTTGTCTGTCTCTGTCTCTCTGACAAATCTTATTACCTAGCCCAGGCAGGCCACAATAAGCTCTTCTGAATGCTGGGGTGACAGGCATGCACTACTATGCCACCAAATATTTTATTTTGTTTTAATTGTAGGCTTTCACGTACAATGACCTGAATAACCAAGGCAGCTGTTTGGCCTACACTTGTAACATAGTCTAGCAATTCTTTTCAGGCTATGCACATTAAAACGTGGAGCTCTGGTTTTCTACTACACATTGCTTCTATTGGTTGTCTTGGGCTGTCTTTTCTATCATCTGTGAGTATTGAAGAGAAAGCTTCAGTGTCTAGTAATATTGGTGATGTTGTATACAGTAGACACACTTCAAAGACCTGGGTTATCTTTTGCATTTTGTTTAGAGGACAAGAGAAAAGATAATGCTGTGATGATAGCAGTAAGTGGGAAAAACTTAGAGGTCATCTCCCATCCCTGAAAAGGGAGGTAAGAAAGAGGTGAGCTAATATGTACCTCTGTGTTAATCCTATGATTTTCTGGTTTTTAAAGTTTAGGCTCTGTTAGTTGTCTAAAGGGGGACAAGGCAAGGTGACTCATATTTCTGTGATCATCTTCTACCCATTTTGGCAAATAAGCACTACCTCTGCTTTTTAAAGTTGCATCCACATTTGAAAGTATTATCCCACATTTTAGGGGCTTAAGATGAAAGAAAATAAAACTACCTCTGAGAAGCTATGAGATTTTAGTCTATGACTCAATGTGATAAATATTGTCACATAAAAATAAATGTAATATAAAAAGCAGTAATTTGCTACTTTTTTCAAAGGTCCAACTTGATTTATAATTGTGTCCAACTTTAAGTGTAGAAAAGCACAAAAATAATAGATATCTTGTTCTTGCACTCAGTGTAAATATTTACTGGGTGCTGTAATTTACTTAGTCACTATTTTGTAAAAGCTTTTATCAATTATTAAATGCATGCAAATATGTCCAGTGTGTTCACATATTTAAAATATAAAAAGAACAAAATGAATATTCATGCCCCTTCTACTCATGTTAAGAAATATGATGGGGGGGTTAACCAGAGTTAAATGTATGACTTTATATATGCGAAACACATTTTACCACCAACCTCAGATTCCATCTTTATTAAGATACTCACAGTTATTATAGACTTGGCAATTAAAACCTTTTCATTTCTTTCTCTTTTTTTTTTTGCCAGTCCTGGGCTTGTCCTCAGGGCCTGAGCACTGTCCTTGGGTTCTTCTTCTCAAGTTTAGAGCTCTACCACTTGAGCCTCAGCACCATTTCTGGCTTTTTTCTATGTATGTGGTACCGGGGAATCGAACCTGGGTTTTCGTGCATGCTAGGCAAGCATGCTACCACTAAGCTAAACTCCCAGCCCATATCCTTTTCATTTCTTCCAATCAAAAATTAGTAATAGGTTTTTGCATTCGCATGACTGCATTGAATCTGCACATTTTTCTGTTACTGTCCTACTTAGAGCTGCATATCGGCGTGTAAGAGATTTATCTGATTTTACCTTATTCTTGGGAAAACCACTTTTTCACTCTCTATATTGTGAGCACATGTTCTGTAAGATGCTTTCATAGAAACATTTTCCTCTTCATGAGACACAGGAAGCAATTGTCGGTGTCTGGATTAGCAACATTGTTGAGGATATTACCTTTGAGAGTCACATGGACCAGGAAAGGCATAAATAGCAATCTGGAATGCACATCTGGATGGAAGACATTGCCTTGTTGGTTGTGCTTACAGAAAATCCAAGAAATGGAGCCATAGTAATTTGCTAGTGATGATTCAGAGTCAATGTGATAGTAAAACTCAGCGATTCATTTTCTTTCATGATAAAAATATATAGTCAGATGGAGATGGGGAAGGGCACTCTTGAAGAGGACAGTATGGAGGTTCTTTGTAGGGGAACTTGCTCGAATTCTAGAGCGCAGATCAAAGATCATTTATCATGATCAAATAGAAGTAGCTCATATCATCCATCTCGAGTGAGGGATAATAGTATATCCTCAGTCCTTTGGCCCATTTTTGTTGCCATAACTAAAATTCACTTTATGAACAGAAGCACAGATTGAGGTTATTAAATCAAGATACACGAGAATCATTCAGTCTTTCTTGCTCCTGTTCTCTTGTGTGGATAATTTTCACAGACAGGTGACCAGTTCAACCATCTGTCTCTTTATTATACATGCCTGTGGTAAGTCGGCTCCCTTTGTCCTTGAAGTTAAATCTAAGCTGCTTGAAGGGAGTCTGATAAAGACCAGAAAATGCAGTGCAACTACGTGATATTCCTATTATCATTTCTTTTCATTTGTGCCAGTACTGGAGCTTGAACTCAGGGCCTCTTACTCTTGCTGAACTCTTTTGCTTAAGGCTTATGCTCTATCTTTTGAACCATCCCTCCACACACCACCTTTTGCTGGTTAATTGAAAGGAAGCATCTCTTGGATGTGTCTTCCTAGGCTGACTTTAAACTGCAAGCCTCAGATCTCAGCCTCCTGTGTACTTAGTATTACAGATTTGAGTCCCTAAGTGCCTGTCTGTCACATTTTCTTTTGAGGGATATGGAGAATGAACCTTTTCTTTTTCCATTCAAATATCTTGATTTCTTAGAGGCACACATATCATTAAAATCCAACAATGATTCTGAGTATTGGGAGATTCAGAGAATAAAAATGAAGCTCTAAGAATGAATGTTATTAGCACCATCAACATTTTGCTCGATCCATTTTCAAGATTTATTTTTAGGCTAGGGTATATTAGATGGTGTTACTGTGTCAGAGTAGCCTCTAACTTCAATTGAATAAATGAGATCAAAATAGTGCATCTGCCCAGCATGATGACCTGGTTACTTTTCTTTCTTACCTTTCTATGTTAGATCGTTGATCAGGCTGGTTACATAAAATCTGTATCCACCATCCAACCACCCAGCCACCCAGCCAGCCAATCACCCTTTAGGTTATATCCCTACTTTCTGTGTGAAGTCCCTGTAGCCCCAATAGGAGAGTAACTCATTCCTAGACTGATGACAATATTTCCAAGGTTGTTTGCTGAAATATACCAGATGACTAAAAAATTAAGCAATTAACCAAAGGGACGCTATCCATCTTAATGGAATTGCATTCCCTTGCTTTCATTTTGCATTACTGAAACTATTAGGAATTGAGAATATAAAGTAATAACATAATAGCAAGACTTTATAAGGGCTGTTGGTGGGCAGTTTTTTAAAAATTTTTTTCTGCATATATAATGGCTTACTTCTATTTTTGTGTTGATTTCTGTAACAGTCTTTCAACTGATTATTACCACTGCTCCAGCAAGTAGATATTATTATTGCCTTTAGTCAAGCTGAGATGTAGTAAGAGAACTATCGATCCATAAGCCACAAAACTAGCAGATAGGAATCCTCGATTCTAATCACTGAGATTTGTCTGCGACAAGAACCTATTCTCTCAGTTCTCTGCCATATTGTCTTTGCATATGCCAGGGCACAAAATAGAATTCTTACCATGCTACCTTCCAGACAGGGATCAGACAGAGCCCAGAGAAGGTCAAGAAGGCCAGGAGCTCTGGTCACAGCAATTCTGGTTGCTCTAAGAGGATACTTGGCAAACAAGCAATGCTTCCAGATGGTGTGGAACCCACGCGTCTCTATTTACGTAGAGGCCCCAAGTGTTTGTGTTAACATGTTTGGGAGATAATAAAAGAAGTTGTTGTTTGTTCTTTCTTTGTAAGTCTGCAATTAATTTTTAGCATAAAGTTAAAAGGGGGAATGTGTAAATTCACTAGACACCGAGAGTCTGGAGATCCAAGGAAATATCTGTTGGATTGAAAAAAGATCCTTTCAAACGTCATTGTTTTCTATATGACCACTAGGTGGTGCTTTGGTCTTGCAGGTCAATTTTAATGGGCTGGAGATATATATATATATATATATATATATATTTTTTTTTTTTCCCCCTGCTTAGTTACTGGTTCAGGGGAAAAAAGCCCAATTCAAGGCTAATTAAGAGTAGAGGTCTGGTTGGGATTGTTCAATTTGATTTTTTTCCATCATGTAATCCCCCTTTAAAACTAATAATTATCTAAAAAAAATTGGGACATTCATTTCAACTTTTTTCCCCTAAATGATACTCACTCATTTCAGAAGAGAACATCAATAGTTTGAGCACAGCCAAGTTATCTCATCAACATGTTATTGCAACAGACTGCACTTGGAATAAATCCTCCTACACAGAGAGGGCTGGTCATAGGAAGTGAGGCGACTGAGCTCAACTGAGTTTGTCATTTGAATGTCCACTGTGAGCGCCATACTACAAGATTATCCTGTGACTTATACAGTAGTTTAACATGTACTGTTCTTCTTTACATATCAATATCAGTGGAGACCAAAGAAGATTTCAACTCTTAGACATAGAAGAAGAATTTGCATCAATATAAATTCTGTAAAACTTATCATGGATACCACATTCTTCTATTTCCATATGTGAACTTCATTTGTTGACAAGTTCCTATCAGCATGGAGTAAATTTCTGAGATGAGAATCTGAGGCAGTAGTGGGTGATAACAACAGAAATCTTCCCCAAATAGCTTAGCTGTAAAATAATATTTAGATACTCACTTCTGGCTATCTACAATGAGCTGAGCAGGGCGCTAAGGCATAGGGATGATGAGGTAGAATATAGATAGATTCTATTCCTCAGAAGCCTGAAGTGTAGTGGCAAAGGCTTAGAGACAGCTGGGCATCTGTCCAATGGACTGTGGACTGGAAGAAGAAGCAGTAGCATGGGCAATTTTTAGTTAAAATGAAAAGGCTCTAAGCCATAGGAAAAGGGATTCTGGAAGGATGGCTAGATAGGCATGTGTAAAAAGGGAATCAAGTAAGAAAAGGCATTGAGATCCATGGATGGTATGCAAAATTGCAGGAATCCATCAGTACGGAGTATAAAATTGTTTATGCTAAGAGGAGTTGGGAATTGAGGGCACAGGTGTCTAGAATCAAACTTTTGAGTACCAGGTCTTTTAAAGCTATAGGAGAGGGATTGAGAATGGCTCTCATGTGCTCCTCATGTAACCTTGTAGACATATGTCATTCACACCCTCATTTTGCAGATGACCTAAGAGGACTCATGTGTTATCCCAGGGGATACTCTAGACCCGGAGCCTGTGCAGTCAGACCATTTGTTGTATGTAGTCTTTCTCCCCCAGGGAATTTGAAAGCTTCATTCTCCTGAAGATTTTTCAGGCTACTGAGGAATATATTTTGCCAAGCCAGATGAGCTCCTTGGCTTACCCATTAAATATTGTTTGTGATTATTTTTAATATTGATACCTCTCTTTTATAGTCTAGACTATGGGCAGAGAGGTCTTGTACACAGTTTAGTTCTGTTCATACCTCTACAGGTAGCCTTTACTAAGTATATATATTTTTTCTTTCTCTTTCTCTTGTTTTTTTTTTTTTTTTTTTTTTTTTTTTTTGGTTATAGGCTTGAACTCTGTCCAGCTACTGCTCTGTCATTTGACCCACAGTGCCATTTCTGGTTTTCTGGTGGTTAATTAGAGATAAGAGTCTCATGACTGGTGCCCAGGCTGGCTTTGCACTGTGATCCTCAGATCTCAGCCTCCTGAAGTAGCTGGGATTACAGATATGAGCCACCAGCTCCTGGCTGCTAAGTATATTTCTTCCAGCATTTGCAAGAAGAAATGTATAATAATGTTTGGGGGTTTTTTTGGGCACAGATTCTGAATCCTACCTTCTCTGCCTGTCTCATTGTATTTGGAGGTAGAGGACAACATGGCCTTGGAGGTGTTCATGGAATTGCTAGAGGGAGGGAAAGGTGATGGTGAAAATTTAGCTCAGGAACTTTTCAGCTTTGCTTGGATAAAATTCACTTAATAAGAACTTTCAAATATCCTGGAAGGAAATTTCCTACAAACGAAAGGCTCTTAAATTGTTTTGAAGATCTATCAATGCCTGAGAATTTCCCCCAAATTAAAATGCTATTTTAAAGCAAGTTTCTAACATTTGTCTGTATGCATGCATACAATTATGTTTTACCTCTCACTTCTTGGGATTGCATTGTGAATTTATTCTTGGTGAGTCTATCCCCAGTTTCCTGTGCTTTGTTAGGGAGACCTGTGAAGCAGACCAGTTGTATGCCTGTTTCTCTCTGTTCCAAAGGTTCTTATATACAAGGTTGATACAGTATTCAGTACCTGCTACCACAAAAACAAAATCCTAGGTAACAGCCCACTTCACTTTCTGTGGGCAGGCAGTTCTTTCAAAGTGGTCATTAACTTATTCCAAAGGAGCTTTGTCTTTGAAAAGCTAAATGCTTTTCTATTCACATTAGATTTTACCCAGCACCTTGTTGATTACAAAATGCTAAACCAGAGTCTAAATCTTAAATGGAGTTTGCTTTTCCCTTAGCGGTTACAGAATTTACTTCATTTCCAAATCAATATTGTGTAGACGATCAACCTCATGACAGTCTATTGTTAACCTCCTTGTATAATATATATCTCTCTGAAGGAAATGATGTTTTGTTATTGTTGGTTTGGTTATTTTGTATTATATGGACACTAGGACTTGAACTGAGGGACTTCAAACTGCCAGCTTTTTGGATAAAGACTAGCATTCTTACCACTTGCTTCATTTGTGGTTAACTGGACTTTCCTGTCTAGGCTAGCTTTGAACTATGGTCCTCAGATCTCAACCTCCTGTAGATCAGAAGCATGAGCCTGGCTGAGAATACTGGTTCCAATTCATTTATTAACTGTATAATTTGTACTGATTCTCAGGGCAAAATACTCATATATTATTTTGTCATTCAAATCATTATACAATTTCTGCTGTGTGGCAGATTCTATCTTTGGCACTAGGGATAAAATAAGAAAGACAAAGTATCTTGTGGCACTCATGAGACTTATAACATTTGACTCTCCTAGGTCATCTAGTCAACAATTCCTCTCTCGGACGTTGAATGAAAGTATGAACAGTTAGATGAAGAATGGTCATCTTTATTGTTCTGTAATGCAAGTTGGGGAGTGGGATGTCTAGGCCTGAAGGGCTATTGGATCTCTACATCCCCTCCTCACTGCTGCCGTGGTCCAGGCAGTAGGAAACACTGTTCTTGCCTGGGGCTCTGACCCCAGTGTGCCCAAGGGATCTTTCCAGTAGTTCTGCAAAGTACAATAGAGAGACACCTGGGATAGATTGCCGTCAAAGAAGGGAGTCACACTGACTACTAGCTATGCTTTCTCGCAAGTTAGGCTTGCTCAGGTCATGCACCTTGTTCTTTCCTTCTGGGGATCACATTACAGGCTTCCCTCCTCTCACAGGCAAGCTTTGCCTTAAGACCTTAAAGATGTCTAGAATTCCCAGCCCAATGCAAGGAGAGCAAAGCCTACAGAAAAAATTTTCTCCTTCCTTTCTAAGGCCCATCCCACTGAGCCCTCAACTCTTGCCTCAGACCAAGAAAACTAGTACTTTCAACCCTGGATATAGGAAGGCACTGTTTTTGTTTTTGTTTTCAGACAAGTGTGACCTTATCCTAAAATATTGTTGGTTGAGTGCAGTGTGTGTGTGTGTGTGTGTGTGTGTGTGCATCCCACACTCATGCGCTCATCAGTTCTAGGACTTGAACTCAAGGCCAAGGCACTGTATTTAAGCTTTTTTTGCTCAGAGTGAGCACTCTACTACTTGAGCAATACCTCCATTTTCAGAGAAAGAGAGAGAGAGAGAGAGAGAGGGAGAGGGAGAGAGAGAGAGAGAGAGAGAGAGAGAGAGAGAGAGAGAGAGAGAGAGAGAGGCAGACAGACAGACAGGCAGAGTAAAGACAATAAGCAAATCAAATGCACACAAGGAAGGTTTGATTGGAGGTGTGGGCTTTTCTATCCTCCTCCTTCTCTTCACCTCTCATAGCTCCCCTTCCACAGAGGTGGGCATGGAGAAATGATTTTTCATTTTCTGGCATCTTCGGGGTTCATTTTTTCATTACAATGATAATAATTTTACCATCTTGATTTTTTGTATGAATTTATTTTATTGTTATCCATTTATGGGCTCCCGTGGACAGGGTTTTATTTGGTTTCCTATAATTCACATTTTTTAACATAGTAGATTTCTAATAAATTATGGAGAGTGAGTGAGTGAGTGAATTAAAATGAATAAGTAGTAAATGAACTCCTCCAGACTTCTCTGATTGTCTTAGCTCAATAAACCTATTGCTACTGTCTCTATACTTTCCCTCCAAGAGAAAAAATGGTCCTTTTAAGGATAAAAATTATCTTTTTTTAAATCAAGGATAGGAAAATACCCAACTATCTAAGCAGTTCTGGCTTCTGAAGTACTCTTGGCTCTTGCTCTCAGGAATCATAGCTGTAAATCAAACATCAGGTTTTTTTTTTTCTTATCTTTTCCTCAGATACCAAAGACCTGCAAGATTAGGAATCTTTTTTTTTTTTAATCTCAGCATTCAAGAAAGTCTTTCTGCATATACTAGCACTGGAAAAGGTTTTTCTTTTCCTATCTTCATTACAATGACTAGTTCACATGGACTCAGCATGGATGGGAAAATTACTTGGGAGACTGAGCATTCCTGGTTCAAGTACTGTCTTCACTACTCAGTGATTTGTGGAACTCTCAGTTTTACTCATGGTAACAATGAGCTCTTATGACAGGACCTCTGACCCAGAGAGTGATGTGAAGACCTGTATATGTGATACCTCTTCCAATACCTGGTATTTACTGAGGGGTTGATTAGCACAGTTCATCTTATTCATTGAACATTCCTAATCTCACTATCTACATTTTCTACTTTTACACCTAGCTTCATACCTAACTTCTTTGCCTTTAGGGAGAATGACAGAGAACAAATAAACAGACACACATCATATATGAAAGATGATGCTAAGTGCTCTGCAGTTAAAGGAAACAGGTGAAGGCGCAAATAGTGCCAAAGGTAATAAGGAAGGCTTCCTTCAGGAAGGCTTCTATTCAGATGGGGCAGTATAACTGAGAATCAAAGTGATGATGTTTACATGGAGGGAAGCTTCACAAAGCAGCAGACTGGAACATGACCTGAAAGCCCTTGGTGACATGAGGGTCAATGGAACAGAGGTTTACACAGAGGGAAGTCTTCTCACCAATGTTGTGTGCATTTGAAGGGAGAAGGACAGGTGTGTGTTTCCTGGAAGCTTACTTTAGTTAATTAAACAGGGGCTATGTCCAGGAAGTGGCAAGAGCAGCTGATCCAGGGATGGATGCCCTGATTATGGCAATGAGAGAAGATAAGACTGGGCTTCCATCAGAATGTAAAATCTAGGGTTGGACATAAAGTTTAATATGAAAGACTCATGTAGACAGAATGGAAAGACGTCAACTACTCTGGGAAGCGGTGGGGAGGTTCCTCAAAGAGACAAAAACAAAATGAAGCATAGAACTATCCTATGACCAGCACTTCTACTCCTGAGCATTTATCCAAAAGATGACAAACCAGGATAAGCAATTATATTGGGTATATATATATATATAAGCAATTATATTGGGTAGGATAGAAGTGTTTACAAGCATGTTAACGGAATTATGGTAGATTCAAGGGTGAGCTCAAATAGTATAATTCCTTAGAAATGCAAAGTCAAAGTTCAACATAGGAAAGGAGTACTTGAAAGGAGTGAGGTCAAGGGGAGAGACTAATGAAGAGGAGACGTGAGGGAAAATGTGATTAAGAATTCAATATAGGTCCTATAAAATTAAGAAGAGGGAGCAATGTAGGTTGGTAGGAGAGATGGAGAGATGGACGAAAGGGGTGACACTTAGCTAGTCACATTTTATTCATAAACTGCTCCGTTGGATGAGATCTCTTTTGTACAACTATTTAAAGATAGTAAAATAAGAAGTAGGATATTTAGGAGCTGATAGAAACACAAAGAAAGATTGGACTCATGGTTCCATATCACACATACAGCTGACTTTTCTTCTGTGGATGAGAGTGCAGGGTAGGTTGGAGTTTTGAGTTGATTACATAGGAAAAAAAGGGATCCTCTGTAAATCTGAGTTTGATCCCCCCCCTTTCTCTCTTTCTCTTTTCTCTCGCTGGTCATGGGGCTTGAACTAAGGGCCTGGGCACTGTCCTTGGGTTTTCTCAAGGCTAGCGCTCTACCACTTGAACCACAGCACCACTTGCACCTTTTTCTATATATATGGTACCAAGGAATTCAACCCAGGGTTTTGTACATGCTAAGCAAGCACTCTATCACCAGGCCCAAAGTTTGTTCTTTTTTATCTTTAGAATTTCATAGCACTTCATAGCACTTTCATAGCATTTCTGGGTACGTAATGTGAGCAGAGATCACACTGAACACTTGGTATATAAGCTACCCCACTTAGATTCCTTATACCTAGCTGACATATGGGAAGATTGAGGCTGAATAGTGTTTAGGAATTCAGCTTTGTGAAAGTGTGCTTAGAGGTGGGAAATTCTGGTCTTCCTTGGCCTTAAACACACTCTGTCACCTAGCTACAGCAAGAGGTTGAAGAACAATAGCCTTTAATTATTTCGATACTGAGGATGCTCTTCAGCTCATGCTGGCCTAGATTTCCCATGTAGTGGAAAGAGAGAAGAGAAAGTGCATTTTAATAGTCTTCAATTAAATTAATTTCATTTTGCTTCTTTTGATGTATGGTCTCTTCAAAAAAAATTCTAATTCTATTGATGTTTATTAAGTGCCTCTATTCAGTTAGAAAGTGCTAGGCACTTCAGGGGATCTACAGATGAGTATGATTTGGGGGCCATGCTTTAAGAGTTTACAATCTAGTGGAGAGGACAGGAATATGCAATTTGCTCTAATACCAGATTGAATAGGATAAGCACCCTGAGAAGTGGAATAAACAATGGGCTCTTAATTTGGAAATACAAGGTTAGGTACATTATTAGGCAATTGGCCCAGGAGAGTCTAAGGGAGCATCACACAATAGAACTCTTCTAAGGGGTCTTTCTCATGACTGCAATCCTCCATCACTCTGAATCCATGATGTGCATCAAGTAATGAATATACTGATGGGGACCATGTCATCTAACAGGCTGCGAGGTCCATGATGCTAGCTCAGATTCTACCATGGAGGTGGATGAGTGATTCAAACTCCGGTAGAGGGCAGTGAAATGGGTTCTCTGTGTGTGTTTAGACAGGCCAAGTCTTCTAGACAAAGAAGTACAATTGTCTGAGCATCTATGTTTGTGTGAAGTTGTGGGTATTTCAGGTTCTCGTGTTGAAGTCCAGGAATCTGATATTGTGAACCCAGAGTCGCTCAGGTCTTACATGTTTCTGGGTGGCTGTGCACTTTGCCTGTAGATTTATAATTAGGGCCTTACGTTTTGCTATGAAATTCCTTTTCCAGTTCACGGCAAGCTTTCAGTACTCAAGAATATAGTTCGTTCAACACACTGTGTGCAAATAGGAACTTCAATGCTTCCTGTTGTATTACCTCTCCGTGTTAGGGACTACATAATGATCACTTTCAAAATGCACATCTGAAACAAACATTGCTTCTGTATGCTCAGAATTTATATTTAAGTAGAAAGTAGCTATCTCTAAGACTGGGATGCTGATATGTCAGAGGCAGGATTACTAGTGGGACCACTCACCGAACTGCAGGAGCTACTCCATAATCTTACAACATTCCCCACAATTCTCTGCATCTCTAGGATGTCTGTCTTCTCACTTAGCCCCATACTCTTGGCGTTTTGGTTGGCTACACTTCCCCTGCTATGGTTGGTCAGCACTTCCCTGATGGATGGCTGCAGCAGCAGTTGGTGTTGCTTGGCTGAAGTGATGGATGCTTCTCTCTCCTCACCGGCTTCTTGGAGCCAGAATACAGAAATGCTGGTTAAAAGGTGATTTATCTTCCCTAATAGTACGGAACCTTGCAAACAGAACTTTGGCCACCATGTCTTCATTAGCCTTAATCAGAGCTCACATTATCTCCCATTAGGTAGTCTGTTATTTGTTATAGAACAGAGAGGGTCAAGGCCTTTTGAGAAACATAACTGCATGAACCTGCATTTAGAAAGGAAAGAGAGTGGAGTCCCAGGGGCCAGGCATCCTTAGGGGATGACAGAGAGTGGTGGGCAATTCTGAAGTGATCAGCTGGACATCCTTTATTTCCTGGATGATGTTGTCTGACACTAGGGATTGAAACTGATGGCAAAATGTGGTTTTCTGAAGCTGGAGAACGGACTGCACTAGGCTATAGAACTTACTCTGTGCTTAGGGATCTTCAGGGGTTAAGAGACAAGTAAAATAGATACAATCTGATTCTGTAAAATTCAGATTGAGTGGGGAAAGATAGATGATAAGCAACTAAACATAAGCCATGCAATAAGGTATAAGGACTTAGTGAAGAAAGCTGAAGTACATAAGGAGAAAAAGAGCTGGCCAAGTGGGGGGGGGGGGCGGTCACAGAAAGTTCTCTGAGGAAGAGTGATTTGAATAGCAATTAAATAAAGCAAAGTAAGGATTAGTATGGTTTATCAGACGGGTATAGGCAGAAGCTGGTGCCAGCACAAAATTCATAAGCCAAGTGACCTGGGTTTCATTTTATTTTATATTTTTGTTCCTACCAGGGATTATTCAGTGTGCTCAAGTGATGTTTAATGAGCTATAGTCGGTAAATCACTAGAACAGGTTCACGGGCACTGATCCTGTTTAAGGAACTATGTTTCTGCTTTTCCATTTGCAATTCAAGGAAATGAAACTGGCTACCATCTGAATACTCCATCCTACAGATTCTGGTAAAGTGCTTGAGGCTTTTCCCATCCTCCCTGGTCTGTCTCATTCTGCTTCTGTGCCCCTTGTCTCCTGAAGTACAAGTGTCTCAAGACTTGTGCTGGGTGCTGGTGACTAATGCCTGTAATCCTAGCTACTCAGGCGGCTAAGATTTAAAGAATGCAGTTTGAAGCCAGCCAGGGCAGGAAAGTCTGGGAGACTCTCATGTCCAAGCAACCACCAGAAAACCAGAAGTGCAACCGTGGCTCAAGTGGTAGAGTGTTAACTTTGAGCAAGAAAGTTCAGGGATAGTGGCCAGGCCCTGAGTTCAAGCTCTACAACCCACAATAAATAAAATAACAAAGTGAATTGTGTCCCACAAGTCCCAGAGGGCATGGGTGACAATGTTGGGATGCAATTCCATGTCCACCCAGTCCATGGCATACTCCCAACCCCCCCCACGTACACACATACACACATCATACCCCATCACATCATACTCAACATATACACTTACACACAGATTCATACCTCTCTTACTTAAACCACAGTCACACACACACACATACACAGTCAGACTCAAACTACTGTCACTCCCATACACATGCAAAAATTTACACCGTGAACTCACACAACTCACCAGACACACTATCACACTATCACCTAGAAAGGTAAAATGGTGAGAGTCATCTTGTGCAGCTGTTAAGATGAGGTAACAGCAGAAGAGGGTAAACTTTGTGGCTGCCAAGACTTTTGTTACATCTGGAAATCTAGAACGTTTTATATTTTTTTCCTTGTCACCAGGGTGTTCTCAGTTTCATGACTGATCCGTCACAAGGCGCATGGCTTTTCCAGGTCAGTGAAACACTGTGCCTTGAAACACTGTACCTTGTATAATCCTGCTTGGAATTCTGATATCAGTATGCAAGTTCTCAAAAATACTCTAATAAAAACCATTCTATTCAATGGAATGTTGCTCCTATAGATACATGTTCTACTTTCTCCACTTGAGTAATGGCCATTACTGGAAGTATTCATTGAGCAACCTGTTAGCATCTCATCTCAAACACAGTCCAAAGAGATAAGCCTGGGTTTCTGAGGCCCCTTCACCTCAGGCATTAAGATGCCACCAGGTGTGGAATGGGTGGAAATTGCACTCCCTTAGACCCTCTGACCTGAGGGTCTAGACAAGCCATTTTTTTCCCTCTTACCTTCTGTCATTTCCCCAAATCTTCCTTCTCAAAGTCATCTTCCCCAGAGTTTTTGCACCTCTATTATTTCTCTTCTACTTCTTTACCCTTTATTGTCAACCTACAGCCCTTTCTTCTCAGAGTCTCTACATCTCCATTTCTTTATCTCCATTCTCACATGTTTCTTCTCCTGGTCTTCCAGCCTCCTCTTTCCTCCTCACTCACATCAGCCCATCTCCAAACCTGCTGTTGGATTTGGTGCGAGGCAGCACTAAGTCATGGCTGCTGTCTTGTGTTTGTGAGATTCCCTGGTATTTACAGCCTAGTAGCTGGGCTCCAAACACTGGATAATCTATACCATCCCCATCAGCCAAACTGACTGTGGCCATGTGGCTAAATTCATATCTTGGGAGCATGGCAGCTGTCTATTTCTCTCTCTCTCTCTCTCTCTCTCTCTCTCTCTCTCTCTCTCTCTCTCTCTCTCTCTCTCTCTCTCTCTCTCTCTCTCTCTCTCTCTCCTACTCTAACCACTTGAGCTACAGATCTGCTTCCGGCAGACTTTCCTGCCTGGGATGGCTTTGAACTTCTATCCTCAAATCTCAGATTCCTGAGAAGCTAAGATGACAAGCGTGGTCCATTGGCATCTTACCCAATCCATGGTCCAGATACCTTGCATCTCCATGGAAATGGCCTTCTTCCTGTGCTTCCTAAGAGATCCAGGTCGATGTCTTCCTCCTCTATGAAATCTATCCTCCTTTCTCCTGGTGTATTGATCTCTCCTTTCTTAAACACTTTCTCTAAACTGGAAAAGTCTATAAAATAGCCCTTTGGATGTAAGACCTTAAGTAGAATGGATTTCTCTTACTGAAGATATCCTTTAGTGTTTACTTTAGTGATAGGTGACTGCATCTAGACACAACTACCAGACCACAAGACTAATGCTGGCTTGACCAGTTTGGACTTGATGGTCTTTTCCTTTTAATTTAATTTTATTGTAAGGCTGACATACAATAGGGTTATATTACCTTACATATGTAAGCTAATGAGTACATTTCTTATCAAACATTGTTACGCCCGCCCTCCGGATTTTATGTAACAGGAAATGTAGAGTTATGTGGACTACGGTGGCACATTGGCTCAATTATTCCATGTTGGAGCCATTTTATACTTTGGCTTTATTTTCAAAGGAAAGCTTTTGGCCTTCTATTTCTTGTGTCTTAGTCACAGTATAGCAGCTGTGTTTCCAGGCAGGAGGGGATCCAGTTTTCCTTGGTGAGCATTGGTCACAATCTTGTAATAAGATGCTCCTAAGAGCACTGCTTGGGGGCTATTTTTTTAGTGGGGGAGACGATGGTAAGGCTTGAACTCTGACCCTGGACACTGTCCCTGAGCTCTTCAGCTCAGGACTAGCACCCTACCACTTGAACCACAGCACTACTTCCGGTTTTCTGTTGGTTAATTGGAGATAAGAATTTCATGGACTTACATTCCTAAGCTGGCTTTGAACTGTGATCCTCAGATCTCAGCCTCCTGAGTAGCTAGGATTAAAGGCATGACCCACAAGCTCAGAACTCTGTACTGGGGCTTTTAAGCTTTTCACAGAAGCAAAACTGAGGAATGTGATTAACAAAGGTTTCTGTTTATGTGTTTAATTAGCCTTTTGGCTTTTTGAGACAGGGTTTTGGTATGTGCCCTGATTGACCTCAGGCTTACCATTCTCCTTCCTAGGCCCCCAAAATACTGAGATTGGAGATGTGTACCATGATTCCTAGCTTTTTAAAAAAAGAAAAAAGATCCAGTTCTAGAAACAGAACCAATGCTAGCCCCAGCGAACTCCTCACATGAATAAGATGCTTCATTTTCTCTTCTAAAGATAGTATGAGAAAATGTGAAGAATTAGAATGACTTGTTTATAGATAGTGGCTCCATGTCCTTGCAGCCACCTGGTCTTGAGTATAGGTTGTCTGTATTTCAAAGATGGATTTCTTCCTCAAACACTTGGCTTAATAACTTCTGACTCTTAAAGTTATTGTAATGATTCAGGTGGTAAACTCCATATCCATTACAGACTCATTAAATGTTAGGTCTCCTTTCCCCTATTCAAGGACCTTGCTGATAAGAGAAAATATGAAAGGCAACAAAAAAGAGATGAAATGAAACAAGGAAGATTAATTCCATAAACTTATTCTGATGGGGTAGAGGAGGAGGATAGCATTGGAGTAACCAAACAGCAAGCTATGTC
Source organism: Megascapheus bottae (assembly GCF_031878675.1). NCBI lineage: Eukaryota > Metazoa > Chordata > Mammalia > Rodentia > Geomyidae > Megascapheus > Megascapheus bottae. Next base: position 15,536,708 of record NC_143522.1, read on the forward strand.
TGGGACTTATTTATCTCATAATTAAGCACAGAAGGGAAATCTTTCAGTGCTTGTGAGAGTCTTGACCTCTGGAGACTGAGGCATGTGAAAATAACTCACGCCTGTGTTGTGAACTGAGAATCAATAACAATTTGTGGGCTGGTAAAAACCTACAGTCCTGTCACTTCAAATCACCCACAGGAGCCCTGCTGCTAAAAAGTGATGCTTGATAGAAGGAAGGACAGAGCAATATCTAATTAGCAAAATCTGCTAGAAAGGCAAATAAGTAAGACATCTGGGTTTCATGTTCTCAGGAAAATAATATATGCATGTTATATAGTACACTTATGGTATTTCTATAGCACAGGTATATATTGCACACATTTATTGAACATATCTATTACAGATCTAGCTATATATCTAACTATATATTATATCTGTACCATCTCTATATATTTACCAGAGCAGATTTCTAACACACATCTCCCACTCCACCTTGAAGGCAGAACCTTGAACACACACACCACACACAAAACCAAAACAAATTGTTTCTTTTGTCACAGGAGCATGTTTCTGTGGATTTGTAAATTAAACACTGTATTTATACATATATTTAGTCCAAATATGTTAAGGAAAAAAATCCATCAATTCTTGTTTTTCTTTTGATAAAGGTAAAAGGAAAAGCTGACCAGATGTTGAGGGGAATAGTAAATAAGTGACTCCATCAGAATTCTCCTATGGGGACATGGATTCTCAGTCAATGTCACGGAGTAAAAAGAGCCTCCGACTCACCCAGCAGTGAGTTATTCCATCTGGTGGTGGCAGTTAGGATCTGAAGATGACGGGAAGTTAAATGACTATCTTTATGAAACAAAGAAAAACAGAAAAGGGAACAGCTGGGAGAGTGGATGGCTTGGGGATGGAGGGATTGGATCGAGAATAAAGAGTCTGTTACGTTTCCTGGTTACAATGCCAGGACAGGTTAATCTGAATTGAAGGTGGCTGCTGTGTGACAGCTGTGAGCTGTCATTGCTTGAAATATGACCACAGCATCTACAGGGCAGCATGAATTGAAGTGTATAGAATGTAATGTCCCTTTTAGTTAGAGGCCAGGCCACCAGATGAGCTTCAGAAGCCAGGGGTCAGAGGTGGCAGGCAGGTGTGTCACCAGGTCATAGAACTTCAGTATTGTGAAGTCCGTCTATCATGTCCAGGGTCTGTGAACTCCCTGAAGTTGTGTACATGTTTTCTTTGCCTGTACTATGCCTTCAGAAAGAAAATACCTAGCTTTTTACCAAGTTCAAAGGAAGATGTGGGTTATGGCCACCAAAAGAAAAAAAATGATGAGTTTATTTTAGGACTTTTCTTTGGAGTTGGGTAGAGTAGAATATAACTCTTTGGCCTTTCCTCGCTGTGTGACTTTGACAAATTCCTTAATGTTTTGTAAAAATTATTTTTTGGTAGTTGAATCTTGTGCTGGGAGGCCAAGGTACCTGGTCAGTAGGGATTTGGAAGATTGTGGTTTGAGGACATCCTGGGAAATATCTTGTGGAAAATCATCTCAGTTATTAAACCTGGTGTGGTAGCTCAAATCTGTAATTCCAGCTACAAGGGATACCTAGGTAGGGGAATCACAGCCTAGCCCTGGGAATAAAGCACAAGTCCTTATCTGAAAAATAACTGAAGGCAAATGGGACTTTGAGTGGGGTTCAGATGGTAGAGCACCTGCCTGCAAGCTATGACCTTGACTTCAAACCCTAGCACTGGCAAAGTTAACAAAATAAACAAAAATCTTATCTTTATAACCTCCATAATAACAGTGTCTACTTTGTTTGCTAGAACTTTATGAAAACATAATTCAGAATGTACAGGTGAACTTTTTCCCATAACACATAAAATGTCAGCTCTTATTGTAATTGAAGTATGCTCAAAGTTAGTGGCTCTGATCCACAGGGGGGAAAAAAGGTGACCCTTTCATGCTTTTAGTTTGTTCTTATGGGGTTAGGGGGGTAGCATAAGATACTCCAATCGAATGATTACTTCTGCCATCCTGTGGCTGAACGGGCTGTTTATTTTGGAGTTCCTCTTCAGTGTTCTTTCAATGTCCTCCCTACACTGAAGTGTGCACTGGAAATTACAAACAGCAAAGAGGTCACACTTTAGAACATCTTCCACCCACTTGTCCCCCACACCCCCCAAATCGTGAACAAGGTGAGATGTCTGACTCCTCATTAGCAAGGGGAAGTGTCTGTGAGCAGTTCCTGTGTTGAGTAGATAGAACAGATCAAACACAAGGGATGACAGATTAGGAACTGTCTGGTGGCTAATGTACTGTTTACTGCAGTATAAATGACTTGTGTTTGGGAAATGACAGATGAGGGAGAGAGAGAATGCTGGTGCAGACTTCAGTGATTTCCAGGTTTCTCCAGTAGAGAAGCACCATGGTGGCTCTTGTCACTAGCAGGAATTTCAGGGGTTGTAGAAGAGTTGGGAAGAGAGGACTTTGAACCAGCCACCCAACCAGTGGGCTGCCCAAACCTTTGTGCCACCCATGAAAGAGCCGGGCAAGAGTCCAGTCCTCTGGACCTTTTCTCATTGCTGAATCAAACCAAATGCAAGTCCCCTTCCAATCCAGAGGTGACAAGGAAGAAGCAGGGGTTGAGAGGGGGGCAGAAAGCCCTGCTTAGCCAAACTGGGAGATCTATGGAACAAGATGATATGGAAATAAAGTAATAACAAGGGTGCCTGAAAGAAGGCATACTAAAAAGAAAAAGAAGGAGAAAACAGAGAGGAAGAAGCATGGGAGAGGTGAAAAGGAGGAGAAAGAGCAAAAGAAAGAGGGAGGAAGAGAGAAAGGAGGAAGAGTGGGGAGTGTTGCTTAATCTACAAATGAGATTTTTGGGTTCAGTCAAGTTGTGAGCACCTGGCTTGCCACCTTGATCCAGGAAGTCTTTAAAAAAGTTCTCTAATTGCCTTATAGCCCATGAAGTCATCTAACATCCATTGGCTTAGATGTCAGTAAGGGTATTGGCTTTGATAGTAAACGGCAGATTGTGGATTTATTATGTGCACACATATTGCCATTATGATTTGTATGTGCCTTCAAATTTGTCAGTGCCTGTATATGTATCTGTTCATTTATTTCTCTCACAAGTATTAATTATGCATTTCATGGTAGTTGTACGTGTTGGGAACACACGAGTGAACAAACAGAAGTACTCACCCTCATGGAGCTTCCAGAGAGACAAAGCATATCTGCTACTTTCAATAAGATGTGTCTGCAGGCATCTCTGAGGAGATGCTGAGGAAACCTATGGGGCTATGTGGAGAGAAGAATTCTTACTGGGGGAAAGAGAGATGCATAAGCCATGAAGTGAGAGTATGTTAGAGGAATAGCAAGAAATTCAGTGAATTGCACAGTTGGAAACAAATAGGAGGAGTAAGAAACAAATACAGAGAAAGGTGAGAAGCTACATAATGCAGGATTTTTCAGGAGATAGTTCTCAGGTACATGAGAGGCTGAAGAGTAAAAAGATTGCAGTCTGGGGCCGGAAGTTTGGCCTAGTGGTTAAAATGCTCGCCTAGCATGCATGAAGACCCAGGTTCGATTCCTCGGTACCACATACATAGAAAAAAGCCGGAAGTGGTGCTGAGGCTCAAGCGGAAGAGCTCTAGCCTTGAGAAAGTCCAAGGACAGTGCTCAAGCCCTGAGCCCAAGCCCAGGACTGGCAAAGAAAAAAAAAAAAAAGATTGCAGTCTAAGGCTAACGCATGTAAAAGCACGAGACTCTGTCTGAAAACCAAACTAAAAAACAAAGAACAACAAAAACCAACTGAGAACATGGTTCAAGTATATGAGGCCCTGAGTTCAAACCCCAGTAATGCTGAAGAACAATAAATAAATAAATAAATAATAAAACCAAGCAAACCTTAGAAAAAAATCATATTAAGTGAAGTAAGCCAGACTCAAAGGAACTTAGGCTCAATGGTTTCCCTCATTCGTCATAATCAGTAGAAACCTTGGGCTCTACTAGCAGAGATCTGCAATAGAGCAAAATCTTGATACATAAGGCCATATAATGTGAAGCTAATTGAAAGGACCTCCAGGATATTGAAACAAAAGCCATATAATGAATGATTGTTGTCCTTAAAAAAAAAAAAAAAACAAGCAAACCGGGTATCTAAGCTCTTTGGTGAGAAATTGTGAGACTTGGTGTTAAGAACAAACATCACTCGCAGTGATTTGCTGAGAACTGAATAGCAATCGTTTGTGTTTTACAAGAGGACAATCCTTCACTGTTACAAACCAGAGCTTATCCTTCTACCTTTCCCTTTCCCTATTTCCTGAGTGGCCCTGTGATTTCCCATCCCCTTCCTGCTCCTTATTATTCAGTCACTCTTAGAAAGAGACATTCAAAGTCATCATGAATCGAGTTCCCTCTGAATGCAGGGGACAGGGATCTCAGGATTATTGATGGCAAAGTATAAACCCATGTGCAAAGTAAGTGTAACCTGTAAATCCAATTAGTATGATCTACATAAATATATAGATAGGTCCATAACTTGAAAAACAACTAAAATACTTCTAACTTACAACAGATAAAATTAGAGTATAGTCATACTAAAATGTAGTAGTTTATTTTCTCCATTAATGATTATTAAAGATACAAGTACTTTCCAGTGCTTGAGCCTCTTCGTTTTGACCCTTAAAAAAGTGACCATTGAGGGGTTATGTATGCAAGCCCAGGTCCTCAGGAGGCAGTATGAACCTAAGCTTGGCAAAAGTGGGAGACCCTTGCAAATAGAAGCAAAGAAAGCCAGAAATGTGGCTCAAGTGGCAAAGCCCTTGCCCTAGGCAGCACAAGGCCCTGAGTTCAAATTCTAGAAGTATATATTGGTGTCTGTATAATTGTACTTATATATTATATAATATCCATAGTTTCTAAGTATATTTATTTTTATATATTTGTGTATCTTTATTAGCAAAGTCCTTTATTAGTTACAAAGGGAATTCCTACCATGGACGGCTGTGTCTCTGAAAGTGCATAACTAACTAGTGGTTAAAGATCCTAATAGGCTACTTAACACCCTCCCACCCCATCCCACAAAACTCTTTCAGTGTTTGTTCCAAAACCTATAAGGACAAAAATGAGGAATTTTGACATGAACATTTGAGGCTCTATTTCAAGGATCACAAATCCAGTTTGATAGGAAGGGTTTTTCTTTTGTTCTATGTAAGACTAACCCTAATCATCACAATAAAAATCCATCTAGACACTGCCCAATGTTTCCTGGAGGGATCCACAGGCATCTTCCGTTGAGAGCCCTCCCCTGGACAGACAACTGGATGTTTTTCCATTGATTCAGAAACCCAAGGAGAGATCTTTAATGCCAACTAGCCAAGCCTCCTGCTCAACCCAGAGCCTTCCCAGGACCTACTCAGACTTCTCCCACCTGTCTGTCCTCAAAGACAAAACTTACCCATGGTGCCTTCACAGAGGCTGAAACTTTCAGTCTGGTTCTTTTTCTTCATAGGTGTCTTTGTCTGTTTTCACTTTGAAACGACCCTTACTGATTTCCAGTACTCTGCATGGTATAGGTAAACAACTCTTTGTCTGGTTGTTTACCTCTTGTTTTTCAAACTTTTTCTCATACAGTTTCTTGCATTTAAATTTTCTTTTCACTTTTTATTACTATTGGTGTTTCAGTGTTTTTTCCTGAGCACTGTCCTTGGACTTTCTCAAGGTTAGAGCTCTACCACTTGAGCCTCAGCACCACTTCCGGCTTTTTTCTATATATGTGGTACCAAGGAATTGAACCTGGGTCTTCATGCATGCTAGGTAATCACTTTAACCACTAGACCAAACTCGCGGCCCGTGTTTCGGCGCTTTTAAAAAAATTTATCTTATTGTTGGAGTGATGTACAGAGGGGTTGCAGTTACATTCACCAGGGAGTGTATTTACTTCTTGAACATTGTTAGCCCTTCCCAGTTTTCTCTCACTTTCCCTCCCTCCACCTCCTCCCACTCATCTTGTTTTTCCCTTACCTTCCCATTTTCAACTACACAAATATATATGTGTGTATATATATATATATATATAATATACCAAGTACCAAAGTCAGATACAGTAACAACATGAGATAAACCATAGAGGAAAAGAAGAAAAAAGAAATAGCTTTACATAGTACATTAAGAGCAACAGTCACAAAGATAAACCTCTTGTTTCCATGTCCTGCAGTTCATTTTGCTTAGCCTCATCTGTTTTTAATATTTTTATTGTAATTAATAAAAGGGTTACATGATATTTGCCAGATAGAAAGTGCATTAATTCACGTACACTGATACCCTTTCACATGTCTTGGTCCCCATTATCCTCTCCCCCACTCCCCCATCTTGGTTTTCCCCCTTCCCTATCCAATTTCAAATAACCAAATATAAATATATCCAATATATCAGATAACAAAGTGAGATACTGTAACAATATGAGATAACCAAGGGACAGCAAAAGAGATAACATAGTACATTAAGGACAACAATCATTCGTTATATGGCTTTTGTTTCAATATCCTGGAGGTCCTTTCAATTAGCTTCATACTATATGGCCTTATGTATCAAGGTTTTGCTCTATTGCAAATCTCTGCTAATAGGGCCCAAGGTTCTACTGATTATGACAAATGAGGGAAACCATTGAGCCTAAGTTCCTTTGAATCTGGCTTACTTCACTTAATATGATTTTTTCTAAGTCTTTCCATTTCCTAACAAATGGGGCGATGTCGTTTTTTCTGACAGCAGCATAGAAATACATTGTGTACAAACTTTAGACTCTATTACAGAGCTATAATTATCAAAACAGTTTGGTACTGGCACAAGAACAGGCCTGAATACCAATGAAATAGAACTGAGGACCCAGATATTAAACCACAGACCTATGGCCACCTAATCTTTGACAAGGGAGCCAAAAAAATAGAATGGAAGAAAGACAGCCTCTTCAACAAGTTGTGCTGGCAGAACTGGTTAAGCACCTGCAAAAAACTAAAGTTGGATCATTCTTTGTCACCCTGCACTAGAATTAACTCCAAATGGATCAAAGACCTGGAGGTAAAAGCTGACACACTGAAAACTTTACAAGAAGGAATAGGAGATACACTAGGCCTCCTTGGCACAGGTCGAAACTTTCAACCAAGAATCACAACAAATCAGAGAAAGACTGGATAAGTGGGACTGCATTAAACTGCAGAGCTTTTGTATGGCAAAGGACATAGCTAGTAAATTAATTAGGAAGCCTACAGAGTGGGAGAAGATCTTCACCAACCATACAACAGACAAAGGCCTCATATCTAAAATATATCAAGAGCTCAAAAAATTGAATCACTCCCAAACTACCATCCCATTAAAAAATGGGCCAAAGACTTAAGAGGGTCTTCTCTGAAGAAGAAACAAAAATGGCATATAGACACATGAAGAAATGCTCAACATCTCTGGTCATAAAAGAAATGCAAATCAAAACAACTCTAAGATTCCGCCTCACTCCAGTTAGAATGGCCAGGATGAGGAAAACGAATAATAACAGATGCTGGAGGGGATGTGGCCAGGAGGGATCACTACTACACTGTTGGTGGAAGTGCAAACTCGTTCAACCACTATGGAAAGCAGTATGGCAGTGCCTCAAAATGTTTAGCCTCATCTTATATGGACATATGTACATAGCTTTTAAGCTATTACGATCCTCTGTTAGGGGAGTCCTAAATGTATACTAATTGTTACAAATGAGGGAAATCATGTAGCCTATGTTTTTTTGGATCTGGCTTACTTCACTTAATATGATTTTTTCCAAGTTTTTCCATTTCCTTATGAATAGGGCAATGCCATTCTTTCTGATGGCAGCCTAGAATTCCATGGTGTAAATATACCACATCTTCATGATCCATTCATCTACTGAGGGGCATCTGGGTTGGGTCCATATCTTAGCTATGGTGAATAATGCTGTGATGAACATAGTTGAGCTGGTAGGTTTCGTATGTTTTTGTTTCTAGATATTTGGATAGATTCGGCATTTGTCTTTCTGATCCCAGTTTGATGTATGGATGTGTGGATCCTTTCCCTGCCTACCTTTGTTGTGGTTGTTGTTGTGTATGTCCCTAATCCTTTCCGGCCTTTAGTGACTATTTCAGGCTTCTTTCTTGATGTGTGTGTGTGTGTGTGTGTGTGTGTGTGTGTGTATGTGTGTGTGTGTGTGTACATGCGTGTGTTATGCTTCTTGCTGCAGTTTTGTATTTTTGTCTCCTCAGCTATTTTTATGGCTCTCTTCTTGTAAAGGATGGTGGTATTACATTTTTTGTGGTATTTCTGTCTGTGGCCGCTTTTGTCTCCATTGACTCCTCAAACCATTTCTGTCTGCTTTTTGGAATAGACCATCTGGACCATGCTCCTATTTGAATCTCTTTCTCTGGTAGGAAGTTCCTCAGGCATGTAATGGAAGCCTTTTATTTCTGCTGAATGGTAATCTTAAGAGAAAGGGAAGGGACAGGCACATTTCAGTGAACTGCTCAGAGGCAATTCTGTACTTGTTTTATTTCTTAGAATTAAAATTTTATAAAGCATACATCTAGCCTATTAAACCCAGAAAAGTTTAAATATTTAACATTTCATAAAATCTGTATTCTAGAATATATTTTAAATGGTATCATAAGCAATTATCTTAGCAAAGTCATACACAGTAGACTCTGGAAAACAACTTTCTAATAGAAGATGAAATATAATCAGTGATTTGTTTGGAGATATTTTATGTGAAATTCAAGAATCCATAGGACTAGTATTTGACTATTTACAAAATACTAACTTCTTCCCTTGGTTGCTAACACATGCCTACAACAAATGCTATAAGGCCCACAAGAAATGGGGAAACTATCTTATCTTCTCAATTCTGTAAGGAAATTAGAATTGTAATAAACTTGCTAAACAGATTGGAATCCATCTGGTGTAGCCAAATTAATCCTCTTTAATGATTGTTTATATTGTGTATCCAAAAATCAAGCTCAGTATCAAGAGGTAATCAATTACAATTTATAATCATTTTTGGATCACTGAAACAAGAGGGAATTGTAAACTGAGTAAAATTTATTTTATAATATGAGCATGTGAAAAATATCAGTCTAACTTGGACCATATGTAAATAAATCACATTATATCTCCAGTTTTTATTGCTATTGTTTGTTTGATTGTGGTACAGAGAAAAAGACTTCTTCTTGACCCTTCCTCACCCCCAAAAAAGCATAACTCAACAATACCTCCTACTGAAACCCAACCAAATCCAAAATAAAAATGTGAAAAATTAAGAACAAACACAAAGAAATGTTTCCCTTCCTTCCAATTTAGGATAAAATTTCTTTAGTACTTTGTTTGACTGTCATTAACCTTAATAATATATCATTAGAATTTGCCTGTCGGCAAATTAGTACTGCTTTAATATTATAACTGGGAACTTTATTTTAGTTAGAAAATTAAACATGCTTCTATCACCTTGACACATGCTAAAATCTCCAGTGAGGAAATTGGATTCAATTTAATTGAGTTTCAAGCATCAATTAGTTAATTCAACTGCTATCTACTTGGCCATTTCATTGATGTTGGAAAGAACATTGCTTAGACAAGACCCCCAATTTTACAAAGCTTTCAACGAAGCAGAAGTCCCACATATTATTCAGTGTCATGAATTACAGCACCTATGTTTCTACACTCAGTACAACTAGCTACCCTAAAGTAGCAACCAGAAAACGCATGTCTTTCACTTCCTTGGGTTTGGAATTCCATTGTAAAATGTCTTGAATCTCTCTGCCAACTAGGGTTGAGCTACACCATAACTGGCTCCTAGAGGGTTTTATTTTTTTCCTTCTTCTTAAGTTCATAATTCTCCATACCACAGCCAGTCATCCTGATGTTTAGTGAGCTTTACTAACAAAGTGCTGGGTAAAACTCGTGACCAATTTCTTCATGTGTTTCAGTATAAAAACTACACTGTGCTTTGTGAAACTGGATGCTTTTTTTTTCAGCTTCAGACTACTGCCATCGAGACTTTCAGCTTTTGCTGGTGGCTAGTTATTATGACAAGTTTGAAGCTATTTGGCTCTACAGAATTGAATTCGTTCATACACATTTCTCCTTCTCAATCCAGTGGTAGCTTCTAATGAGAGGAGATGGAGCATGGTGAGTTAAAAAGGAGATACCCAATTTCTGTGGGTTTATGGACATGATATGAATTTCAAGTATTTCTTCAAAAACACCTGGCCCACTTGTTACAATGGTTGATTCCTGAGACTTTAATTTATTAGGTTCAGTATTGAAACCATAAATCAGACTGTCTATGAATAGGCGATTTACCACCAACTTTAACACCAAGGGGCCTCCAAGGCTCCTGTATTGCTTTTCTCTTTCCTGGTTTTGTTTTCTCCTTTTATTTATTTTTTTTTTCAGTACTAGGGCTTCAACTCAGAACTTTGCATTTGCTTGGCAGGTGCTCTCCCTCTTGAAACACTGTGTTTTTTCTAGATAGGAGGATCGCGGTTCAAGAGTAAGCCTATTTTTGCATCACTGGGATGGCAGGAGGGAGCCACCCTGCCCAATTACTAGGTAAGGCAGAATATTTCAAATCTTTCATCTGCTTGAACTAGCCATAAACTGCCACCCTCCAATCTTAATCTCCCAAATAACCAAGGTTCTAGGCATGATTCACTGTGCACATGCCCAGATCCCACTCCCTGATTCTAATGTTTAGGGGGAAAATGACATTAGATTTTATTTAGTCCTGATTAGAGGGTACTTCAAATATGGAACTCTATTAGATCCATTGTTTATAAGGCATTGTTAGTTTTCTGTTGCTATTACAAAATACTGAAGAAAATGATCTTATGACGAGAAAAGGTTTGCTTTGACTCCTGCTTGGTGTGTTTCCAGTATAAGATTGAGAGTGGAATACATCACTGGGTCTCTGCCAAGGCAGGGTCTGTGGAAGAGCAAAACTTCTATGAGGAACAAGAGGAACTCATAATATTGTTCAAATGTGTGGCCCCAGGACCTCTGGCCTTCCTCTGTAAGGTTCTACTACTTCTTGAGAGCCCCAGTCTGGGTACTGTCCCTTAGCATGCTTTTGGAGACACTTATTCCAACCCCACCATAAGCATCTAACTTCTGTGAAGTCGAGAGCCATCCCATGTACAGGTGTTGCTGATACTATGGGCTTATTTCACTTATACAAACACTAGCATGTGTAGGAATGTGCTCATCGAGAAAAAGACACCAAAAATATAAGAGATACATGTGGCATTTTGTTGAAACATTGGATGAGTTATCTGAGCTGCCTGGTATTATTCTGTGAGACAGATTCATGCAAATAGTCCCAAGTACCCTTTGTACTTGGGACTCTAAGAGTCAAATAAGGAAGCCCCCCAAATAGCATGTATGTTTGAAATCCTGTGAACAATAAGGTGTTATAGTGCTGACATGCAAATATTTGGTGATGGTATACTCTTGTGATATAGTAAACGACTTAGTAACCTACTGTGTTTCACTACTCTGTAGGGGTCAAGATACCTTTGGTTTTGGTGATCAACATTTCAATACATGCAATAATTTCCAATTTAATAAGAGTGACTCACTTTGAATCATAAAAGAGCTATTAGGAATCATTATTGTCAAATATTCTAAACGAGTCTGTCCTAAGCAAATGCTCTGGAAAATGAATCGTAGACTCAGTTATGAAATTAACCCTCTTCGTAATGCCATCTGGGATAAGATTACCAAATCACTTCATGTCTAAAACTGCATTCCACATTTATGTCACCTTGAATAAATGGGAGAAAACCCACAAATTTTAACATCAAATTGAACTTGATCTGGTTTACTCTTTAAATGAAAGGATCCTTTCCTTTTATACATGTAAACCATGTTTATATGGAAGGAAATTTATTAAGTTCACTTTAGGAAAAGGGAAATCAGAAAAAAAAGTCATCAGAGAAGATAAATTTGTCAGGAAATAGGTAAAGTCAAACTTATATTCATGTAAAGTGGTTAAGAACCAAGATATTGAGATAAATTATTTTATGTGAGGACTGTCCTTTTAATAAGCTTCTCTCTTGAGCCTTGTCTCATTTTTCATTTCCATGAGGCTTTTAATATATGCCTTTCATCATATCAAACATGCTATATTTGGCCTTTTCATGAAGATGTATCTGCTATGCTTCTTTGACAGCCGTTCACCTGAGAAACGTGGGTCCTATTTCTGTTCATTGCTTTCATGCTCATATTCAGAGAAACCAGGAAATATTTTGCTAGGAACATATATTTCATGCTTATAGAACATCTCATCCTAGAAGCTCAATGCATTTAAGTCAATACTCTAGTCAGTGCCAATTTTTATCATATTCCACTCAGTGCCAATGGCTCATGCCTATAATCTTACCTACTCAGGAGGCTAAGATCAGGGGGTCAAGATTTAAGACTAGCCTAGGCAGAAAAGTCTATAACATTCCATCTCTAAAATGGCCAGTAAAAAGCAAGACTAGGGGTAGGGCTGAAGTGATTGAATGGTACCCAAATAAGCAAGAGGTCCTGAGTTAACACTCTTGTTCTTCCAAATAAATAAAAAGAGAAAGGCATAAATCATATTTCATTGTTCTCTCTTTGTTGAATGGCATATATGGTCAATGGTCCCAAATCTCAAATATAAATCAGGCTAAATTTCTTTTTCTACCTAGGGCAACATGAATGCCTAAGGCTTGAAACTATTCATCCCAAATTAGTCTTGGAAGTTTTCTGTACTTTTTGTATCTCTAGTTATATATCTGCTGTAGCATAAAGTAAAACTTACATTTCTAGACTTTTTCTTGTGGAAATGGAATGAATGTAACATTTGTTTCTCTGTTATTCACAAATATGGTGTGTATGCACATGTATGTGTGCTGGTGTGTGTGTGTGTGTGTGTGTGTGTGTGTGTGTGTGTGTGTGTTTTGCTCTGATAGTAAAATTTTAGTTTGTGCTTCATAATCATACTGATATGAGTTTAAATTATTCCAGGAAGAAAATTTATTTCATTTCTGTTCATGACATAGTCCCTGAGCTTTTTCACTTTGAGCCAAAGCGTCATTTCTAGTTTTCTGGTGGCTATTCAGAGATAAGTCTCACTCTTCTGCTAGTGCTGGCTTTGAACTGTGATCCTCAAATATCACCTCTGAGTAGCTAGGATTATAGGCATGAGCCACTTACTCATAGGAAATATGTTTCAGCTTTTATGTGATTATTTCCACATGTTAAGATATTGTTACATGTTTTTCCACATTATTAGGTGCTTTAAGGCCTATTTGAAAATTACTGAATTTAGGAATCAGATGGGTTTTACATATTATTCTGCAAATATTTCTGTGACTTTCAACTTCTTATACCATAATTCTCAAGTCATCAAATGTCTTTCCTTATTAAAGTACCAGCATGATTGATAGATTACTTAGAATGTAATATGATCTTTACTGGGTATGGTGGTTCATGATTATAATCCTAGCTGCTCAGGAAACAGACATCAGGAAGATTGAGATTTCGGGCTAACCAGACAAAATAGTTATCTGTCTCAACAATAATGCAGACATGGTGGAATACGCCTATGATGCCAGGTATACAAAAGGCATATGCAGAATGATTATGGTCCTGTCTGGCCATTGGCAAAAGTATGAGACTCTACTTGAAAAGTAACCAAAGCAAAAAAGGAGTGGGGACATGACTCAAGTGGTAGAACAATTGCCTAGGGTGCACAAGGCCCTGAATTTATAACTTAATGCCACAGGAAAGTAATAATATAATTTTGTTCTGATGTTATTTTTTGAAAGCAAGGAAATTCCTCCAAGGAAAATGATGGCATGTCAGTGCTACAAAGTTGTTGGTGGCTTGCAGTGCAGGATGGGAACAAAGACAAAATAATGTGTGTTCTCCATTCACCACTCCATCTGTACCTGTACCAGGGTGGTGAGGAGAAAATGGGTATGCCTAATAACATGAAATAAGATAACAACAAAAACAGAAACCATAAGAGTGAGTAGAAGATGAGTCTATCTTCCACTGTTGAAATCTTCACTGCATTGTATTATTGTTATTGTGAGTTTTCCCTTTTTCAAAGGAAGTTACAATAAAGAACATATAAGGACAGATAAATTGGCAGCAGATTGTGGTTTACGATAATGATGGTCCCAAAGGGACTTGGCTTTCTTGGTGACATTGAAGTAAATTGCATTACTCAAGATATATACTAAGAAGGCAAGATAATGAGATGCACGGGCAAAGGCAAGATTACTGCTTTATGGCATTGTTGACAATCAAAATGAATGGGAGAGAGGACCAGGTGGAGTCTTGTGGAATAATTTCAGTGCACATTATAAACAACAGCATTTTCATTTCTCATAGAGGGATAAGAAGATGTAAAGGTATTCCGAACAATTGCAGGCCATTCCTATAGCCCTTCTCACTTACTGTATTTTTTGTCTACTCTAGATTCTCAAATTATTGTTTATATGGCATGCTATTTGTTTATAATTCATTAAGGTTTATAAAAAGGCGTGCTTTATTAAAATATTAGCTTTTTCATTAAACCTTGTTTCTAGTGAAGCATCACTTACAGACTGGGGCCTTTGATGGTGGCCAATATTCCACCCAGTATCCAAATGGATAGAAAGCAGGAATCCATCTTTTCACGCATGTGCCAAGCAGTACACGCACATTCCTCCCAAGAACCATTTCCCTTGTTTACAAACCACTTTTCTGGGTTTATTGTGGTCCCTGAAAAGCACATAAACTCAGAGCACTAATATTAGACTATGCATCCCAACTAGAAGGAAAAAAATAATGACTGAAGATTTCTGGCTACTTGAAAATGGAGACCATATCAGGAAGAGGCAATCCTACACAGGTATTTCATTTTTAAGGTTAAAAAAAAGGGATTAGCTACATGCATCAGTGGTAAAGAGAAAAACATAACAGTCCTGACTTTTCCCTTCCTCCTCTTTCTTTCCTGGTTCTTCCTCTCCCCAGTGGTGCATTGAGAGGGGATTCACTCCTAAAAGAGTGTGTCATTTTTAAGTTGACTTTCTCAGAGCTGAGCTAAGAGCCATTGCCAAGGCCAGTGGGTGTAAATTCAATCCACCTGATGGAAGATGAAGGGCTGTGGGATTTATGACTTATTTGAGATCTCATACATCATCCTCTCTGTCATACGCTTATGATGGCCCTGCCAAAAGATAAAGAAGTGTAGGACGCCTGGTACGAGCTGTGGTGACAGGCCAGGGACAAATGTCTCTGTTGGGTAAATTGATTTGAATGGCTCTAGTGAAATATCAGGTTAGCCTGAAAATATGATTGCGTTTAATGATCCTGCTGACTTCATAGACTGTTGAGATTCCAAATCCTAGACAAGTTAATTAAGCATCTGTGAAGGGGGTGTATAATGATATTTGTAAATCCATATCTGATGTCAGTAAAGAGCATCATCTAAAACCTAAGCTTGTTCTCATACATCATGTATTGAGTCTCCATTGAATGTAAGAAATATTACATGTGATTTGTGGAATATTTATCTGGGAAAAATTGTTGAGAATGTTATTTCTCTCTTCATATCCTTGAGTCAACAGAGACCTAAAGACATAAAAAATATGTAATGAAAAGACAGAGTACAGATAAGCAGTTTATTCTTTCCTAATGAGATTTAGTAGATGAACTTAATAACGTAGCAGAGAGAGAATATTTCACTTTGTGAAACTGAGGTTGTGTTAGGCTACTCAAGCAAAGATTAAATAGATAGCTTGCTTTTCCAATTATGACCAAAAATATTGTTACCTTAAAAAATGATGGTTTAGATATCCTTGGAGAACCAAACTCTCTAGAAGGTATTTTTTCCCCTTGCATGTGTAACTTTCTCTATATTTTTTAGTTTAACTCTCATAATAAATATGCTTCCCTGTTTATATCTCTAGCTAATTATTGTTGACTGCATGTAGTTTCATTTTGACTGCAGCCAAGAAAGACTGCCTTGACCTTATAAAAGCATTCCCAAAATACCCCCCATGCCTAATTTTTTTAGAGCCTTATACTTTCCTTTATATCCAGAGAATCTTTTTTTTTTCTATGTATGTGATACCGAGGACTCAAACCTGGGTCTTTGTACATGCTAGGCAAGCACTCTACCACTAGGCCAAACTCCCGGCCCTATATCCACGGAATCTTAAGAGCTTTTCTTTGATGTTAATTATCAGCAGAAGCTAAGTGCACAGCTGTCTAGCCTCTATTCCTTGAGTCTCAGCTCTGTGCACATGTTCCACCTTTATATGACAGAGGTGTAAATTCTTTATATCAGAAAGTAACTGAGAATCCTGGAATGTTTATAGGTTGAATGGTAAATGAGGTTTAGAGAAGGCTAAAAATCTACTGTTAAAATGTTTTACCTCAGCCAGACTCAAAGGAACTTAGGCTCAATTGTTTCCCTCATTTGTCATAATCAGTAGAAACCTTGGGCTCTCCTAGCAGAGATTTGCGATAGAGCAAAACCTAGATACATAAGGCCATACAGTATGATGCTAAATGAAAGGACCTCTAGGATATAGAAACAAAAGCCATATAACGAGTGAGTGTTGTCCTTAACGTACTATGTTATCTCTCATCTCTTTTGCTGTCCCTTGGTTATCTCATATTGTTACAGTCTCTCACTTTGTTATCTGATATATTGGATAAATGCATATTTGGTTATTTGAAATTGGATAGGGAACTGGGGGGAAAACAAGATGAGTGGTGGGGGGAGGGGGGAGGGAAATGGGGACCAAGACATGAGAAAGGGTATCAATGTATGTAAAGTGATGCACCTTCTATCTAGTGAATATAATGTAACCCTTCTATTAATTACAATAAAAAATATATGAAGAAAAACAAAAAAACCCAATGATTCAGCATTTGAGAATGTTCTGCCATTTAGCAATGTGCCACGGTATGATAATGGCTAAAACCCAGTTTTTATTCTCCAGAGAAGAACCAGAATCATCCCAAACTTGACCTTGCCTTCATAGACTATAGAGCTGACTCTATGTAAGAGCTAATCCCAAGGCCAACACAGACCTTATACTCTTCCATCTTTTATCCTCATCTGACATAATCATTCATTGAGAAAAATCCATTTTAGGTAATTTCCCTGTTGATGTTTATGGACTATAATTCTTGTATGTACCTTATATTTCTACCTGCCTCTAACACAGGGCGATTATACATAGTTTCCACTCCATACTTGCATTGATTTCTTTCTTCTTTATTTTCTTTTGCATATGAAGATACTAAGAGTCAGAGTGAATGAGAAAACTTTCTAAGGATATACATGCATGTGTGTGTGTGTGTGTGTGTGTGTGTGTGTGTGCGCATGTGCGCGCACGTGCGTGTATGTGTGCATGCATGCCCTAATTTGTTCAGGGCAGTTCTCTTGCCACTTCCTTGTGATTGATTGCTGCTCTATGCATGTGGTAGCCAATTGTCTTCTCAGGCCTCTGTCCAGGCTTGGGTCTTACCACTCTCCCGCTGAACTCACCAACCCCATTCATTTTCTGCGGACTTATGCAGGACTTTGCCTATAATACACTTCTCATGATCTTTTCATAGCTTCTTCAGAAGCCTCCTTTTTTTCATCTGGAAATGCCCTGTTAATCGCAATAGCCTTCCTCAGTTTCTTCTATGCCATTACTTCAGTGGTCACATTTTGTATTTTGATGGTTGGATTATTCAATCCTTCTCTTTCTCCTCCATCCAGATGCAAACTCCATAAAATCAGCAGAAATCCCACACAAAGGGTTTAGCTCATACCGTCCCATGCCCCACACATAGTAGGTGCCAATGATTATTCCACAAACAAAGGATCCGAATGAGTAAATGTTCCTCAGAATACTAACAAACAATTCTGATACTAGGATATGTTTGTTAAATATTCCAACAAAAGCTTGAATAGATTACTGTGGCCACACAGAAAATGATGAGTAACCAAGGATCAAGAAATAGTAGAGGTTATCAGAATACTCCTGGGAGAGGACCTATACAGATTGAGGGGGCAAGTGTTGGAGTTCTTTTACAGAGATGGTAGGAAAAGCATTCCCAGGCATAGATCTGTGGTGGGTAAACAGTGGTCTAGTAGTAAATGGGATAGAGTTCAAGTTCTAACTTGGTAACTCCTGTTTTGGGGCCATGTGCTTAATATTTTTGAGAGCCTTCATTATTTCTCCCTCTCTGCCTTTTAGATCTCTTGACTTGTAAGTGAAGCTATTACCTCATGGTGCAGATTGTGGTTTATGAAATAATGGATGTAATGAGCCTGGATTTTAGCAGATACCTTCATTCATGCTGATGATAGTTGAGTTTTGGTGACCTGCTAAATTTAAAAAAGGGTTATTTAAAGTCAAGGATCAGAGTCATTACAATCCCATAATTAGAATGGATAGTCACATCCACAGGAAATGGGCTATACTATGAATAAATATAGTTTATTCATAAAGTGCTGGACCTTGGCTCTGGGGAGATATGTTCTAGTCTTAATATAACCTTGAGTTCTGGGAGATACTCAAAAAATTCAAATTATCTGTGTTTCAAGATCCTTGTCCTAGAAATTAACATTACTATAAAAATACCCAAATGTGAATTTAACCTCTTTTTAGAGGTTTCAATAAAAGAAGTGAAGATAGCTTCTTTCCACCACATTAGCTTAAACAGAAAGGTGGTGAAAGAAGTAATGCAGTAGAAGAAATTTGAAGAGAAAGTGAACCACTTAATTATTTTCACAATACAAAAAGGTATTCCCACAGTCATAATGCTAACACAAAAATCTATATAAATTAAATACTGATTTTGTGGTTAGCAGTTTTCCCAGTGTGCTGGGATGTGTCATTTATTGTAAATTGTGGTGTCACTTAGCAAGTACAGACTTAGAGAACTGAGAGAAAAGGAACATTTGAATAGTGAGCTGCTAGAAAATGTTAAGGGATAACCTGAAAGGGGAACAAAAAGGGAGAAGGATACAGGAGAAGAGTGAAGTAGGGAAACAGATTGGTATAGCAGAAGAAAAACAAAAGGGTAGAAGATAACAAACTTCCCCAAACTTCCCACTCCTTTTCCTGTGTCTGCCTTTTTGAAATGAAAGCAATTGTAATTGGGGCTGTCAGTCTTGTATGCAGAAACTTTCTTGAATGTCTGATTAAATCCCAAGAACATAGGATAAATTACAAGGCTCTGGTGGATGGCCTTTCCATACTGACTAGTAACAGTACATAAACATGCACAGGAGGTCATCTTGCTGAGGGGAAAAGAAAAATAAATTCCTTATATATTATACTACCACAATCACATTTATTGGGAGCACTTAATGCATAGTTTTCCCATTATACCCATTGAAAAGATGAAAAATGGAGATTTAGCTTAACTAAGCAATCTATCTAGGTTCTCCTGGCCTGGAAGAGATAGAACTAGATTTATTTAACTTTTGTTTTGTTTTCTTAGCTAAATCTGTATCTAAAACATGATGGCCTGGTGAACTGTTTTGGAATATGCTTTTTGCTTAAAATTCATGTGCACTATAATAAGTAGATGGAGAAAGGATGGGAAAATATAACCATTACTCACTTAGGCACCTGGTGGCTTATACCTATGATGCTCAAGAGGCTGAAATCTGAGGATCATAGCTTCAAGTCAGCTGGGTAAGAAAGTTGATGAGACTCTTATCTCCAGAAAAACATCAGAAAACTGGAAGTAGGACTTTGGCTTAAAGTGGAATAGTACTAGCCTTGAGCAAAAAGAACTCAAGGAGAGAGCCTTGACCCTGAGTTCAAGTCCTACAATCAATCCCCCTCCCAAATATAGTCATTATATTCAGTACATTATTGAGCTGTACAACTTGAGGATATTGATAGGATTGGAAAACTGAGAGAGAATGATGGAAGGGGTGATATTGTTTCAGTGGCGTTTTCCCCATAATCTGAGTTGAGTTGAAAACCCCTTGTATAGCTACTTCAAAAAATGGGATTATGTATTACCGAAAGATAATTTTGATATATAAAATTATCTCCAGAAAAAAGTTTGCTTTTTATTCTTTCTCGTTCTGTATGTTTGGTTTAACATTTAGAGCAGCGAATGTAAGGCTAGTCTGGCTCTTTTCTGTTATAACTGTAATTGCTCACTTGAGTAGTGAAGTTCTGCCATCTGGGTTATTGCAAATACTTCTGAACTGGTATGGCTGTCCTGCTGTCTTGGAAAAGGAGCAACTAATACAAGGGGATAAGGATTCAAAATACAGCAAAGGGATTTTTTTGGTGAGTAAGATTTTACTTAATTATCACTGTTGTAGAATGGCTGGCCAAAGTCGGAAATCTTTTATTTCTGCTCAGTGAGAAGCCCAATAAGGTTTCAGAATGTGCAGCACAAACAAATGTCATTTCTTTTTTCCCCTCAATCTCTTGAAAAAGTTAATTAAGAATTCAGTTTTTAGAATAATCCTGTATTAAATCAAATGGCCAGACAATGAAATAGGAATTAAAGAAAATGAAATGGTTGAAATTATCCTACAAATATTAAATTCTGTCAAAAAAAAACCCTACTGAGTAAATTGGTTAATAAGCACCTACAATTTCTTGCTCTCTGGCTTCTCTTTTCACTGGTATTTTTGCAGTTCCATTTACAGCACTCAACTCCATCTCCTAATCTTGGAGAGAAAAATCTGATTTATTTCCTCAGTAGGAGGGCTTGAACTCAGGGGCTAGGAGCTAGCCCTCAGATTTTCTTTTGAAGGCTAGGGCTCTACTACTTGAGCCAGAGTTCTGTGAACTGGAGATAAGAGTCTCATGGATTTTCCTGCCTATAATAACTTTCCTGCCTGTGATTCTCAGATGTCAGCCTCCTAAGATTACAGGTTTGATCCACCTGCATCCTGCTGACAAAAAGGATCTGTTTTGCATTGAGAAACTTTCTAGTGGATATTAGAGCCAAGAAAGCCTGAGTTGTGAATTAATTGTCCAGAAGGATGTGAATTGAAAGCACTAGGATGGCGAACTTTCCTGGGTTGGCAATCTGCATGAGGGAATCGACCTTGTACTGTGACCTTCTTTCCATCCTGTTGTGCCCGGCAACCCTTTCCTTCCTACTAGATGTTGTGAAGATATGAAATCACATACTTATTCAATGTCTACAAATCTTTTCTTTATACAAACTACTTCGTGATAGAGAGACAGAAGTAGATTTCAAGAAGCTCTCTTGACTTCCATTCTCTTAGTGTCTGTGGTCTGTGATGGAAGATACCAATATTAGTCCTGAGGGTTGCTCTACAGGATGCCGTGCTGTGATTGCAGTTCTGGCTGCCTTACTTAGCAAGCACACTTCTGGAAAGGATCCATCCAAAGGGCTTCTTGGATTTTTGCTCACAGAGAATGTGGTTGAAAGTCACTGGGTATCACTGAGAGAAATGTAAAAGATACCAGAGCATCCCTGGTTTCAGGATTTTCAACCTTGGTGTTATGAAACTTCGGGTGGCTGTTAGCAGTGACGCCAGCCTTGTGTACTGTACAATATTAACACCATTCCTGGACTCTGCTCACAAGACTCCAGTGGTGCTTTATTCAATATGATAACCCTAACCACCGAAGGACATTACCAAATGTCCCTTGGGTAACAAAATCCTACAGTGGTAGCTGTTGACCTCATTTTGTATTCTTCTAAATAAGACCAGCAAATGATTTTGCCTCTTCCTAATTATGCTCAGGAAGGCAAGATCTCCTTTTGAGAAAGACTTCCAACACAAATCTCTGATTCTTCCTCAGGAAACATGTTACATTTTCAACTTTCAGTGACCTAAATGTGAGATAAGAATTTGAGGAGGATAGAAGTTATATATACAACTATACATGCTATTGCTATAGTAATTTTGAAAATTAATTGATCAACTATTAAGCTAGTGTTTACTTTTTTACGAAATACTTTTTATATTTTTCATTTCCAGAAATAGATCCACAAGAGTGTAAGTTCAGTGAGTTTTTCCCCATAGAGCAGACAAGCTCTCTGGGTCTACATATTATCTTTGAGTAAATCCAGGCCATTTGGACTATATCTCTGATGCTTTCTACTTTGGCTCTTCCGGTTTTTAACTTTTCCTCCAGTTCTTTCCTTCCAGAATTGCCATGAGATGCACTGTAAATTATTTCCTTGATTTGCAGCCTGGGCACCAGGGAGAAACCTCCTAGAGTAGCTTTTCATTTTATGCTTCATCGCTTAGGTTCTATTGTAAGCATCATAGCACCTTTAAAAAGAGAACAACAACAACAACAACAACAAACCCTAGAGAAAACAACTCTATTGACCAGAACTTCATCAACTCACAGTCTGTAAGGCCCCAGAAATATAGAAGGCAAGGAAAATCCTTTTCTATATTCTTTTCCTTTATTTGCTGCAGAAGTCAAATGACCTTGAGGGAGCTCTGGCTCATGTTCGCCTCTGCTGGTGCTGCTCAACGCCCCCCCTTCATTCACCTCTTCCTGCACCCCATTCAGCTCCTCAACAACCGGCAATCATTCTGCCCACCTGCTCCAAATTTATGACCAAGAACAGGCCATAAACAGAGGAAGGACCAATCCTAATCCCAGGATCTGCACTTTCCTGTTTGCCAGAGGTAGGACAGCTTGATGGGGCCGTAAAGAATAAGTCCAGATCCCCCACACCCCATGAATCACACCCCACAATAATGGCTAGGAAAAGGCTGCTGCAGCCTGTCCAGGTACCTCAGAGCAGGAAACTCCCCCAAGCCACGCAGACGCCACCCAGGGGCCTGCGCGATGTCCTTTTTGTGGTATGACTTGACAAAGAGGACTCATCTCAAAACATAAGAAGACCTCTCCCAAATCACAGAGCCACGAGAAGCAGGTTTATGTTTCTGCAGTCTGTGTGAAATGGTTAAATTGACTCCATCTTTTGGATGTGTAGGGTGTCACAAGAATGCTCTTCAAATAACACTTCTCCAGGCGGTGTATGAGGACTAAGATGCCACTTCTCACATCTGCTGTTACCTGTGTGTGTGTGTGTGTGTGTGTGTGTGTGTGTGTGTGTGTGTGTGTGTGTGTGTTGCTGATGCTCCTGGAGCCCCTACTGGGTAAAAAAAAAATCACCTTTGTGATTTTTATTGTTTCTGTTTCCATTGGTCTGGGTTGAGGCTGGAGAGTAGCATGCTTTATTTATTTGTCTACATATTTATGATTTTTTTTTGCAGTGTTGGAGATTGAACTCAAAGCCTCAGTGATGCATACCAAGGACACGCTCTCCTTCTGAGTTCTGTTCCAAGACGTCATAGTTAGCATTCTTTTTCAATCTACTCTGTTAGTTGCTGCTGACGGCATTAGCCTTTTGTTCATTTGGGGTGGCAGTAAACTTCTACAGCTCCCACAGAAGCTTCACAGCTTCATTTCCCCTCTTCTTTACATTTCCCCCTACTTCTTTTCTTCTTTACATTTGTGGGGAAGGAAATGTAGAGGTGAAGGACAATAGGGTTTCATGTGTATTTCTTGGCATTCTACCACTAGAGACATGCCCCAAGTCCAGTTTTTCTCACTGGTTAATTAGAAATAGAGCCTTGCAGAATGTTTTGGCCAACCTAACTTGGAGCTGAGATCCTCAGGTCTCAGCCTGCTGAGGAGTGAGGATTATAGGTACAACCACTAACAAACACTTAGTTCCTCTACTATCTTTTTCTGCCCATGCATTGTTTCTGTTGACTGTGGATAGCTTTTAGGGAAAACAACAGTAATTTGTTTAATTGGTTTCGGGCAAAATTAATTTCCTCTCTGCCTCTGAAATAATAGAAAGTCTGAAACCTACTGTCCTGTAGTTATTATTGGGTGTATTTCCCTTCCTTGAATATGAGCTCTTTTAAAAGTCTCTGATAAATAGCCTTCCACATTCACTTCTGATCATTGCTGCAATAGAGGAGACACTGCAATAGAGGAGACTCAGCCCTGCATGGAGTGAAACTGCATGTTTAACTCTGACAATAACGGAATACCATAGCATTGCACAATCTGCTTCTATCTACTGAGCTAGGATTACGTGTTGCAACAGCACAATATTGGTAGAGTATGACATTTCTGACGGGTCCCCTCCTAATCTTCTCCTTTTCTTGCTTTTTCTCTTCTCTAGTCTCTCCTCTGCTTTCTAGCTCTGATTATAGTAGCTGTGCTTTAGCTTTGAGCTCTAGCACAGTCCTATTGAAAGGACAAGTAAGTAGAAAAGCAAGAAGCAGAGGGAGCTTTACAGTCCCTACATATGCATGAGGTTAGAAATGCATGAGGGGAAAATGTTTTCAATCAGGGAGGCCTATAAGCTGGTATCAACACAGCATAAGTAAGCTTTTGTGGCTTACGGATTTTGACATTCAAGACATGTTCTCCTGATCCGTTAGCCTTAATGAAACATGGTATGTGTATGAGTATAAATGACTGTAGTTCCTCTCCCCAATCCCTTGCAACTGACTTCATCCAATGATATGTGACTAGAATGAACAAAGAGGACATAGAGCCTTTATTGGAAATTGCATAGGGTTTAAATTAGACAAACTTGGAATTCGGTTCTCAGAATGGTTGTTGATCGTGTGGCTTCCAGGTCAAGCTGCTTAACTCTTCGAGGTTAAATTTTCTTCTACAAAACCAAAAAATACACACTTTTTGGAGGGTATTTTGGGAGACTGTTTAGGATAAAATAGGAAGTCCTACCACAAAGTCGAAACATCAGTTGCTCAAAACAAAACCATTTTACCTTGAACCCTGCGGTTTACGTTAAATTCAACATAATTACACAGTTTGAAATAGGCTACTGAGTTATCTTGAAGAAGTTTGTACTTAGTTCAGCTGCTCTGCTACTTTACTATGAGGAAAATTAGACATGCACTTTAATACCATTTTTAAAAAAAAACTTCTGAAGATGCCTTAATACTATTCTTACTACCACACTGTGGATTTCATTTAATTCTTTTGTATGTAGAAAATAGTAAACAAAACAAAAAAATCCTCATCCCTTAAGATAAGACAAAATGAAACTCAAGGAAAACCCCACCACCATCAGCCAACCTTTGGTTTTGATGAGATAGCTCAGAAGCAATCGTTCTAGACTACTTTGAGTTCATTTGTATCTGGCAGGAGTTAAAAGTGTTAAGTTACAGCCCTGACAAAATTAATTTGAGATGGATCATAAACCCAACTGCAATTGCTAAAATGATAAGATTGCTAAGAAAAAAATGGTTGGCAAATATTTTTGCAACTTGAACTGAGCAGGTGGTCATATCTTGGGGAGACCACAAAAGCAAGAAGCATAAAAGACAATATCAACAAATTGGATATGATCAAAATTAGAACATCAGGAGGCTATCTTTAAGAAAATTAAAAGATTAACCACATACTGATAGGTAATATTTTAAGAGAAACCCCAAACCAACTCTCTATTCAGCTTATCCTACAAAACCACAATTAAAAGATAAATAATCAAAAAGTCAGACTGATATTTCATAGAGCAAGACATGTTAATGATGTTCCATATCAGATTCAAGGAAACATATGAAAGTCATAGTAACATATGTTAAACCTTCTATAATGCATAAAATTGAAATGTATTCTCAAGTACAGAATTCTAGTCATTGTACATACACATATGTTATTATGGTAACTCTTAATATAGTTGAACATACAGATAAACTCTAAGATCCATCAAGTCTACTTTTATGGATTTATTCAAGAGGAATAACAAAAGATATACACAAAAAGACTAATGAAGAATGTATTCATAGTTTTTTTTATGTAAGATCCTCAAGTATAAAATAAGATAGGACAGATATTCATCCACAAAAGCGTGGATACTCAAATATGGTTTACTCTTATAATGAAATACTAATATTCATCACAAAAGAATGTGCCATAGCCAAGTATATCAGTACATGGCCATCTCAAAACTTTCATATTTTATGAAAGGAGAAAGACAAGAATAATGTATATTGTATAATTTCATTTCTATGAAGTTCCAGAAGAGACAGAATTAGTCTTTGGTGAGATCAGAATGGTAATTGCTTATGTAGGATTGATATTGAGCTGGCATAGGCTTGAGGAAGATTCTAGATTTGTAGAAACACTGGTATTCTGGTGAACTTATTTGTTACTATGAATCTACTTGTATGCTTCCAGTCATACTCACTTATATGAACGTTGTCCACCAATTTTAGAAGAATTTTGAGTCATTCTTGATCTTACAGGAAAGTCCACTTGATCTATTTTTAGGTTCATTTTTTTCCATTATAATCTTTTCCCTGCAGCTGTCTATCATCCATGTCAGTGAACAAAAGCACTTCAGCTAACCAGGTGTCTTCCTTCCCTGTAAGTAAAGGGTTCCATTGTGAAGCACCTGGGAAGAGAATGTCTGACAAATTACCTCACTGCACAACCTTTCACAGTCTGGTCTTTCTGTCTCTGTCTTGTCCTGCACTATTGCCTATAGTATGGAATTGACAGTTCTTTCTCTTGAAGCTGGACTCTTCATGGATGTATTTTTCAGCACAACAGAAACTCTAATTTGTGAACATGATCATAAATAGTAATATCCTGTGAAAGAGAAAGGGGACAGCAGCAATTAATATTCTTGTAGGCTCATATCCAATAAATATCAGTGCAAAAAGTTGAACCATAGATTTGATGCATTCACCTTCCTTTTTGAAACTGGTATTTCACAGTGGTAGAAACTGGTTGAACTTGGCAAGTGGCTCTGCTGTGTAGAAAAGTGAAGAAATGGGCTTAGCATATGTGAGGATATAATGGACAGCATGTACTACATTCCTTGGGTCAGCCATGAGGATATTGAAGAAACAATGTTTATTCATTCACTCACAGAAGAAGCTCAGGATCATTCATTACACTTTTTTTTCCCTAAAACTCAGCTCAATGTAGCTACTTGACCAAGATCCTTTCTCCCAGATCTCCTGAGCCATTGCTATTACAAGTTGTATGTGTTCTAGATCCATGAAAGGTACTTCCTAATTCCTTACATTCTTGTACCTTTTTGGATTTTTTTTTGGTAGTCGTGGGACTTGAAATCTGGGCCTGGGAATTGTCCCTGAGCTCTTCAGCTCAAGGCTACTACCCTACTCCTTGAGTGACAGCGCCATTTCTGGTTTTCTGGTGATGAATTGGAGATAAGAGTGTCACAGCCTTTTTTAGTGTCAGGGCTGGCTTTGGACAGCCTCACGAGTAGCTAGGATTACAGACATGAGCCTCCATGCCCCGTATATTCTCTTACCTTCACATAACAGAAATATTTAGTTGCATTGTTGCATTGTTTCACTCGGGCATGTAGTTTTTAATAAATAATACGGTAATAACTTTCTCACATTGTGAAATAATAGATGATAATTTTGGAGTGAGTGTTCTTAGGCCC
Organism: Megascapheus bottae; assembly: GCF_031878675.1. NCBI lineage: Eukaryota > Metazoa > Chordata > Mammalia > Rodentia > Geomyidae > Megascapheus > Megascapheus bottae. The sequence continues at coordinate 15,564,180 of NC_143522.1, forward strand.
ATAGTCCATTTGAAATTGTGTGTGTGTGTGTGTGTTGTTACTGGAGCTTAAACTTAGAGCTTTGCATTCTCTCTTAGCTGGCACTCAGCCACTTGTGTTACATCTCCACTTCTAGAGTTGTGGTGGTTTATTGGAGATGAGTCTCTCCCAGATTTTTCTGCCAGGGTTGGCTTTGAACCAGGATCCTCAAATCTCAGACTCTTGAGTAACTAGGATTATAGGCAGGAGCTGACGACATCCAGAAATTTTAATAATTTTATGTGCACTAATCTAGTTATGTAGCTTGCAAATTTCAGAGCCAGAAGAAGAATGCAAGATGTTGATTTAGCACTTGCACTCACCTGCTTTCTCTCTGTAGGAGAGGTAGAAGGTTGCTTCCTTTGAAAAAGCAACAAAAGTCTCAATGATGAGAATCCAAGAGTGACTAATGAATGTGCATAATAACAGCAGATATTAAATGGGCAATTACCACTGTGAAAATAGTCTGTCTAATTTGATTTTTCAAAACCCAGTGAGAAAGAATCATTATTATCATTTCTTTATTAAACAGGAAGAAACTGAGGCACACAGTTGGAGGCAGAGTGTGAACCCCGACAAACTGTCTCTTGGGACAATAAGAATGTTGTATCCAAATATCATGAGATACTAAAGATTTCATTAGAGAAACATTCATATTTAAGAGAGTCTCTAGTTTAATATAGGCTGCTTATGTTTTTAACAAACCCAGAAAAGACTGGCTTCTCTCCCCCTAGTACTTGTGGCATGTCATGTTCTTGGTTTAAACCAATTGTTCTCAAAAATGGGGTAGAATTTGACAGAGCCTCTCTTAAGGTGTCACTTGTGCACCTGGGGAGGAGGGTATAGAATGCTAAATACCGAATGCAGAATTCATATTTTGAAAACAAGCTTCTCATCGATCGACAAGTCCTGAGTTCAAGCCCTAGTACTAGTGTACTCACAAACACTCATACACAGACATAGATGCACAAACAGACATACACCATGCGTGCACAGGCACACACACACACACACACACACACGTCCACAAACTTATTCTATACCCTTGCATGTGTAGAGTCAATCACAATTTTCTTTTGGGTGTACTGGACTTTTTGTAGTCTTTATCCCCTTAATTTCCTCATTTCATGAATACTTGATAGCAATATTTCAGGTTGCAAAGAGAAGGATAAGAGTTCCTTTCTAAGAGCCTCATACTGGCTGGAGGCTATTGAAAAATAGAGGACCAAAGCATGGTATTAGCTGGTAATATAAACAGATGTGAGCATGATTATCTTTTGTGAGACACAGAGTGAATGTGGTGTGTGGATACAGTGCTAGCTTGTGAGTGACAGATGTCTCTAGTCAGCATCATACCACATAATTGTATGTGGAACTCCACTGCCCTACACCCACCACTGTGACTTTTTCCGGGATCCTTCTGTTTCTATTCCTTTAGGACCTATAGAGACCGCTTGGATATTCAGCTGCCTATGTACTTCCATTCTTTCAAAACAGAATTTTATGATCCTTTCACTTTCTCTTGTATTCATAGGGAGACTGTTTTTTTTATTCATAGGGAGAATGGGATTCTGACACATGTAGATCATGGCAAAGCTGCTCTCTGTCGTAATAGTTGGCTATGCATAGAACAGCTACTATTTACCAGCATCAAACCCATTGCCACGCACGTGATCATATTTAGCTTTCTCAGCTGCTGTACTGGGAGGTATGTTAGTCCTTCTGCACAGATGAAGAAATCTTGATGTGACAGTGACTGGGATAAGCAATTTAATTGCCTCATTGTGCCCTGCAGAGATCTAATCACCTAAGGAGAATTGTGTTAGGCTCTGTATAATGTGCTTTAAGTGAAACATTAGCTGATGAAGAAAGGTCATAGAGAAATAGTCAATGTGACTGGATTAGATGTATGCACATTTATCACATATCATATGACAGACTTGAGAATCACACCATTTTTATTGGGGAAGAGGTAAATGTGCATTAATGTTCTCACTTCAGTGGGAGATAAATAGAGGATGTTGTGGGGTTACTTGTAAAGATCATCACATCTAGCTAAGGAAGTGCTAATTGGATGCTGGGTAATTTGACTTTGGGAAGGGAGATGTAGCCTGGAGCTGGGGTGAGGGGTGTAGCTATTCTAGGCTCCATGAACAATATATATAAGAAGTCAGAGACAGATCCATCAACCTGGGGTTCCTGAGTGCCATTTAGAATGGCTGAAGCATAATATCCAAGGTAGAAAGTAGAGAGACACAACCTGACTTGTGGAAAGAGAACAGATGATGAAGTACCTTGAAGTATTAAGGAGATTGGTACCTTATCTTAGGTCCACTGGAAAAGCAAACCCCTTAAAGCAGCAGCACAGTGTAGCTTGACTTCAATGGAAAGAATGTATAAGGATGGTGCAGAGTGAGGTCAGGAAGTTTTTGTTGTAAGGTCTGATGATAGTCTTAAAGACATAGCAAGACAGAAGAGCACGTGCCTGAAACATGTCAATCAGAAAAGGATCTGGAAGCAAATGTGCATAGGGATCACACACAATTAAGCAGTATTTGAGCTGGGTACTGGTGCCCCACTCCTATTAATACTAGCTATTCAGAAGGCTGAGATCTGAGGATCGTGGTTCAGAGTCAGCTCAGGTAGGAAAACGTGCAAGGCTCTTATCTCCAATTAACCTCCAGAAAACTGGAAGTAGAGCTGTGGCTCAAAAGTATAAAAGCACTTGCCTTGAGTGAAAGACTTTAGGGACAGCGTCTAGACTCCAAGTTTAAGCTCCAGGACAAAATAAAGGAAGTATTTAGATGACTCTCATGTACGAGAGAGATAATTTATTCTTTGTATTTGCAGAGAGTGCAGTAAGGACTTGTGGGAGAAGTCATAATAAACCATATTTTAACTTTACTACAATTGGGTGATCCAATAATTGAAAATGTGTGTTTACCATCTATCACTGAATTACTTTAAAATTAATTCAGGATTCATTTTAAAGATTGTTTTTCTATTACATAGACTGTATAGCAAAGTATAAGATATTTAGTAGCTAACTAATGTCAATGGAGTACATATCGTCAATATAAACAAAGGGCTATCGAAATTAATTGATTAGGGGAGTTATTAACTGAGATGATGCAGACTGACCAAGGACCTGGAGCTGGTTATAGGAAAACAGTTTTATGATGTTTAAAGGACATCAGGTAAGTTTTCTCAGAGAAAACTTAGAACTATAAGGCCAACGTTTAGTAAATAAAGGTGGAGAAATATATGGGAAAGTTCTGAATATAAGAAAGGACCATCGAAGAATATGACTGCAGAGAACATGCAGTTAATAAAATAATAATGGAAAATTCAAAAGTCAGTACTCAGGGCCAGGAGTTTGGCCTAGTGATAGAATGCTTGCCTAGCATGCACAAAGCCCTGGGTTCTATTCTTTGGTACCAAATACATAGAAAAAAGCCAGAAATGGTGCTATGGCTCAAGTGGTAGAGCACTAGCCTTGAGAAAACCCAAGGTTAGTACTCAGGCCCTGAGCCCAAGCCTAGGAATGGCAAAAAAGGGTCAGTACTCCTTCTTGATGAATTGATTGCAATTCAGCTCCAGTAGAAACATAACATGCAGGTGCTACTCCTGTATGTCTAGATAGGTATATTATCTTTCTAGTTAATTTTTTCATACCATGAATTTCCTGATCTAGCTACATCCTCAAGGTGGTCAGATTACCTAATAAGTAATAATGTGATTGTTATAGCTCTACGTATAAATAAAGTATCTTCAATTTCAGCAAACGAATCAGCTTTCCACTGTTATGATGGAGAACCATAAAGGAGATAACTTTAAAATACCTGAGAGAAACCACACCATCTGGTTTTCTGCGATTTAACTCTTGCGTAGACCTGAGTGGGGGAACAATATCATAGAAATGTGACAGGGCATGGTAGAGGAGCCTGCTCACCTCATGGAAGACAGGAAGTATAAAGATTGAAGGACAAAGGGCAAAACATTCTTTCAAAGGCACAACCCTCCACTGACCTACTGCTTTAACCTGGCCCTATCTCCTAAATAGCCCATTACAGCTATGAACTCACTCGTTGATGAGGTTAACATCATCATCATCTGGTCATTTCTCAGTATCATTACTAGCTAGAGATTTAGCTTTTCCATGTATGAGCCCGTTGGGAACATTTTATATCCAAATTACAACACCAAGTGAGTAGAACATTGATATGTATACGCTGGATAATCTTTCTCAAGCGGGTAACTAAATTTTATTTGACATGTAACCTTTTCTTTTTCTACATCTGAGGATTAATGCTGCTGTAATGATGTCTGAGGAGGTCAGGCAGCACTTTATCAGGCAAGGTAAAAAAGGCACAGAGAGATAAAAGCATGATGTTAATCTAAAGGCACACGAAGATTTAGTGTTTGCAAAGACCAGTCAAGTACTTCCTTAAGGTGATAACTGGATATGTGTGTTTAGGTACCAGGAAACATTGCCTTTTTGTTGTAGTGCTTGGATTGTAATTAGTTTGGATTCATCTTGTGCTATCCCAAGATTTTAGTTTCTATCCGTCTGATGTACTGTATAAAACAGACTGGTTTAGGAACCACAATTGAGACCAGTCACCATGTATACACAGTACATGCTGTACCTGGGGAAGGTGACTGAACAAGGGAAACTTTAGCATGAGCTAGGAGCAGTGTCATCATTGCAAGTGGAGAGATAGGGCCAGGAATCTGGCCTAGTGGTAGAGTACTTGCTTAGATGCACAAAGACCCGTATTCAATTCCTTGGTACCACATACATAGAAAAAGGCTAGAAATGATGCTGTGGCTCAAGTGGTAGAGCTCTAGCCTTGAGAAAAAAGTCCAAGGACAGTGCTCAGGCCTTGAGTACAAGCCCCATGACTGGCAAAAACAAAGTGGAGAGATAGCAATTTTGAAATTTTATACTGATGGGCCATGGAAAGCCTATTGGGATTCAAAGTCAGAGGCCTATAGTGACCTCTGAGAGGGAAGGGCACCATGACGAAAAGAGTTGGCAAGAATCAAAGGTGTTGTGCCCTGGCTAGTTAAGTGGAGGTCAATGAATGGACTGATTAAAGATTACTGTTTCAATGAATTTAGTAGCAAAGGGACAGAGACAGGAAGTGACTTCTAATTTTAAAGAAAGCATCTCCCTTTTTTTTAAATCCTTAATGGAATAAAATTGACAATGTATTAAGATGAGGAGAGGGATAATTGATGAAGCCAGGTATGGGATGAGGCATAAAATGGAGAGATCAGAATTATAGGAAGTGAGAAATCTTTTCCTTTTAGACAGGTGAATCTTTAGAGGGAGCAGACAGGAAAACTGAGGTTGCTTATGGCTGATGAGTCCACATTTTTCTCTGAAGTAGTTGGAAAAGAAATGGGTTAGCAGGTATGAGCAGGAAAAAAAGATAGAAACAAGTTTGGAACCATTGCTGTGGGAAATGTAGAAGGGTGAATAAAAGGATTATTGAAATTCATACTGAATTTGGAAACTATTATGTATGTAATAAGGATGAGCATGGAGTTGAGGTTCAGGAGAGAGGAATGAGGGGTTGTGGTACTGGAACCCTAGAGAATGCAAAGCCAGATGCAACGAAGGCCAAAGGGGTGAAGTGTATACTGCATACAAGTAGACACACACACAATGGAATGGAGGTTCCTGAGGGAAGTAAAAGGAGTTGGAGAAGACTAATTTCTGATAACAAAGACAGTCCCCAAGGGGCCATTTATTTTCTTGGATATTGGTAGTGGAACAGCATTTTCCTAGGTAGGATTCTGACCCAAGAAACGCCAATAAAATCCTTTTCTAATTTCATGACACTCAGTAAAAAGGCAGCCAGTTCTGACGCCACTGTCATTGTTGCAGAAGCATGTGAAAAAAAACCCAGATAGTCTTGGCTTCTCTTAGTTATGTCTCCAAAATCTAGTCTCAAGAAAATAGAGTTGCTATTTCTTAACTGTACATCTCATGTTCCTTCACGTCATTCCTAGTGGTGAGACCAGTTAGGACCAATGCTCTTTAATGGTAAGGCTGGGCCATTTCTACATGATGGTATTGCAATCCTTATCCAAAGAAAACCTGCAATTAGCCATAGGTTCTGTTCTCTATGGATCCAAAACAGGGTCTCCAGTTACTTATTTGTATTTTTTTTTATAACTTCAAGGAATTTCACCCTCAAGTCATCTTTTTTGGCCTTCCAGACAAGTCCCGAGACTTGGATCTTTTGGTTTCAACAATGTCAATGCTTATAACTTCAGTGGGATTCAGGTAATGTAGGAAAGGGGAGAAGTAGGAAGAATGAGAGCCATTAGCCTACAGCCCTGGAGATAAACTGAAGGAGAGATTGAACACCGGGACACAGGTGTTTCTCTGTTCTGAATTATGCATCTCTATTCAAGTACCAATAAACCTACTTCACTTGAATCTAGACTTGGCTTTCAGATTTGGGGAAAGAGAGGTCAAGCAGAGGTTATTTATTTAGTGAGCCCACAGATTCCACTCTGGGGAGCAGCTGCCTTACTGTTGAGACAGCTAAATGCACAAAGCAACAAATTTGAAATATGCCCCAGACTCCGTGGAACCAGCGGTCTTTGGATTCTTGCCAGGGTGTTAGTGCCTCTGGGTGTATTGCTGATTTAGATCAAATCCTCAACCCAAGCCCTACTGGACGAGAACCTTCATTAAGATCTCCAGAACCAAAGTTAGATGTGCCTGGAATGAGAGCCAGAGACTTAACCTGGATCTCATTACATTTAGGCTTTTCTTCCTACTAACCAACTCTCACTGAACACTTCCTGAAGATAAATGGATTGTCTTCTGCGCACACATCTCTAGCTTAGCACACTCCTTTTTCCAAAATCTATGTAAAGAAATTAGCCAAAATCAAGATGGCAATTTTCCATCTCTTTCTTCCTAGACCAAATGACTGATAAATAGCAGTTTCCTTTGCTTTGCCAGTGCGACCAAAATACCTTGGGTTCTTTTCATTTTGAAGTGCTTTGGAGATCTACCAACAAAAGGGACATTTTTTTGAACCCACTTCTGAGTTAAAGCTCAGCAACATAATATTAATCTGTGTGTGTGTGTGTGTGTGTGTGTGTGTATGCATGTATGTACATGTGCATACTAGTGCCAGCACTGGTGATTGACTCAGGGTGTAAATACTGACACTTAGTTTTTCTTTTTGCTCAAGGCTGGTGCCCTACCACTTGAGGCACAGCTCCGTTTTGGGGTTTTTGCTAGTTAATTGGAGAATAAGAATCTCACAGACTTATTTTCCTGGCTAGTCTGGCTTTCAACTAGAATCCTCAGAGCCCAGCTTCCCAAGTTAGCTAGATGTGTTTTATAAGTGTAAGTTTCTTAACCCTTGTATGCCTCAATTTTCAGTGCATCTGGTTGAGTTAGAATGAGAAGCCTTTCCTAGTTTTTTCCTGATCTGTTTGTGTTCTCCCTCTATCACTGTATGTTGTGTTTGCTGCTATTAACCCTCTATTAAATGAGGGCTCAGATCTGTGAGTGAGACTTCACAGGAATCAGGATAAAGCTGGGGTTCTGTGAGTATATGGAATACCTTCTGTTATGATATATTTTGCTTTTTCTCTGTGTACTGGTGCCCATTATAGGATGACATTAATTTCTGAGAAACAGGCATGTGTCTTTAAAGAAACACTTTACCACGTGAATGACCATTGTGAGCTGGCTTTTCTTTCACAAAGTAGAAATTCAGAACTATTTCATTGGCATCAACAATGAGTACCACGACAGGGCGAGTGTTACGGCTGTCCACACCACAGAATCAGGAAGGTCACAAAGAACTTATCTGAGGAAGTCCCTGCTTAAAGGCGTGTCCAAATTGATTTACTATTCAGAAAATAATTTGTAAGTCCTGCTTATGTGCTAAGGACTAGGGACATGGCAATATATCAGAAGTGGACCCTCTTTGGCTCCAGCCCAAAGTCTGGGAGTTCTGCCTATTAGGCCTAACTACTAGCTCCTATATGCCAAGTAGACCTGTGAAGGGCAGAGTAAAATGCATTATAATGTAGTCAAGCGAAGGCAGCACTTCTCTATATCTTTAGATCTTCAGAGGTAATAGACATTCGCCTTATCTTGAAATAGGCAAGACATTGAGGACCAGGGTGAGGAAAGGGTGCATAGTTAAAAGAGTGTGTGTGTCATGATTGACCATTAGCTCAGTCTTTGACTCTGGAGGAGTTCTAAAGTAGTGGTTAGTGCTTTATTACTTGAGGGCAGCATGAATAATCATAGGCACACTTGCCTGCAAGTGGTCTGTCCTGAGTATTTGGCTGTTCTCTTGGGGACAGTGTTACCTTTTGCCACAAGCTGATAAGAAATGGTATTGCTATCCAAGGGGCAATTTGCCTTTAGTCAGAAGATGCTGAATAAATCCTATGGACCCCAGAGGTGATTGCAAAATGATTATGATAGAACACCATCAGACCACAGCATACAAATGTAGGATTTGGGATCTGGGCATTAAGGTTTTATGTTTTTTTAGTTAAGTTATAGGCCCAGAAAAAGCAGCTTTTAAGTTGCTTCTTCCACATATATTCTAGAGAGACACACACATCAATCAAACATACTCACAAACTGAATTCATTGTCAGTTAATGATGAGTAATACAAACGGACAAACTTTGGAATAAGAAAGGTCAGGAAGCGCCCTCCTCAGAGGAAGTGACAGCAGTGAGAGATGTGAAGAAGTAAAGTCCACACACAGAAGCCAGTGTGTGACAAGCTCATTCAAGGAGGGAGGTGGTCCTGAGAATGTAGCCGGTTTAGCTGGAAGGTAGGAAGCAAGGTTAAAGGTAAGACTTACTAGAAGAATCACCTTCAGGATTGCAGCCACGAAAAATCTGGCTGCATTGTACCGCTGTGAAATGATGATATAATCGGAAGAATAATGTTGTATTGTAGATGCTGGCCTGGCCTGCTTTCTCCAGGCCATCCAAGCCCCATGACAAGATATATGTCACCAAGAACTACTCCTGCCCCTCTTTGCTAACTAAATTGGGTTATTCACCAGTTTCCTGTGTCCTTGTCCCAGCTCTATATCACCTTAAAAGAAGAATGAGATGTGTTCCTCCTCCTCCTCCTCCTCTTCTCCCGCTCCCCTCCTCCCTGCCCCTTCCCTGTTGTTCATGATCCTCTTGCGGCATGCATGTCTGGACCTGAGTGGGCACAAAGAGTAATAGCTGTTGTTTCACTTTACCAGGACTAATCTATCACACCTCACCCAGAGAGACTCTCGATCCACTCGAAGCATTCTCTGTCCTGAGGTGAAACATACAGGCACATAAATAAGTAGGGGATTGTTTGGAAATCCTCTTTGCCACCACGAACGCATGCCCATTTATTAGCAAAGCCTCCATAATTTTTAAATTGCTTGATTTAGCTACTGGCTATTTGGTATCATCAAGGGGTCCCCATCAGGAAGAGTACTTCCCCACTACCTGTAAAAACAAAGCAGGCTTTTGATCACTGGATTAATTACATGCAAAGAATTCTATTGCAGGGAGCAGCAAGCAGCTGGTTTCTGCAGGGGTTAGGCTGAAATCTCTTGCCAATTCTCCTTCTAGCTTGTTCCTCCCTCCACACCTACACCCTTTTCTTCCTTTCATTTTGCTCCATGGGTTCCATTCAAGGGGGAAATTATAATTAAAACATTTACAAAGCTCTCCCTGGGCCTTGCCCTTAAGACTGAACATTCACAATTCAGTCTTTCCCCAAATGCAGAACAATGACAGCAGTTTCCAGGATGTTTTCTTGTACAGTCTCAGGCCTCCTAGAATAAATTCGAAGACCAGGGGCAAAAGAAAGAGGGAAGGACTTGCTCTTTGGAGGGGGAGGAGAAATTGTGATCCTGACTCATTTTCCCCAACAGCCTCTCTGGTAATCCTGGCAATCAGTGAACCATGGTTTGTAGCTTTTCTCTCTTCCTTCCACTCCCATATTAATTATTCATACCTCTAGTACTAAGAACAAGGTCTTGCTTTTCTTTTAAGTGCAATTAGAGTAATCAAAGGGTTTATAACACTTATGTGTTTTATTTCTTCATCTCTATTTTTTTTTGTTGTTTGCCTGCGAGGGGAAAAGAAAAAAATCTTAAACACAAAACAAACACCCCAAGTCTCTGGGTTTTTTGAATTCTTGCAGAGAAAATTGGTTTCACCATAATAGCAATTGGCAGTAATAATTCTTCGATGAACAACCTGAAATTATTCCCTTAAAGCCAATAATTTGTAGAGTATGTATTTTGAGAAAGGCGGGGGAAAGACTAGGCAATAATTAAAGTGGATTTTCAGCAAGTTCATCTTTTATTCTGTGAGACAGGAGGAAGGAGGCGGTGCATTTCACAGAAGATGTGCATTTGTATATGACTTGTCACTTGAGTAGATAGTGGGTTGAATAACAAACACCCAGAGTTCAGCCATGGAATTATTTGTTGAAAATTTACAATATTCGAGGCTTGGAATGTGGATTAGTGGTGGAGTGCTTACCTAACATACATGAAGCCCTGGGTTCGATTCCGTAGTACCACATACACAGAAAAAGCCAGAAATGGTGTCATGGCTCAAGTGGTAGAGTGCTAGCCTTAAGCAAAAGAAGATCAGGGACAGTACCCAGGCCCTGAGTTCAAGCCCCAGGACTGGCAAAACGACAACAACAAAAAACAGATTTACAATATTCTTGAAGAAGTAGTCTTTAAAGCCAAGAAGTTAAGCAGATAGTCCCTAGAAAAATATTTATTCTTGTTTTTTTCTTTTTTCTTTTTTTTTTTTGTCAGTCCTGGAACTTGGACTCAGCTCAAGGCTACAGCCCAAGCCCTGGGCCTGGGTGTTGTCCCTGAGCTCTTTAGCTTAAGGCTGCCACCCTACCCTTGAGCCACCTTGCCACTTCCATTTTTTCTAGAGGTTAATTGGAGATAAGAGTCACATGGTCTTTAGTTCCTGGGCTGGCTTTGAACATTGATCCTCAGATCTCAGCTTCCTGAGTAGCTAGGATTACAAGCATAAGCCACCAAGCCTGAAAAAATTTTTTTTTCTGTACCTTAGCACAACCTTTATGCCTCGCAGAGCCCATACCCCACCATATCATCACAAGTGTTTCTTTGGTGATGGAATGACAAATCACAAACAAGCTTGTGCCATATTTTAAAAAAACTGTTTGAGAAGAGGAAGAAAGTCAAGAGCAAGATATTCCTTTAGGGTTCAGCAACCTATTTAACTTTACGTAAGATGGAGAGATTACTCCTAAATTCTTACCATTAGAGAGCAATATAAAACAGTTTTACATTTTGGTTGAGTAGGTGGTCCTTTTGTCTAATGATTTGAGAAAGTAAAAATTTAGGCAGAGGAAAAATATTACTAAAATATTCTTCACTTAAATCTTAAGAATAGCTGGGTTTCCAGGAGTTCATGGCTCATGTTTGTCATCCTAAACTACTCAGGAGTCCCTAGTATCTAATATGGGTATTAGCTATCAGTACCTAGCTATTCTTTCTTTCTTTCTTTAATTAATTAATTTATTTATTGGTATCAATCTTGGAGCTTGAACTCAGGGCCTGGACACTGTCCCTGAGATTCTTTTTCTTAAAGCTCGTGTTTTTATGTGCCTACATTTTTGAAACCAATGTGGGTGAAAAATATTCCATTTCACATTCAGATCACTTGTAAAAAACAAAAACAAAACACTAACGTAGGCAATGATGAACCTAATAGGTAAATTGCTTGTGTTTACATAAGCTCCTGAGGAATCTTAATCTATTCAATCTACTTCCCCTAGCCATAGTGGAGAAGAATTGCAACGTCAAATGTGTTTAGGGAGTAGTTGGTATAGCACAGACAGAACTCAGGGCTTTCTCCCTTAGGTTCTCCTGTAGCACCACACAGCCAGCAGGGGAAGTTTTCATACACAGGGGGTGTGAGGGCAGATCTCCTCGTAGTGGCATAGGTCTTATTTTTGCTTGCAAGAAGAGTTAGGATGAATCACAATGGAAGGAGAAAGTAGGGACACAAAAGATAATAGCCGTGTACCTAAGTCAGTTTCCTAAATCTCTCCTTTCCTTTTCATGCAGTTTTAGGGTCTTAACCTTCTCAACTACTTTCTTACATCTCTCCTTTTTGAAATATAAGTGGAAATTTAGCTATCAGAAATACCTTTTAGGATATTTGGGCAGGAGTTTCTTTTTTTGAAATGTTTCCATCATTGTACATATTTATTGGAATGGTATAGTAATTCGCTATAGACCTTAAATGATAGAAATCAGGACAATTAGTACATTCTTATTTTAGAAACATTTAAACTGCTCCCCTAGTCTTCCTAAATTGTTGTCGATTATACTTGACTGCTAATACTAAATGCCTGAATCTGTTCAGTATTATCATTTTTTTAACCCTCTTGACTAACCTCTAGTGATCACTGTGTTTATAGGATTGACTTTCCTTGGCTTTTTTATCTGAAGAAAAGCTGTAGTATGTATTTCTGTGCCTGTCTTATTTTTTTCCAGTTCTATTCGTATTGCTACAAAGGGCAGCACTTTATTACTGTTTTCAGGATTGGGTAGTATTTACATCAAATTTTCTTATTACACTCTGTATTCATATCACATTTGTGTTCTCACTCATCTATCCACGGACAGTGTCATTGACTGGGAAGAAAGATCTGCTGCATCCTATATTCTTTTCTGGTAGAGTCTGACCATGTTTGGTATGCTTGGCTCTCAATGTCACCACGGCCTTCTCCCTGAGTGAATATCCATGTTTATTATGCTGCTTAGGAGACAGCCAGGCATCTTGGATTTGGATCTGACTGGTGATGTCATTTTAAATGTATTCCCCCTATAAAGAAAGTCTCTGTTTAAATCAGGTCACCTGCAATGGTACTCACATTTAGACATTCATCATAACACTACAAACCCATATCATGAAGTCATAAAACAATTACGCATGAGGAATTTTTGCCCTTGTTTTGGGCAAGTTGAAATGTTTCAAGATAATGATAAAAGAACAAATCACTCAAATAGGATCCAAACCTTCTGGAAATCTTAAACCTTCTCTTGGAGAAACCAACAGAGAACAAAATTTCAGAAACACATCTATTGATTCCTTATCTGTCTTTAATTCCATTATTTTACTCTAGGCAAAGGGTTTGCAAAAGGCATTCTGATTATGGAATGTAAATTTCATTTAATTATATGGAAAGTGGTTTTGTGGTAATAGTGGGAAAATACCCTAACTGGAAACTGGTAGACAAAAGAGCTTATAATTGCTTTCATTATTGAGGACAATATATCCATTCCTGTGAAAGCAAAATAGATATATTGGGGGAAGAAAAAGACTAGGCCACTCACTATCAATAACATTTGATCATGATGACTTGCCAAGTTGAAAGCTGCACAGATTTTCAGATTGTCTCCTTAAGTCTCCAGACAGTGCTGGCTCTTGTATTTATGTCTTAATAACATGTACATATACAGCCTCCCAGTTATGGGGACAGTGGGAAACATAAACTTTTTTTCTTCGTTTTTTTTCCCACGTTTAAAACCCTCTACTTGTTGGTTGAATTAACATAGTATTTTAACATTTAATTTCCTGAGGGTACCAGATGTTTTATTGTGTGTTAGTTTTATTTGTATTAAGTTATTGAGTCATTTAAAATAAAACTCAAATAAAAGAGGAAAGGATGACACAACCTAATAAGTATATAGTTGAATAATATTCGGCAAGTATGTTTATTCAGTGGATAAATTCTAAACACACTCAATAGAAAATAATTAGTTGTGGGCTAGAGGTTGGTGGGTAGAGTACTTGCTAAGCAAGCTTCTAAGCTTTGGTTAGAAGGCCAGAAATACCATCAAAGTAAATGTTTAAAAATTTAAAAAATAAAAAAGATGAACTGTCACTTCTTTTTCTCTGGATCTTACATTATGCTGTTTACTTTGATGAGAGGAGTTGGAGAAGGCATAGGGAACTATCAGATGCCAGAATAGAAGCAGACTTCATGTACATTCTCAATCCTTTTATAGTGATTAATTTGCTAATATTATCAGGTCACTTGCTTTCTTGTTTTCCAGGGGTTCTAGACCAGCATCTTATTATGTGATATTTTCTCCCTCCACTGATAAAGAGAAGATGAATGGAAGCATGTACTGATTTTCCCTCCAGGGCCAGGATACAGAGCTCCCTTTTCTAGGACTATTGCTTTAAAAAAAATGAGAGTGTTGAAATGATAAGAAAAAATAGCATGAAGAAAACAGTAGAGGAAAATGCAGGGTAAAGATCAGATATCTAGGAGCAGCTCGGGGGCTGACAAGTCTTTTTGCTCTCACTGTCTTACTTATATCTTCTGCCTCTCTTCTCTTTACTTATTTTCCATATCTACTCTCTCTTCCTAACTAGACCTTAACATTGTGATTGAAATACTAAAGTCACACCCATAAGGCATTTATTAATTAAATAATTATTTGCTAGGCTGTGTCTTCCTAAAATTTTCTCTTCAGTTAGGGAAGAGAGTTGAGAATTGGTAACACAATAAATAAGTAAATTATACAATTGGAGGGATGATGTTTCAAAGGGAAAGAATAGGAAAAGGCTAAGGATTTGGGCAACTGAAATTTTATGGATGACTTGTGGTTAGAAACTCAACCTAAGAATACAACTCAACCAATACAGGACATGATTCAAAAAAAAATATTTCTTAGCTAGGCTCCAGTGGATCACAGCTGTAATCCTAGCTGAGGAGGCAGAGATCTGAGCGTAGTGGTTTAAAGCCAGCTTGAGCAGCAAAAGCCACCAGACTATTATCTCTAATTAACTTTCTAAAAGCCAGAAGTAGAGCTGTGACTCAAATAGCAGAGATCAGCCTTGAGCAGAAAAATCTAAGGGACTACACCCAGCCTCGAATGCTGGTTCCCTTCAACTACCCCAAACTTTCTTCTATCTGAAGAGCTTTGCCTTTGCTTCCAGCCAGCTGAAAGTGGAGGTGATGATGAGGAAACTAACATGAAACTGAGTATTCTTTTTTATTCATATTTTTTATTGTAATTGAAACTGAATATTCTTAAGGACTGGAAACCTTCTGGAAATCTTTTTCATTTTCAAACATTCTGCTACTTTCCCTTAGGGAGCCCAAACTTAGGAAAACATCTGAAGAATCAAAGTTGTGACTTCCTTATAGCTCATGAGTTTATGCTGTGGTCATTCAAAACTTCCAGGAACATTCTTTGAAAGTGACATTTGAATCCCAGTATCTGGTCCTGGTGAGTGTATTTTGATGCACTTTAATTATTTTGAAGAACCCTTCATGATAATATATAATAAGATGGTTTTGAGTTCAAAGCCATTCTGAGCTATAATGCCATATCCTGTCGAAAGAAAGAAAGAAAGAAAGAAAAAAGAAAGGTGAACTTTTCCCTATATATCTTCCTTAACAATTAGTCCAACCATTGAACTGGAAATTAGGGAAAGCAGCATCAGCTGGGGTGAATGGATGGATGAGCTTATGAAAGAATTAATAGGTAAAAAGATAAGAAAGTAAATACTATTTGGTTTCCTTTTTAGTTTTAGAAGATCTTAACAAGTTCCTTAGATTACCATTCATGGATCTCTCCTCTGCTGGTGTTTGGAAGATCAGTTCTAGTCTTGAGAAATATTGATTCCTAGTTTCTTTTTTCAGTTATTTAAGGAAGCTCAAGACACCACCTGGGGGAAAACGTTTTTCTGAGTCTTATAAATGTCTATGCTATGATGTCTATAACCATAATAGCATAAAAGCCAGTTCATGCCTCTGCAAGCTGGTCTGGATAGATTGCCAGTCCAAAAGATTCTACTGGGAAGAGTCTGGACATCCCTCATGGACACTCTTGATAAGGGAATAACAAGATACATGCAATCTGGTCTTCCCCAATACCTTTTGGACTTTGCTGATGTAATCGTGCTGAAAGAAGATGCTGTTTTTATCGCTGAAGTTATTCAAACCAATTCCAAACCTTTAGGCTTCAACCCAGGATTGACTGGTTTGGGATAAGAAAACAATAGTGTAGTATAGTGGGAGAATACATTTGCTATGGTTTTAAAACCGAGAAATAAGCTTCACTGCTAACACAATTACAATGCTTCAACCTATCTGTCTTAACTAATCTGTCTTCCTTCAGAAGGGTAGTTGTTATAAGGAACACAAACAGAAATGGTGTGATTTCCTCCTTTGTTGTAAAGGATTAGTAAATGATCATTGTTGTGACTGGATTGGAGAAGCCATTGTGATGGTGCCATTTGATGATTTGACGATTAAGACTATCAGCCCTTATACTTTGGCTGCTGGCCTCTCCCAACTCTTCCGTTTTCTTCCCTTTTCCTGCCCTTGTCACTATACATTAATACTTACACTCTCCCCCCAGGTTGTTTTCAACACCTATAGTTTTGCAGTCTGTGATTCATGGACAGATACTCTGGAGCACAAAAATAATTTTCTGGATCCCCACTGTTACGGTTTCACAGGTAGATTTTAGAATGAGAGAATACAGACATGTCTTCCCATGGGAACTTTACTGCAGGTGAGTGTCTTAGAGACCAATAGACATTTCATTGGTCTATGTAAGAAGATCACAGATTAAATCAACATTTCCTTACTGCAAGTGATGAATTAAACCAATGCTCAAATGAGAGCCCTAGATGTTTTTTGTTGTTGTTGTTTTTGCTTTTATTTTTTATAATTGATAGATGTTAAGTTGCTTAGGTCCTTAAAAATGATGGGAAGGCATTTATAATACAGGGAGAGTTAACAACAACTTTTAATTTTTCATAGTCCTTTCCTTTGCATTTACCCCTCACCTTGCTTTCAAAGCAAACCAACTGCTGCTTTGAAGGGCTCTGTTTCTATCCATTCATTCCTTTTGGCCCTTACATTGCTTCTGGCATTAATTTTCAACTATTTTTAAGATGGTATAGTCAAGTGTTAAGAGAGCATTTTCTTTAGTCAAAATTTCTTGTGTTCAAAACTCCAGTTCCATAGCTACTGGCTGAGTGTCCTTGGACCAATTCTTTAACATCTCTGTGCCTCAAAAGCCCTTTCATACTTAAAATGCTTTTCCACTAGTACATTACTACATGAAAAAGAACAATATAAACTTTGCTAAATGCAAAAGGCTTAATGTATGATCCGTGTTGTTCAAATGATTGAATATAATACTTTGCACACATAGTAGGTATGTAATATACATAAGCCAACTAATTCAGTGAGGGATAGGACATAAGAATTAATTCTACTAATAGCTATGAAATCTCACATACATAATTGAAGCTTCTTTGGAGTTGTCTTAAAATAAAAGTAATATTCTGTTTCCAACGTACTTGGAAGGGTAATTATCAGATTATTAAGGTATATAAAGTCTTACAATATTAATAGCTACCAAATTAATGAAGCAATTTGTGCTTAAAAATAGTTAAGTTGGGCTGGAAGTTTAGCCTAGTGGTAGAGTGCTTGCCTAGCTTGCACGAAGACCCGGGTTCAATTCCTCGGTACCACATACATCGAAAAAAGCTGAAAATGGTGCTAAGGCTCAAGTGGTAGAGCTTTAGTCTCGAGAAAAGTTCAAGGACAGTGCTCAGGCCCTGAGTAAGCCTTACAGCTGGCAAAAAAAATAGTTAAGTTGTTATGCTATGATAGACATGCGTGACACCCAACTGAACACATAGCACCTGGCAGCCATAACACTTGGGGATATAGAAAAGTGTTTCAGTGCTCCCCATCTCTCTCAGGAAGGAGGTTTCTTCTAGTCCATTAGGCCTTCTCAACTGCATTCAAGGAATTCTGAGCAAACTTTGGAATTCAGCCTTCTGTTGTCACACTCCTCTAATGTGTTAGGCTAGCCTCCAAGGACAGTGGCTCAGTGCTGTTTGTTTGTAATCTGATGGATGTTACAGTCTGTAGTCCATGAACCGAAACCCAGGGCTCCTCTTCCATTGCTACTGGCATATCTTGTTGTGTTTATGAGTCTGACAGGCAAACACATCCCAGCCATATCTCACAGGCTGATCTGTGAGAGAGATAAGCCCTTGGTTTTGCTTGACTGGAAACAAAACAAGCAGGTGGCAGGAAGCTCTGGATTGATTTCTCCTTGCTCTGAAACAGCCCAGATAAGATCAGATTCTCTTTGGGTATACTCCAAGCCACTGCCATTCCATCATTAGGTTCAAGTTTACAAGTGGTTGTTGACAGGTTTCTTCCTGACCCAATGAGCCTACTTTATTTATATTTCATAAAATATTGTTGCTCTGTTGAGATGGGTTTTGTGATCAGGAAAATCAAAAGTTAAGAAGTTCTACACCTACAAATTGTACCCATTTTTGTTGTCTATAGGAGATTTTGTGTTTTGTTTTGTTTTGCCAATTTTGGTGCTTGAACTGATAGCCTGGGCATTGTTCCTTAGCTTTTGTCTCTTGAAGGCCATTCATGTGTTCTACCCACATGAGCCATAGTTCTATTTCTGGATTTTTGGTGGTTAGGTGTACTTTTCTTCCTAAACTGACAATGAACCACAATCCTTAAATCTCAGCCTCCTGAATAGCTAGGATCATAGGCAAGACCACTTAGTGCCTGATTGGCCATCAGAGTTTTGCAGGATAAAATTATTTCCTTGTTGAAGAGAGCTTCTAAACTTGAGTTCAGTCCCCTGTTTACACAACTATAGTCTTAGTTGGTTTGTATTGGCAGTATTCAACATGTTTGAAAACATGGTTTGAAGGTTGTAATCTCTCAATTAGACTCTAAACTTCTTAGGGAAAGGAGGCCTTTGATAATAGATGCTAGGTAGAATAATGTAAAATAAATGTTCTTAACTGAGTAGTTCAGAAGAATTTGGTTGAGAATTCTTCCTTCACATTCTTATTTGATAGCCCTTTTGTTTTTTTTTATTACTGTCATTCCTTTTTGATACTTTGATTATTCATTGGTTCCAATGGTATATATTTCAGATCTTTAATTAAATCTTCCTTTCTTGTCTCAACTCCCTGCCAAAATATATTTTTCATTTTTCTCCCTGCAGTATGCAAATGTCAGCTGGTGCCAAATACATACTGTTTGATTGTATGCCTCTCAGACTGACTTGCCGAAAGGACCATGCCATAGTCGTTATTTGAGGTAGCTTTACAAAGAGACATTCTTGGCTATCAATGTCAGTGACAAAAGGGAGAGGAAAATGGGGGTAGATGTCCTTCCCAGGCCTTCACTAATTCATGAGGAAAATGGAAAGTGGAAGATCAGATGTCTTTGGCCTTTTGCCAAACTGAGGTATTGCTGTGTTAGCCGAGACATGATCAATATGGAAGCTTTGGTCTGCTGAAGGGGCTCTTTCAACTAGTGCCTGAACTGAGTACTTCCCTCAGCTGTATGGTAAGGGCCAGACTCATGGGCTAGGCTTCCGTCTCTCTTCCCTCTCCCTAGCCCCTCATCCCCACTCTCTCATTTCCCTCTTTCTTTCTCTTTTAGGCCCTGGAAACTGTCACTTCGTATTTTTTTGCTCAAAGTTAGTGATCTAGCACTTGAACCCCAGCCCTGCTTCTGGCTTTTTGATAGGGCATTGGAAATAAAAGTCTCACAGGAAGTTCTTGCCAGGGCTGTTTTCACACTGTGATCCTCAGATCTCAGCTTGCTGAGCAGCTAGGATTGCAGGCGTGAACCACTGGTACCTGGCTAGACTCTTGCTTTATGGGAAGAAGGGCCAGTTCTGGCAGAGCCAATCACTGGCACTTACATTGCTGCCCAAGGCATCAGTTGGTTCTGAATTCCAAACTTCTGATTATTTTTTTTCTCTGTTGTGAAGTGGCTTCTTAGTTTATAGTAAGTGGGGGGGAGGGGTTGCTGGTGGTGTATTACTTATCAACTGCTGATTAACAAATTACTGTAAGCTTTAGTTGCTTAATACAACATAATCTCTGTGGGTCCATAGACCAGGTGTCACTTGGCTGGTGTTTTCACAAGACTGTGAGCAAGGACAACAGCTAGAGCTTCAGTCATCCAAAGCCTCGACTTGGATGATATGCTTTGAAGGCATTCCTATGTCTGTGCATGAAATGTAGAGAGACAGAGACATCAGTTCATGTTGTATGGGTCTCTTCATAGTACATATTGCTATGGCAAACAGTTATTTTTTTCTAGAGTGGGGGAAGGGAGGGAAGAAAAGGGAAGGAAAGGAAAGAGATAGAGAGGGAAAGATAGAATGAAAGTATAGTCAAGAGGGATATCATTGTCATCTCAAGTCTAATCCTACAAGACTCTAACAGTATTATTTCCATCAGTTAAAATGAAGTCAGTAAGTCCAGAACACATTTAAGGGGAGGAAATAACACAAGGGATTGAATCAGGTTAGGATTACTGGGGACCATCCCAGCGTACATTTAAGGGGAGGAAATAACACAAAGGAATGAATGCCATCGGGTTAGGATTATTGGGGGACCATCTTTCAGGCAGACATTTATGAACAGCATGAAATGAGCACAAGAATGCCTATATTACAGGTTTGCTGAGATGACACATAAGAAGTACTGTGCCTGTCACAAAGCAGAGCACATCACACCTACTACTCAGTTACCCTCAACATATGACCTGGTACAGAGTGCGTGCCTCAGTAACTAATGCCCATGAAGTTGTCTCTACTATGCTTAAAAGAATCCTTGTCTCAGAAAAGATGAACATATACAATTATCCTTTACGGACAATTCCTTTCCTGGTTTCATTTATCTAGTTGGCATCAGAGGAAAGATTATGGAGTGAAATAAAATCAATCAAAAAGAAGAAAACAGGAAAGAAAGAAGGAAGGAAAAAAAGAAGATAAGAGAGAGGAAGAAAGAAAAGAAAAGAGCTGGGTGCGGTGGCTCATGCCTATAATCCCAGCTATTCAAGAGGCTGAGATCTGAGTCAGGCTGGACACTAAAGGACTTGAAACTCTTATCTCCAATTAATCACTAGAAAATGGGAAATGGGGTTTGGCTCAAGGTTAGGGTGGTAGCCTTGAGCTGAAGAGCTCAGGGTCAATGTCTAATCCTAGGGGTAAGGTGATAACCTTGAGCTGAAGAGCTTAGTGCTCAGGCTGAGTTCAAGCCCCATGACCCACAAAAAAAAAAAAAAAAAAAAAAAAAAAAAACAAAAGGAAGAAAGCAAGGAAAAAGGGAGGGAAAAGGAAGAAAGGACTGAAGCAGGCCTTGCATTACCTTGTTTGAATTACCTTTTGAACATCATAGTTAGAAGTTAAGAAGATTTGGGGGAGGGAAATGAGGACAAAAACATGAGAAGGGGTAGCAATGATTGTTAAGAAATGTACCTTCTGGGCCGGGAGTTTGGCCTAGTGGTAGAGTGCTTGCCTAGAATGCACGAAGACCCGGGTTCAATTCCTTGGTACCACATATATAGAGAAAAAGCCAGAAGTGGTGCTGAGGCTCAAGTGGTAGAGCTCTACCCTTGAGAAAGTCCAAGGACAGTGCTCAGACCCCGAGCTCAAACCCAGGACTGGCAAAAAAAAAAAAAAAAAAAAAAGAAATGTACCTTCTATCTGGTGAATATAATGAAATCCTTTTATTAATTACAATAAAAAAATAAAAAAAAAGAAGTTAAAAAGATTCTTCTTTAGGTCAGAACTATTTTGCCAAGTGTTCAGCAGACAATAATAATAAAATTCCTTCATTACTTAGGAAACAGTCTGTTTGCTAATCTGGTTAGTCTTATAGGGGCAGGAACAGAAGATAAAACTTTCAGGCTATATATCTTTAATATATATATATATATATATATATATATTATCTGGGCACCAGTGGCTCATGCCTGTAATCCTAGCTACTCAGGAGGCTGAGATCTGAGGACTGAAGTTCAAAGCCAGCCTGGGCACTAAAGTCAGTGAGACTCTTATCTCCAGTTAACCACCAGAACCCTGGAAGTGGTGCTGTGGCTCAAGTGGTAGGGCGGTAGCCTTGAGCTTGAGAAAATGTATTATATATGTGAAGTATGGAGGGTTACAGTTATATAAATCAAGCAATAACTATGTACAATTCTGTTTGAATAGTGACACTCCTTCCCTTGCTTTCTCACTGTGGTTCCTTCCTAACTTAAATCCCCAAGTTGTATAGTTCATTTTTCAGCATAGTTATGTAGTGAGAAACCAACTGCATTGGTTTATTCTTTGCCCAACCATGTTCACTGTAGCAGTGAACCATAGCCACAATATAGAATCAACCCAGATGCCCCTCAGTAAACTAGTGGACCAAGAAAATGTGGTATATATACATAATGTAATTCTATGTTTCTTTCAGGAATAATGATATTGTACCATTCACAAGGAAATGAAAGACTTGAAAGAGCAAACCAGAGCCAAAGAAAATAGGTTGCAGGTTTTCCCTCATTTATAATAATTAGAATGTACCTATAAATATACAAGTAAACACACTGCATAGTCAAAGACAACAAAGTACATTTGGACATGATAAATTACACAGGACTCTCAACATTCACACAGTGAGACTAAGGAGGATATTCTTAGGAAAGGATCATAAAGGCTCAATAATTATGAGCATATGATAATATAAAATGGTATTTATCAAAATTAACTCCAAGAAATGGAACCAAGAGGTTTCCTGTTTTTTGTTTTTGTGGGTTTTTTTTTTCCTCTTTTGTCTCTGTTTTTGTCTTCTAGCTGTACACCTTAACCATACAGCCCAACGTACTAAAGCAAATGGTTACACAGTATTTCAGAACCTGGGAAGTGATTTTTGTTTTTGTTTTTACTAGTTTGTCAGTTCTTCCTAGTTAAATTAATGACCCCCTTTCTCTACAGAGGATAAGAAATTATTTATGTTACTGTCATAGTTTCTGTTTCTACTTTAGTCTGTTCCAAAAGCACTTTGCATGACCCCTTAACTGTTTAGGTGGTCACATAGAAAGATAATAAAAAGCATCATGTTACAACTTCATACAAAATGAAATGTCCTGTAGACATTGTTGATATTATATGAGAAAAATTTCCTGTCACTAATTAGATAGGGCATAGACTATCTACTTATATTAGTTTATTGGACTCCATGATAAAATTTTGTTCTGACTACATTACATCTAGGGAAAAAGAATGTAAATTGCTATCACTGAATATTTTATCTCTATTGATTATAAATACTAATCTGTAGAAATGGAAATTTTTGTTTCCTTTGAGTTGTTATATAGATAAGAAGAGAGAGAGAGACAACTGGAGAGTTATTTAGGAATATATGGGGATAATCAAATAAAGTTTTCAGAAAGCAAAATTGGTCATTGCATTGGCTGAAATATGAAGATAATGAGATCCAAATCATTCCCCTTTCTGGTGTGTTTCCATAGAGAGAGAAGGGTAGGGAAAATGAGTAACTCGAGAGGACAGATAGAGTTGGGAGAGATTTATTAGAATGACAAAAAAGGTGACAGCCCTTTAAAGATGATTTCTTTAAAAGGTCAAAAGTCAAAATTATGCAGGGAAGGCATCCCCAATTTGCGGTTGCTCTTTTGAAGGCACTGAGATAAAATCAAACTACAGAGATCCTTGAGTTCCATTAGCCATAACAATGGGTTTTTTTTGCCATTGTTATTTCATGTTTTTATGCATTTTGAATCTTTTGTTTGGCTTGTGACCCTTCAAATTAAACTACTAGTCAGAGTAGCTTCCAACATATAGAATAAAGTAGGTATATGCCATACCCACGAGAGGTTAGATTTTACAGTATTAGTCCATAGTGGAAGATACTATATTTTCTACTTTCTCATTGGGAATGAGCAGCAGTAATGTGTTGCCTTTGCAAATACTGCCCAATGACTCACATGATTAAAAAGTCATTGCAGCTTGTCCTGCATATTTTCCAGGTTCCCCACTGCAAAAATAGTAGCTTAGCCATTTTATTTCTAACGGCTCCACATCCAAGGAATGAAGGATTAAGTAAGATGCAACTTATTTCAATATGTGCATTTTTCTAAACAAGTAGGAGAGCAAGAGGGGGTAAAAATAATTTATTATTCAATTCATTGAATACAGTAACAACTTGGCTCTGATTGTTCATGTTTGGAATGTATAGCTTTGTCAGATTAAAAAAAAACACTTGGATATAATTTTATTTACACCTACACATATATTTTTAACAGGTGAACCACTGTTTCTGGAAATACATAGAAATAAAGAATCTGAGCTGTTCTCACAGCCCTGAGATGAGTTAGGCAAAGAAGAGGCCCTCATGCACAGCTCCTAGAAAGGAAAGAGACTACACTGAGTGACTGATAATGCCTGTTTCATCCCTAACATCCTTTAAGTCCAGGGTTCTTGTAGGAGATGATTGAAAGAGAACCCCACTGGTTTTTGTTTGTTTGTTTGTTTTGCTATCACTGTTATTAATGATTCACCCTGGTATGTACTTATCTTTGAGTCAAACCTTTAGCAACAAAAATCAGGCTGTGTCCCCTGCTTCATGTGGGAGCAGTGGGGCCTACTGAGAACCAAAGAATATTTTCTTCTCAGCAAACATTTAGATTTCTGGTACATTTATTCAATTCCATGTCCTCTTTCTTGTTGAGGATTGTTTTAGCTAGAAACTAGTGCTCTAGATAAATTACAAGCAATTAGTTTAAACCATTGTGCATATAACCAAGAAGGCGGAATAGAATCTTTGGATGTATATAAACAAAAGAAATGGGGCCGGGAGTTTGGCCTAGTGGTTAAAGTGCTTGCCTAGCATGCATGAAGACCCGGGTTCGATTCCTCGGTACCACATACATAGAAAAAAGCCGGAAGTGGTGCTGAGGCTCAAGTGGTAGAGCTCTAGCCTTGAGAAAGCCCAAGGACAGTGCTCAGGCCCTGAGCTCAAGCCCAGGACTGGCAAAAAAAAAAATAAAGAAATGTTTAGGAAATTTCAGTGGTCAAAAAACTGTCTGAGATGGGCATGGTGGCTCACGCCTATAACCCTAGTTACTCTGGAGACCAAGATCTGAGGATTGCGGTTCAACGCCAGCCTGGGCACTGAAGACCATGCCACTCTTATCTCCAATTAAACAATAGAAAACTGGAAGTGGCACCATGGCTCAAGAGGCAAGGCTGAAAAGCTCAGGGACAGCACCCAGGCCCAGAGTCCAAACCCCAAAACCGGGATGGAGGGGGAGGGAACAAAAAAACAAAAAAGCAGAAACTCTGTAGTCAGGTGCCAGTGGCTCATGCCTATAATCCTAGCTACTCAGAAGGCTGAGATCTGAGGATCCCCATTTCAAAGCTAGCCTAGGTAGGAAACTCTGGGAGACTCTTATCACCAGTTAACCACCAGAAAACCAGAAATGGTGCAGTGCCTCACAGTGGGAGTGAAAAAGCTCAGGGACCGTGTCCAAGCCTTGTGTACCAGCCCCATGACTGAGGAAAAAGAAAGAGAGAAAGAAAGTAACAAGAAAGAGAGTGAGAGAAAATGAAATCTAGGATATGAAAACAAGAAGTTTATCTTTGTGATTGTTGTTCTTAATGTCATATTTGCAGTTATTTCTTTTCTCTTTTTTCCCCCTTTTGGTTAATCTCATGTTGTCACTGTATCTGACTTTGTTATCTGGCATATTGGTACTTGGTATATATACACATTTATTTGTTTATTTGTAATAGGGAAGGGGACGGGGAAAATAAGATGATTGGGAGGGAGTGGAGGAAGAGAAGTGGGGACAAAAACATGAGAAGGGGTAACAATGTTTGAGAGGTAATATACCCACTACCTGACGAATGTAACTGTAGCCACTCTATACATTACCCTGACAATAAATTTTTTTAAAAAGAGAGTAAAAGAAAGAAGGAAGGGAAGAAAGGAAAAACCCTCCCTGCAATGGCATATCTATTTAAAATTATCCTTTCCTCTATTTTAGAATGATAATAAGAATGAATAATATATACATGGCACTAAAATAATTATTCCTGGATGAAGAAAAGGGTATTTATGCAAACCAACAGTATATGGTCTGTGATACAACAAATTATTATGCTAAAACATCTATTCAGTCGCTCAAAGAGATAAAAGGAGGTGTGGGTAATTTAAATATTCAAATACTACATCTTAAAGCCCTTTATGGCTATTGGTTTCATCTTTCTTTTCTAAGAATTTTTTTTCCCAGAGATATTTCTAAAAGGAATAATAGATGGGTATAAATTCTCCCGCTTGTTTTTCTCTTTGGAAGAAGTGCTAAGAGATGAAAAGGAATATATAAAAACTGAAGACAATCTGAACCATCCCTCAGAGGGGAAACTTGTTAGTATATGGAAATCATTATACCATTCTATCTGATTAAATTACCTGAGGGAAAGTGAATCTTTCCCTAAGCAATTTTGAACGGGGCTGGTGGTAGGCAGTTGGTAGGGTGGAGAGTGGACCAGAGCAAGCAGCAGGAGGGGGGATTGTCATTTGTTTTGGAAGGAAATCTGAAACTGGTCAGTGCACATCCGCTGGGCTCTACCAAGGCTAAGCCTTTAATATTCTTGACTTTTTCACCTTAGAAATTCAGTCAGCTTGATCTCTTGCCTGAGGACAAGCATGTGGAAGAAGCAGATATATAATGGATTTGAAAAATGATGTTAAGAGATGAAAAGAGATAGAAACACACCATTTTGTTTGAACTAGAGTTACCAAGTAGAATATATTGTCGTAAGATAAATGAAGCCTCTCTGAGAAGGAGGTTTTAATTTGTGGAAGATCCTGAAAATAATGACAGTTTTACAAAGTCAATGGAACTCAAGTATAATCAGCTTGGATCAATGGCTAAAGGAAATTGATTTATGGCCACGTTCTCGCCATCTGGTTTCCACGTGACAGAACGCGTACAGGATGTAGGCTGCCATCTTCCTTCTTTTTCCAGCTTCTGTTCTTTATGAATTTCAAGATAGCTCAACACCTTGCTTTGTTTTGAAAACAAGGAAAAGGTAGGATCTATTCAAGCATTAACAGTACATATGATGTAAAAAGAGTATTACAGAGTTGTCAACAATGTCAAGAGCCATGGGCAAAAATGAAGACAAAAATGCCAGTTTTCCACAGTATACACAAAGACTGTTGTAAGATTGTGAAGATTTATTAGAAACACTTATTATGGTTTCTGTGATGGCCTATAGATTGATAGGGATGCTATACAATAGGAAAAATAGTTAGAAAAGACCCAGTATTCCACCTCTGCCAGGAATGCCAAAAATAAGCTCTGGATTTGGAATTGAGGCCCAGGAGAGATCATACAGACTGAGCATCTCTAACCTAATAGTTTGAAATCTGAAACACTCCAAAGTCCAACACAATTTAAGCATTGGCATGAGACCTCAAGTGGAAAATTCCATTCCTGTCTCCACATGACAAGACACAGTCCAAATGTACACGTGCTGAAAGTAGTGTATGATATCACCTTAGGCTTTGTATATTTTGTGTATGAAAAACGAATGGACTTTGTATTTATACTTCAGTTTCAGACCTACACAAATGTTCTGAAAGCTGAAAAAAAATGTCTGAAGCCTGAGACTCATTTAATCTCAAGAATTTTATCTAAGCAGTATTTAACCTGTATAAGTATGGTGGTGGTAGTGGTGTGTATTAGTCTGAATATTGTTTAGGGTTAAAAATTGAACTAGAATGGAGCACTAGAGCTAGAAGGGGTTCTCAGGAGACCAAAAAGTTGAGTTTGCAATACAGTCATAGTGAAAATCTCAAGAACTTTAGAACAGAATGAATTGTAGATTAATTCTTGTTTAGATCTCTTCTCCACACTCCATCCCTTCCAACCAAACAACCAACAAACTAACGTTCCTAAGGCCATAAGTGTTTAAATGACGACCAAATAATCACAGATGGAACTATACTCAGAAGTTAGGGCTTGTGCTTCACAGATGAGTCCCATTTCCAAATCACCAAGCTTTCACATAATACAGAAAGACTGGAAATATTTTTTTAAGGTAGAATAATTCAGATGGAGTCTAGGCAAATTACCTTGAATACTTGGATCACATAAAAGAAAGGAAATTTATCTTTGCTTCTGCAAAACACTTAGCAATCCAAATTCAGTTAAATGCAACCATTTCCTAATTTATCAGAGACACCAAGTAAGGCTATTCCACTTCAGCATGTGTTCTGCTGAAAATTCCCAGTTCCAGATAACAACAGTTTTCTTCTGGAGAGACTTTGGTTTATCCTTCTACACAGCTACCATTTGCATTCTTGACACAGGAGTGGGAGGGAAACATTGATGGAACATTTTCTCACTGCCTATTTCATGTTTAAATGGATGGTGACATTCTTCAAGCAGCATCTCCAGGCAAAAGATGACAAATTCAAATTTATTTTTCCATTTGTGGTACAACGCAAATGATTGTACTAGGTCTATTGTGTTTATTTCTAAGGCACGGAAGTTTTATTCTTACCACACTGTGGAACTCCTATCGAAACACCATCCTGTTTCCAGTCACTTTGGCAGGAGGACTGGCAGATGGAAGACGACTTCTCTAGTATCATGAAGGTCTGATCTGTAAATCTCTATTGGAATCACACCAGGGGAAGGAAGGCTTCCAGAAGCAATGGATATTGTATATTCCTAAAAACAAAGGTCATATATGAACACTAGATTGAAAATTCAGCCTTGGAAATGAAGCAGAGGCTGAAGGGAGCTTTTATTGAGCTCTGGTAATGTTTCTGGCATTCTACCAAGCCTGTTTACATTATGTGCTTGAAGCAGTTCTATGCCTCTAACTTCTCTTTTTTCTCTTTTCTACCAGCACTATGTGGATGTGTGTAGGAGGGGATAGAGGATCAGGACTACCACATACAAAACAATTTTTGTTGTTATTGTTGTTTCCCTATGTAAAAAAAACAGGATGACTTGACATTTGGCATTAAAGGATGTTTTGTAAGTTTTCAATGGAACATTGAAGGGAAAGGAAGCAAAACTGAAAGATGTAAAGAAGGTGTTAGGGCTTTTTATTTTTAAGTAACTAGTTTTTATTTATTTGTTTTAATTTGTGCCGGTACTGGGACTTGAATTTAGGACCTGGGTGCTGTCCCTTAGCTTTTTTACTCAAAGCTAGTGTTCTACCACTGGAGTCACTTGTGGCATTTTTAGTACTAAACTGAAGAAAAGAATTTCATGGCCTTTATTGCCTTGGCTGGATTTGAACCCCAGTCTTCAGGTCTCAGCCTCCAGAGGAGCTAATATTTCAAGCTTGAGCCACTATTACCAGTGGATGCTTTGCATCTACTTTTTAAAACTTTCCAATGGAGAATTTTAATTTCCAGAGCTAAGTTATATATAATATGTCTTACAGTGACATCTAAAAGGATAGCATGGAGGAATTGGGAGAAAGCAATGTAGTGGTAGTTACATGAATTTATATACATATTCATACTTCATTGAAGCTCATTGCAAAAGATTTTAAAAATCTTTGCCAGCAGGGAAAGTGAGAGAAAAACAAGGGAGAGGGTTACAATCTTCAATAAGAAATGTACTCATCTTAAGTATGTAACT
Organism: Megascapheus bottae; assembly: GCF_031878675.1. Lineage (NCBI taxonomy): Eukaryota > Metazoa > Chordata > Mammalia > Rodentia > Geomyidae > Megascapheus > Megascapheus bottae. The sequence goes on from NC_143522.1 coordinate 15,593,763, forward strand.
GTAACCCCTCTGTATATCTCTTTGACAATAAAATTAAAATTAAAAAAACCCAGTAAAACATTTGCAACTGGAAGACAACAGTATACCAGGGCATGTCTAACAAAAGTTTGATTGATTACCTTGTCCACTGACATTTAAAAGTATAGTTATTATAAATTATAATCACTCCTCATTATTATAACTCCTTGTCTTACTCCTACTTTATTAAAAGTTTCTATTTTCCTTCTTTCATCAATACTAATTCATGTTACTTTCCCTCCCTTTACTTTTATGCTTCTTGGAACATCAGAGTTGGGCACATTCACATTTATAACACTAGCTATTCAGAAGGCTGTGGTTCAAAGCCAGTACTGGCAAATTCTATTTTTTTTGAGCCCATGAGATTCTTATCTACAATTCTCCAAGTAAGTGCACAAAGTGGAGCTATGGCTTAAATGGTAGAGTACCAGCCTTGTGTAAAAACAAAATTAAATAAGAACATTAGGCCCTGAATTCAAGCTCTAAAATCAACATCAGTTAATCAGTAAATCATAGATAGGTGAGTAGGCAGATGGATAGATAGATAGATAAAAGTAAAATCAAAGAAAGATGGCTCCTAAGGATTCTGGGTGATGGTTGAGAGCCCCTGTGGTACCTTCCAATAGGTCAAATATGGGGATTTCAGTTGCTTCTTTACCTTCTTTACTTCTTTATCTAGTTGTCTATTCTATTGATTTTTTTTAATGGATCATGGAGCTTGAACTTGGCTGGGTGCTGGCCCTGAGCTCTTTAGCTCAAGGCTCCCACCCTACCCCTGGGCCTGGGCATTGTCCCTGGGCTCTTCAGCTCAAGGCTACCACCCTACCCTTGAACCAAGCCCCACTTCCTGGTTTTCTAGAGGTTAACTGGAATAAGAGTCTCAGATCCTTTTGTGCCCTTGATCCTCAGATCTCAGCTTACTGAGTAGCTAGGATTACACAAATGAATCACCTCGCAGGTCTCTATTGATTTTTTTTTTTAAACAAAAGTCAAGCGTATCTTTGTAGGTGACACCACTTGCTTTAGGGGATTTGTACCTTCTTGGTACTCTTGATTTAAACCCCTTATAGCATTTTCTATGTCATGGATGGTAATAAAATAGGTTTAAAGTGACACAGAAATGAACTTAAAGGTACATTTATAGGACTGTTGGGGACCATCTGTTAATGTAAATGTTTTAGGTAAAATGCATCAAGGCTTAAGAGCTGATGAGACTATTTTCCTCTTGCCGTTGGGATTAGGCCTGTCTCAGTCTAGAGAGTTTCTGATTAAAATGTGGTATGGATGGAATCTAAGACACAACATTTGAATTGTAATTGTTGAAGTAAAAGTTGGGAGTTAATGTTGCATTTTGTTGGATGCTTCAGACTATCCATATGTTTGTATGGATGCTAGTCATTATTAATTTGCTTATGCCAGATCTAGAGTTTTTGTGCTCAAACCTAGTGCTTTACCATTTTGAACCCTAACTCTGTTACCAGCTTTTTGGTATTTAATTGGAGATAACAGTCTCCAAAATTCATGCTTGGGCTGACTTGAAAATATCACCCTTAGATCTCAGCTTTCAGAATAGCTAGGATTATAGATATGACCACAGGCATCCTGCAAATGCTTATTATTTCTAATTACCTATATTTTAATTTGTTGTCTTCAGAATTAGAAAATTGAACACTATCTCTTAGGGCTTTTATTGTCAATCAAGATAAAAATAACATAGCTGGGGTCAGTGGCTCATGCCTGTAATCCTAGCTACTCAGGAGGCTGAGATCTGAGAATTACAGTTCAAAACCAGCCGGGGCACTGAAGATCATGAGACTTTTATGTCCGATTAATCACTAGAAAATGGAAAATGGGGCTGTGGCTCAGGGGTAGGGTGGTAGCCTTGAGCTAAAAAGCTTAGGTACAGCACCTAGGCCCAGAGTACAAGCCCCATGATCTGCAAAAAAACCAAAACAAAATAAAACTAAACAAAAAGCTTATAAATGAATGAAGTGGCATTAGAAATCTCTCTTAAACTTACTTGAATTATATCATAATTATATGTTAGTCTCATAATAGGCTATAAAACATTAAAGTGTTCACTTTATTTATTTGTTAACCCTTGAAAGCATGTTTTTGGAGAACAGACTTAAGTAACAACTCATTATTATTCCAGAGAAAATGGTCTTCAGAAGGAAAAATCAAATTCAGCTCATAGTTATAAATCAATCAATTTCAGTTCCATCTTTTGCCTAGTAATTTAATAACTTGAGTTTAAAGAAAGATGTATGTTCTACAGTAATGGAAAGCAACAAGAATATGGAAACAATGAGTATAATCAGAGAGAATAAATGAAGGGTGGGAAGAAACACATTTGAATGCAATATTTTTCTAGATAGTATCCATTTTGGGCTTTTCTTCTCTAGAAACCACTGCTTAGGCTGAGGAATAAAAATGATTTGCAAACGAATGGCTTCCACCGCATGTATAAACCACCTGGTCAGCTAGAATGATGGACAATTTTGTTTCTGAAGGTTTTTCCTTGGAGATCAGCAAGAAATGTCTCATAGTCCCATCTCTGCTCTCAGCTGGGTTAGATTAATACATAATTAAGGTCATTAAGGAGCAGTGGGAAATGCTGAAGTGTCCAGATTCTTTTATGAGAAATTTTTTATGACTTCTTTTTTTGGAAGACTCTTCAGGTGGGTCTCACATTGTAAACTCTTGGTAAGTTGGTAGTGAAAGAAGGAGTCTGCAGTTGGATGATAAAAGCCAGAATTTAGAGTGTACAAATGTTGAGTTGCAAAGAAAAGGCCAAGAGAGAGCCCAAAGGGAATAATTACACTTCTTAGTTTGAAGAAAGTTCCACCATTCTACCCACGGACTGTATTCCACAAGATTAGAATCTTTGCATTCTGTGGGCAAACTGATTTTCTCAAGTTTTTTCACATGTCTAGAAAGGGAAAGGCAAAACAGAAACCTATATCCTTCCATTTTTAGACCATCCATCACTCCTTCTACTAGGGCATGCTTACTTCCTCTTTCATTGGGGAACTAAGCTAAGTTCTGATTGAAATTGCTTGAAATGTTTTTATTTATTTTTGTCCAGGTATGGTGGCTTGAATTTAAGGCTTTATGCTCTCAGTTGGCTTAATTGATTATGACTAGTATTCTACCACTTGACTATGTATCTAGTTGGTTATTTGGGGATGGGATCTTGTAGATTTTTCTGATCGGATCTTCCAAGATCTCAGCCATCTGAATAGGTAGGATAACAGGAATGAGTACTAAGTTTTATCTTTATAATTTGTATACAGTAGAAACTATCCACATTGGAATGCTAAAAGAGTAACAAACAATAGCATTCTATCTTGAATCATTTCTCCCATTTTACATTGAGAACACATTTGGCAGAGCTGTAACATGGAAACCGTCTTACTCTGTTGACTATCTGACCACTTTGTACCAATCTGGAAGAAATTTCAGTTATGTTACAATATCAGCACTTAATAACAGGTGTAAGATAAAAGCTTCCTTTAACTTTCAAAGAATTACAGAGATGATTTAGATGGATGCTTTTTTTGCTTATCTAATTAATGTAAAAGTAATTAATATTTAACAACAAAATGGAAAAAGTGCATTAATACAAGTTTGAATTTCTAGATAAAAAATTGAATACATCTTCTCTCTAGAGATGAAAGGTCTCCCTTTGAGTTTATGAGTATAAAGTGGTTTAAGAATATAGTATCTACGTGTGGTATGTATGTATGTATGTATGTATGTATGTATGTATGTATATATGTATATATGTATGTATCTACCTCTCTATCTGCCTATCTATCTACACCACATTTTCTTGATCCATTCATCTACTGAGGGACATCAGTGTTGATTCTATATTTTAACTATGGTAAATAATGCTGCAATGAACCTGGTTGTACTTGTGGCTTTAGTGTGGTCATTTGGATAAATGCCCAGGAGTGGGATTGCTGGTATATGAGGTCTATGTTTAGTCTTTTGAGGAAATTCCATACTGCTTTCCAGTGTTTGCTGGAATAAGTTTACATTCCCACCACAAGGGAATTGTATACTTCCATCAGAAAGAAGGTGAATCATAGAAATGGTGGGACAAAGAGTGAACCATTTCAACAATGATACTCAGTAGACCTTACATCAGAAATGAACTTTACAATTCAGGGGCAGGGGAGATGCGGGGGAGGAGGAGTGGGAGAAATGAGGGTGGGTGTAACACTGTTCCAAAAGAAATGTATTCTTTGCCTTACTTATGTAACTGTAACCCTTCTGTATATCACCGTTACAATAAAATTTGAAAATTTGAAAACAGGTTTTGAAAACTTGAATAGGAATTCAGAAAAGAAATGGATCTTAATTACATAAATTGGCTAAACAAGTTCAGATGAGGAAGTGCTCATATATCTTCCTGGAAAAATAAAGTTAGTTTTCTAGAGAAAGAAAGCAATTTTATAATAATAAAATACCAAGTCATGTGATGTTATATGAATAAAGCCCTGTGAGAATATGGAACCAACGTACCAGTAACAGGTAGTGAAGGTGTCACATTTTTTTTTTTTTACTGACATTTAGAGCCTTAAGAAACCAGATTTTCTTCTTGGTAAAGAGGTAAAAGTATTCAATTAAAATAGTTACAGGTAAACATCTAGCTCTACCTGTTTTCGCAGGATCTATGATGTCTCACTTAACCTAATCAAAACCAAGGCTATTTTTTCCTTCACATCTGCATCAAATTAGTTTCTTGTATTTATTTGTTTGTTTGCCTATTTACTGATTTGTTACTTTTCAGATAGCGCTTCCACACTTTTGCTTCCCACGATAAACCTCCTACTGATACTTATTGTTTAATTGGGATTACAGGTATAAATTGCCACATGGGTCTTGCTAACTTTTTGTCCCAGGCCAGCCTTGAACCATATCCTCTGGTCTATACCTCTTATGGAGTACCTGAGGTTACAATGTGAGCTCTTGTGCGTGGCCGTACCATCTAATATTACAGAAATGTACACACTTCTCTGAGCAAGAATTATCAGCTAGCATTCTAAGAACTTTTATTTTTGAGGACTTCCTTGAAAAGGGTTCTCTAGAGAAGAGATAAGAAGATGCTTTCAGCTGCCCTTGAGAAGACTGCGACTGCCAGGCTACCTCTGTGTTTGAGAATAACAACCAGCCATTTTCAGGTGAAAGCTACACAAGTAGTTGGTGAGTTCGGAGCAACGTCAGAATAACTAGAAATTGCTCAGGGCTAACAACACTTGAAATGAAATGGTGAATCCCCTGAGGAACAGGCAGAATTTTCCCTTGTTATTTGGGAAGTAATGATGCCTGATAGATCAAGGAGAGAAGCATCTCCAGATGCTATGCCCACCTCTGTCAATTCTGCTGGAGTGGTTCAGATCTATCACTTTAACCATATGAAGTCTGTAGGGTCTCAGCTTCCAACTTTATAAGACACATTGCTTGCACTTTTTTCATTCTGCTCACCATCTAACAACTTCCTCTAAAACTTAGCATAAAGTAAGGTGACCTCAAACCCAGGAGATATAGAAGTCTGTTACTTGGCTCCTGCTAAAGATGGTGAACCACTGTCCCTTTCTTCAAACTGGCTGCAATCAGCAAAATCATTAGAATCAGCTAGAAGGATGACAGCAAAACTTTAAGTTTTGCCTCTCATTTCTTAAAGTTCTCATGTAGCCATAAGAATGGATACATGAGGATTATTTACAGCATATTTAATGCTGTAAATAATAGTACTCTTTCCAGAAAAGAAATTTATTAGATTTGTTCCAAGAGTTGGAGTTAACACAAGAAGTCTCTTAATAGTTTCCTGGATATGGACCTTGTGAAAGGAAAGGATTGAATTAGATAGTACTCATTTAAATGCAAACATATTAAAAATGTGCTAGTTATTTCTATTCCTTGATTTTTCTTTGTTGTATCAGACCTTTCCAGTACACCTTGCTGAGAAACTGCCTTCCTGCTAATAGATGGGTATTTACAAAGAAGGATTGAATGGTGGTAGAGTTGTTTCCCATAAAGGATACCTCTTCTATCTATATAATTCTTAGTTGTCTCAGTAAAGTTTTGAATGTTAGGGACATTTCATGTAACTGGCCTTTCTATTGATGGGTTACTAAACTAGCCAAGTAAACGTGGCTATATGGTTCAATGTTCACCACAAGGCCTATGGTCTGTGATCTGCCATTGATGGAAGGAAGGGGAAGAGAAAGTCAACCCTTTTCAAAATTGATGTGTATTATAATTCTCCTTATCTTCCCACCTGTTCTGTTTTGGAGGAGCTGAAAATTAATATTCTTTTTGTTTTTTTTATTTTTTTGCATTTTTTATTGTAATTAGTAAAAGGGTTACATGATATTTGCCAGATAGAAGGTGCATTAATTCACGTACGTTGATACCCTTTCACATGTCTTGGTACCCATTTCCCTTCCCACCCCACACCCCCCACCCATCTTGGTTTTCCCCCCTTCCCCATCAAATTTCACATAACCAAATACAAATAAATTCAATATATCAGATAACAAAGTGAGATACTATAACAATATGAGATAACCAAGGGACAGCAAAGGAGATGAGAGACAACATAGTACATTAAGGACAACAATCATTCGTTATATGGCTTTTGTTTCAATATCCTAGAGGTCCTTTCAATTAGCTTCATACTATATGGCCTTATGTATCAAGATTTTGCTCTATTGCAGATCTCTGCTAGTAGAGCCCAAGGTTTCTACTGATTATGATGAATGAGGGAAACCATTGAGCCTAAGTTCCTTTGAGTCTGGCTTACTTCACTTAATATGATTTTTTCTAAGTCTTTCCATTTCCTAACAAATGGGGCGATGTCATTCTTTCTGACAGCAGCATAGAATTCCATTGTGTACAAATACCACAACTTGTTGATCCACTCATCAACTGAGGGACATCTAGGTTGGTTCCATATCTTTGCTATGGTGAATAGTGCTGCAATGAACATTGTTGTGCTAGTGGATTTAGTATGCCTTTGTTTCTGGATGGTTGGGTAAATGCCAAGTAGTGGAATTGCCTGGTCATAGGGGAGTTCTATGTTTAGCCTTTTGAGGCACTGCCACACTGCTTTCCATAGTGGTTGAACGAGTTTGCACTCCCACCAACAGTGTAGTAGTGATCCCTCCTGGCCACATATTCTTATAGGAAAAAGGATGATTTTGTTAACCAGCATAACATTAACAATTTTAATATCAACTGCTTTGAGTTTCCAAGTAACTTAGCAGAGCGTGGAAAGTATCTTGTACAATGGCTGTTGGCTTTGGGTTTCTAAGGGTAAGAAAAAGAAATCAAGTAATCAGAGAGAAGGAATTAAAAAACAATCTGTGGAGAACAGAATTCATAAATCAAAGCAGAGGAGTACCATTCTACAGGAAGGGATTTTTCTCTCTGTTTTTATTCAATGGTGATTTCTTACATGAAAGGAAAGCCAAATGTAGTCATGGATGCTTGCTCTGTACTTTCTGCCTCTTCAATTTAAAAAAAAAAATCCAACTCACTAAACTCACACCTAGGAATATTTTGACAAGCTTAAACTTCTTCAGAAAATAACTCTTGTGCATGGCAAGATGTTACTAAAATTAACGCCCCCCTCCACACACACCTTGAAAATGACGACTAGAGAACTTTTCATTCACACCCTCAGGCTAGTGCAGAGAGCAGCCATGACCATTTCCTCTTCTGCACATTTTCTGTGCCAGTCAGAGACTTGAAAGGCATACAGAAAACTCCCTGGAGAAAATTACTTAGCTTCATCATATCCCCTTACCCTGTTTTAAAATTTTTTATTTGACCTGAATTAAGACCATGACTTTACTCTCCCTTGGAGGCAGCAAACAAGTGGGAAATTTACACTATGCTTGTGTTTTAGAAATAATTGTAAAAGTTCTCTACAAGCAATTCTTTAAGTCCAGTATCTGAACTGAGATATATGGATTTCCATTCTCCCTGTCCACTTCTACTCTCACTATGATCTCATCTCTTACTGCTACCCATTGTCACTGGGTTTCTCACTGTCTTTTCTTGAGAGTACATCCACATTTCAATAGTCTTCATTCCCAATTGTCTACCATATGAGGGAAGTTCAAGCTTTGTTGTCTCTTTAGGAAATGGGCTTTGTCCTTCCCACTGCATAACAGGTAATAAAGGTTCATGTTGCTTGCACATAGGGCCCCAGCAATACCTAGTGTTTGAAAAAACAGGGCCTCTTGTGAAACTGGCTGGTAGTTTTCCAACATTTAAATCCTAGAGTCTTTAGCAGGATTATGAATCCTGAGATTTAGGGGGAAACAAAAGGATCTGGAAGAAAAAAGAGCACTCAAATCTTATGGTCTGGAACAATAGAGAACATGCAACTAAATTGTGTTTGACTGAGACATATTCCCAGTCCTTCTCAGTGGAAAAGTAGTTTTTTCACTCAGGAAAATGGACTTTCTTTTCTCCCTTACCCCGAAGTAAACACCATCTTGATCAGCATTGTTCTTCCGAGTACACTAACTATTGCAAAAGCACAAAGCTCATTTTCTGGTACATAGCTGTTATTTGACGCCCCCCCGCAAAAAAAATAGGTCATAAAAAGATTGAAGAAAACTAAGGATCCTTTGCCTATGGCCCCACATGTTTAGAAGTTTACATTAATCTAATAGGTAATGAAAAGCTCCCTATTGTATTACCCTAACCATCCCTGTTCTTTGTTCCTGAATGTGAAAAGCAAAAAGAATGAATAATAACAGCAGCAACCTTATAACTAAAATATAAGTTTCATTTGGCTCTGATTCAGCCTCCTATTCTTCAGGAGGTTTTCACACTCCTTCTCCTGTTGCTCATCTCCAGCTGATTTGACAGAAGGACAGAAGGATTAAGAAATCAAGTGGCTTATCTGAGAGGTTCCCCGTGGGGCACTTTGTCCCAGGTGTTCTAGCTTGTTGCTTATGTAATCAGAGCGTTCTGCCCATGGAGGGTTTTACTATGGAGGTGATTGTCAGAATCAGTGGGTGATGATGTCATGGTAATTATAGTGAGGGGATGTGCGATCTTAAAGACCTAGTTAAAGCCCCAGGAGTCCAGAGTCAAGACTTAGGCTTCTCCCTAAACCTTTGCAATTTCCCTTTTAAAGTAAGGTGACTCCTCTTACCGAATAGGAACAAATAGGAAAACCTAGGGGAGAAATCTCATTCTAGGTTCCTCTTTTTTTTTTCATATGTCTCTTTTTGTTCTGTTTTTATTTTTGTTGGAGGTCTTTGATCACTTGAAGCAAAACTGAAGCAAAACTGTTGGAAATGAATATGGTATCCTTTAATGGTAAGTTTCTTTTAAGAGGAAATATAAAAGATAACAACTTAGTAGCATTTCTTTTTGTTTCCTCATTTCTAAAAATATCATCTGTCCTAGAGAGGATATTTTTAAGATAATTCTACAGCCAACTTGAGATGACATTAAAGCTGTGAAAGATTTTTGATGTGTGTCACAGTTATGGCCACCAGGTATAATATGTAAGAATTCATTTGGAATCAGATCTCGGTTGCATTTTAAGGCACAAGACTATCCTTTTCTATAGAACTAGACATAGAAGACACTTTCTTCCTCTCCCTCTCTTTCTGTTTTTAATCACCTGATTAACTTGTGCTAGTGAAAATGATCTCAAAATATTCCGCAGAGTAGCAAGAGAAAGAAAATTCTTCTGACCCTCTCCCCCCTTTCTTTTGTCTCACCAGTGTGCCACTGGTAGTATCTCAGTGTACAGATTGCTAACTCTTTACAAGCAGGAATGTGCATATACACACATACAAATGTGTTATTTCAGGAACAGACCATAATAAATACATGTCCTGGACATTTCTCCCAGTAGAAACATATTGCTTCTATTTAAAGTCAAAGATAAAATTGGAATGTGCTTCTAGATTGAGGAGAATATGAGGTGACTGAAATTAGCCTGCTGGTTTCAGCCCTGCCATGCAGCTGATTTAAATAAGTACCATAAAGGCACAGGTACTGAGTTGTATAGTGTCAGACCTTGGGGCTTCCTTCCTCTCAAATTTAAAATAATAAAATAAAGATTTTTCCCCCCAAAGGGCCTCACTGGCTGGATCTCTACCCTGTTACTTTCAGAAGTGCCTAACTCCGCTTGTATCTGGTCTTATAGAGCCTGGGGATTGAAAGTTATGTCATTCCCAGACAACCAGAATGTGTCACCTAGAATTCACTTACTCATTTGTACATTTATTAATTCTAAACCAGTATTTATTAACCATTAGCCATAGGGCAGACACTGAACATGGACATGTGAAACAAACAGGCATGATCCATTAATTGTAGAAGGACTTAACAAATCAATGAAGAGATACAAGCAGGGATATAGGAATTCACTAAGGTGTGAGGAATATGTTTTCCAGCTGACCACAGAAACTTCTGAGTCAAACATTTGGCTTTGGGAAAGCTCCCTAGACAAGATTACATCTAACGACAGTAATGTACTTATAAATTAGCTATATGAGCAAAGGTATGGGATAAAGGCATGTTAAGAAAGAAGAAGCCATGTGCCTCGGCACATGTGAGAGGCTGGAAGTTTGAACCAATTGATGTTCACAGTCATAAACAGGGCACAGCTTGTTTGCCTAAAGAGCTCATAAAAGTAGGAACTAATTTGAATGTCATCCAGTGGCTCATGCCTGTAATCCTAGCTACTCAGAAGGTTAAGATCTGAGGAGCACAGTTCAAAGGTAGCGTGGGCAGCAAAGTCCATGAAACTCTTATCTCCAATTAGCCCCCCCAAAAGCTGAAATTGGAGGTGTGGTTCAGTGTCAGAGCAGAAAATCTAAGGCCCTGAGTTCAAGCCCTAGTAGTGGCATAGAAAGATGGAATAAAACCAAGTATAAAGTGCGTTCCGAAAGTTCTTGGGTACAACTGAGGCGTTTTGAGAAGTAAATGGGGTTTATTTTTAAAGCTGAAGAACAGATGGAAAGGAACAAAGAGTTCATTCCAATGGGCTGTTGGGGTGGTGGGGTGAGAGATGATGGAGGCTTTACTCAGAGTAGTCATGGGAATGAAGAAGTGAACTGAGTCATGCTTTGGCTGGGCAAGATCGTTCTGTTGCTTAAGCACTGCAGTTAAGTCTGGTAACTGAGGAGCTGTACAAATGTTAGACCAAGCAGTTAAGTGACATTGCAAGGCTGAATACATACAGTGTGGGAAGGAGGGAGCTAGATATCTGTCTCTGGGGATTATGCACCTATGTGTTTTAGTGTTGTTTTCTTCATTTTGTTTTGCTTTTCAAGAGATAATTGCACTTGAGGCTAAAGCTTGCTTACTCTATCCTTTGGGCTCAGAGTATAGTGCCTAGTCTATTTTCTACATGATTGGCCTTTATTTCAGAGCTGACAAGTCATCTATCATTCGGGTTGATTATTTTTTTTTCTTTTCCTTGCTTTTCTTTTCCCTTTCAAGTAGCGGTGATGGCAATGAGGGTGGTAAAGAATGGAGATTGTACTGAAACATCAGGGAAACTCAACCTCTAAAATGGATTTATCAGGAGAATCCCAGGTCTAATGTTCCTGGTTCTCCTCTTGGTTTTGTCTTCTTAAAGCTGAGGAGAGAAAATAACAGGCTGTATGAGGTCCATCAATGGGTAAGGGCAAGGCAGCAGAGAGCAGCAGCCAAGGCTTAGAATGGAGCATAGTGGAAGTATAGGAGGAGCAACCAGTTGTCCTCAGCAGGATGTCATAGCCAAGTCCTTAGTCGATGAAAACAGCTTTCATTGCTTTTGATTCTGGGACTGGCTTTTAAGCCAAGTCTTCTGTTTTAGCTTCTTTTTTTTTTGTCTGTTTTGTTGTATTTTGGGTTTCTTTACAATACTGTTCCAAGGCAAAGAGCCCAAAGAATAAGCATTCCTTTTTGTTAAAGTAGACGTGCTCAGACTGAAGATAATGTGCATGCATTTTAAGAGAACTCTTTGTAAGAATATGTGGTTTCCCGCCGGAAATGTGAATGGAATGTCACAATGGAATGCAGCGTTGTGTGGAAAAAGCATCTAGGCTCTGAGTTCAAGCCCCAGAACTGGCATACACATACCAAAAGAAAAGTTTTAATGTTTTTATTATCTTTAAGTAGTTGTACAAAGGAGTTGTCATTTAACAACATCGTTTATGAATGCAATGCCTCTTGACCAACGTCGTCCCTTCCAACATTCTCACCCCACACCCGGCTGTCCATTCTGTCCCTTACTTTAAAAAAAAAAATTATAGTGTATCCCTTGAGTTCTGTTGTGTTGTTGTTCCCATTTTAGTCACTTGTGCATCTTGTACTCAGAGCCTGGGCTCTATTCCTGAGCTCTTTTGCTCAAGGCTGACGCTTTACCACATTGAGCCATAACACTGTTTATTTCTAGTTTTCTGGTGGTCACTTGGAAATAAGAGTCTCACGGACTTTCCTACCTATGCTGATGTTGAACCACGATCCTCAGATCTGAGCCTCGTGAGTAGCTAGGATTACAGACATCAACCACCAGCCTCCAACTATCCATTGAATTCTTAACTGCATTCTCCCCTACTTCTCTTTATTATTCCACTACTCTCCACTGTTCCACTCCTCCTTCTTCTTGCAAGTACCTGATTCCTGGTGTTTATATTGTTGGGCTTTGACTTTGCCACTGTTAGGCTTTAAAGAGAGGTCTGGGATCTTTGTTTTCAAACGCACAGTTAATACTTATTAGAAAATTGTACATCTATATGCCTCTATGGATAGCTCTTGAATTTAAACTTCAGGGAAGTCCATCTGGAAGGTGGATGTTAAAGGAAAGCCAGAGTCCAATGTGAAAGAGAAGATTGTGTACCTCAAGCCAGTGAAAATTGGGCTTTCACCTGGGAATACAGTTTTTCTTTGTAATTAAACAGTGTATTTCCATGTTAGAGTTGCCAAGTCTTCCGATAAAAAAAAAATTGGGCTTTCAATACTTTCAACTCATCACTTTTGTTTTTGCAGAGATGGTGGGGGTGTGTATGTGTGTCAATATGTGTTGAGCAAAAGTGTTTATGTGAGATGGGAAAAATTACCAATGCATCAAAGCGGACAGGTCATTTTGCTGCATGTAACAGAATGTCTGAGCATTCAGAGATTAGGAATAGTCATAATTCCTGGCTGCCATGCTTTATGCTAATGTGGTTCCCTCTCTTGAATGCTTCTGCTGAGACTGCTGATTTGTTCCTGCTTGATTTTCTTCCTACTGGTAGTTAGTGATAGGGGCTTAGGTTGCCACAGCCAGTTCTTATCAATTTAGCCATCTGCCACAATAGGCCATTATATATATATATATATTTATTTAGCATTTGAATCCAGGATTTATTTCTTTCCTTCACATTGTATAAAATATAGTTATAGACTTAGGCTGAGTTAGGTATGCCTCTTTCTGCTGATAAATCAAATCTGTCGTTTAAAATAACCTTACATTTTAGATGCCAAGTATCTATAGCTCCTGCTCAGTTATCAAGAGATTCATTCATTCACTCATGTATTTACACATTCATAATTTAATAATAAGTGTCTACTTATTACCCACACATTTTATACCAGCCAGTGTTTTAGGTAAAAATGAACAGACTGGGCACTGGTGGCTCACACCTGTAATCCTACCTACTCCAGAGGGTGAGATATGAGGATTGCACTTCAAAGCCATCTCAGGCAGATGAAGCTGAGAGGCTCTTATCTCTAATTAATCAGCAGAAAGCCATTAGTGGAGGTGTGGGTCAGGTGGCAGAGTGCCATCCTTGAGAAAAAAAAAAGTTAAGGGATTGTGCCCTCACCATGAGTTGGTGATCAAGCATATACACATATACATAAAAAATTAAAAAATGAATCATACAAGTTTGTGAGGAAAGATGTTAGAGAAGAAAAAAAAACTTTTTCTCAATATAGATTTTTCTCCAAAATTGTATGTATATCTCCATGGGAACCCTTGCAAGATTTTTTGTATTATTTTTCAGATAGACTTTATGCTTTTATGAAATTATCATTGCTGTTGATGCTTTCTCCCTAAAATCTTAGGGAAAATATTACCTTATGTCCTGTTGATGGTTCCATTGGGAATGGGAGAATAATCTCTGAAAGACTATATATAATTTTTTTCCACTTTTGAGAAAGGATCTTGCTCTGTAGATCAGGTTGGCCTCAACCTCACAATTCTCTCAATTCCACCTTGCTTTTGAGTACTAAGATTTCAGTGTGTGCCAATACACCTTCCCTGCATGTGGGCATCTTGTTGCAAAAATTCATGTCCATTGGTTCCAGAAACTTAGTTTGACTCTTTTCACATGGTAGCTAGATTTTCAGTGTCTGTTTGCTTCTGGCTTCTCTTGTTTCTCTCTACCCCTATCAACCTCTCTCTCTCTCTCCTTCCCACCGTCTCTCTCATAATCTGGTATGCACTTAATGATTTACCTGTTAATTGTGCAATGTATGACTTAATTTTGCCCACTAGAATTGTACAGAATTGTGACTGAAGTGACATGTGAAAAGAATGTGGTAACATATTGTCCACCTAGCCCACTTTGTCACCTGTAATCTTGCTGTGAATCAGTATGGATCCTGCTGCTTGCTCCAGACTCTTAAGCTATGTGTCCACTTCTACTACCCATATTACATGCACAGTTCCAGCTCCCCAGCCCAATATGTATTATTCTCTTTTCAGCCCAAGTACCTCCCTGGCCACAATGATCTTTTTCACCTTCTACCATGTCTAGGATTTCTTCAATCCTGACATCTCTTGACTGTCAAAAGGTTTCTAAACTTTCTTTCCAAATCCCAAAGCCTCTTGGGCAGAACCTTGAACCAGGAGTAGCTGGTTAAATTGCAATCAAGGTCTCCCAGGAATCCTGCAATTGAAGAAACAAGGAGTGATGGAGCATCAGTATCAGAGCTAATCTAACCTCCCAAGTCTCATCCTAATAGTCTGGCTATTGCTGTTATTATTTAAAAAGTCTTGCTGGGTAGCAGTGGCTCACATGTGTAATCCTAGCTACTCAGCAGGCAGACATCTGAGAATTGCAGTTCAAAACCAGCCCAGGCAGTTTGTGCTCCATGTCAGAAATGGTGGATAAAAATACCAGCAGTTGGCTGCACAGCTTCCCCCAAAGATCAAATAAAGCATCCCCACACAAGTTCTTTACCAGTGCTCGGCAAATTGTTTGAGTTTCTATGACTCTCATACAGCTGCCTCTCAGGAAGGGTTAGCTGTATCAATTGTTCTTTAATGCCTTCTGCCTCTGGAGATCTCGCCTGGGCTGCTATCTAAACCTACATGGGAGAACAGACGGGAATAATAAGCCCTTGGCAAAGTCACCTGGGAAGAGGACAACCTAGAATGTTCACTTTAGTTAGGACTGAAAATAGCTTTATTACTATTGAATTGAAGCATCCTTGGTCATGCAGCTCTGGATACACTTTGTCTTAGCTGAAATATGGAAAGAATCTCAATTACTCCAATTTTTTTGTGCGTGAAAATGTCACACCTTTTTTGAAATTTGTTCTCCAACTCTCTAAAAAGTTACATGCCTTATTGCATATACTTAGTTAACACACACACACACACACACAATTGTTTGCTTAGCAGTTTAAGTTTATTTGTAGGCTTACTGCATTTCCTTCTCTAATTAGTGGATGTGTGCTTCATCTCTTGGTGATGGGGAAGTGTTATTTTTCTTTTTCGTTGAGTGGTTTACTAAACTCACAGTCTCAGTGTCATTCTGGCTCTGGATATACTATGTGTCTTCCCACGCATTCTCACCCCACCACACCTCTCTTGTAATATTATTGATTCTGGTCAATTTAGCTCCTTTCACTAATTTAAGTTACTTCTATTTAACTTGAGTGGAAAGTGTCTGATAGCTTCAGAACTGTTGAATTTTGTTTGTTTGGGTTTCTTTGGTTTTATTATTATTATTAGTTTTGTAATTCTTCATTGAGAGTTGTATATCCCACAGCACTGACTGGAATGGAAAGTATGTGAGAGTGAGTTCAGCAGTGAAATCACTCACACTCCCAACCATGTGTCACATGAGAAGTCTGCAGCCACTACAAACATCTTCATAATATGCTGCTCAATGACCAGGGAGAAACACTGGGGTTTTTTTTCATGTATTTCTAATCAGAAACTACCAGCCCTCACATATCTTCCCTCTTACAAGTGATTTTTTTTTCATATTGTCATTGTGTACAATGTGGCCGGGATAGCTACCCCTAAACCCTTGCTTCTATAGTTACCCCTAAATCATTCAGCAGCAGCCAAAAATGCATTAGGATAGCCCTTACGATGCCTCTCTTGAGGCTGGCCCATCTTCCTAAGTACTGACTTGTCCAGCTCTCCTAATTCCATACCCAAATCAAAATTCGATTAATAGGTAAAGAAGAAAAGGTAATGTCACAATTGAATAGTGTTTGCTATGGATAGAGTCATGAGTGGCTTTCTAGGTACTTCTATGTTGTTTGCAAGGTTATCTAGGAAGATTAGTTTGCTATGCCAGAGACTGTGTGTGTGTGTGTGTGTGTGTGTGTGTGTGTGTGTGTGTGTGTGTGTGTGTACGTGCGCACTAGTACTTGGGTTTGAATGGAGAGCCTTACCATTTTGTTCAAGGCTTACATTCTACCTGAGCCAGATCTTTGGCATTTTGCTGATTTATTTGTGATACAACTTTATGGGCTTTGCTTCCCCAGGGCTGGCTTTGGACCATAATCTTCAGATCTCTGCCTCCTGAGTAGTTAGTATTACAGACATGAACCACCAACTCGCAGCTCAGAGATATTTTTAATAACTATATTATTTCTTTGTTGAATTCTACTCTAGACTCTGTTTTCTTTACAGCACAAGGAGGAAAAGGCTCAAGGAAAGGTAGGAGAGTCCTAGGGTAAAATATAAACAGAAGGGTATCCAAAAAAGTATCTCCTAAAAGTAGGCTGTCCATGTTTTAAACAATCTGCATCTAGACATTTTTGAGAGCTAAAGGGTGGATTATACGTAGTCCTGACTTGTCAATAGATATAAATGGTTCTAGGCCAGTGAAAACATATGGGAAATTCATGTTTTTATAAGGGAATGTAACCTTAAATGGAGTCAATCTAAAGTTAATTTTTAGAAGTTTTCCTAGGTAGAAAAACTGCTGTATTTTTTAGGATCATATAAATCTGAATTTATATGAAATCATTTTGATGTTTGCTTCTGTGGAAATCCTATACACGAAAAAGTATAACTGTTACAAAAAAGCACAGCAATATTTTAACCCCTCATATACTGTAGATGAATTTAAAAAATAGTGTATAGATATTGTTTTCTGTTCATTGGATAAATGTTAATGTTTATCAGTTATCTTAGTCCTCCCCTGCCAAGTCTTCCTCTAATTTCTTCTAACTAGTGAAAACTTCATCATCACTGATATTTTAATAAAATAAGGGTATTTGAGGTTTGGGTGTGACGAGAATGTAAGCGATGATAGAGTTACTTTTTTTTCCAAGGGAATAGCGGAATAGCTAAAGCAGAAATAATAGTCTTCCAAAAACAAAGTGTCTTCAAATTCATGAACAGAATGGGAATGATCATAGTTAAGAAGGAAAATACAAGTTTGTCCCTCAAAGAGGACATTCCAGTGTGTTGTTTTTGCTGTCATTTACATTTGTATTTGTTGAGAATCTCTTCATGGAAACCAACCACGGTTTGTTCTAGTCACTGCTTCTCATAGTCTGTGTGTGTGTGTGTGTGTGTGTGTGTGTGTGTGTGTGTGTGTGTGTGTGTGTGTGTTTGAAAGAAAAAAAATTGTAAAAAGAAGCCAAATACATTTACGACTAGGATAGATACTTCAGAATTGAATGTTGGTGTTGAGGCAGAGGATTTTTTTTTTTGGAAGTCTCAAATCATCTTTTCCTTCCACTCAATTTCAACTAAATACTAAAGCCAAACTTTTGTGAATAGCAAAGGCTTGTACTTTCTGAGATTGTACTCATTAGATTTTTCTTTCAGGCAATTTAAAAACAGGATTCAGTTTCATGCTTTTTTTGCATTGGTCTAGTGTGCCTTTTATAATATGATCTAAGAAATTGTGATCAATATTGAATTTTACAACTTGTAGGGCTAAATCTTGGATCTTAGAAATGAGATTTTTCAGCCAAGGGTAGGTATCTCATGCCTATAATCCTAGCTATTCAGTAGGCCGAGATCAGAAGAATGTGGTTTGAAATCAGCCTAGGCAGAAAGTCCAGTGAGAATCTCATCAGGGCCCAGGCTCTGAATTCAACCTTCAGCACCAGCACAGAAAGGGGAAGGGAGGGAAAGGAGAGACAGAGGGAGGGAGAGAGGGAGATTTTTACATATTTAGAGTATGATGTGATAATGCAATACATGCATACAATATATAATGATCAATCATGTCCGTATCCTTATATATTAATCAGTTCTTAATGTTTTGGGTCTTTGAGCTCTATTTTTCAGCTTGTTCTTAAAATACTTAGCACACTGTTGTACACTACCCCCATTCTATTATACTTAAAACAAAAGAACTCACTCTTTTATCTAATAGTATTTTGGAAACCATTATCTATGTCCCTGTTTCCCCTCTCCCCTACTCTTCCCATCCACTTTTAGTCACTGTTCTCATTGACAAGTGAGAATGTGCAATATTTGACTTCCTGTGCCTGGCTTCCTTTCCTGTTGTTAATTGAGATCCATCAGCTTTCTGTGGAGAATTTAAGAGAATCCTCTAATTTCTGAGTGAACATCCACTGTCTTATAAAGGGCTTTTTAGTCAAGGCTACCAGAAAGAGTAGGTAATCCCCTTGGAACTTGGTGCTCTTGTCACTTAGATGGCAAACAAGGCATGAAATATCCTGTCACAGAGTTCAATTGCTCAAAAAGGGCCACAAAACTCCTCTCACCTCTGGGCACAGAGGTGGCTCTATTAAATCATGTCATGATCCTGGTGTTTCTGGGATCATAACTTACCAGTTTTCATTATTCCCAGTGGATCTTTTGATGAAACCCAAACTGTAGCCAAGAGAAGAATTCATGGAAATGTGGAAACAGAAGTTCTGTTGCTCAAACATCTCTAGCATGAGACCAGCAATGACATTATATTAGGTTTCTGAAGGGGCAGGTAAGAAAATGAGTAAAACAAGTCAAGTTAATACTCAGGTAGAGTATAACAGACGGACTCTCTAAAATCTGGAGTACAGAACTGGCTGTTTCTCATACATTATTTTTCCTATAATTCCAATCTCCTCGCCAGCAGCCATATAAAGAAGAGAGGATGGGCCTGATGCAGAGTGATTTTTCTGGGGCTTCTTGTATTTGTAAAACGAATTTGTAGGTGTCAGATGATTATGTGTAAGGATTGTTTTTTTTTCTATTTTTATCACTTTGAATTGAATCAAATTTCTTCATCTTCTGGACTGGAGACAAATGCCAAGATTTCCTTCTCTCGTAGTGAAGTGATGAATGTGTTCCTACTTAGTGGTTCAGATCAGATCAGCTGGTTATTAATTGATCATGGAATGCTGTCTTCACTGTGGATTTCTGGGCTCTGGCAATCCCCCCCCCCCCTTTTTTGGTCAGTCCTGAGCACTGGATTTTCTCAAGGATAGAACTCTACCACTTGAGCCTCAGCACCACTTCTGGCTTTTTTCTATGTATGTGGTACCGAGGAATTGAACCTGAGTCTTCATGAATGCTAGGCAAGCACTCTGCCA
Source organism: Megascapheus bottae (assembly GCF_031878675.1). Classification (NCBI taxonomy): domain Eukaryota; kingdom Metazoa; phylum Chordata; class Mammalia; order Rodentia; family Geomyidae; genus Megascapheus; species Megascapheus bottae. The sequence continues at coordinate 15,613,551 of NC_143522.1, forward strand.
CTAGGCCAAACTCCCTGCCTGTCTCAATCCCTTTTGTGACATGTAGGCAGTCGTGTTTCCACTGGCACCAGCTCGCTGTCCTAGATAACCCTCACATCCTACGTGCTGCATGGAGATCCCTGCTGTGGCTTTGACTTTCCTAAAGGCTACATTGAAATCCTACTAGACCCCATGAGTATGATGTTATTGGGACTAGGGTCTTTGTAGATGTGTTCAAATGATAAGTGAAGGTTATATATAAGATGGGAAATAGCATAGATTCTTAATATAATATGTCTAAGGACAATAAAATTGAGAGACGTAGCAGGGTCCTGAGGGCTCACCTTGTAATCGTAGCAACTCAGAAGTCTGAGATCTGAGGACTGATGTTTGAAGCCAACCCAGGCAAGAAAGTCTATGGATTCTGATCTCCAATTAACTACCACAAGAAAGCCAGAAATAGAGCCATGGCTCAAGTGGTAGAGCACTATTCTCAAGCAAAAAAAAAAAATATGCAGGGATAGCACCTAGACAAGCATGCACATCCACACACCCAGGAATAAGAAGAGCTTAACATGAATAATTAGACCATAGTATGAGCAATAAAGTAGTAACCGTGATAAAAAAAAAGTTACTTACATTCAGATTATAAAATTCTGGACATGCCTCAGTAAACTAGGTCTTGTGCTAGTAGTTTTTTTGTCTTACATTGCTACATCAAATGTGAGAGGTAGCTATGTGCATAACAATGTCAAAAATCTAAAAAAAATCAAAATATAAGATATCTAAGAAATTCAGAGTTTTGAGCAGCTCAAGTCAGACAAAAACTTCAAGCAATTTTTCTACTCACTGTACTGGGATGCTAAGACTATTAGGGAATGTTTGGAGCTCTTCAGAGAGAGAGAAAGTGCTAGAGAAAGGGGGGAGGTTTAGCATGGCTGGAGGATTCCTTGAAGCACTCCGTGTAGAGTGGCCAGGGCAATACTAGACAGAGCCCATTTGGAACAAGACAAGAGGAATTCTAGTGAAGAGGATCAGACACCTTTGCCCGAGTGTGATGATCCATTCAGTGCTTGATGGTTGAAGGAAATGAGAGAGAAGAGAAGCAACTGTAAGATAGATGGCTTGAAGAATCATTTGAGCATTGTGTTATTCCCAAATGTGGCTTACAGATAGGAAAGACGCATTCTAGAGGAAATTTAGTATTTGTTGAAAGTGCCGGATGGGAGGTGTCCAGCAGGCATTTTTAAATGCTGGTCTGCATTGAAAAAGGAAGTCAGAAATCCTCTTGTGATTCATCAATGGTGGTTTAGTTAGAGTGACATTGTGTGATGCTTAGATCTCATTCTTGCCATTCCACTAAGTAACTGAAACAATTACATGAAATTCTTATGGGAAAAGAATGACCTATATACTCGACACAGCTTTTAAAGCATTGTTTGGTCTGGCTCTGTCTCATCTCTTGAGATAAATTTTCCCTCAGGCTCAGACTTTGTATTTCAATTCTAAGATACATATGTAAGGCTTCTTTCTGAGTCAGTAGCCTTAGCTTACTTAGAATGCATGTATAAAGTGCCTTTAGATCTGTACACCAATATATGCAGATAGAGATACACACGAGCACATACATGCAAATGTGCATGAGTGCATCAATTATTGATTTAAATATGAAAACACATACAAATACATGCTCACATACATGTGTACACTCAGTACAAACTGATTTATAGATATTTACTTAACATAATATATCTTTAAATTGAAAAATTTTCCTTGACCTCCTCTATTCCTTCTCTGTGTAGCACCTTGTGAATTGTATTGATTAATTCATTCTTTAATAAACTGTCATCATTGCTAGTAGTTGCATACTAACAATAGCTTGCCACCTATTACTTTTTTTATAAGCGGGCATTGTAATATGTAGGCAATGGATGTATATATATGGAGTGATGGATGGGTAGATGGATATATGTATAGGTGGATGGATGAATGGATAGATGGATGGATAAATCAGTGGTGAGATGGATGGAAGGATAAAGGGATGAATGAGTTAGGCTGGAGATGAAGTGCATAAGACAATCTTGTAGAGGAAAAGCAGGCTAGACACAGAAGTGTCCTCTTCATTCCACTGTGATTTCCAACTCACTCTTTCTCTTCTCTGACAAGGATTGCTGGTTTGTTAAGCTGTGAAGTCGGTCTTTCAATCTTCTTAACCTCTGAAATGAAACTATTTTCCACTTATGTTCAAGGTAAGGATATATAGATTTGCAAGAGGAAAACTAAGCAGCCTGTTTTCTCTTATTGTCTGAACTATCACATTAGTTGATACCACCACTGAAATAATAAACTTCTCGTTAGGTAGTTATTTTTCTTTTACTTGCTGGTGTGGAATTCAGAACAATGAATTTTTTTTATCAATTTCCTATTTATCATTTGAGAGAAATTGACCTTCCCCCCTAGTTATCATATCATAGTTTTTCTGGGTTTTATAAAAACTTTAATCTTATGACAGAATTTTATTTTTTCCTTGGGTAGCCCTTTAGCAATGACTCCATCTAGCATCTCAGATCTTTATATCAGTGAAGCAAGGAACCCATCCATCAATATTTTATTTTGCCAGTATTCATTTATTGCATGGAAGATTTAAATGGTTTTCATGGCGTTTGAAGTCTGAATCTGGTTTCTCATTTGGTCAGAATATATTAAGACTGAAAGAGTGTTTTAGTTTTTATTTAAGTAATATATTTTTGCCTGTATTAGTGATGCATATGAATCTCTCTCTCTCTCAGTCTCAGAAGCCACTCCTAGGGTCTGTGTTTTTAAGTATAAAACTCGTATTGAGCTAGGCACTAGTGGCTCATACCAGTAATCCTAGCTACTCAGGAAGGCTGAAATCTGGGGATAAAGGTTAGAACAGCCTTGTCCTCCATCAGCAGAAGTAGAACTATGGGCTCAAGTGGTAGAGCCCCAACCTTGACTGAAAAGGTTCAAAGACAGTGCCTAAATTCTGAGTTCAAGCCCCTAGACAGACAGACAGACAGACACACACACACACACACACACACACACACACACACACACACATACACACACACACACACATATATTTTTGAAAAAATAAGAAAAAGTATGTAATAAACATATGATGTTGGCACAGATATGCTCCTATCAGAAATGTCTAGTCAGAGAATTAATGTCATTTTTATTCCTCAGCAAACTTCATTGCAATGTGTTAGCACAGGTATTTTTTTCTCTATCTGTAGCCAAAGAGAGAACACACTAGAGCATGCAAATATTATCTGCCCTCCTATAAAAATATTCACAGGGGGGGCAACTTTCTAAACAAGAGAGCATGGTTTTTTAAATGATTACAATGTTTTCCTTTTTTCTTACACATGGTATTGGTGCTAAAGGAGGTGCATTAAATTAACATTCATTCCAAAATATATTAAAATTCTTTTGGAGCTTGTGATCATTCCAGTGTGCTGAATTTTCTGGGTTTCACTTAGATGACAAAGTTGTTTGACAATTAACTGTCCATTTCCACATGCTAGCCCATTTAGAATCCCTTTTCTTTCCCATGTAGTTCCCAATGTGCCTTCAAATCTCAGATTCTAATCTATTCTCAGGCAGGGCAGGGTGAATGAATGTCTTCTCTCAAGTACTGAGAGAAAGGGAAAATTGCTACTTAAGGAGCTAATAGTGAAGGCAATATCAGAGAAACAGTGAACATTCCTAGATTTCTAATTGTAAATGGGGAGACACAGAAAACCAAAAACTACGGGCCAAGAGGTAGAGCTACAATAGTGATGGTAACGAATTTAGAATAAGTTATCTTTTCCTGATGACACATTATTTCTTTACTCCATGTTTTTCTTCTCTAATTGATATTATTATTATTATCATCGTCATCGTCATCGTTGTCATTCATGGCAGCATTCGTATTGCCATTTCCTTTTCTCTTTCTAACCTACCAGATTTGCAGCTTTCCTAAGCCAACAACATACTATGTAACTAGAAAAAAGACATGAATATGTACCTAGAAAAAGACATCACAGGTAGCTTTAGTCATTTTGAAATGGCTTCTTGTTTTTCTGACCTCTAGCTTTTTGTTCCCCCTTAAATATGGCAGAATATAAACCCTTGTCCCTATCTCCTGCAAGTTAGTGCATTTCAGGCACTGGTCTAGGAAAGCTGGTAAGGAATGAAGCCCAACTCGAGATTTGAAACCCCACTTTTGAAGTATAATTATCTTAGGAAATTAAAGTTATGTTTTCCTTTCAATGGAATGAAAGAATATAGGTAAACCAGAAGAACCACATACTCAAACCCAGATTCTTAAAATGTGTTTTATCTTTGCTTCTGTAGAAAGAGTCTGCATTTCTAGGAGAAAATGTATATGAGAAAATTGATAAACTAATAAAAATACTATGGTTGAATTATACCAAAGTGTAATTTCCATTTTATCTTACACATGACTGTTTCGCCTTATATTTTTCTGAATATATCCTATAATTTAAACAAGCGAATTTACAAATATCTATTATCATTATACAATTGTTGCTACATTTGGGAATATTTTATCAAATTGCCTATAATTTCGTGCATTCAGCAATTCACTTTACAAAGCATTTTAGTAAATATGGGGCAAATTGAAAGGCTTATATAATTTACTCAGTAAAAATCTATGCACAGAAACTAGGGTTTGATGGGAAACTGTGCAAGTGTGATCTTGTAGTGTGAACACAACTAAAGTAATTTATTTTTATTTGGCATCCAATAAGAATGGATCCCAAACCTCCAGGATATTGAAACAAAAACCATATAATGAATAATTGTTGTCCTTAATGTACTATGTTGTCTCTCATCTCCTTTGCTATCCCTTGGTTATCTCATATTGTTATAGTATCTCACTTTGTTATCTGATATATTGAATTTATTTGTATTTGGATATTTGAAATTTGATAGGGAAGGGGGGAAAACTAAGACGGGAGGGGGGGGGAGGGAAATGGGTACCAAGACATGTGAAAGGGTATCAATGTATGCGAATTAATGCACCTTCTATCTGGCAAATATCATGTAACCCTTTTACTAATTACAATAAAAAAAAAGAAAAAAAGAAAAAAAAAGAATGGATCCAGAATTATAAGGCTTAATTTTTTAAAATTATAAATCAGATATAGATAATTAAATGTATGGTTATACATGCATATACATACACAAAATTGCTTTCCTGTGTAGCTATTAGAAGCAAATCAAACATATATTCATAAAATATTTTGTTAAGAAAGGAATGGTATACTGTAAAATTCATGAATGACTCTGGTACTGAGACTTTATATCATCATTCTAGACTTAAAGGGTCTCTTTAGCTAAAACTCACTGTAAAGACCATTTGGTATGGATTTTCTAATTTATTAATGGGGACACACTTATTTTCTAAAGCCACTGATAAAGTCATTCTCAAAGCTTACTGACTAAGAGAAGGGAAATCACTCATCTGTTTTGGGATGTTATGCGTGTGTGCGTGCGTGCGTGCGTGCGTGCGTGCGTGCATGTGTGTGTGTGTGCGTGTGTGCGTGTGTGCGTGTGTGTGTGATAGAATCTTGATCATGTAACACTGATTGACTTTGAACTTGTATCCTCCTGCCTCTGCCTCCCTAGTGCTGGTAGTAAATTCATGTTTCACCATGCCCGGCTAATTCATCTTTTTCAACAGTTAACTTTTCTTTCATTTACCTGTTGTTTATTGAGGGCCTTACTGTGAAGCAACAACTGTGCTAGGCATGATATGAAGTAAGGCATCTTGATATCAAGGAACTTGCATTCTCAGGACCGAGTCTAAGGACATGTAAGAACATAGAAATTTAAAGAAAACACTATGGACTACCTCCAGTACTCCTTTGGAAAACAGGATGACCTGATAAATGGTAAATGACTTGCAGTGTCTTCTCTGAGCACTTTGTGTTTGGGATACACAGTTGGAAAGGGTCCTATCCTGTGAAGACCCTATAGAATTGGAAGGGGAGTCATTTTTGTGTCAGAGATTAAGAAGGGTAAAATCTAAATTGATGTCAGCTGGCAAGCTACACTTGGAGAAGAATTGGAGACCGTGGTAACAATTAACCTACAATTCTAAAAAGCAATGGGAAACACTACTGGGATTAAATGGGGGAGATGACATAATCTGATTTATATTTTTGAGAGCATTCCTTTTATTCCTGTATGAAAAAATGAATCACAGGCAAGGTTATGGAGAAGAAGAGAAAAAATTACTTAGGAGGCATTTTGGAAAAAGTCTGGGAAGAAACAGATGAGCTGAATGTTTTTATTCTTTGTGGGTTTGTTTTTTATTTGGTAGAATAACAAAATTTGCCAGTGGTTCACAGATAGAAATCTACAGGGAGAATAAATGAGAATGGGACAACTGAGAATGTGTATGTTCTCTTTGACTTGAAAGAGATGTGTTTCTTATCACAGGAAACATTATCATCATCTACATCATCAGGAGGAGAAACAGGAATATGTTTTGTAAGAGTTAGTATATATTTTTAACTTGACTTGAACAGCCTAGTCCAACTCAGAAAAGATTAATCCTCACCTGGAGTCAAATACATATTTTATTTTGGTCAGGACAAATATGAATGTGCCAAAGCAAAAGATGAAATATGGAGGATATCTCTCCTTACATCACAAACAAAACAGTATTTTTCACGCTGGTTGAAGGCTATCGGGGGACTGAATGTGATGGAGTAGAATTTGTGAATATGAATTGGGCAGTGGATATGTGTTTTTATACTGTGAATGGTGTCTCCTATAGGTGCATTCGTGATGTGTGTGTGTGGGGGGGGTTGTGTTAATGTGTATGAGGATGGAATGTTCCCTTGGGCTTATAAAATTGGGTTAAGGTGGGAATTGTAAGTTGTCTTATATTATCAAGACTGCTTTTTAGGAAATCCTCATCATGTTTCCTCTAGGCTATTTTCAAAAGAAAGTCCTTTGACTATTCATGAAGTTACAAATTCTCTTTTGCTTAGGATAAAGATAGTCTGTCCTAGTCAGTCACTGGTCACTGTTGGGTAGGAAAGTCTATGAAATCAGAACAAAAAAATCCAGAAGTAGCTCTGTGGTACAAGTGGTAGAACTCTAGCCTTGAGCATAAAGGAGCTTAGGAATAGTGACCAGAATTGAAGCCTCAGGACTGACAAATAAATACATTAAAAATAAATAAATAAAATGTTATGTCTTTATCATCAATAAGGGTTTTTGAAATTTTAAGAACATGATGAGTGCAGGAGTGGTCACACACACACACACACACACACACACACAGTGGATAACAGTCAAATATTTGACATCTGACAGATTTAGCAGAGCACTCAGGAGAACCACACAGTGTCACCCTATGTAGGACTCCTGCTGAAAAGTTACATCTGAGCCATTATGTAAGGGCCTAGTTTTTCTTAGAGGTCTAAATCTTAGGGAAGCCTATCCAAAATAGGAGACTTGAAATCAAACTAATAAATGGCAACCCTCAAGTATCCACATCCATAATAATCAGCACAATGCAACAATATTTTTCTGAATGGCATCAAATGGGATAACATTTTCTCCCAAATAAACCAGTTTTCTGAATTTAGTTTAATATAGCATAATATGCACACCCTCCAAAACCACTTAAATAGGGGGAAAAGATTTTTAATATTTTCTACTTTGATAAAGGGAATAAAATCGCAGATTAAATCCCTAAATTTTTGAGCTTGATGCCTTTTTTTTTTTTTTTTGCCAGTCCTGAGCTTGAGCTCAGGGCCTGAGCACTGTCCTTGGCCATTTCTCAAGGCTAGTACTCTGCCACTTGAGCCTCAGCACCACTTCCAGCTTTTTTCTATGTATGTGGTACCGAGGAATCAAACCCAGGTCTTCATGCATGCTAGGCAAGCACTTTAACCACTAGGCCAAACTCCCGGCGCCGAGCTTGATGCCTTTTATATACCCTCCTTCACTCTCATAATCTCTCTAAAACTAAGGTCTTGCTCTTGTCTAGGGTAGACAAGATGAAACTTTCTACAACAAGCACACTATTTCATGACTGAAAGATCCTATGTTTTTAATAGGGTATTTTTTCAATAGATAGATGTTACATTGATTTTAATGGACTTTTCTATAGGTTTCTTATTTTCCAGAATCGTTATGCCATGTATAAATAAGAATGTGAACTGGCTACTGGCTAAGGCTAAGCCTTGTGGGGTATCTGTTTATTGGCACGTTTGACATAGATTTGCAGTTGCTGTGATGCTTGAAGATTCAAAAAAATCAACCTTATTAGTTTGCTGAGTGGTTGATTCATTAACCAAACATAGAACCATACATTTGTCTCTTTTGTTATCTATTGACATGTGTTCTGTAAGTGAAGTTTGGGGAATCACTTTTTTCTCAAGCTTATACGAAAGGCAAAAGGTATTCAACAGTGACAGAGACAGAGTGAGAGACCCAGAGAGAGACAGAGACACTGAGAGAGACAGAGAGAGAAAGATAAGAGAGGGAGGAAAGAAATAACTCAAAAATCATAATACTGATCAGCCCTCCATTTAATGCCATACATAAAATTTAGATTGTTTTTGCTAGCTGGTGGGAGTTTGGTAACATAATGCTCTACAAAAGATGTAGCTTTCCTGAGAGTTGTGCTTGTACTCATTGAGAATGTTTTTCTTTCTCTCTGATTCCCCCTCTCTCTTTGCTACACCTTATTTTTCAGCTGACTCTCTTAGCAGTTGTGCTGAATAGCTTTATATTAAAGATTTTAGCCTGAGTTTCTTATTAGAATGGTTGAAAGACAATAGTAGATACCTTTGCAGGTATCATTCATCACGGAAATGCTAATTTGGGCTTAAAAATAAACATTTGTACTCATTACTAGTATCCACAGAACGCACCCAAGCCCCAAAAGCACACAAGGTCATAGTTTCTATAACAAATAATATATATATATATATATAATATATATAGCCATTGGAAAAAGTGTGGCTAATAAGATATGTCATAACATTTTTTGCTTTTTTCATTTGTCACTATGTTTAGGGTAGATTCAAAGAGTATTGCACTTTCAGTAGACTATTAGTTGTAAAATATGACACAATTTTCACTTATCCAGCTCTATGGCAATGAAAAAAAGGAAAAAAAACTAAATCAGTGAAAATAGGAAAATTACAGGAAAAATGACTACCACTATAATGAAAGCAACCATTTTAATAACACAAACCTATCTTAAAAGTCCTCCATAACGTACCACAATGTTGAAGAGATTTGTGTGAACAAAAGTTATGAATCAACTCTCAAGTAAAACTGTCCTCTGGACCCAAAAGATTCATTCTTATATTTCTAAAATTATATTTAGCCATGATGTTGCCTCCAGAGTAAAATGAGCTGGCTTCCACCAACTGGAAAGTGTTTCATGAGGGATCTAATGCTACTTTTGTCTCTTTGTTCACTGATCTTTTTTTTTTCATATTTAAGAATGATGCATGCCATATAGGAACTCTGTGTGTGTGTGTGTGTGTGTGTGTGTGTGTGTGTGTGTGTGTGGTATGATGTATGTGGTGTGTATGTGGGTGTGGGTGTGGTATGGTGTGAGTGGTGTGTATTTGTGGTGTGTGTGTGAGTGGTGTGTGTGTGTGTGTGTGTGTGGTATGATGTGTGTGGTGTGTATGTGGGTGTGGGTGTGGTGTGGTGTGAGTGGTGTGTATTTGTGGTGTGTGTGTGAGTGGTGTGTGTGTGTGTGTGTGTGTGTGTGTGTGTGTGTGCGTGTTTGCCACTGTTGGGGTTTAAACTCAGGTCTCATGTTCGTGGTGGTGGTGGTGGTTGTGGTTTATCTGTCAAATCTGGAGCTCTACCACTTAAACTGCCAAGCTGGAGATAAGGGCTTCTCAAATTTGTCTGCACAGGCTGGTTTCAGAGATCTCCATCTCCTTCGCAGCCAATATTACAGTTATGAGCTACTAGTGTTTGGCCCATGCACTAGGATCTCAATAGCCATTTAGGATATGGGAGAATGAAACATGGATGAGCAGTGGCATGTTGTGTAATTTAGTAAGAAGGCCTCCAGTCCAGTCAGCTTCATTAGGTGGATCAATGTGGATGGTTACTTAAGATGAAGATGGCAATTTAAGTGTTAGATGAATGAAGGGAAGCTGAGGAGTCTTACTTTTTTTTTCCAGTTCTTCTATAAATCAGAAACTCAGAAGGAATGTTTTGTAGGAAACTAAGGAAAGAGAAAGGAGTAAGAATTTGAAGACATGAAAAATACTCACTCTCAGATGAAACAGGCAAGTTATTAAAAGGAACAGGAAAAAAAAACTGATGTGCATTCCAGAGGCAAAACCTCTGGAAGATTAAAGAGAATTTGCTGTTAGTCAACCTTTTTTGAAGCCCTCAAGTGAAAGAAAAAACCCTCAAATGCTCACTGTCTGTCCTAATATTTTATCGGTTGCTGTTTTTTTTTTTTACTTATGCTATTTTTATTTACACTCCCCCCAGCCCAGTGCCTCTAGCAGGGGGTGCAGAGCCCTAAATCCTATGCCCCTGACTTTCTTGAAGTTTTATTGACAAGTTATAAAGCTATCAGAACTCAACTGGGTAATTCTTATATAATCAGCAGTCCTCAAAAGAATATTATCTAGGGATGAAAGGAAAAGCTTTGGTGAGAGAAATATGGACAGCCATCAAAATCATTTGGGGAAGAGAACAAATACTTCCAGATGAATCTGAATCTGCCTGCCATGTGCTCTCCTGCTCTTTCTCCACAATAGGGATGAATAACTGAATGCAAAAACAAACAAAAAAAAACAATGTATTCAGAAAATGTGTGACTAAGTTTTCCCCAAAACTTTCAGAAAGCCAGGGAAGTGACAGTCCATTTTAGGCAGTATCCATGAAACTGAATATAGTCCACTTCTGAGTAATCATTTAATTATGGTATTTTTATAATTTTATTTTTAAGAAATACACTGAGTACATAGAAAGTGACTGAAATATCAACAGATTCTTTCTTCCCACGCATAACTATTAATCTTAAATGTTCTGAAGGAAGGCATTTAGAAGTAACCCTTTGTGGAACAAGCCCTTCTTGCGCCTGCAATATAGGCTTCTTTTCCCCAACCACTTACCTCCATCCTTTATCTTGCATGCCACCTTGCAGTTATGCTTATTTCAGCTGGAGGGAGTGGACTGGTAGGAGAAGGAAGCAAAAAAAATGCATTTAGCATTCCGTTGAACATCAGCCTTGAAGCTTGGCTGGCAGCAATATTGTGGACAATAGTTCTTTCAAACAAACAGACCCTTGTCTGTTCCTTCCTTCTGTGATTTGTTGGCAGAGTTTCATCTTAGGCTTCTTGTTCTTCAAAGTTTGAATAAACTAGGACGCAGCATTAGTGTAAAGAACTGGCATCTTTGTTGACTTAGTCGGCAGACGTTGTGGTATACATAGAAAAGAGCAATAAGCACTTTCAGCGATGTTGGTCTGCACATGCTTTTGAGCAATGTGCTGTACTATGAAGAACCAGGATAGTCTCTGGACCCTAAAAAATTTCCTTTCTAAAGAAAGGTATTCTATGGGGTCGTGAGGAAGTAAGGTAGGAACAATTGTATATAGCTGCACACCTGTTAAGGACAAAATATAGAGAAAAATACACAGCAACAGACTTAAAGATAAATTTCTTGAACTGAAATGTTATACGACTTACAGCCAAACTAGGTAGTATTTTAACCATTAAAAAAAGAGTTGAGGCCGGGAGTTTGGCCTAGTGGTAGAGTGCTTGCTTAGCATGCACGAAGACCCAGGTTCGATTCCTTGGTACCACATACTTAGAAAAAGCCAGACATGGTGCTGAGGCTCAAGTGGTAGAGCTCTAGCCTTGAGAAAAATCCAAGGACAGTGCTCAGGCCCTGAGCTTAAGCCCAGAACTGGCAAAAAAAAAAAGAGTTGAGAATCAAATCATCTACCTGGAGAGTCCAGTCACTGTTAACTAAAATTTATATGAAATACTACAAGGGAGTAGTAAATATTTCTTTCAAAATAGATTTGTCTTTCTCAATTTGAACACTGTTGGAATTTTAATTCATTTTTTATTCTACATTATGAGAATTGTAGAATGTTCATCAGCATCCACAACTTCTACCCAGTTGAAATCAGATTCTGCTTCAACTTGTGAAAACCCAATATGCCTTTAAATAGAGCCTTGAATTTCCTAGAAGCTAAAATTCAAAGTGTGGCCCATACTGGTCAGAAAGAATTTTAGTATAGCTCTTGCAGAACTGTACTACTTCTGTCAAATCCACAGCACATTAGAGCTGTCTAACATAGAGCCTCTTAGTTCTTTTGAATGTCTCAGTCATATGAGCAGAGTAAATACTTGTGTTTTAGAACATTTCTCTTTCTATTAAGCCATTTATACTTTGAATCATTAGTCTATCATATAGACTTTTCTTTAGTCATGAAGCTAATTGTCTCCTTTATCCTAAAACAAATCAAAACTTCTCTGATATTGCAAAATAGTTCAAAATCATTATTTTTTTTCTGTTCCCACTATGACTATTCTTAGAAAAGTGATTCCCAGTCTTGTTTCCAACTCTTTATTGCCCACTTTCTGGAACACATCCAATTTGCTTTCTTTCCTATTTTGACTAGTATAAGTGGTCCCTGTAAGGATTAGAATCCCACAGTTCCAATAATCACATAAACTAATACTGTCTAAGCTTAGCTACTTTGACTTCCATGCACTTTTTGTTATACTTGATCAATAGCTCTCCAACTTTATGCTGTGTTAGAAACCCTGGATGACTTATTAAGACACAACTATTTAGGCCTTATATCCAGACTTGCTAATTTAGTTGATCTATATTTGGGACTGAGAATCTGAACTACTAACAAATTACAAGTGATGTCTGTGTTGCTGGACTAAAGATCACAATTCAAGGGCCACATTTTGATTATTATTTTCTGAATGGGCCATAATGTATGATACCATGGTTTCCTGTTCCTTATTTCCAATGACATTTTTAGTCATACTTTCTAGTTCTTTTTATCCTTTAATTTTATATCAGTGGCTCTCAACCAGGACAGAGTTGTTAACAAAATGTAAAACATTTGATGATGTCTGAAAACATTTTTTTTTGCTATCTAGAATAATGTGGCAGTGCCTCAAAAGGCTAAACATAGAACTCCCCTATGACCCAGCAATTCCACTACTTGGCATTTACCCAACCATCCAGAAACAAGGGCATACTAAATCCACTAGCACAACAATGTTCATTGCAGCACTATTCACCATAGCAAAAATATGGAACCAACCTAGATGTCCCTCAGTTGATGAGTGGATCAACAAGTTGTAGTATTTGTACACAATGGAATTGTATGCTGCTGTCAGAAAGAATGACATTGCCCCATTTGTTAGGAAATGGAAAGACTTAGAAAAAATCATATTAAGTGAAGTAAGCCAGACTCAAAGGAACTTAGGCTCAATGGTTTCCCTCATTCGTCATAATCAGTAGAAACCTTGGGCTCTACTAGCAGAGATCGGCAGTAGAACAAAATCTTGATACATAAGGCCATATAGTATGAAGCTAATTGAAAGGACCTCCAGGATATTGAAACAAAAGCCATGTAATGAATGATTGTTGTCCTTAATGTACTATGTTGTCTCTCATCTCCTTTGCTGTCCCTTGGTTATCTCATATTGTTATAGTATCTCACTTTGTTATCTGATATATTGAATTTATTTGTATTTGGTTATTTGAAATTTGATAGGGAAGGGGGGGAAACCAAGACGGATGGGGGGTGTGAGGGGGAGGGTAATGCGTACCAAGACATGTGAAAGGGTATCAACGTATGTGAATTAATGCACCTTCTACCTGGCAAATATCATGTAACTCTTTTACTAATTACAATAAAAAAAATAAAAGAAAAAGAATAATGAGGATCCAAGGGGATGGGAAAAGGAAAGAGGGAGAAGCAGCTGATACTGATATCTAATCAGTAGAAGCCAGACATGCTCATGGAAAATAATAGGACAATAAATACTGGACAATGCACAGGACAACAAAAAATTACCCATAATGAACTGTCAGTAGTACCAAGAATGAGAAGAACCGCTTTGAATACACACAATTCTTTCTAAGGACAATGGATATGTACCTTTCTCTTGCTGATCTCAGACATGTTCAAAGCTTCAGCGCTCATGTCTCTTAAAATTACTCCCAGATGTGTAAGATCTTTAAATATGACACTACCCTTATGTCTGCCTTAGATGTCCAACTACCTTATAAAACAGCAACCAAATGAGCCACCAGCAGCATACATTTAATGACCCCAAACTAAATCAGTCCTTTATTCTTATTAATAGTAATTATTTGATAAGTTGTATCTTTATACCTTTTGACTTTCATAACTTGGGTGAATGCTAAAAATATGAAAAGTGTAAATTTAAGTGTATGGCTAAGAAATATCACTCTGGCAGCAATTTGAGGTAGGCACAGTTAGTCAGTAGAGTCTAAAGAGAAGCTTCGATGCCCTATATGACATTGACTAGCCCGGTTATTGGCCAAGAAAAAATATATCTATCCATTGAGTCCACCAAAACGCAAATGCATCTGCCTGTCTAGAACTTAATTCAGTGCTGCTTGGAGAAAATACTAATCTATTTTATGTTTATGATCTGACAAGCAGGGTGAAATGTCCTCTTCAGGTGTGTTTTATAGGAAAGTATCAAATATTTAGTTCTTTGATAGAAGTGTTTCAGTATTCATGAGGATACAAATAGTAGCTACCATTGTTTGAGGGCTTGCTAAATGCCACAACAAAGATATAGCACACCCTGTTATGTGTTGTAAGCCCATATGGTAGATTTTATTATTCTGCTCATTATATACCCAACAGTAGGAGTAGCTACTGGTTAAAGATGAGAAATATAATGAAGGTCATGTAGATCATAAATGGTAAAAATGAAGATATGAAGATACCCTTCGACAACCAAACTACTATTTCCCAGAAACTTCTCCAAGCTCTTAGATCCTGGTCTTCTCAAATAATGAGACCTATTCCTCTGAGACTCTATGACCTGGATGAAGAGGAAAGGCCAGCATATTACTCCTATACCTCTAGGGCACAGAGAGAATGGTGGGCCTGGTCCACCATTATAGTACAGCTGTAATGTCCTCTCGAAGTAGTCAGCTGGCTAATGGAAGGAGACACTGGGGAGAGATTTTCTTTGTGGGAGTTCATTACACAGACATCTGCAGACCTCTAACTCTCTCCTGCATACCCTGTCTCTTTCATAGCTTCCATTTCTAGGCTGTAATGGATGTGAAATTACTGCAGCATTTTGTTCTGCCAGGCTGACCCCATTACAAATAGACTATAATCATAAAGCTGTGACTTACTTATTGTTTGCATGTTCAAGACTCCTATGAGTCAGGGAGGTGTGAGGTTTGGCAACAGTTCCCATCAGAGTGATCAGCTGCTTCATTTAGAAAACAAGGGAGCCATCCTCCCTTCTGGATTGGGTCCTGAGGGGATGGTATCTTCCTTAATCTTAATACGGATCTTTAAATGGATGTCAAAGATACCAAGAAAGCATCATATTGCATACAATAGTAACACAGGCTTCAGAGACTTCATTTTCATCTCAGTGGTCCTTTAGCTCAATAATATGTTGTTATCTATAACAAAAGATAAAACAGGATGAAATTATGGTGGTTATTAGGAGAGAAACAGTTGACCTACTAACAATTCTCAAACATTCTTATCCTCTTCTCTGTGACTTCCCAAGTTTCTACATTCAGTAATATTCCACTACATCCAGTAATATTTTTTGAGAACAAAAACAAATTGATTGTGGAAATAATTTGTAATTTGATATGTGCTGAAAATTTTTCATATTCCTTTACTCTGAAGCTACTCTCTGTTTACTGGGATCTAGCCTCTTCACCAAGTATTAAATATATCTAGATACTTATTAGAGAGTAAGACAAAACTAGTCTTTAGAACTTCTGTGTCTAGTGAGATGTAGGTTCTGCTATACTCTAAATTTCCCTGGACTATTTTAAATATTTCTTTTAAAAACTTTCAACATACTTTTTCTTTTGCTTTGGCCATTATCTACATAAAGAAAGGACTCAGATGAAAGTAAGTTACCACATAAAGATACAGACTGTGTTGCCATTTCAACTAATTGCACAGGTAGAAGCAATATCGGGTATCAGAGCATGTCTATGTTTCATTATTAATCTGTTGAAAAGAACTATGGGCATATGACAATGTTCAGAGTCTTATATACTTTAAAAGATATGATTATTAGCTGACCCAAGCAAAATTTTATTTTATTTTCTGGAATCACAGGCTTTCTTTTGTGAGGAATACTTCACAGAAATATATGTAGCAATAAATTTGTAATAATTTTTCAAACTAGAGCGACAGAGGTGATAGGTAGAGTGAGTTGGTGGGTAGGGATAGAAATGGAGTATTATGGAGAAAAACTCAGTATTTCTACTCTTGGTCAGCATTTTGGTCTCTTCTCATATTTGTCAGAAACCATTTGTTAACCTGTCAGTGTCACGCAGGTTAAAAGAGAAACCTCCTTTCAAGGTGAGCCCTTAAGAAAAGAAAAATAAGAGGAGGATATTGACAGAGAAGTGATCTCACAAAGGTCTGGACTGTACCTGGAGTGGTAATGACACTAAGCCTGGATGTGTGATTGGAGGGCAAGACATCTTATGGGTGAGAAGGGGGATGTTGAGATAGTATACACTGTGAATAAGAATGGTTTCTCTGACTTTCATGTGCTAAGATATAGAATCACCTTGAAGATGCAGGACACAGATTTTACAGGAAAAGTGTTTGGACTTGACCCATGCTGAGACCCTGCCATAACCAGTGGAGATGTGGTGGAATCTCATCCCAGCAGGGAACACAAGCTGTCAACACACCTTGAGTGGAAAAACAACAACAACGACAACTACATGACTCTTTCCACAACAAAATCATGCTCTGAGCTCTCAGTTTGGCATCATGCATTTTTTTTCTAAAAGAGTAAAGGTCATTTTTATAACTTTATTTACTAGCAAAAGTTTGAAGAAAAAGAAAGTTCATTGAGTATTTCTGCTTTATGCCTACACTTCCTTAAGTTTTCCTATATTGAATGAAACCACCTGATAATTTCCAATCAGTAAGGCAGGGAGGGGAGTCACATAATTTCCTTGAAGGCAAAAGTATTTAAACACTGAGGTAAAACCCTGCCCTTTGGACCTCTTTCTCTTTCCTGTGCCATGACTACCAGCAATATTCAGACAGCTGCCATCCTGTCAACCTCATTCTTCGGTAACAAATCCATGACAAAACAAAGTCTCCAGCCCAGTCAGTGCATCCAAAAAAAGAACCTTTATTGCATTAATCTGTTTAGGATTTGTTTGTTACCACTGCATAATGTGGCTGTCAGAATGCACACATTTGATTAAATTTAGGTGTAAGTTTGATGTATTTTTAAGATATACTGGGAATTTATATAATGTCATAAGCCTATTCCCAACCGAAATTAGCATTCATTCCATTGTACCCAGATTCCTATCCTTGGTATGAAATTTCCTCAGAGACATTTTGTATGTTTTATTTTAGTCCAGAAAATGTAAGCCCAACTTTATAAATGTGATGCCATGCTGGTATGTGGTAGAACTTGATGAATGTTAGCCCTAAACTTAAATCTTTATATCTAAAAGCATATTTTTTTAAAAAAATGATTTAATTATATATATATATATATATATATATTGCCATTCCTGGGGCTTGAACTCAGGGCCCTGGCACTGTCCCTGATCAGACCTCTTTGGGCTGAAGGCTAGCACTCTACCACTTGAGCCACAGCACCACTTTTGGCTCTTTTGAGTGGTTCATTGGCGATAAGAGTCTCATAGGGACTTTTCTGCATGGGCTGGCCCTAAAGCTGTGATCCTCAGATCTCAGCCTCCTGAGTAGCTGGGATTATAGGCATGAGCCAATGGTGCCTGGCTAAAACATACATTCCATTTGTTTTTGTTTTAGCCAGTTCTGGGGCTTGAACTCAGGGCCTGAGCACTGTCCCTGAGATTTCTCAAGGCTACCACTCTACCACTTGAGCTGCAGTACCATTTCTGGCTTTTTCTGTGTATGTGGTACTAAGGACTCAGGCTTGGAGCTTAGTGCATGCTAGGTGAGCACTCTACCACTAAACCACTCTCCTGTCTCCCAAACATATATTCTTGTGGTGAGCAATTTATTAAAAGCCAAAGACCCTGGAAGTTTTCACAGAAAACGAACATGCGTCCAAGTGGCCATCTCTTTTCGTAGCCGGTGATATTAATTGTGTCTTTCTACAAGGCTCTGCAGATGGCAAGGTTGATCTGTGTGAAGTAAAGATTCATTTGACTTGGTAAGCCTCTTTTATTTTCCAGACTGATCAGTATTCTGAATTCAATGGCAGATTCTACCATGTTCATACTGCTTTTGTATTTTTGCTATAATTTGCTTTATAATATACTTTACATTGGCTTTCCTTTGGAATGTCCCAATAAATGTTTCAAAGTCTTGATAGCTTCCTTAACAGCAACAATAACACAACAACAAAAATAACCAAATCATGAATGATTTTCTTAGTAGCTTTGTTTGGGGTTTAAGTCTTCCTCATTTAGACAGTGGGCTCTTCTACAAACAAGCTCTCCTTTGTGGTTTTGGCACTTCGATATTTTCGGAGATGTTCTTATACTCTGGAAACAGTAGACATTGTAGACTCATGTGATGAGTTTCTGCCTCAAACATGAAATCATAGAACTCAAGAGATCCTTACACATTGATATATCCACAGTGACAGGCCATTGCCTACCTTCAGGAACAACAGAGTTGAAAACTATATTTCTTTTAAGGTCATAAATTCTCATGGATTTGTTTTTTTCCCTAAGTAATTTCATGTAAAGTAGCAACTGATTCCAGCTTATGGTTTTTATCTAGATGGTCAGGATGTTATTTTAAAAAAAAATCACCAGATTTTCAGAAGACTGACCAAAAGGGGGCAGAGGGCAAATCAAAATACAGAAATCGAGATACATTGCAAGATTATACATCACAAAGTGTACATGCATGCCCCTGAGGGAAAGTCAGTAAGAATCTACTGTAAAATTGATTTATTCTCACTACACTTTTTAAATTTTTCATGTTTCTACCTTTTCTTCCTTTGGCATATTTTATTTAATGAGAACCAAAAAAATGTTAACTCTTTGAAGTGATGAAAGAAAAATTTTCAATCAGAAATAACTATGTATTTATTGTTCAACATATTGTTCAATATATATTGAGTACTCAGCATACTGATAAAAATCACACAAACAAATTACTTTCATAGCAAGTAGATATTTTGCTTTTGTGTTCATACTTCCCCTTTAGAATGTGAGGAATTTTCAGTACCATTTCCAAACATATTTCTTCTGCATGGCCCTGCTCTTTGGGGAAATTCAGCCTCAGAAGACATGTCTCTTGAATTCTATTCATGACCTCTCTTTTTGCAAGCATTAGGGATGGGATACAGCAGGGAAGAGGTACAATTACAGAGGGATATGGGCTCTCAAAACAAAGTTAGAAGAAAAGCTTTCCCATGATTGCTATAGCAAGTAATGCATTTAACTGCGTTAGAGTTACCATGGAATGGCATTGAGTCTAGAAGTGAGGTGCAGGATTCCTTTCCAATTGGCTTTTCAAGGCAACTGAGAAAGTCCGCTTTCTCACCTCTTTTAATCCAATTGATATGTGTGTCATTAAAATCATGGGTTCACGATCCCACCGATATGATATAAATCCAGGAAACAACATGCCTCTTTATTGGTATAAATGATAGATGAATGAGTGTTTACATAGAGGTGAGAAAATTTAGATTTTTTTTCCAAAGGAACTCTCTAGCTACAAGCATTCTTTGCAGTTTCTGTTTCTTTCTACAATCTGAACATTTTCACAGTTGTCTGTGCTTTCTAATCCCAATTTTTATTCCCAGAAATTTCATTTATTGTCTCTTCATTGGCTAATTTTCTTGATGATATGACTTTGCAAAATATCATAGAAGTTTATCATTGGAAGACAAAGAGGCAAAACTCAGCGTGTTTTGCTGTCTGCTCAGTGATCATTCACTGACAGATTTTACTAATCTGATTGGTTACTGTCAATGATAGACATGTATAATTTATACAAGTAATTTAAAACGTCCCACTAACATCCATGTCTCTACTTCATGTGACCACTCCATTATAATAACACAATAACTGATATTTAAATCTTATTGTTAGGTAAGACAGGACTTTGCACTAAGTTACAGTAGGTGAAACTCACATATATCCGAATGATGCAAAATAAAGTCTACCTGTAGGTCTGTGTGCACTTCCTATTTTTTAAAAACAATTATAGCATTATTGCCATATACACAAATTTAAAACCTTCTAATGCTTACATGGAGTAGGTTCTACAAAGAGTATTAGAACATTTCCCTGTTGGTTGGCAAATTTATTTCACTCTGGCTTTTTGTTGTCCAATGCATTCTGTGTTCTGGTAAGACATTTTGACCCATACCAGCCTGGTACGTGTATACTGTGGTCATTCAGAGGAGCAAAAAGAACATTTTGCTGTGGTTGTTAACACGATATTTTTCCTGGGGCTCAAGGTACTGGTAGAGGAAAAAGGATAATGAGTAACAGAGAGGGATTGATGGGTGTCCACTGACATTTTAGGGAGTATCTTTATATCAGCCTGCAGCCTGAGGGAAGCTTGTCTGGAAGAAACTGGCCAGAGGCATGTTTTTGACTTTGGATGACTTGAGGAGAATAGTGATTCTCTTAACAATGTGACAATTATTGGGAGACTTTTTCCCTTGGCACTATGCTTTCATGTGTTTACCCCATACTGACACAGTTAGTACTTCCATTTTCAGACAGTTAATAGGATATACATGAGCAGAAACATCAACAATGGCTTTTTTATTATAATTAATAGAAGGGTTACATTATATTCTCCAGATAGAAAATGCATTACTTAACAATCATTGCTACCCCTTCTCATGTTTTTATCCCCATTTCCCTCCCCTGACGCAGCAATGGCTTTTTGAAGAGACATTTTAATACATCTTGGAACTCCAACCAGGGTTAGTGTCTTTGTTGAGATATCTACACCCTGTATTAGTGCATCCTGCAGAAGTACCATTTGCTTAGAAACATGTGATAGTTCAGGCTCAACTCACAGCCCAGCCAATTAATAGCTACATCTTGCCATTTACTCACACATTAGGAAACCATTAAAATTTTACCTTTATTTACATAGGTCAGAGTATACACAAACAGGTCCCACCAATCTATGTCTTTAAGCTTTTTACCTGTGAAATTCTTAGACATTCATAAAACTGCTTCTACAAAAGTACATGCCTGACTCAAAAGGCAACTCTGTCGTTTGAGAACATCCATTTGTCTCCTCTTTTTCCTTGAAATCCAGGAGTGGCGCTTACTGAACTTCTTGGAAGTAATGGAAATGTAATTTTCAGTGCTGAAGTTCACAATTGAGGAGAAAGTAAAGTATTTTCAATACTTTCAGCTCACGCTATTACCTTACCTGGCAAAGGAGCAATAATTTACCTTTATTTAGGTTCCCAATTACAGGAGCTCCTATAGAGTGCCCTGATTATTTCTTCCTCGATATAGGGCTATAACTAAATGCTTTTTATAAGGTTCTTTCTCTCCCTCTTCTCTCTCCCCCCTCTGTCTCTCTTTCTCTCTCTCTGTCTCTCTCCTTTCTCTCTCTTTCTCTATGTCTTTGTCCATTATTCATCTCAATGTTTACTGTCAAGATGAGTTCTTCACTTTCTATTTTTTACCCTAAATTGAATCTCTCATGTAGAGTTTAGAACTGGCTTGTCTGCTAGGAAGTAGCTATATAATAAAACAGCCATATAATAGTGCTATAATCCACCAAATTATTCATTTCTTTCCTCCACAATAGAACCTAGAACGCATAAAATGTGTGGTTTCAGTTAAATGTGGACAGCAGTTATTGAGTGACTGCTTCATGCAAGTTGCATGAGTGATACTAAAGAGACAGATAAGAAACTATCTGCTATCAAGGGCCTTGACATTCAGAAGAGAGACAGATAGTTAAATATATAAGTAAAAATGTTGGATGTAATTTCTGATAGATTGCCCTTAGGATTGTGCAAATGGATGGATGAGAAGATGTTCAATCTGAGAACCTAGAGTACAATGAGTGAGGCATTGCAGTGGAGACTTGGTATAAATGCATACAAGCAAAGCAGACCAGCTAAGCAGTGGACGAGGAAAAGTGTACTCAAAGCAGCCACACTTGTTCCCTTATTCCTCTTTCGGTATTTAACACATCAGTATGTCTGACAGTCTTTCCCTTCCCCACTCCAGTCCCATATCACACCCCAATGTGAACAATCAATCTTAGCACCTGGAAAGGAGAACCCAGCTTCCATCAAAAATAGCTTAGATATGGGGCTCAAAATCTCCTATGCTATTGGAAACTTGTGCTGATTGCTTTGACTCTTAACTTGATGCCGACTGCATTATGGTGGCTGCATTCAGTGAAGAACAAAATTAAAAACCAAGTTAACCAAAATCAACCGGGAAATATAGAATAAAGAAAAAGCCAGAAGACTTTTTCTGAGGCATCATCAGAGCCAAGAGGCTTTCTTGCTGGTCAGATCAAGAGATATGAAGCCAGCTAGGGCTTTGCACAGATAACTCTGCCCCTGAGTGAGGGCAGGCTGTAGGTATGAGTATAAAATGGCGCTGTTTGCCCACACTCTATACTACTTACCTTTACTCTGGAAGATTGGAACTAGCAGAGGATACATGGGCTTATGCATAGAATACTCCTTCTAGAGTTTTTTTAACCAGGAAGAGCTGGTTTTGTCCCCCACCCCTGTGTAGATAAGCGGTGGAGTATTTTAGAGTGACCATAGTTCATCTCCTGTAGTGTGAAAGAAGTCTCTGTGAATTGTCATATCATCATGATGGGGTACAGCTGGACATCTCTAAGCAAACCAGGACTCTTCTATGGTGTGTGGTCCCTTTACCAGTTGTTCTATCTACGGGGGAAATTTCCAAGAAGAAATGCATAGAGCCTGAGCCTGGTAGTTGGCTAAGATTGCAGGGAATTTGTTTTATCTATTTGTAAATTTACAATCCTGGGAAAAATTCATATCTGAGTAATGACTCCTAAACTCTTGTACTGAGACACAAATAATAGCTGTCTCTAACTGGGTCCCCCCCATCATGGTTTCAAGATTGCATCTAGTTCCTGGAAAGTAAGCTGTAATGATCTAATTCAAGGAAATATTACTATTCAGGCTAAAACACATATGTGTTTTGATTATTCAGTATTTGAATTATTTTATCGCTCACATCATTGTAAAGAAAACACTATTGGAACTTTCTCTCCCAGATTATTTTTGTCTGGCTGCTTTTCTTTATCTGACAGATTTTAATTCAGTATCTCCTACTCAGAGATCCCTCTTCTGGCAATGATCTTTGGCATTGTCCTCTACAATAGTCTTACATTCTTTTCCTAGTGTATGTTAGTCTATATAATGGTCTTGCTCCAATGAAATCTATTCTCCATTAGAATAGAAGACAAACAATAACCATTCTGTCTGACCTGTCCAGTAGTTCATTTCCAGTGTTCAGAAAGCTCTAGAGGTATGTGTAGGTGTTCAGCAAAAACTTCTAAGTATTTAATGATCTAACTTGTTTAGGTAGACTGACAGAATTTAAACCATCATTTTTTCTTGTATTAAATACCTTTTTGCAGCGAGGTATTCATTTTCCTCCATTGTTTGTGGGGAGAGGTAGGTACCTTTTTAAGAGTTTCTTGCATTTCTCAGTTCACTACTGGACTGATGTGATTTAATTGCCAGTAGGCCTTGAACATGGACTTGACCATGTCTTGCAATGTGATTTTCACC
Source organism: Megascapheus bottae (assembly GCF_031878675.1). Taxonomy (NCBI): domain Eukaryota; kingdom Metazoa; phylum Chordata; class Mammalia; order Rodentia; family Geomyidae; genus Megascapheus; species Megascapheus bottae. The sequence goes on from NC_143522.1 coordinate 15,637,559, forward strand.
AGCATCCTCTTCATTGTTTTCCACTTTCTTATCTTTTGTTTTTACTGTTCTCCTGAATGAACCTCATCTGATGCCATTGTTCACTTTCTAGTCATGCAGGTGATGTGGTGTGAGTGTGGTATGAATATGCATGGTGTGTGATATATGTGTGTGGTATGTGATGGGCAAATGTGGCATGTGTCTATGTGTGTGATGTATGTGTGATGTGATATATGGGGTTATGGGTAGAGTGTGTGGTGAAGATGTATATGTGGTTGTAGATAGGGATGTATTTTCTTGGTCATCTTTTTCATCTCTTGCCAATATTTATTAACTGTCAAGACATAGCACTTTCATTCATTGCATGATTTATATGTTGTCGTTCAGAATTGTACTTATTGAGAGATGAATGATTCCTTATGCTTGTGTGACTCCTTTCATTAAAATTGTGTCTTTGCACTTTGCTTCCATTATTAGCATAACTCGTCTTTCAGTTATCTTACTCACTGCTTTTGTACTGATTGGAGACTTACAGCATCCAGGAACAACCACACAAAGGAAAGAGCATCTTTTAGTTTATATATCCTCTAACACAGAGGCTGCTAGCCATGGATGGCTACTCAGTGCTCAAAATGCTGTGGGTGTGGCTGATAAATTCAATTTTTAATTCACTTCAACTTGACTTTTAAAATTGATATTTAATTCAGTTATTTAAAAACTATGTAGAACTAGCTCAATGCTGTAATCCTAAATACTAAGAGACTATGATTTGGTTGATTCAAAGACAATGCATGTAAGAAAGTTCTTGAAACTCTTCTTATCTGCAATTAAGCACCAAAAAAGCTAGAAGTAGGGCCTTGGCACACATAGCAGAACACTTGTAGAACTGAATGGATAAGCGAATTAAATGACATTTCTGTACAAAGAATTTGTAATCAAATTTTAATGTCTGAATTGGAATGTACTATAAAGCTAAAATCCATGATAGATTTGAAGACATAGCATATAAAATAAAAAATGGATGTCTTCTCAATTTTAGGTTTGATCATATTTTAAAATGGTAATATTTTGACTACATTGGGTTAAATGCATATGTTATTAAATTTAATGTCATCTGTTTCTTTCCTTTTATTTTATTTATTTTTTATTATCTATTTGCCTTGCATTATTTTCCTAATGTCTACCACTGACAGGTAGATGTATCTTGTTTTTTTTTTTTTTTTTTTTTTTTTTACTTAGGCTAGTTAGTGACAACCTGTACTGATTTTATCTACTTTCCAACATGTCTGTGACATAAGCAAAACAAAATAGGAAACTGATGATTGCTAATTTTCACAGATTGGATTTTGCAGGGCCAGATTCTAAGATGGAGGTTAGTGTGCCTAATTGTGACATTAAGGTGATTCCTGGAAGGAAAAGATGCAAAGGAGATGACATGCTACCCAGGGAAAAGTTGAGTTGTGGTGGTAGCCCAAAAATAGCCTCAGAGAACTCTACATGTATCTTGGAAGCCCAAATGACCCTTCAGTTTTCCATTATTGGGCCAAGATGGCCAAGACTTTATTATACTCCAAAATCCAGAAGTCATTGAATGTGGGTCACTTAGTGGAAAGCATGCACCTAGGCAAGGGTATGCTCTGTCCCTGAGACCACTGTTGAAGAAGATAACAGTGGAGGATTGCCAAAGGACAACTATCCTTGAAGCTCAGCTCAGACAGCAAATCTTTAGGTGCTAGCTAATGTGGGCCAGAACAGGACAGTGCTTCCTGTTCTAGCATTTTCCATTAAACATGTCACATTAAGAACCTGATTATTATCCTTTAAAAAATGTCAGATGCAACAGCTAGATACTAACTCAAAGCTGGAGGTCAGTGTGTCCTCAGGCTGTAGGATGAGTTTTGTATTTCTCCCTGTTGATTCACCCTGAACTCCTGCTAGCTCCTTTCAGCTTTGCTCCTGTTCCACCCTCTTTAAGGCACCTCTAGACACTTGGGTTTGTTGGATAAACCCATACCAAAGTGACCTGAGCCCACTGGGACTCAGAGCCATGTTCAGTGCTCACTATTGGTGGCAGGCAAAGTTGAGCTAACTTTATTCAAATCCATGGAAGTTTATAACAAAAGGTAACTTCGATAATGTAACCTCATCTATCAGTTCTTATGATCTTAATGGGTTATTATCCTCAAGCTCTTTTTGAAAAGTCTTACTAGATTTCATTAGAAGCTATGCTAACACATCTGAATTTTTTAAAATGCATATAATAGAGCCAGGCATTATTGGCTCACATCTATAATCCTAGGTATTCAGGAAGGTTGAGATCTGAGGATTGAGGTTCAAAGCCAGTCTGGGCAGGTAAATTTGAGGGACACTTGTCTTGAATTAACTAGCAAAAATCCAGAAATGGAAGTATGGATCAAATGGTAGGGCATGAGCCTTGGGCCTTGAGCTAATGGTATGTCCACTTTCAGTGAATTCAGGCAATCTGGATACTTTCAGTGGGACTCATTAGAAATGGACCATCAAGGCAGTTGTTACATAACTATCTCTTTGTCATATCCATGGCATTTCCTCTCAACATCCTAACCCCTGATGCAACTAATAATTTGAGGTAAAAGAATAATGACTTGAGTATGCGTGCTACCTGTGGTTATTTTGAAAGAGGTATCACTGTTATGCAGTGAACAGCATAACAAGCTGACATTGCATTTGTAGTGGTGACAAAAATGGAGATTCTCTCTCTCTCTCTCTCTCTCTCTCTCTCTCTCTCTCTCTCTCTCTCTCTCTCTCTGCAGCTTGCCTGCCTGTTCCCCTTTCTTTATGCTGTGGTGTAATTTTATGGAATATGATTCTCAATTAGGAAACTTTTAACCAAGACCCAAAAAAATTAGAAAGAAATGGGAAGAGACTGCCTTCTAAATATATCCTTAGTTCTGCAGGCAGCAATTTAACTTCAGTTAGGAGAACAAAGCATGGTAATGTTTTGGAATGAGGCTATCTGGGTACTTTTAGTGGGACTCTTTTTAGAAATGGACCATCAGGGCAGTTGTTACATAACTGTCTCCTCATTTCCATAGAGAACTTGCAGCTGCTTTGAGACTTTAGGAAAACAGCAGTAACTTAAATTATGTGTTTGCTTATGTCCAGAAAATTCTAGGCATTGTATCAGGTTTTTTTCCACCTCCTTTTTTTCATGTTAATGTTGAAGGAGTTTTAAAGAAATAATCTATTGTCTCAATTTCATAGATAAATGAACTGAGTTTCAATGAGTTGCCTTAAGTTGTAGAAACAACTTTAGGAAACTTACTTTCTACTCTAGCTTTTCCCTAGCTGCAAATAAAATTAAAAACATATTTGGATTATATTTGAAAAGTCTGACATTCTGTGTATTTTACTAACTTTTGCTGAATCCTGGCTTTTCACTACTAAGCAAGAATGAACGTTTTTAAACCAGAATTCTTGCTGAATATTACTACCATTCAGCTAGTAAACTCACCACCAATAACTCTGGCTCCATCTTGCATATATGTTAATAACTGAAACTCAGTAGAAAGAAACCCTGGAGGTACATATAGAATTTGACACAGCTCGTCTCAAATATTTCAGTTGGGAGAATTGACAAGTAATTTGAATCTGGTCATGGTAATTTTTTAACCTGATCATGGTAATTCAGAGGATTTATTTTGCCTCTGTGGCATGGGGTATGAGTAGATTCATGAATGCAAGCAGAGTCTGGGAGAGATTCGAGTCTTAATTTATCTCCAAAAATGTTTGACTTTAGAAAAATAATGTTTTTTTTAAAACCCTCTTATTCCAAATCTCTTTTTCTCTCTCTTCCTTTTCTCCCCTCTCTCTTTCTCTCTTTCATGCACACATTTGCATATACACAATAAGAATAATAATTGCTCACATAAATCCTTTTGATATTCCCAGAGGGGCTTTGCAAGATAAAATAATGTGCTAGGCATTTAGAAAGATGGCACAGTATAAATAATAACTAGTCCCATTATCCTTGTCCTCTAGGAGTTTGCTAAACAATATCCCAAGGTCAACTTCAGATTGACTTTGATGTGAATGTCTAGATTCAAACATACGACAAAATGGAGGAGGACTAAGGAGCATTGTTTCACCATTAGCAGTAATCTCTCCTTCAACACGAGAAGACAGCTTTCTAATAGGAGAGGAAGACCTAGATATCCTGCATCTGGATTATTAAACCAAATACGTGTTGGTAAATTCAAGGAAAGATCTGAATAATCATTACCCATCCTTTGGAGAGATAATTTAAGTATGGAGGTGCTTTACACAACTTACATCTTTTCATTTCTGTGAATTAGATAGTTTAGGTAAAAGGAAATCAATATTTTGAGATGCCATTACAATTTCCCAAGGTCGCACAATACACATCAGAGAACATTGTTGGCCAGCCCTGGATGAGGACCAGGGCTATGCTTGAAGACCAAACCATTTCTTTTGTTATCCTGCTGCCTTATAACTATCCCATAATCCTTTCCCTTCCCTTTTTACGTTGTTCTTGTCATCTCGTATCTGATTATCTTTGTTCTTTGTTTCCTACAAGTGTATACTCACCAACTCCTGTCTAGAGTTAAATTTATAGGAGATACAATCAGAAAAGTCTTTGTTTTGAAATCAACACGCTGGGTTTCTAGAGGTGTAAATCCTAGGAGTTAGTAATATCCCATATAAAATCACTGAAGAATGCGGTCTGTGGGTATTTCATTGGCCTCTACAATACTCTCTACAGATGAAATTTATCCCTGGTCCCTGGACACATTTGTTCACATGTTAGAGTAGACTGTGCTTGCCTTTTCCTTTAACCTCATAGGACCAAGGCATAGATCAACACCTGTCAGCCCATACCTGAGATCTACAGACTCTGTTGCTATTAAATTTGAAATCATCTGCAATCTCTCCTGTTTCACTTCTGTCCTTTTAATGACTGACTTGAAAGACATTTGAAATGAATAGGTGGCCAGAGTTTCTTTTTCACTTCTTAGCTTCTCATGATAACTTGCAAGTCAGGAGAAATCCATCAGGAGAAGTTGAATGGATTCAAAGTTAATAGTATTTGAAGAACAGGATGCAGTGAATCAACAGCTATGACCATTGCTCAATTCAGGCTTTTTCCTCTCATAGAGGAGCCAAGATGTGGACAAGCATTATAATGCAGCTAGTAAATACTGGTTAAAAAGAGAAATGAACATCTTAAGTACATACTTGGAAAAGCCCAGCAATGACCCTCAAGGATTACCAGTGTTTCACTTACCAACACTACCACAGGAATTCTCAAGACTCTTAAGAATCTGAAAATAAAAAGAAACACCACAAAGAGACACAATCTAGCTGGCACTGCAGTCGTGCATCCCTAAGCTTGCTTGCTCGTTAACACTGCTGTGAAATTCTTGGAATTGAAAACGTCTCTAGGACTACAAAGAACACCCCAAGGAATCCCAGACAAGAAATCCAATGCCAGAAAACTTTTGTGGGGCTCTGTTTTCATCCCTACTCCTTTTGTCCTTGCGGTCCTGGAGAGCCTGGGAAACCTCAGATAACAGGCATGAGATACTCTCCCACCCCATCCCTCCACCATGTAAGAAGTCAGCCTCTTTTGTAACAGATCCCACCAGCTGCCTGCTCAGAGAGGAAGGCCTTGCTCTGAGGTTCGTAGCCATTTGCTGCTGTCTCACTAGGTAGATTTTCAATTAGGTTCCAGCTTCTCGCCATCTGGTACTTCTACAGTATTTTGGCCTTCATCTGGAGGAAGGTGACAGGAAAGTGTTCTGTTCCTGCAGAAAATTTGCGTGTCATCAGATAACGGTATGCTGTCTCTGCAGCTACTGCCTACATGGCCCTGCCTCATGAAAGAGAGCACGCATTCTGGTATGAATCAATTAGGAAAAGTGATGCACTCCTCCCCTGCACATGCACCTTTACACCCACCTCCCATCCCCCAAAGCCCCCCAGACTCGCACTCATGTCTAGAACTGTGAAAACTCATGCAGAGCACTTGAAGCTATATTAAAATTCAGCTACTTGGGGCCAGGAGTTTGGCCTAGTGGTAGAGTGCTTGCCTATTATGCACAAAGACCCAGGTTTGATTCCTCGGTACCACATACATAGAAAAAAGCCAGAAGTAGTACTGTGGCTCAAGTGGTAGAGCTCTAGCCTTGAGAAAGTCCAAGGACAGTGCTCAGGCCTTGAGCTCAAGCCCAGGACTAGAAAAAAAAAATTCAGCCACTTGCCAGGAGTGAGTAATTAACAGAAATACAGTGTTATGTAAACTAGTTCTAAGAAGGTAATTCAGATCCATTTGGTATTTAATAATTGTACAACAATTCTCTTATACTTACTTCCTCCTATTTTCTACAAATACCATGTAGGATATATTCATCACCCAGGAGCTTGACAAAGAAATACAATTCAGAGTTTTGACACAGGGTAACAGAGTCTAAGAAATGGCATGAAATATATATTTCATTAAAATTTTTTTATCTTTATAGAGGTGATATACAGAGGGGTTACAGTTATGTAAGTCAGGTCAAGAGTACATCTCTTTTTGGACAACATCACCCTTTCCTTGCTTTCTCTCAGTTTTTCCTTCCTGTCCCCACCTATAAATTATATTGTTCATTTTCAACATAGTATCCAGTGAGTATCACTGCTCTCACTTTATAGCCCAGGTTGACTTTCAACTTGAGATTCCTCTTTCTAGCTTATAAGTGCTGTGATTACAGGTATACTGTCATGTCTGGTTTAAACATATTTTGAATTGTGCTTTTCTTTCCCCTCCCCACTTTTTTTTAGCCAGAACATGGGCTAACTTAAATTAAAAGAAAAATGAGATCAAAAGTCACTATGAAGCCAGGAGCTGGTGGATAATACCCATAATCCTAGATACTTAGTAAACAGGGATATGGACGATTCAAGTTTAAATCCAGCCCTGCCTGAAAAGTCCATGAGACTCAATCCCCAAAATAAACATTGAAAAACTGGGCTGGGGACATGATTCAAGTAATAAAGTGCTAACCATGAGCAAACAAGCTGAGAACTACTCTGAGGTCCTTGAATACAGTACAAAAAGTGCACCATGGAAGCTTTACTCTTGGACATTTGTGCTGTTGTTTCATTCTGGAAAAAAGCCATTCAATCTCCCTGACATTTTTGGGTAACTGCTACTCCTAGAAATCAATAGGATACCATTTCTGAGATGAAAAATACTTGGTTAAACAGTTACTTTCAAGATCTAAAAATGATTAATGACCCATTTAATGACATTGTTTTAATATTAATATAGAAAATGTATACTATGTTATGCCTTTCTCATGGCTTCTATATTCTGAAACTTTCTGGGTTATTGAAAATAAATTATCTGAAGTTCATTCACTCTCAAACAATGCAGTATGGTAGATATGTGAAGCTTTATAGCAAAAATCATTATGGTCTTATCTAATTGGAGTTTATAGGACTAAGGCTTGACCCAAGTAATAAACTTGGGAGAATAAATTATTGTGCAGAAAATAAAGGATGGACTCCTTTTAAAGTCACTAGGGAAATGAAGGAGGAAGAAAATAATGACTGAAATTAGAACTTGTCTGGACCATTAGAATAAAGGGTTCCAAATATATGAATATGATCTGAGAAATGTAAGTAGCAATCCAGGCTTAAAACATGGTTTTACCTTTTCTCCAGAAAATAGTACACAAAAGTTGGAGAGAATGAGTGAAGGCATCAGGTTGCTTCTAAAGCAGAAGTAATTAGAAAAGTCACCCAAGGGGGTGGGGACAGGAAACTCCATCTAGTGTAGGCAGGCGTTGGTAGCCAGGGGTAGCAATGCAAAACTCACAGCTGAAGTATTCACCTCTCTCAGAGTTCTTTCCATCCCTATAATTTCCTCATTCCTTTTCATTACCAAGGCCAATGACTTTGTCAGTGCTTCTGAATTAAGCCTTTGAATGAGTAATGACAGTTGTAGTGAAAGCATTTCAAGATAGCTATCCAATACTCATTGCTTATGGATCTGCTTTGTAATCCATGAGATGTGTGACCACAGGTCTCTAGTCATTAAAAATACCTGACGACTTTCCAAAATAGAAGACACAAGTCTCTGTCATTTTTGTCATGGTCTGTGTGGTATTAACTTGTCATGGAAGACTTTAGAATTCTCTTGGTCATCAGGTCAATAGAAACCTTTGCATCCAGGTCTGCCTGCTTGCATATGCTCTAGCCTCGTATTTGACATCGGTCAGATATGAAATCTGTGGCAAGGACAAGAAATTATCCTTATTAAATAAGACCATCCATGTGCCAGACATGCATTGTAGGGATTTTATTCTTATCAATTAAGTTTTCAAACTAAAATTTTGTATCATCTCATGCTATAAAGCTATAAAGTTACTGTGTTATGCTTGGTCTATAATTCTGCAAATGTCAAATGAAAATCTCAGAGACTCTGACTCATAACAGATGGTCACTCAATGCCCTGATTCATTATAGGTACTTTACCCTCCTTTTCAATGCTCAGCAAATTTCATATTTTTTTCAATACTCTTATTTAATGATTACATTTTCAAAAAAATTTAACGCTTTTTTTAACACAAACATGGCTAGTCTTCACAGCTAAAATGCAAATCAGCATTATTCCAACTTCTAGGTACAGTCTGAAATTTGAATTGAATTCTGCTTTTGAAATTAAGCAGCACAGGCGTTAGTCACTTGCACCTACTATAATCTTAGCTTGGAGACTAAGATAGATCTGAAGATCAATGCTTAAAGCCAACTTGGGCCAGACACTCTGTGAGATAATTTATCTTATCTCTAATTCACCCCCAGAACACTGGAAATGGAGCTGTAGCTCAAGTGGTAGAGAACTAACCTTGAGTGAAAGAGCTTAGTGACAGGTGTCTGGGCCTTGAGTGCAAGCCCTGGTACCACTACACACACACACACACACACAATAAATCCTAAATGTTGCCAACTCATAAGCTTTCTTGGAAATATGGCTTATACAAATGACACATGCATATGAATAATCAGCAACAGGAGCACAGGAAATGATGTGAAAAACTCTTTTGTTCATATTGAAAAGCAGTATTTGTTGTCATTTGAAAAAAAAACACAACACCAAAATTGTTTGTCATTCAAAATAAATCCATTTGTTTCATTATCTATTAGTTTCTGCCTCTTCACATATTTGGAATGGAGACAGAAAAAAAACTGGCCATGAAAATGCCACAGGAAAATAATTGCTGTGCATTCTCTGACAGACAGAATTGAGAAATTAATGATAGTTGCTTGATTTGGACATATGGTGATTACATGAACTGGACAACTTTGATTTGAGCTAATGCAGATTTTAATACTTCCCTTACACATATCTATTTGAAGGACAGGTATATGGGGTTTTAAAGATTGGGAAAATGTATTCTTTCGTCTTGCCTTTTCTGAGCAAGTAGAAATGCATAGTGTCCATCTTGTGCCCAGCAAGAATATCTTCGAAAGAGATGAGAGCCGTTGAAGCTACTAGAGCCATTCTTCATATTGGATCACTCTCATTAAGCCTCCTGAGTGTAAATGGATAATAATTCTCTTTACTCATAAGAGCACCATGTTACAACTCTTACAATCATAGCTCTACATTTGTGTGAAATGAAATGATCTTTAGTAGTAATTGGTTGGCCAAAAGTAAAGAAAAAATATTTGCTGTAAGCACAAGCCACCCAAATTAGCATGATTGACAATAAAGAAGCAAAAGAATTGAAAATATTCAAAGAAAATAATCAAAATTGGTGTTTGACCCTTCCCTTCCTTTAACTCTCTCTGAGAGAGTATTTCAATAAACAAAACTGTTCTAATTACTATTACTGTTGGTACATATTAATTTCTCCTTAATGTTTGGCTCTTCCTTTCTTTCTTTCTTTCTTTCTTTCTTTCTTTCTTTCTTTCTTTCTTTCTTTCTTTCTTTCTTCTATCTGAGTCACAAGAAAAATTGAGTTTATTCCAGTGCTAAATCCCACAATGACTAGAATACCCAAAATGGTTCGAACCATCTGTATTGATTTGAAAAAATGTTATAGTTACTTTTCTCAAGAGCATTTGCTTTTCTGCCTTCTTTTGTGTTAATGATTGTCCCCATCTCACAACCATCTTTGTACCTTCTCTAATGTTACTAATTAATGCAATTATTCATAGAATGCACTTAGTACTGTGCCTGGCTTCCTCAGAGTATTTGATAAAAGTAAGCTAGTATAGTGATTACACTTTGATCCTTACTCCATCCTCATATGTTTTTGGTTATACTAATTTAATCCCCATTTTATTAAAAGAAACTGGGACTCATGGAAGTGATGAACTTGTCTGACTTAGCTCAGGCTGAGGATCAGGGAACATAATTTTAAGCACTGGGAATTAGTCCTCCAGTCTTGCAGACCTATGATGGTTCCTCAGTACGGAACCTTACAAATACTGAGTTTTACCTACTGAAACATCTTCTTTCTGGCTTTAGGCACATACTTTATCTTAAGGTAAAGGGCATGAATTTATTTAATATTCTAAAATGCCCTGAAGTGAATTGATAAACAAACTATCGTTCTAAATAAACTCAGTTGGTGGCTTCAAACTTCTCTCTATATTCAGTACATTCCACAAAGGGCAATTTTCTGAAAGCCTCATAAACAAATCTGTCTTTCAACTTAATTTTCGACCAGCATCAACATCTATCAAGGATCTCAGCAATCAAAACATCCATAACACTATATGATGAAGTGTATATGAAGCACTAAAGGAGCACATAGGAGGAAGCAGGACATTTTTCTTGGAAATTTTCAGGAAGAATTTGGTATTTAAACTGAGTGTGATCATTCAGTGAAAAGGGCAGACTTAGGGAGTTAGGAGAGCAAGGCCTTTTCAGACTGAAGGAAATATTAGAGCAAAGAAAAGAGAAATAGTGAAGGGTTAGCCCTACACTGTACACACACACACACACACACACACACACACACACACACACATCTGTTGGCAGCCTGTGAGATGTCCTACATGTTAGGTCTGCCTGGGAGAAATGATTCCTTCCCTTGGCATTCTCCTGTGCACCCTGGAAATCCCCGCCTAGACTGTCACCTTGTCAACTGGCATGTCCGGAAGCAGTGGGAGGTCCTCCAGTCTGAAGTATTTCTTCATCCTCTGAGGTCATATCTGCTTCTGCTGTGGCTACAACTCCTCCCCCTATAGAATCTTACACTGCATATCCAGTTAAAAAGTTTCAGACTTTGGCCCAGAGAGTAGCCTAGTGGTAGAGTGCTTGCCTAGCAGGCACGAAGCCCTGGGTTCAATTCCTCGGTACCACATACTCATAAAAAGCTGGATGTGGTACTGTGGCTCAAGGGGGTAGGGCAGTAGCCTTGAGCAAAATGTGCCCAAGGACAGTTTTCAGACCTTGAGTTCAAGCCCCAGGACTGGTGGAAAACAAAAACAGGGCTGGGAATTTGGCCTAGTGGTAGAGTGCTTGCCTAGCATGCACGAAGACCCGGGTTCAATTCCTCAGTACCACATAAAAAGAAAAAAAAAAGCCAGAAGTGGTGCTATGGCTCATGTGGTAGAGCTCTAGCCTTGAAAAAGTTCAACGACAGTGCTCAGGCCCTGAGCTCAAGCCCAGGACTGGCAAAAAAAAACCAAAAACAAACAAACAACAACAACAACAACAAAACAGTTCCAGGATAATTTGGTAGTACTTCAGGAGCAAGTATATGTTTGTAGGAAGGCATACGTTGTGGTCAGATGCTAACAACTTACAAGAATAACTCTGTTAGCCATAGTAGCAAAATGGTGAGAGTGAGAGCTGCAGACAAATTATTTATTGATTTCAGAAGGAAAAGGAAAAGGATGAGGACTGAGACTAAGAAAGAGGCCAATGGAGGTAAGGAATATGGATCAAGCGTCAGAAAAATGTCACAGATATACACCATGGGTCTTAGTAACTAATGATTTCATCAGGTTCCCACAGAAGAGATAGCATTAACTCTGACTGATAGGTTGATAAAATGTAATGAAAATGGGGTTGTATCCTCCTTTCAATAAAAAGAAGATTTTAAGTATAAGAATATTGTCTATTCCCTTTGTCATCTTTGTTCCAATAATGTAGTTGGCATTTTCCTATAAAAGCCCTTATTGGTGATTCTTTATTCAGTCTCTTTGGGCTATCTTATTATGTTCAATTCTAAGCAGAGAGCACCAAAAGTCACCCTACTCATCTTTAGAAAACCTGGAGTATAACTCATCACATATTTAATGAACTGGCTTAGATTTAAGTGCACTCATGGTGATAGGAAAAATGCTTACAATATTTCTTGCTTCTGTGCTAATCCTCCGGTTTAGCTCAGCCTTTTCGTTTTGGCTCCTGTGAGATGTGTTGTAAGTGTTGCAAACATGCCAAGCTGACAAGAAAGAAGAAGAGAGGGAATGAGTGAGGAGGAGGATGAGAAGGAGGAGGGGAGGGGGCATTGCAGCTTCTAGATTGAACTCTGTGGGTTTGCCTCGCTCATAATTTTCACCTTTGATGGGGAACTGTCCCAGATTTCATCCACCAGGGTAAGGTTCTGACATGGTACCTTCTTAAATCAAGCTTGAAGGGAAATTGATTGAAAAGAAAACACCATTATGGGAAAACAATTCATTCTCTTCCCTTTGACAGAAGGTAGACTTTTGTCTATACTGTGGAATAAATATTTGCTGGCTGATTGCTTGAAGACCTAGAAGCCGAGAGCAGTCACGTGACTTTACTTGCTTTTTTTGCAGGGAGATTTCTTTTTCCTCCATTTTAGGAACACTGGATACAAAGGCTTTAGTTAACTTTTCAAAATGTTGTTTTCCTTTCTGGTGTGATTATTGGTATGAGCTAGATCTAAATATACAAATCTTGCAGATATTTCCATAGGTAATTATATTTCTATTGAAATGAATAGTCTTCCAGCCTGGGAATATTATAAACTGAAGCCTTAAATGGGACTATTGGCCAGTGTTTTCTATGTGGCAAGAAAATAAATTGAAATGCATCAAGCAAAAAGATTGTATTATGGCTACCTGATGCTTCTTCTTGTGGTAGTAAACTTGACTTCATCATTTAGAATGAACCAGAAGATGCTGGGAGTTGACAAATGCTGCATTTATTTTCTGTCTCAGAAATTACAAATTAGACTTCCTTAGGGAAATATCTAGCCCAGAGAATATGTGTTTAGCTAACATTTAAAAAACATTAGACTGGTGTGTCTTTTCCATTTCAACGTAGGCCTCATGATTCTGATTGTGTAACAGCTCGCTTCGTTTGTGTGGCCTCATCCTGACTCCTTAAAGAGTAAAATTTGGGTGTTATGTTGAAGGTTTGTAGTCAACGCTGTGCTTTGTTGTCTGGAAATGAAATCAGGCGTCTGTCTCTTGAGAGTGGCATTTACAAAGAGTGATTGTATTTGTTTAAAGCCTTCCTCTACCATCTTCCTAAATTATCTTAGAAGTTTCACAAGGCTTGCCCAAGTATGATATTTGTTGGCACTTTACCCATGTGACACTGATCTCTTACCCCCACTCCAGACAGGTAGTGCTAGATCTACAGGTGATCTGTATTGTGAAGCTATTTAACTATATCCTGACCAGGGAGAATGACATCAAGGTACAATGTCAGTACATTGAAATAGTCTCCTTTGGAACCAGGCCTGGGATCCTGAGCCTTTTCTTGAGGACTTTATTTCTAATAGCTTCATTTTTTTCCTGAAGCAGGAATATTGTATCTCTTTGGTTGTTTCTTCCCTCCTCCCCTACGTCTTTCTGTTTATTCTTCTTCCTTCTCATCTCTTCTCCCCTCCTTTCCCACCGTCCTTCCTGTTTCCTTTCTCTTCTCTCCCCCTTCTCCTGTCTTCCTTTCTTCCCTTCTTTACATTAAGAATACCTTTTATGAGTTAAATGGAAGTATGATCTAAAAATTAGGTTATTAGAGATCCCTGTCATAAAGCCTGGAGAATTGATATTTGAATTCTCCTTGGCTTGAGTCAATCCTTTCCCCTTTTTAGGTAAGTGAATTAAGTCTCATGCAATTTCCTGTGTGGGAGACTCTTGTTAGATGAATCATTTAAATTGAAAACCTGTCTGCTCATCACGGAGCACGACTCAGAGCTCTCCGGAGCTTTGTGAGCACACATAATATACTCATTGGGGCACACAGACATCCACCACGCACCTCAGTCTATAGGAACTCTTGGTTTCAGGATGGTTATTTGAGTAACGAGTAACAGAATGATAATTCAGCATCTTTGGATCTCTTTTTGTAGTTTCTCTTGGATCATTTAAAAGTAATCCCTCTTTGTTTCTTGTTATCGTGAAGTCTGTTCATCACAACATTCTCAGACTTAACTTTTGCCTCAAACCAAGATCTCCTTTCATTTACTTCTTCAGTCTTTCCTCTGCTGTTAATGCTCAGAACAGATGAATAGCAAAGGCGCTGCCTTATTTCTTTTGCCCCCAAATCAACAGAATGTTATGACCATGTTTTATACTTGGGAGAGTTTTTAATAAGCCTTTGTAAGGGCTACAAGGACACTTTTATGTGCTAAATTGATCTTATATGAAGTCTCAAATGTATCCTGTCTAAAAAAAGCCAGGTAGGTCTGCTTAAAAGAATAATTTGATACGTTTTACCCTTGTGGTCATTTGATGGTCCTTGTTAAGTGTGCTCATAATTCTCTTCTCTTGTAAAGAAAAATTCTCAATTTTCTTTTGGTACTTCTTTTGACAAGGGAAAATTACAGGGATTCATTTGGTACCAGCCAGGCTCACCTTGCCCTGATGATACATTCACAGTGTTGTCATCAAGCATTCAGGAGTACTGTTCAGTTTTGCAGTCCCAAAGTACTTGGACTTCAGACTATGCAGTATAAGAGGAAGAACCATCCAGCCAAGATTTAATACTTTCACATTGCTAGGGAGCTCAACAAACATGCCAGATCTCTTCCAAATGTAACAAATGAGGAAACTGAGATACAGTTTAACTGGGTTTGAGTTTATGTAGTAAGTACACAACAGAGGTACAGTCCCTAAGCAGCTCTTTGTGCTTCTGAGACCAACATTCTCCCAACAAGCTACCTCACTTATGTTATATGAGTCATGTAATTCCTATGCAAGGCAACTATACTTGATACGAGTAATAGCTTGTTGTTGCATATGTGTCTTGTGGCTTCAGAATACTTTATATTTTCCAAAAGGTTTCCCATCCCTCACCTATTATGACCTGTGTAGCAAGTCTTTGTGCTATGTTTTCATTTTACAGAAGAAATCTTTGTATTGAAGAGAGTGGGAAACATCTGTGGGACCGACTCTCTGCCTTTTTTTTCTTGCTGTGTGTAAATATATGTTGATTACATATATTCAATCAAACAACAAATAGTTATTTTTGTGTCTGGTAGTAACTAGGCATTATGGGTAGTACATAACATAGATGAGATTTGACAGCTTTGTGGGCTTTTATTATGGCAATTAGTATACAAATATTATTTCACACAATCCTCCTAATCTTATGAGGAACATACTGACCAGAAAGATATTAGAATTTAGAGAAATCAAGTAAACTACCTGTTGGTTTTCTCACAGTCAATCGATGATATATTTGATATTAGACCCCAGACCTGTGTTCATAACCACTGCAGAACATTGCCAAAAGGTAAGGCATACCTTTGTATTATGGCAGGTTTGAATCCACGCAGGGAAGATCAACAATGGTTGTAGACTCCTCTGGACTTTGAGATGTGTTTGGGAGAAGGAAGAGAGATTCTTGGGATGAGAACAGCATGCAAAATTCAGAGGCATGTGACTAATTAGGCTATATATTTAAAAAACAATCTATATAGAGCTGTGATGGTTATATGGAATGGGGTATGCAGGTGTTAGGCTGGTATAGAGGTGGGTATGGGGGTTGTGGAGACAGGCTTTTGAAGAGCTTGGGGAAGACAGCAGAGCCACTATTTAGAGAACCCGAGGCTATGATCCTTCCTCAGCTATAGGGGAATTGAGGACAGCAAAGCAGGGTTCATATTCTTGTGGTTAGCCTTAGGGAAGACCTGTCTGAAGCTCAGGATAAGGGAGCTATCCTGGAACCTCCAGAAGAACATGTGTAGTGGAAAGAAGAGAGATGTCTGCAATCCTTTCTCCCCGACTCACTTCACCCCAAATACTGACTATACATTGAATACAAATGAGCATTACCAACTGCTGCCACTGAGGGGAGTCCAGACAACAGAGCAATTAACCTTTGGTGATGGGTGTGAAACTCTAATTAAAAGCAGTCTCTTGGCTCCTGTGGGAGGGAGGACAGAAAGATACATGAAGGAAACACACCAGCATGTTAGCAAGTCAGATTTACAATGCATCCTGATTCGTGGAAAAGAGTGAGTGCAAAGAAGGGAATCCACAGAGCAATTAATTTTTCTGATTCCCAGGCTCAGTTTCTTCTTCCTCCTGAGTAACTGTCCCAACTGCTGTGTGCAGAAGCCAGGCACTCCAGGGGAGCTAACATTGGATGCTTGTGCTTATCTATCTCCATTGTAAATTCCTCTCTTCCTTTCCCGACTATTGTGGGTAATTTCTATGTAAATATGCTCTGAGTAGCAATTTAGCAGCTTGTCTATTGACGAATGGAGAAAAAAAGTTAATAGTCAAGTGGTGGCATTTTATTCCTTGCTCACAGGAGGTAGAAGTAGCATCTTGTAGGTTGCAGAGATTGACCCCAGAAAAGGATGATGGCCTTGGAGATGCATAATGACCCCAGAAGTGGCTGATCTTGGGACTTGCCTTTTTTCCACTGGGCCCTGTTTAATGGTTGTCCTTTTTAAGGCAGGTAGGGATGTACTTCTACACTGGGCACCTGCTTTGTGCTGAAGAGATACCATTCAAAGCTTCTTTCTTTTTATCACATGTTTAATGAATGACTTTCACGTGGAATCAAGGGACAAGGACCCTTCATATTTGCACTTGGACAGAGCCTTCCAAACAAGAAGAAGGTATCGTTCTATGAGAGATGTTTCTCATTGTCCATCTCAGTAGTGGATCACTTTGTGATGTGGTGTCCTGGTTGGATACTTACAGGTCCCTTGGTTTTCTCAAAGCCACATTTCTTTGTAGTAAGAGGAAAACCCCTTTAGCAGCTGAATCCATTCACCCTACATCCAGGACTTCTATTCTTTGCAATAGAAAAGTGTATTGTGGGTGAGGATGTAGGCAGAAAAGCACTGGAGAGAAGGGGGAGCCATATGACCCACCCTCCCAACGCTTTTGTCACAGTCCAACCAAAGCCACCATTTGCCACTCTCATCTCTCCACTTTCCATGCAGATGTTGCCATCCGCCCTGGTGACTAAGAAAATTTGGCTTCCCCACAGGAGCTCCACAAGAGGAGTTAAAAATAAAGGCCGGTGCCTGAAACTTCTCTGCAGATACCATTAACCCAATTAGAGCAAAAAATTAAAGGAGATTACAAAATCATTAAATAGAAGCAGGAAAACTCCAATATGAGTTATGCAGTTGAAAACTTTACTCACAAATCAAAATTTGTAGACCAGCATGGTGGCTCACACCTGTAATCCTAGCTACTCAGGAGTCTGAGATCTGAGGATCAAGGTTCAAAGCCAGCCAAGGCACAAAAAGACCTGTGAGTTATCTCTAATTAACCTTTAGAAAACAGGAAGTAGGGCTTAGCTCAAGGGTAGGATGGTAGCCTGGAGACAAAGAGCTCAGGGACAGTGTCCAGGACCAGAGTTAGGGCAGTAGACTTGAAATGAAGAGCTCAGGGCCAGTGCCCAGGCCAAGTTCAAGCCCCATGACCCACAAACAAAAATATAAAAATTTATTTGAAGATGCCTATCTATAACTTAAATTAAGATAGATACTGCAAACCACCATTCGTGGTGCCAGCAGATCAGCAAAGGCTCAAGATTCTGGGCTTGTAATGCACTGTACATGACAAATGATGCTTCTGCACAGAATTAAGTATTTATTTTTATTTTTTATTTCTTTTTCTTTTAGAGATTGCTTGAACAGGGAGGCTACTTTTTCTGAAATTCCTTTTATTTAAAAGTCTGCTTAGGCTCTAAATTAATTTTGTCTTTGGTATCAAAGAATTGTTTTTGGTATCAATTTAGGTTAGTGTAGTTGTTGAACATTATATAAAACTGAGGTAAAAAGTGACCTGATTGGTTCAGGTCAGAATTTAATTTCTTCTCACTTGCAGGTATCAGGTTATTAAACCCATATCACTTGTCAGTCACCATCTTGGATCTCATTAGCATGTTATTTGTACCATTAAGAATTTTTTTCCCTGAAGAATCCTATACTCTTGATTTTTAAGATTTATATTTTCCTCTTGAGAAGTAATGTATAGATCTATGTAGTATGAGGTAATGTTTCAACACATTGGTATGTTGAAGAGTAATATAAAAGTCTGCGAGTTCAGCGTTGTAGTCAGATTTGCTTACTTTATGTGATAACCAAATGGAAGGAAAATGGACTTGATCAAAAACAATTTGTTTTAAGGCACCGTGGAACTTCTAGGGCTTTGTGAGACACAAACACCTCTGTTATCCCCCAACACCATCACTGCCATAACACACTCAATGCAGATGACATGCACGTGGTACTCTGTACTTGTTGAAGATGCAGTTATAAGAAAATTCTCCTAGAAAACCCAATGTTTGTCTCTCCAATAGGAAATAGGTGCACACTCTGAAATGATCTGTGGAGATGCTGTTCATTTTTGTCTACACTAAGTCATATTCCATTGCCTAAAATTCAAAAGTTCAAAAAGCAGAGATATGGAAGAAGCCAAGAGATTTTGGGTGACCATCTTCCTGAAGAATGAGCTCCATATACTCAGGATCCATGGATCTGAGTTGTCAGAAAACCTTATCTTTGAAAAATCGATTCACACACTCACACCAAGTTTAGCAACTGGTTATGTCAGCCTGTACTGTACTGTATAGTCTAATACTACAGAAATAAAATAAAATTCAAAGTATTATTCCACTTTTATAAAAATGCTTTCTTTTGAAGAATCCAAGGTGCTTTTTCTTCCTTTGTCTTAAAAAGCACAGATAATTATTTAAAAAGTACGTTTATCTATGCATATAAGAAAGAATATCTATCAAGCACAAGACTCTAAAATCCGTATTTATTATTATTTAGGAGAAAGTGACAGAGATGGAGAATTCCCATATAGCCAGAACAAAACATTCTTAACCATACATTTGTTTGTTCAACCCATTGAGCTGCTAGACAAATGCTTAATGATAAGTCAGTGAGTCCTTTGTCCTAGAACTTTCTGCAATAATATTTTATGGAGATTCCAGTTGCAGGTTGGCCCATCTTTGATTCTTGCAGTGTGAAGATCTCTTATGAAAAGTAACAGCTGAAAATCTCTAATTCTTTTCCTTGATACATGGATTTTACCCTTTCCTTCCCTTCCCAAATGGGAATAAACTACACATTGGTGATTTATCAGTACTTTGTGCTCCTTCACTGCCTCCTTTCTTCTCATGATGTATTTTAGTTTATTCTGTGTTTGTAGTATGGAAACCCAGAGCAGGTGAAAATTCAGAAGAAAAGAGATTAAAGGAAATTAAAACACAAAATGTAGCAGAAATATCCTAAGTTAGAAGGTATACCCACCTCACAGAGAATGAAAAGAAGCTGCTCATGCAAGGTTTGCCATTGGGCAAAGAGCACAGAATTCACCAAAAACCTGTGAATAGTTTCCCCTTTGACTCCCCTAGCAACTCATGTATCCCTATTCCTCTTATTTCAGTTGATTCTTCTCTATTTCTTATTTGTCAGAAATATAAACAGTTGTAGAGTCTTGCCCTTCGCAACTCAGCATGCCGTATTGGAATACAAATGGCACTCTTAATCATGGTTAAGGCATAGCCTATATAACAATACCTGATAGTTGTGTTGTAAATGTGTGACTAGGATTAAAACATTCAGTAGGCAGGGATTATGGAATAGGGGAGAGTTTAATAAGGCTATAAGGAATCCAATTGAAGTGACAAAGTCAGAGCATAGCGCCAACTCCATTGCTACTAGGGATGGGGAAAGGATTCATATTTTTTTTTCCAAGTAAGATCTACCCTGCAAACAGGTGCTGTTTGTAACACATTTTTATACATTTAGAATTGTGCTGTTTCCTGGTGGCTCATACGAGTTTTGCCTCAGCACTCCATTCCCTGTTTTATTATGGAAAACATATTCATATAGTTTATTAGATACCTGCCAGCTACCGTAGGTGTTTTGATGTGTGGCTTGCCCTTTCTGGACCTCATTTAGCCTTTTCCCTGTGGTTTCCCTATCATCCCTGCCCTGTTTATATCATAAGACCTTATGAGTTCCAGAGAAGCAATTGAGGCAAAGAGTATAAAGATTACAAAATGAAAACTTAATATACTGTATTATTTTTAAATGAGTTCTCCTACTCATTTATTTTTATGGTCATGATGTGTGTATATTCAAAAAAGACTTTCTGATTTGGCTTAAAAACTGCCTCTGTATTCTTAGACTGACTTGCTAGCTGGGAGGATGGGGGGAAAAGGGGAGAATCTTTAGATTTCTTAATGTATCCTCACTTCTTTACTTCTATTCATCTGTGGTTTTCCAGTGAGTATACAAAGATGGAGAAGCCAACCCATAGGTTAGCTTTCATTTGACTTGAGGGGAGAGGGGATCGTGGCATCCTTTTCATGGTCCAGATGTGGCTCCTTGTCTTTTTCATTACAGAAGATCTGTATCATGTGCAGGATCTCTTCCCAATCTTGCAGAAAGGCCACAGCGCCACTTCTAGCTTTTGAGTGGTTACTTGGAGATAAGAGTTTCACCAGGACTTCTCTGCCAGGTCTGGCTTTGGACCTCAATCCTCAGATCTCAGCCTCCTGAGATGCTAGGATCCCAGGCGTGAGCCATCTGCACCCCGGCTACATTTAGATTTTGAACACAATGAAGCACAGCCAGGCATATAGGGAAAATACTACATGAAGTGATAGACAAAATGCAGATGATGCATAAGAACTTGGAGAACAAACAAGAATGCATTGAACAAGGTCATAAAGTCTGTGACCTGTAAACGCTCACATCATCATTCATCTCAGTCATTCATGATCTGTATTATTATTATTTAATAGGCTTCCTTAAGTTGATTTACTTCACTTAAACATAAATACCTCTTTTTAAAGCAAAATTCATTACTCTAAGGTAAATGGAAACTCAGTCTCACCTCACATAAATAAAAGATAATACTAAAAATACAAACAATAAAAACAAAGATGTTACTATGTTTTAGTAATATATGACGGACTGTCAAAAGTCAAGGTCTTATGATCATAAAAGAATAAGAGTAAAAACTGGGTTGGGAGTTTGGCTTAGTGATAGAGTGCTTGCCCAGCATGCATGAAGACCTGGGTTTGATTCTTGCTCAAGTGGCAGACCACTAGCCTTGAGAAAGCCCAAGGACAGTGCTCAGGCCTTGAGTTCAAGCCTTAGGACTGGGAAAAAGAAAAACAAGTAAAGAAGACTGATAACTTTAAGTCTTTAAAAGACATAATACCAGTTTAAGAAAACCTAAAAAGTGTTAATTATGTATTTCTCTGATTTGTTAGAATGTTTCTTTTATTTTGATTTAATATCACTAAAAGTATCAAAACACAGTTTCTGCCAACATTACTGAATTCATATATTGTGAGATTTATACCTTCATTTCCCTATATTATAAATATTTTACCTTTATTCACTGTTGTTTTCTATAATGTGATGTAAATTCTTGGAAAATTATAATCCTTACTGAGTTTTATTTTAACATGATTTTATTTGCCTCACTTCCATGTTAATGGAATTAAGACACTTCAAGCCAAATCTTTGATATGCATGATAAAGTTAATCCACCATTTCCAAAGAATGTATTAAATAATTACATATCACATATCAGAAGTAGTTCTTTATGCAGGTGTTTTTATTGGTTGTGCTGATATTTGAACTTGGGGCTCACACTTGCAAGAAAAATGCTCTAGACAGAAGCTAAGCCTCCAAACCCAGTTAAGCATTGGTTCTTTTCAAGGTAGGATCTTACTTTCTGCCCAGGCCAGCCTGGCCTTCTATTTGTGCTTTCCCATGCACTGGGGGTGAAAAGCTCAGACCACCACATCTAGCCACTGTGTTTCCCCTGTATTGGGGATGGTCAGTACATGTCACTACACACAGCCAATTATTGGAAATGGAGTCCACAAACTCTTTATGTGTGAGTTGGCCTTGAACCACAATCTTCTCATCTCTATTTTCAATAGTGGCTCTGTTTGACCCACTGTTGCCTTACCTTGACCTGGGTATTTTCATTTATTCCCCAATCTCTGTAAAGAAAATTCTATTAAACTGAGGTACTACTCAGGAAGGGTCTTGAGATTAGTGAAGTGATTAAAGTGCTAAGAATCGAGGGTAGAAAGCATTTCTTAAATAACTGAACTATGTACTTATGATGAGCATAGCTCTAAAATTTTCATTGAAGCAACTCAATAATGAACTCTCCTTTGATATGTGTGATGGCTGTCATTGATCAAAATCTGTTTGTTTTATTTACCTACTAGAAAAAGGTCCTTCTTTGTCTAGTTGTCATTCAGTTCTGTTCCTTAGATCAATGCATTTATTCTTCGACCAGAGCTCAGTTTGGGTATTTCTATATAATTAATTGTCTTTTATGTGTATTGTTGTTGATAGTGGTGGTGATGGTAGTGGTGATGGGATGTGTGTGTGTGTGTGTGTGTGTGTGTATGTGTGTGTGTGTGAATTTTAAGTGCATTAGAAGGCTCAAAGCTACAGAATCTCTGTTATCTTTCAGAGGCTTAAACATAAAATCCCTTTAAAAGACATGGGTTATCAGCTCTCAGACTTCAGGGACCCATACGCGTCATCTACTTAGATCTCTTCAGAGCATACTACTACTCATCAGAGGAGCATGGCTTAAGGAATTCCCTCATGTGGTTAAGAGAGATTGAGACAGTTGCTCTTCTCCAGTGCCATCCTCATCGAAGGCATCCTTCTTCTCAGGCCATAACCACATCTGCCATGTTATTCTATGTCGATTATAAAGTAGCCCTTTAACAACAAGAAAAAATAAAACAATGAAAGAGATTTCGGAGGTTTCTTCCATGTTCGCAAACGAACTAAAGTTGGGACTTTTAAGCACAGAACCCTGAAATAAACTCATGAAAGGACATGTAATGACTCCTCGCAGACATTGTTTTCTTTCCACTCGCTATGTGAAATCAGTCCATGCCATCAGGATTGTAGCTCCTTTGTCTCCCTAGCTTTATGAATGAATCCGTTCTATGAAGGATTTTTTTTGAATGAGTCTACTCTATGCAGTGTCTGTTACAATCGAGCACACTGTAGGCATGCCATCAGTTTGGTACCCTCCTGTTTTTTACTTATTTACAGTTGTGCACTGGAATGAACCGAGGACCTTGTGCATGCTAAGCATGTTTGCTGCTCCTGAGCTATACCTACCCCAGCCCTGGTCTTGTTTCTCCATTCTCCTGTGTCCTTCCAGGGAACACTGAACTCCATTCATACTTCTAACTCTGCCACCAGAGAGCAAAGCTCATCGTCCCCTCCATCACTGAATGGGTGACTGGGTGGAGAGCTGCTCTCTGCACGCGTTCCTGTTGAGTAGGTGCTGTAACGCCACTGTTCTTTTTTAATGTGACTCACGACACAATCCCAGCTTTGAGTAATCTCAAGGAAAAGGGGGGAAAAAACATTTGCCATCTGCAATTTGCTGCTTTTAACCTGAAAAATAGGATCCAAAATGATACTCAGAGACTTAAGAGGTTGTATGTGTTGTAAGAAGAAACTGACAGATGGCATATGGTGGTAGGCTAGTAAAATAGGAAGAGAAGACAGGGGCAAAATGGTGTGGGCCAGCTTCTTGAGAAAAGGTTATGATTACATTTTCTTAGGGCCTCATGCACGTTTGAAATCCCTTGAGCCATACTGCTAGCTCTTTGGGGGTTAATTATTTCTTAGACTTGGCCTCATATTCCTGTCTCTGTCTCCAAAGTAGCTGGAATTATAGGTATGGACCACCATGCTAGGCTCATGACCATTATTTAACAAGAGACATTATTTCCTATATATATTCCCTCAATAGTCTATTAATGTAAATAGCCAATGAACTGAATAACCCATTCCAGTGGATCCACAGGGAAGATATCTGTAATTAATAGCACAACAGGGATTTATTTATTTGTGTTCATGAAGAGACTGCCTTCATATTCAATTTGAAGCCATACAACTTGGAATGCTTGTTATATAGGTTTTATTATTATCCCTCTTCTTTTATAATAAGTATCCTTGGATTTCCATGTCTGGAAGTTTACTTACCTCTTCTAAATAATGCTATACTTTATGTTACAGTTAGGAGAGCAAAGGTAAGTGAAGTCTTAAGACTGTTTTCGTTGGTGTTTACCTAATACAATCGATTTCCAAGGAATATTTGTATAAATATACAGTGCCATATTTCTGTCCCTCTTCTCTTTTTTCTACTTTGCCTCTCATTTTGTGCATCCTTTCTTCCTTGTGTCTTCCCCCATTTCCCCCTTCTTTTATCTCTCCTGTGTTTCTTTCCTCCCAGCCTTCCTTTCTTTTCCCTTCTCATTTTGTTTCCTTGTCTCTTTTTCCTAAATTTACTCACAGACAGAATTCAAATTTGACAGGTCAGTGATATGTGTTTTTGTAGTTTTTTGTCATTTCTTTGTTTCTAGGA
The DNA here is from genome assembly GCF_031878675.1 of Megascapheus bottae. NCBI lineage: Eukaryota > Metazoa > Chordata > Mammalia > Rodentia > Geomyidae > Megascapheus > Megascapheus bottae. The sequence goes on from NC_143522.1 coordinate 15,662,378, forward strand.
TGACATTTCCAAGAGAGATCCTGACTAAGTGATTGAACTTAGCATTATTTGACATGTTTGACAGAAATATACATAAGAATTTCAGAGACATGTATTTGAGGAATTGTACTTTACCTCCACAGGAGCTTGATAAACTTCTAGTTATTTGACTTCTCGTTCCCATGCTTATTATCACCTCTTTGAAACAGGTGTCTTTTGGCTTCAGAGAACTAGTGGGTGACTGGAGCTTTTTAGAAAACTCACTAGTATCATAAGGAAACTATTCCTTCTTCAGGAAAGAAAAATCTTGATATCTTTTATCCTTAGGTACATTATTTATCCTCTCTCCCAAGACAGATAAATCAGTGTCCTTAGTCTCACTGCACTGTAATGAAGCTATGGGCCACTGAGCCTTCTATTTCAGGGGAGATCCTAAGAGCTACCCTATCCTATGCCAGCATATGAAACGTTGGAATGACCTGCCAAGTCTGAATTCTTTCTTGCCCCTGGTATGCTTGGTTCCCTATTTTAATTTATCTCTTTCCTTCATTCCCTTATATTATTTAATTTAGTAGGCAAACAGCCCCTGGTATAAGCTGTGTAAATATTGTAACTAAATTACTGTCTGTTTACTTAACTCATTACAGAAAACCATGATAAGCTTTTTAATTACAAAATTAGCTCTGCCGAATTAATTTCTTCCACTTAATGAACTGCAGAAAATGGCACAATGAGGATAAAATCATGCCCTTTGCCATCCTTTTAAACAGTACCTTTTCTCTAAAGACAATGTTATCATAAATAACAGTGCCTGTCATATCCTGTCAAATGCTGTCACATTTGTAATCCTAGCTACTTAGGAGATGGAGATCTGAGGATTGTGAAAACAGTTTGAGAAGATATGTCCATGAGAACCTTCCCTAAAATGTTAGAAGTGGAAGTGTGACTCAAGGGGTAGAGTGCCAGCCTTGAGTGAAAAGGTCAAAGATATGAGGCACTAAATTTAAGCCCTTATGCCAGTGCGCGCTCCCTCTCTCTCTCTCTCTCTCTCTCTCGCGCTCTCTCTCTCTCTCTCTCTCTCTCTCTCTCTCTCTCTCTCTCTCTCTCTCTCTCTCTCTCTCTCTCTCTCTCTCTCCCTCCCTCCCTCCTTCCCTCCCTCCCTCGCGTGTGCACACACACACACACACAATCAGCAACAATGTTGTTATTCTTGTAAATTGTTCTATGGCCTGTTGAAATTCTTAACCCATGCTTCTTCCATTCAGTGAGCATTAGTTACAAGTATCCTGTCCAACCTACATATTTTTCTTGGGTGTATCTGGAAAATTTTACCCCAACTGGTCTGGATCTTTCCGTCCCAATTTAATCCTTCTCTTCTCATAATGAACTTTCTGAACGTTGACTTCCATAGAATGCCTTGTATAACCAGATTCATCACTCATAACTTCTTGTAAGACTGCTTTTGACTGAAATTTATGCTTCTGTGCTGCTTTTACAGCTTTGTTCTTTCTCTTTTTTAAAATTTTTATTGTAATTAACAGAAGGTTACAGTTATATTCACCAGATAGAAGGTGCATTATTTCACACACGTTGATATCCCTTCTCATGTTTTGCCCCATCTCCCTCCCCACACCCCCTTCCCTCATCAGCTTTGTACTTTCTTAATGCAGGTAAACATCTGACCAAGCTCAAGGGTGTCATACCTCTCTTTGAGCCAAGAAACTAGGTCATCCCGGGCCCATATGCAAGATATGGATAGCCATAAAAAAAAAAGTCTGGCTTAATGGTAGAGTGCTTGCCTAGCATGCACAAAGACCTGGGTTAGATTCTTTGGTACCACATACATTAAATAAAAGCCAGAAGTGGTACTGTGGCTCAAGTAGTAGAGCTATAGTCTTGAGAAAGCCCAAGGACAGTGCTCAGGCCCTGAGTTCAAGCCTCAGAACTGGAAAAATAAATAAATAAGAAGTTAAGTGCCATCTTTGTGTAATTATGTCTATTTTTGGTTCTTTTTTCCATTCCAAAAGCAGTTTATCAGTTTTAAATGATTTTATTTTTACATAACATCCTTGGGGAAAAATCTGGAATATGATCACTTACAAGACTGCTATAATTTCCATGGAGAAACCTCTGGGATACATTAGCAAGATGTTTTTGAAATGCTGTACTGACTCATAATAATACTATAATAATACTTAGAGAAGAGTAGTTGGGGGAAAGGGAGTATCCCTACAGAAATGAGAAATATATATTCGTGGGGAAATCTCATTTCCCCTCCTTTTTCATGCCTTTCTTCCTACAAATGAGATTGACCTATATCACATTAAATTTATTTCATACAGCTAAGGAAAATCAATGGAATACTATAATTTATTTTTGTCTGGAATTAGTCAGATGCATTTAAAAATATTTTCACCTATATAGTTAAAAGGACAAAAGATGAGAAATAGTGTATCCATTAATATTATAGCATAGAAATTGGCAATGATGAATCCAGGGGCTCACATTTTTTCCTGCAAATATACTGGAACAAAATTCTCCTTGGCATTTATCCGTGCCTTCTTCCTTTGACTAGAACTCAGTTTTGACCAAGTAGGAGTTGAGTTCAAAATAATTATTGCCTAGTATTTGAGGGTTTCATATACATATTTCATAGGATCTTGTGATTACAAATCTAATAAGTGTTTTGTCAGTACTCCTTTAAATGACCAAAGACTGAAGTGGGATAATAACTAATTCCAAAGTATACTCTTTCTCCCCACCCCACCCCAAGATGCGTTAGGGTAGTAGAAGACAATTAGGTCTGTAGAGAAATGAAAAGGAGTCTGTTATGAGTCTGAAGATGTCATCAACTGTGAATCACACAGTTGTGACAATGCACTCACCTCTGAAAATTATCTTCATGTCATTATGGCTGCATTAGAGCTCAAGGAAAGGTACCACCCCCATGCATCTTCATCAAAGAAAGATTTCAACTTCCTGAGTTCTTCCTCTGACTGTCTGTATACACAAACAAAGCTCAGGGGGTTTGGCCTGATTTGCATATCATCTTTCTGATAAGACCAGGAAAACAATGAATACATAGGACATTTCTCTTTGTAAGGTGACGACACCAGTGGTGACAATTGGCATCCCCAAATGCATTCATAATAGACGTGTATATGCCTGATACCTGTGCATGTGTGGGAATAGGGTCTTCTTCATTCCCTGGAACCATCATCAGGTCAGCTTTCACCTTAACCCAAGATCTGAATCTCTTCAGAATGGACAGTGTACCACTTTCCCTCCCAACCATGTTTCTGTGGATCATAACTGGTTATATAATCCTGCATCTTCCATTATCCTGACTGCTGATGCATGCCTGATGGCTATGCCAGGTCTCAGAACACCACAGGCTTTTGATTGCTTCACTATAAGCTGCTTAATAAGACAATTAAAAATGATTTACAAATGGCCATTTCACTGTGACTGGGGATAGAGGAGAAAATGCTCTATACGCTGCCATATTAAAAATGCTGCCCTTCTGTGGGCCTTTCTGCCGCTGCCTTTAATTCCAGTGTGGGTTTATTTCTTTCATGGAATTTGTTGCCAGATACTGCTTATCACCAGTGGTTCAGTCTAAATTGTGTACATCTGCAATGAATGTAAGAGATGTCTACTGATACCTGGTTAGGCTCACAGTTTTCTTCATATAAGCGGGACAGTAAAGCTGCTTAGAATCTTGAAGTCACTGAGACTGGTTCATACTGTTTTTACGGGACAAACCTAATTTAATCACAGACACATCCATCTTGATGGCATACTCTTTCCCCCTCCTTCTTATTGTTAGTGATCAGAATGGGGAACTTTCCCAAAGATTCTTTTGTGAATCACACATCATAAGTAATGACCTTGAGGACCAAGATAACTGAGAAATTAAAGAACCACTCATCTCTTCCTGTATGAGTAGTAAATGCTCATCTGGGATTATTTAAATCAGAGAGTTGGGTCTTTTCTTGGCTGAAGACGTAGGAAAGTGTCTAAGCGTGATAGATGACATCACGTTTCAGTGCTAAATCACAGCATATTGGGGATCCAATTTGAAAATTAGCTCCTTCCATTTAAACCAATAATTGAGTCTCATACTATTTTCAAATGGTGTCAATATTACCACAACTTTATTAAATGTCTATCATTTTAAAGCAGTGCCCCATTTTCTATTTGTACAGATATTCCCTTTTGTAAGTTATTGAGAGTAAGGATAAGTAGGGGGGAGGTAGAATTTTCTTCAGGGATTCCCTTGGACTCTAATGTTTTTTTCTCTCCTTCATGCTTCCAGATTCCTTCTTACTCTGAGAAGGCCCCTAACAACTCATGGTGTGTGATGATCCATCTTGGTGACTTCCTCTTTCCACTTATCAAACACCTGATGCTCAAGAAGTCTTTTGATCCAAACACTTTTTTTTTTTTTTGCAAGTCCTGGTGCTTGAACTCAGGGACTGGTCACTATCCTTGAACACTTTTTACTCAAGGCTAGAGCTCTGCCACGTGAGCCTCATTGCCACTTCCAGCTTTTTCTGTGTATGTGGTACCAAGGACTCGAACCCAAGGCTTCATGCATGCTAGGCGAGCACTCTACTGCTAGGCTACACTCCTGGCTCCTTTTACTAGCTTTTTTTCATGTATTTTTATTGTAATTAATAGAAGGTTTATATTATATTCACCAGATAGAATGTGCATTACTTCACTAGCTTTTTACAGATAGAATAATTTCCCATATTAATTTATCTTAAGATTTTCCCCATCTCTTTTCAAGACCATATGCCTTCTCAATTTGCATTAATTACTTTTATCTCCCTCTTTTACTGAAATGATCCAAACATACCAATATTTCTTTTCATTTGAACTTTTGTCTTCTCTACCTCATTTTTTTTCTCAGCTTTTATCATTTTTGTCTCATTGACACTGGGCATTTCAGTGGTAAATTTAATCAGAACAGTACCATCCTTATAGGAATATGAGGCACTTAGAATTTCAAGAGAAAATTATCCATGAATGAAGAAAAACAAGTCTCAATGGAAGGTGCTGAATAATTGGGTGGTGGAGATGAGGAAAGTGCGAATAAACAAGGAAGTCAGTTTGATTAAAATACAGTGTGTACATAGGTGAGACCCCTTTGAACAGAAAGTGAATGACCAGAATGTAAAACAGGTCCTTCCTGGGGCAGAGAAGGAAGAGTAAAAGAGAATGAGTGTGGTAGAAATAGTTTGTATACTCACATGAAAATGGAACAGTGAAGCTTATTGAGATTGGCTTGGGAAGGGAGATGGGATGAGAAGGAAGGAGGGACCAATGTTGATCAAGATACATTATATACAAATGTGGACATGTCTAAATGAAACTCCCTTGTGCAACTAAAATGAATACTAATTAAAACTGTAGGAGAAGAAATAATTATAGTTCCTTTACATCTAACCTGACCTCCCAGCTTAATAGGTTTGAGATATGAATCAGTGACTCCCTGGGTCAACTCTCTGATCTATCACATCTCTTAATGCTCTATCAGGATTTTGTGAGGATTATTCTCCTTTTAAGTATGCATCTGAGAAAGTGGATAATATAAATACTCCTTGGAGAACTCCTTCAACCCATAGTCTCCTCACTAGGGCCTAACTAATAGGAAATTCCACTCTATAAGATTTTACTCTGTTCTTGAAATTATACTTCAAACACACAAGAACTATTTACCCTTAGGTAAAAAAGCAGGATCTGTGTTTTAATTCTGACTTCTCCTACGTAATTGGCTGTTCCATGGAAGAAGTTTGGTAGAGAAGAAATGTTGTGCATTGGCTCTGTGTTTCTTGACAGTAGTATACCCCAATTCTCCCTTTGTTTTGGAAGGGGGGTGTGGATTTTGAAGGCAAATTGTAAGAAAGTATTAAAGCAGTGTTCTTTAAAAAAATAAAATGAATATCTAGGAGTCATTCTAGCCTCTTTCTTACCACTGATCGGGAGCCCTTCCAATTCTTTACACTTGATAAAAACAAAATACTTCGAATGATGCCATTCTTGGGCCATGGTCAATCCCATAATTGATCTGATCAGCCAAAAGCACACCTTTATTTCCCTGATGTCCTTCTCCCCCCTTTTCTTCTGAAATATTTAGTTGATTCCTATGTTATACATAGCATCATATTTGGCATGCAGAGAAAAATGTTCCAGATGTGTCTTTCTTAAACAAAGATAATGTTTTTAAGCATATACCTGGTGATACTGGTGAATATGGTGTGTGATATTAGACTTTCACTATTCTTTGGCCACCTCTTTGGTTGATTTATTGTTAAAGGTGTATGGGAACAAAACTGTAGGCAAAAATAATAGGCCCCATGTCTGAATTTTAAATGCTTGTTTGCTAGAGAGGAAGGGGTTTTTATTTGTTTTATTTTTGTCACATTGAAAAAATAACTTCAATTGAGGTCAAACTCAGTGAGCTATACTGCATGTAATTATGACTTTCCAAAGTAAAAGAAAGAAAAATGCACTTTCTCAGTACATTTGCAAACCAGGAAGACGTGCTTAACTTTATCCTACAACAGAGGTAAAAATAAAAAGACACATTTTAGATATTATACAACTAAGCAGCACACACAAAAAGATATCTTTATTGATGGAGACATCTTCTAGAATATCTTCTCACCTTTAATATTTGAGATATTTGAATGCCTCTATGTAGGAAGCAAGTGTAAAATGAGAAACTATTTGGGGAAAATTGCTACAGAGAAGCAATCATTTGCTAGGGAAAAGAGCAACCACTGAAACCAAGCATTTGAGTCCTGCCATTTGAATCCTGATGATACCTAGTGAATCCCTGACTTGGAGCTTCCACTGACATACTGGTGTAGCATGGAGAGGAAAATAACTCTTCAAGCCTTCAGCCAAATGTGTTTTCCTCATCTTTATTTTATTCTCTCTTTTTTTAGTTCTGTGTAACATTTTTGTGGTTTTATTTTATTCTTTTTTGTTTTGACAAGCTCTAAAAGAAAAAAAACAAAAGGAAGGAAGAAAGGAAGGAGGGAAGGAAGAAAGGAAGGAGGGAAGGAAGGAAGAAAAGGAGGGAGGGAGGAAGAAGGGGAGAGAGGGAAGAAGAAAGGGAATGAGGGAGGGAGGGAGGGAGAGAAGGAAGAATTCTGGAAGGTAGGAAGGGAAGGAGAAAAGGAAGGAAAGAGGGAGGTGGGAAGAATTCTGGAAGGGAGAGAGGGAAAGGGAGAGGGAGAGTGACAAATGGATTCAGGAAAGAACAAGGAAGAAAGGAAGAGAGAAAGGAAAGATTGTAAGAGATAAAAAGTAATCTTTTAACTGAGACAATTACATATAGGCAAATTGCAATTAATATAACACCTAAAATACCTGGCAACACATTCAATAATAAAAACAATGAAACCATAAAAGCAAATCATATCTGATCAAATGAAAGACTATGATATTGGGCAAGATGATTTAATACCACAGTGATTCCCTTCTGCATTTCTAAGCAAAATTTCTCACTGGTGTCTTTAATTGCCCAGCAGGATCTTAAAGTTCAAATGAAAGAATAAATGTCTAAATATAGCCAAGGGAACTGCCAGAAAGCAGATTTTGAGAAAAGACTATCCTTTACAATTCGAACATAAAACCATGTAATAAAAATTAATGTATGATCTTGGTGTAGAGATGGGTAAATAGATTAAAAGAAGAAAGTAATAGCTTGGAAATTGTCCCTAGCATATGTAGGAATCTAATTGTTTACAAAGTTGTTATCACAATTGAGTGGCGTGAGGGAAAGCATTTATTTGACAAATGGTAACAGCACAACTGGCTGTCCATATGAAAGAGGAAATGGTGATGCCAACCTTCCTTCCTGAACAAGTGCCACTTTCAAAAGAATTAAAGAAGTTGGGTGTTGTAGCTCATGTCTGTCATCCTAGCTACCCTACCCGGGAGACTGAGATCTGAGGATTGCAGTTCAAAGCCAATCCGGACTCTGAAGTCCAGTCCATGAGACTTTTATCTCAATTAACCACGAGATTGGAAGTGGTGCTGTGGCTCAAGTGGTAGAGCACCAGGCTCAATCTGAAGAGTTCAGGGACAGCACCCACGCACAGAGTTCAAGCCCTCCCCCCTCCTAAAGAAATAGAATGAGGGGCCGGGAGTTTGGCCTAGTGGTTAAAGTGCTTGCCTAGCATGCATGAAGACCCGGGTTCGAGTCCTTGGTACCACATACATAGAAAAAAGCCAGAAGTGGTGCTGAAGCTCAAGTGGTAGAGCTCTAGCCTTGAGAAAGTCCAAGGACAGTGCTCAGGCCCTGAGCTCAAGCCCAGGACTGGCAAAAAAAAAAAAAAATAGAATGAACAACAACAACAAAAAAAAAAACAATTGAATGCTAACATAAAAATTTCATCAAACAAAATTTTCAAGATATGCTCTCATGAAAAGATGCCGGAACACCTTACTGCTCATAGAATTGCAAACTGAGTTACAAATGAGGTATCATTTTGTGGAAATTCTTTTGAATCTTAATTATACGTATCTGTTTTACTGAAATTTTTTTAAAAATCCTGTATCCAAGAATACATACCCAGAGACTATACTGAATCATGTGTATAAGCTGAACAATTGGAGCGATTAAGTAAATGTTTATAAATAAAAAATGGAATTGTTAAAGCAAATTATAGTTAATCTCTATCAGGATTATTAGGAAGTCATTTGGAAAAATACACTCAATCTATCTTGATGTAAGCCAGATGACTTTGAGAAATTTCTCCAATGTATTATTGAGGAAACCAGATAATAATGGAGACAGAGAAGCAGGATACAAGGTATTAATTTGGGTTGTCAAGAGTTGAAAAGAGAAAGGAAAACAATGGAGAAATGTGAAATGGGAGTAGCAAAAAGAAATCAAATGGTACACATATGCAAAAATAAAATAATTTCCAATTCATCCCTTCTTAAAAAAAGAATGTGGAAGTAAGCAAGACAGATGAGAGGAGGAACTGGATGGGGTCAGGTTAATGTAGGAGAAAGCACAGAAAATTAGGAGTCCACTTGCAGCTACTTCTGATTGGATGTTAGAAGACTTGGATCCTCAACAATTCTTTTCAGAGGAGAATTTATAAAGTTGGAAAGATCCATCGTATGTGCTTTATGTTTTGACTATAAATAGAAGTAGTAAGTTCTGTAGATTTCTCCTTTATAGTAAATCAGTAAGTTATTTTTAGGCAAGTGGTAAATGTATGTTTTCACATGAGGAAAATCTCGCTGGGGCTCTGGTAGCTCAGGCCTGTCATCCAGTTGCTACTCAGGAAGTGGAGGTCTGAGAATCATGGTTTGAAGCCAGCTCAGACAGAAAAACCCATGAGACTCTTTAGTTCATATATATATATATACATATATATATATATGTTATTGTAGTGAATAGAAGGGTTACATTATATTCACCAGATAGAAGGTGCATTACTTCACATGTGTTTATACCCTTTGTCTTGTCTTGGTCCCCCTTTCCCTCCACCCACCCCCGCCCCCATCTTGTTTTCCTCCCTTCCCTATCCGACTTCAAATAACCAAATACGCATATATAAAATATATCCAATAATAGATTCTTTAGATCTTAAGATAAAACAAGCCAGCCAGTAGTGCAGCGGGGAGTAGGGGTTGTGGTATCTCAAGAGGTTTTGCATTAGCCTTGCGCACAGAAGCCCCCTGAGAGCTAGAGACCCTGAGTTCAAGCTCTAGTACTGGCACATACCAGGGCAGAGCAGGGCAGGGGAGGGCAGGGAAAGGGGAAGTGGAAGAGGAAGGGGAAGGGGAAGGAAGAGAGAGGAAGAAAGGAGAAGAGGGGAGGGGAGGAGAGGAAAGAGAAGAAAAGGAAAAGGGGGAGTTAGAAGAGAGGGAGAGGAGAGGAGAGGAGAGGGTGTTGGATTTTAATTAGGTTAACCCACAAGAGAACTTTTAAATTCTCCAAAATACTGCTGCCACCCCCCACATCCTCCCACCATATGCATGTTGGAGATGCATGTGGCCAAAAGGGAAGTAGAGGTATCCAGAGGCAGAGAGCCAGGTGGGGGAAGGTGTGGCCACCACAGGATGCCATTGGGATGTGACCTCAGAACTGGTCCCCTGGAGGCATCCAGGATGTGACCTCAAAAAAGGGGAAGTGACTGCCACTGGGTGTGCCAGTTACCTAGCTGAGGCACAGCACATAAAGAGAGGGGAAGCATCTCCTCACAGGGAGAGGAGGGGAAGGGAGGGGAAGAAGAAAAGGGGAGGGAGAAGGGAAATGAAAGGGGAAGAAAGGAGAAAAAGAAAAGGCAAGGAATGAAAAGAAAAGGCAAAAGAAGAGAAGGGAAGGGATTGGAGAGAAAGAAAAGAAATGGATCCTTTCTAGAGAAAGGGAATGCAAAGGCAATATATCATTTGGAAACAGTGTAGTCTACTGCAGTCATCTGACTTGCCAGCCCTAAGTTTTGGCTTCTGGGCTGCGTTGCTGGCAGGGAAAAGTGGGATAGTGTGTTGTTTAAATCACAGCACTTCTCTGTTTCTTGACTAAGTTACCAAACAATGTAGTAGTCGTGAAATGGAATGTCAGCTGCGTATTCTGTAGCATGTACTACTCTGCCTGCCTAACACCCTGATAGTGCTTCAGGCAAACACAAGGTTATGTTTGAGAGAGACATTGATACTGCCTATAAAATGTTTACAAACTACAGGAAGATAAAAATGAAACAAAAACAACTCGCAGAAGGCTGCCCCAGAGGATTTTCCACAGTGACAATGGCCGTATCTGATTCTGAAGTTAGCTCAGAGGCTTGCACGATTTAAATACTCAGTATGATCATCTGAATGAGGAAGGTATCTACCACGGTATGAGGAAGTGGCTGGCTGCTTTTTGTTTGTTTGTTTGTTTTTGCCTTTCACGTCACTCCACTGGAGTCTGTCTTCAACCTACTGAATTAATTGCCTGTAAAAGAAAAATAGGAGCCTCTGTCCCTGTCTGGGCATCCTGATTTCCAGTTAGCTTTTAGAAGCAAAAAGAAGTGCAGTTTCTGAGCCTGACACAGTGTTTTGCTGAATAGGCATGACATTTTGAATAATTGAGTTAGAAGCCTTTGAGATATGAGCCACTGACCTTTCACTGAGCTACTACGCTCATCTCCTGGGTTCATCACACAGTGTCTTTCTGTGGCACTCTACCATGGCTGGACCCATATCTCTACCACTTCTGGCTTTTTGGAGGGTAATTGATGATAAGAGTCGTGGGGACTTCTTCCCAGTGTGGTTTGAATGGAAGTCTTCAGACACTAGCCTCTAGGATTCCAGGTGTGAGCCACTGGCATTCCACTGTATTGCAGTCTCAAGTCTCAAGCTGAATGCCATGTTCAATGGGCACTTGGGCCATACTGAGCCATCTGTTCCTGACAGACTGTTCCTTCTACTTCTTCCCCAGTGGATTCTACCCCATTAACCTCGTGAACTCCATTCTATCCATTCTGCCATGGTTCTCCTCTTATGTTTGTTTTGTTTTTAAACTTCTCTAGGGAAATAATGGTATTTACTTCTTCGTGATCTCACTGCTTTCCCAGTTTTAGCACACTCATGTACTTAACTCTGTGAGGATGGCATTTTCTCCTTATGCCTCTTTAACCTGTCATTGGCCTTATTGCAGAAATGATGATTGTCTTTTACATCCTTTTCTTTCCTTTCTGTGCTGATATTGGGGCTTGAACTCAGGTCTAGGCTATGTCCTTAAGCTTTTCTTTTGCTCAAGGTTTAGCACTCTTTCAGTGCTGTTTGACCACACCTCTTGCTTCTGGCTTTTTGGTGGTAAATTGAGATGAGTCTCATACTTTTCTGCTTGGGCTTCTGTGAAGCAGGATCCTCAGATCTTAGCCTCTTAAGTAGCTAGGATTACAGGTATAAGTCACTAGCACCAGACTGTAATGATGTTTTTCATTTTATTTTATTGTGCCAGTCCAAGGGTTTCAGCTCAGGACATGGGTACTGTCCCTAGTCATTTTTTGCTTAAGGTATTGCTCTACTACTGGAGCAACAGCTCTACTCTTAAGTGTTCTTGTAGTAATTAATTTGAGATAAGGACTTTCCTGCCATGACTGGCTTTGAACTATAATCCTCAGATCTCAGCTACCGGCTTGTGGAGTATGGATTTTGTTTAACATGGCTGTTCTTGAAAATTTAAGCAGATCGATATTGAGTGTGGATGTAGAGGAAGATTGTAATATATAAAATTAAAGGTGATGGTCTGAGATTTTCTTCAGTTTTAATTGCTCACTGATTTGAAGAATAATCTTGTCATCTCTGTAAACTACATGATGAAAGATGGCTGCGATTACAATTAAGATAATTTTTAACTGACTAGTAGAGGGGTGGATAAACTGGCTGATAAATAATTAAGTGAACCAATATACAAAGTAGGGAATATTATAGAACTGCACAAAAGAAAGTGACTGTTGAAATAGAATTTTGTAGAATAAGATGAAGGTGAGGATGACTTCCTTTTATGATTGGAATTTGTGAGCTAACATTTGTAAACAGGATGGGTATTTTGGACAGAAAGAGCTACATAAGTATAGCACACTTATTTATTATCCTCTAAAATAAGTCTCTTCCTTTGGCATGTTTAAAACCTGAAGTCTGTTTGGCATTATAAATATGCATGAGCTATTGGGAGAAGAGAGCATAAAGTGTGAATCACACTTCAAACAGACCCACCCGCTCACTCCTGACTTCAAGTTTTTCAGAAGTGTGAAATGAAAATGGTTTTAAAATTAGAAAATGTGCCATCAGAACTTTTATCAGAAAATAAATAATCTCATTACATGTAGGAAATGCCGAGGATATTTATTTAGTTAGTTTCACAGCCAAAATGCTTTGGTAACTTTTTTTGTTATAAAATGCACAAATTAATTTTAAAGAATATGGAAAAATATATCTTCTCGAACACCCTGAATACCCAAGGTTGAAATTTAGAGTTTCTGAGGGATTGCTTTAACCTAATCTATGAGCCAATAGTTTCATTGGGGAAACCAAACTCTTGCACCCAAGTCTTGACTCTGACACCTTTGCATTTGAAAAGTAAGGGCATTTGAGGAGTAGGTAAATTTTTGGAAAGAGACATATGGACCTTAGATTGCTAAATTTTAGCAACAAAAATAAAAAATATAGTGTTGCTTTCTGTTGGATTTTGGCTTGTGGAAATGGATTTTGTTTAACATGATTGTTCTTGAAACTTTAAATGGATCAATATTGGATTGTGGATGTAGGGGAAGATTGTAATGGACAAAATAAAAGATGATGGTCTGAGATCTTCTTTTTTAATTGCTCATTAGCTTGAAGAATAGTCTTGTCATTTCTGTAAACTACATGATGAAAGATGGCTATTGGATTGTTATCCTTAGGCCAACAAAGGAGAAAAGGAATAAAGAGAGCCAAGGCCCATGAGAGACCAACTTCCAATGTCACCATCATCTGGTGACTCCATTGAATCCAGACTGTTGAGCTCACGCCCAGTGTTCACATTGTAGCAGTCCCAGATAAAGCATGAGAACTCTCATTTCTAACACGATTGCAGGGTAACAGATAGATGTGGCTAGTCTAGGGACCAAAGTGCGTAGAACTCTACCCTGTGCCAATACTTAAATAAGACTAAATTGAAACAGTATAGAATGACTACCTGTGGTTCTATGCTAGTCTCATTTTTTAAACCTCAAGTATCTTAGTAAGGTTTTCTTCTCTCTCTTCTTACCTTTTTTTAAATTGATGATCATTTTAAATACCATTTTATTAGTCTACTTACCATGAAGGATGAAATTCTTTCATAGTCACTATTAATGCAAGCTATGGCAACATGGGACAGACATTCTTTGAAAGGAATTGGAAAACATTACTTACACAAAACTGTTGTCTAGCCTCTTAATGGAGTTGTAGATTTTGCCACTTATTTATTTCTATTATTTGAAACAGGCCTGTATATCTTTTAAATTTTTTTATTTATTGGTAATTTAAGTTGGGTATAAATTTGAATCATTGATATCTGAATTAAGTAAATGCTGTCAGATTCTGTCATTTGGGATACATTAAAGAAACAAGGCCAAAAAATGCATCAAATTTTGTGGTGTTTGATGGGTATGCATTAAAAAAAACATACTTTGATTTCAGTACCATTCAAACACAGAGATCTGAGAGACAAAATGATTATTTCTGTGATCACAATGCCATTAAGTTAGTAGTGCTTTTCTTTCTTTCTTTCTTTCTTTCTTTCTTTCTTTCTTTCTTTCTTTTCTTTTCTTTTTTTTTTTTGTGGGTCATGGTGCTTGTACTCGGGGCCTGGGTGTTGTCCCTGACCTCTTCAGCTCAAGGCTACTGTCCTACTCCTTGAGTCATAGCCCCAATTTTTCTAGAGGTTAATTGGAAATAAGAATCTCATGTTCTTTACTGCCTGGGCTGGCTTTGAGCAGAGATCCTGAGATCTCAGCCTCCTGATTAGCTAGGATTACAGGTGTGAGCCAAAACCCCTGGATTGGTGGTAGTTTTCTACTCATTAATTTCTGACCGGACCCTAACACCTTCAGCGATTTTCTTCCACTCAGCATTTTCCTCAAAGACTGCTCCTATGTAAGGTTTCTGCTTTCTACTAGACAGAAAGTGTTCTCACAGCAGTTTTTCCAAAATGGGGCTATAGTAGGGGAGTGCTATAGTTGAGGAAATCTATTTCTGCATTTTACAAATTCATTCCTGTCTTTATTCTAAAGAACTTACCTATGATTTTGGTGCATTTTATTCCATCCTATTGAATGCTGATTATTCTTTTACTTGTTTTCAGAGGGCTCTCTAGTTCTTCAGGAAGAAATTTAACAAAGAGCAAAAAAAAAACAATATCAAATACAAAAATTCTTGGATAGGTTTATTCTACTTTTGTTCCCTTGTTTTCTTCTCCAACATAGAGTTACGCTGTGTTGTTTATGTGCTGGGAGAGTTACATCAAGTCAGTGGTTCTCAGTAGTGATTGTGAAGAAGTCCTGAGCTTCACCTCATACCTACTGGGGAGGCTCTGGGGAGGAAGGCTCAGTGTATTGAATTTTAGCAAGTTCTCCCTGTTGAAAGTTTGGGAACCAATTATTCGGGATGTCTAGTGGGTTGTGGGAGGTGGTGTTAGAGCTAGGTGCAAATATGAGGTCTTCTCATTTTCTTTATATTTACTACTCAGTTAACCTCAGTTAACATTGGTTTTAGAGAGGATCATTTTACTAGGTTGCTATGAGTAACTATCAGCTTGATAGTGGCAAGGAAAATACCCAGGGAACATGTGCTCTTTACTCTCTATCCCTACAGATCTTTATGCTAAGCTTCTATGTAGGTGGCTCTCTTCAGGTGGAGGGCTAGTGGTATTTTTCCAAGCTCCATCCAGAACTTCCATTGCATTTGATTGTGTTTCATACTACATCAGTGCCCCTGGCCCTTGGAGACTTACCCTCCCTAGTTATAAAAGGGATCCAGTTCAGAGAGTACAATCCAGGTGTGTCAGTTTCCCCCAGTAGCAAAATGTATATAGGTTGTCTCCAGAATCTGTGTTTGCCTCACACCACAATTATAAAGACTTTAATCCATCACCTTCTTTCTCCAGGTTTTCTTTCAAACTCAACATGTGGTTTGTGGTTTATGGTGTGTTGGTGGTGTATTATCAGTTTAGCTCACACACTGACAGTTACATGTAGCACCAAGGTAGCCGTGACAATATAGTCCAGTTGCCATAGCAATGAAAGAAGTCCTATGGCTGCTACCTACAGCCTGCTCTAGAGCGATAAATGTGTGGCTCACTTCATTTTAATTGAAAGATAAAATTATAGTCTCTAGGGAAAAAAAAACTAATATGGACATATTCCCTATTTCTTCCACTAGCCACACAAACATTAATATGAATGGAAAATATTTAGATTTTTTTTTGTGGGCCATGGGGCTGTCTCTGAGCTCTTCAGCTCAAGGCCACCCACCCCTACCCTTGAGCGAGCCCTATTGTTCTCTAGAGGTTAATTGGAGCTTGTGCTTGCGTTCATATTTCAGTGCTATATAGCTCAATAGCTTTATATAAATGACCATATAAAATGATGCTAATTGAAATAGACTCCAACGTATGGAAAGGAGAGATTTTCTTTTTTAATATACTGTGTATTTCTTCCCCCCAACCCTGGTTTATCCCCTGTTATCACTGTTTTTTATTCTGGTACCTGGTGTCTTTCTTGTATATCTGTTTATCTGATTTAGGAAAGGGAAGGGAAAATTCACAAAATGGTAAAACAGAGGACAAAGAGTGAATCCGTGTAACAGTGATACTCATAAGGCACTATGTTGGAAATGAACTTTACAACTTGGGGGAACAGGGGAGTTGAGGGGATAGAAAGTGGGAGAAGATCAAGGAGGGTACTACAATGTTCAACAAGAACTATACTTAGGACTTGATTTAGGTAACTGTAACCCCTCTGTACATATCACTTTACAATAAAATTAAATTAAATTTTAAAAAATGCTACATTCTGTTTCCTAGTCTCTCATCTTACTACTCTAGTTGACGTGGTACTTCTTGTGGAATAAAATCTTCAATGGACTTATTTGCTGAGTTTAGTGTATGTCTAAATACTCTTGGCAGAGATTACAAGATATTTTTACAAGTAACAAGATTTACAAAATAAGGGGAAAACAATGAACAATAATAAATATTTAGCCCAACATGGTCATGGGGTGCTAATTAACCTCATCTATACTTTAGATCTCATCATCATTGCTTAGGAATGAAAGTGTTGAGTAGAGCCATATGTAGTCCACATTGCTATCTCATGTGGTGGAAGAGACATTGGGTCCAGAGGCAGGAAGAGGGAACATGAGTGTTAACTCATGTGCAATGGAGAATCTCCATTCTGTGGGCTTTATGCATACTTATCTAAATTAAAATCTGATACAGAAAGAGAAAATGTTTCCACATTTCAGCAAAATTCTCAGTGGTAACCAACACTTGTATAGCATCACAACATGAGCCAATATTTATTTCCTACCTTTCGCTCATCCAGTGGTTATGTCTGTGTTCAGGGACTGTCCTCTTTGAGAGTTTTCCCTTTGCTACCTGAAACCCTGTGAGAGTCATGGGATTCTGACTTCAAAGCGCAGATCGTTGGATTGGCTTTCCAGTCTTCTTAGCTGGCACTAGGCTAGATCTGTCTGTGGGTAGATCTGGAACCTTCGAGTACTCCGAGTGCCAGGAACACCAGCAACAGGCCTGCGACTACAGAAACTGAGCAGAAAATTGAAGGGCGGCAGCTGCAGTCTTTCTATAAGCTGGAAGTAATAGCAAAACAACCAGACATGCTGAAAGGCAGTGAGGGATACGGACTTTTCATTCCAAGAGTTTCTAACCACCTGCTCACCACACAGAAATCTTGATTCAGTCTTCAGGAGCTTCAAATATGCACAGTCATTAATGAAATGTCATATCATTGATGAGAAAATCTCCTACAGCACAAGCGCACATGGATGAAACAGGATTTGGCAGTCTGGATGATATAATTAGCCTGTATATTAGGTAAAATCTATAAGACTACTGGCCTAAATTTTAATTTTGCAATTAAGAAAAGAGATAAAGAAGGAAAGGAAAGAGCAGAAGATTATCTCTGCTCCCCAGTGGAACATAATGAAAAGGATTCCAAGATATGAAAAAGGGAAGTTGCTCTAGGTTTCTGTCACCCTTCTCTGAAAGTAGAACTTGAGAAACCTGTACTATTTCTAACGATGAAAACTGTTGCTCTGCCAACAATATCCTTTTTGTATGCAACCTTCCTGGGTGAAGTGATACAAACTTATCGTCCCAGCACTCAGGAGATGAGTTCCCAGAGGATAAAAAAAGATGTAAATGGTGACTACTCACTAATGTCAATAGCCAGGAGCATGTAAAATAGGATGAAATCAGATGTCAAAGTAAAAATATTATCCTAAAGGCCTCACTGTTCTTGAATGTGTGTGTGTGTGTGTGTGTGAGAGAGAGAGAGAGAGAGAGAGAGAGAGAGAGAGAGAGAGAGAGGCAGAGAGAGAGAGAGAGAGAAATAGGGAGAGAGAGAGGGAGAGAGAGAAGGGAGCAAGGAAGGAAGAAAGCAAGGAAAGAAAAAGAAAGAAAGACAGAGAGAAAGAAAAAAAGAAAGAAAGGAGAGAAGGAAGGAAAGGAAGGGAGGGAGGAAGGGAGGAAGGAGGGAAACGAGGAAAGAAAGAATGAAAGAAAGAAGAAAGGGGAGAAGAGAAGAGAGGAAGGGAGGGAGAAGGAAAGGAGGAGGGAGGAAAGGAAGAAGAAAGGAACCCCAAACAATGTCAAATTGATAGCATAATCAATAAAGAACTCTACTAGGAAATTTCAAAGGTTGTCTGAAAACATATATAGGTGTGGTACTTGTAGAGTAGGATACTTACGTTGAGATGTTGGCACTTCTCAGACAGTTCAGTGTGCAGACACATATTGGTCTTCTTCACCATGTCTGCATGCCATGTTTCTCTACATTATCGCACCAGACCAGCTTTGTTTTCAGGCACAGCCTACTAACATCCCCAGGGAATGAGGTTCAGAAAGCTATTAGGTCATCAGAAGATGTATTTCTGAAGAGTCCAAAGTTGGCTTTTCATGTATTCAGTGGTTATTTTGGGAAGAAGGATTGGAGAGGAAGTCAGCTCTCCAAGAGTTTATTTATTCTTCAAAAGAAAATATTCAAGTCCACTTTTTCTGTGTGTTACTAGTGAAAGCTCTCAGTGTGAGGGCTATAGCATTCTATAATGGGGGAGGCAAAAGCTCTCTTCAAGGATAACCTTCCCAGAAAGGAAGAGTCACTTTCAAGTACCAAGTTTCCTCACCATTTCTGTTGGCCTTGTGGATTGCTTTCCTTGTGGCTCTGTAGGGAATCTATAGTGTGGATGTTTCTGTATTCAAACTGGCTAAAGATATAGATCAAATGTTAAAGACCATTAACAAAAACTTAAAGCAGAAACAACACTGATAGAGAAGCATTAATTCAGAGGAAGTGCAAAATTTGTTGCAACATTGATTCTGGCATTTTTCTCTGCTCCTAAGAGCTTTGAGCATTTGATCTATATGTTTTGTAGACCTAAATGAAAGGGGGGGGGAGTCTGATCAGATTCCCGGTGATTGAGTTTCCTTCTGCTCACTTTTCTGCTTTGGTGGTAAGCTAAAGCCATGGGCTCCACTCACCTAGAACTGTTGTGAAATTGAAGATGTAGCCAGGGTAACAAAGTGTGATGCTTGCAGTTTTCAAGCATGTAAATAATTTGTCTTCGAACAATCCCAAACCAGTGTACCATGAGAAAGAGTTGAAACAGCTCTTTAAAGCAGGTAGCCAGATTTCCAGAGCCACCTGGCAGTTTTCACAGAGGGCAGGACTCTATTATTGTTTATATAGTAAAGCACTAACATTGGTTTTAGAAAAAGGAAGCTTTCAAGTCTATTATCACGTGTAATCCTTACAATACAGCTTTGGGATAGAGAGTATTCCCTTCTCCATTGTACAGAGTGGATGGTAAAGGTGTTGGGTTCTGAGGAAATGTGATATTGCCCTACTCTATAATATATCTTGAGGGATTATTCATTCTAAAGTATGTAAAGGAGTCAGAACACAAGCACTTGTTTTTCCCTCCAGGATCACAGTAGGTTTTTATAAGGGATATATTGTTACATGAAGATCTGTCTAAAATTTTCAACAATTAATTCCTTTCTTTTTAGCTGGTGTAGCTGGTGTTTCCTGAATGCATGTCCATCTATTCTATAATCCAGCAGTTTCACTCTTGGTGAAACTTTGGCATATTGTCTTTGTCTTTTTACAAGTTTTTTACCCTAAGAGGTCAGCTAGAGTTTCTCTCTTATGACTGAGGAATCCTTATACTCATTGCCTGTAACATCCAGTCACTATTAAAAGGCATGATAAAGATTAAACTCAGTACTTCTTATAAGGACTTCGAAGGCTTTTCTGTGTGCATTTGTGAAAAACTGATAGTGGTAGTAGAGACTATTTCAAAGGTAAGTGGAGAATATTTCTAAAGTTAAGATCAAGCATTAAGAAGTATTTCTAAATTTCTCATTTCAGGCATCTCAAATTGCTAGATTAGTGATATATGAAAGGAAAAGAAGGTATTTTACAGTAAATCACATTGTTTCCTTTACCTGTGCAAAAAATGCTGTTTTTTCTTAGTATGTATAGAAGAGAACCTGTCTAGTAGATATTTTTCTAGAAAATATGCTTCACTGTGAGTTTTCCTTTTTATAAGGTATCTTGGTAGATATAGGTAGTGGACCTCCAGCATGAAGGAGTTATCCCACAAACAAAGCTATCAATGCAATGGAGCCCAATAATTTCCAACTCTTTGGAGGGAATATTGGCCACTCTTAAATGCAGGACCCTTGTGAATTGCTGTAGGTGGTCATGATGTCCTCACTGGCTTTCACAAGTGTCCTTTTGGTCTTTGTTAAATCTATGATGATTATTATTGTGTGTCAGTAAGTGGCCTGAGAAGAAAGAAAGAAAAAAAGGAGGCAGAGAATTTCCATAGCAAAGCTCAGGTAATCTACGGATGAACCTCTCCTTTGCTTTCATAGCAGAGTTTTTGCCAAGTCCCTTCTTAGCAAGATATATATAGTTTAGGCCTGTGAGTATAATGTTTTTGTTAGTGACAGAGAACAGTGGAAAACTATAAGTCAATCCAGGGTGAGTACAGTCCCACATTATTTCATGCATAAAAAAGAGTCTTAGAACTATGTACATACATAACCTATTTCACGGTAATAATAAAAACATATTTATCAATTCATCAAAAGAGAGACAGGTTTGTAGTATCTATCCAAATGCATTATACTGTGATTTTTCTCTTCCTTGAGAAAGATTTCCCTAAAGACAATATTTGTGGCAGGAGCAGAAATTTACATTACACTTGGGCATATGTTCTGACTAGAAAGCACATTATATTTTGGAGTTGGGCTATATTGGACATTCTTCAAAAAAGTACTCTAAAGGGAAATAATGTTTCATTTACTCATTTGCTCAGATTTCCCTATAATTTTTAGTGATGGCTATTGCCAGTAGTCCTTTATGGAGTAGAGATTGCATCAAAAGGGAAAATGGAATACCTTTGTCATGGAGGCATTTTCAGATAAAGTGGAAAAGACCCATAATCCTTATTGAAAATTTTATTTATTGTCATAGTGCTATTCTTGAAAGTCAATAAAACATCTACTCTTTTCAGTGCATGAACATACTTTGTGCATGAATATATTTTTTCCTCCCTTCCTTCTTTCCATCCCTCCTTCCCTCTCCATTCTTCCTTTCCTCCTTCTTAACTACTTCCTCTGTATTTATTTACACCCCAGTGCCCAAATTCCACATATCTAATTTATGCGTATTTATAAAACACATTTCTTTATTTTAAATTGTTTGTATTTACAATTTTTTGGATTATCTTCTGGTTATTCTCTAGTGGATGTGCAGTGATTGCTTTTTTTCCCCAGAATGCCATATTCATGAGTCATTGTTGGCATTTGGGTATCTTTATGGTTCCATCCTTATATTACTGAAGATGCATTTCCAAACTGCAGTTATATTTGGCTTCTCTCAGCACTCCAAAGTTATAGGGTGAAAAAAAAACATATAGTCAATGTACTTCTCAATCTAGGGAATTCCTGAAATAGCAAAATTACTTTAGAAGTCCCCTGGAATTCCAAGTGATTTGATAGAGACTCCTGGAAGAAGGGAAAATTTCACTTGTTTCTTCTAAACCGCTTCCTTTTCATCTCAGCCTCTCAGTAAGTCAAGTATAAACTGAGTACCAAGGGGCATCCTGAGGATCTGAGCAAACGCTGTGTTCTTTGAGGTCTCAGGGATTATGTGAATAGCCACGCCAGTTAAACCAAATCATGAAAGTGAAAAGATTCAGCATGAGTCAGATCGTCACATGCATGATTGCCCTGTGAAGCTTCCCACCTTCAGTGAGTCAAGGTTACTGTGTTCTATGGATACAGCCTCTGGGAGGGCAGGGAAGTCAGTATATAGGCTCTACAGCAAGAAGGACTTTCCTGCAATCTTGGAGCAGAGGCTTGTGTGCCAATGAGAGAGTAATGTTTTAAGGATGATGCTGTGTGTTCTTGAGAGAGTTTGTTTCTTGGCTGGAACCCGGTTTAAATGTAGGGCCTCGTATTTGCTCATCTTGCTTAACTGGTGCTCTGCTACGTGAACCATATCAACCAGGCCATCTTTTTGCTGGTCATTTTAGTCTCATGAACTTTTTGAACCACATTCCTCCAGATTTTAGTCAAATAGGTAGCTGAGATTATAGGTATGAGCCACTGTC
Source organism: Megascapheus bottae (assembly GCF_031878675.1). Classification (NCBI taxonomy): domain Eukaryota; kingdom Metazoa; phylum Chordata; class Mammalia; order Rodentia; family Geomyidae; genus Megascapheus; species Megascapheus bottae. Next base: position 15,684,764 of record NC_143522.1, read on the forward strand.
CCCTGACTTTTTTTTTTAATGGACAATGGTCCAGGGCAACTTGCCAGCTCCTGTTTGTTTGAAGATGAGTCATAAACTTCTGTCTTTGGGGCATTACTGTATATTCTCACTTGCTATGTCACAATATCCTCACAAAAAAGTCTTGGCATCGTTTCACTTCTGATAGAGGAAATGGAAAATCTCTAAGTATTGCACCCTCATGGAATAATTGGGGAAGTATAAGAACTTTACTTTAGACACAGTAACAGTAAATACTATGTAATGACAGCTTTCTACCTGTCTAGAACTTTTCACGGGACTGAAACCTTTGAACAGCCTATCATAGAACAACCTACAAAGACTCAGGTCAAGTTTACCTAAAACCTTACAGTGTCTAATGAGTAGAATATGGATGTAATTGCTAATACATCCCTATTTAAGACTCCAGAGCTTCCTACTGCATTTTAATGCTGTCCATTAATATCCACAGTCAGAGGATAGGCGGCCTTCCATTTAGCAGATAGGGAAGTTGGAGTGGACTTGTAAGTGAATCTCAAATCTAGAAGACCCCAGAACTGACCATGATGCTCATAGATCCTTATTTTGATCTACTGGGAGGAGAGCGAGTGCATCCTGAGGTCATAGAAATGGATTTGAATCTTGATCCTGCCACTTCCTGGCTATGGTGTTTTGTGATGCCTTTTCTATAAAACTTACTGCTCTGAGGGATAAGGAGAATGTCTACTTTAGAGACAGGACTCAAGGTTGAAGCGTGACACAGTAACCACCAAGAATATAGTCACAGTCTTCCTAAGTATTGTCTTTCCAAGGAACCAAGCCACAGCAGACGCCCATATGAGGTCATGGTGTGAAACATCTGGCAAGGCACAGAGGATGTAGGATGTGGTGCAGATGACTAATGGGTTAAGATTTTTTTCTAGTTTATTGCTACAATATTCTGAGATATTTTCCTTGCCAAAGTTAGTCAGCCTCGACTGTGGCACCAAGAAAGAAGACTCAAAATAAATTCTCAACTTGTTTTCACCTCCCTCATTCTAAGAATCATACTATAGATGGCCCCCAAATTCCAGACAGCCTGGAGAGTCTGAATATTCTTGTGAAACCCTTACTCTGTGCAGTTTGTCCATGGGAGGGATGGAGTGCACACACACATACACACACGCACACACACACACGCAATATGTTTAAAGGATCACAGATAATTCATTTATTTCAATGATAAACCTACTTTTTGGCTTTGTCTGAGAAGGGTTAGGAGGATGCTAATAAAATAATACATGAACAGGGTTGAGCTTCTGAGAAGGGTGATAATATAAATATGCTGTAACCTCTAAATAAGAATGGTGATATTTGTAAGAACGTAAATTAAAGAGAAAACTGAAGGAAAAAAAAGAGATGGATTTACCCTCTGGGTCAGAAATTGGCTAGAGAGATTTATTCCAACCTTTAGAAGTGTAATGGTGTCGTAGATTAGAAGATATAGTTAGAAGCAAAAGGGAGAGAAATATGAAAACAAGCAAGAGTGTAACTTGGAATCTAATTTATTTAAATTTAGATTATATTGCTGTTTTATTGCTGGAAGAATAAATCATAGTTTAAGCACTTTAAGTAAGCTTATACTACAGCCCGTTTTTAATTTGCAAACATTTAGCAGTATTTATTACAATAAATCATAGGCATCCACAGGTATGCAGTTCTAGAGAGCCACCACTGAGGGGAAAAAAAGCATCTGTGCATGCTTAGGATGTAGTGTTCAGCCATCTGAAGTGACTGACTCAAGTTTACCTGTGCCATGCTACAGAGGGTGTGTTTTCCATAACTTGTAGCAGTGTTGCTACACCAAATTCCTATTGTCCATGTTAGTAATGGTCAACAAAACTTAGATCTTATGTCATGTTCTTTATCTTGCACATTGACTGTTGCCTCCCTGATTGATTTATTTTGGAAGGAACCCTTACCCAACTTTTGCAAAAGTCAGCCCACCTTTCAACGGATCTAGGTTTTATGAGTTATCACTTAAATTAAGCACATCAATGCCCCTTTCGACCATCCATGTTCATGCTTTAAAGTGAGCAAGCATTTTTTTACAAAATTTAGAGCAGGGAAACACAAGAAATCACCCATGATTTAAACACAGCTAAGGCTAATGAGGCATAGAGTGAACTCTACATAAGCCAAGGTGCATAATGTGCATGTAGAAATGTAAAACTGATAGGTTATAAGAGTTTTATTTGTTTTTATTTTTCTGTGCCAGTATTAGGGTTTGAACTTGTGGACTCAATCCTCTTGCTTAGCTTTTGCCACTCAAAGCTGACATTCTACCACTTTGATCATGCCTCCAGTTCCAGCTTTTTGCTGGCTAAACTGGAAACTAGTCTCTGAGATTTGTCTGCTCAGGCTGGTTTCATACCGTGATCCTCAGTTTCCAGAGTAATTAGGATCAGCACGAGCCTTCAGCACCTGTCTTAAAATGGATAGTTTCTGAAGTACCTTTACTTGTTATTTATGTGTTGATTTGTTGGTTTTGACTAAGGAAGGATCACTATAATTATTGTACGTTCTGAACAGCTTTACTGTCACAGATCCTTCTCTAATCAAATGACACTGAGATTGCTGGTGGCCCAAGAATCTAATGGGTGAAGGCAGAAAATTTATTGAAACATTCAGTTCCATCAGTTCTGTTAAGCTACAACTTGAGGAGATTCATTTCATAAGGAACAATAAATAAGATGAATGGAAATAATTCAGTGGAGGAGTCAGGGTGTTGAATCAGTACAAGGTATGGCAATGTGATTACCTTACTGAACATATTTTATTTTAGAATTCCTATTGTAGCTCAACACCTTTGACTTCCAAGTAACACCGTCATCTAGTTGTAGAACAGCACCATTTGGAATCCTGGAAGGATCCTTCCAATCTAGACAAACCTATCTCACTAATCCAATAGATTTAAAATCAGAAGTGTTTTAGTTGTTATTAGGCAGTGATCTCTACATGATAATGTAAAATGTCTGTAGGTTTCAGAGTATAGGTTCACTGCATTAACTTCTTAACTTTTCCATCCCTGTTGGAGAGGTTTCTAGTATTCATAGGATTCATGCATTTTCCCAGAATATCTCTCCTCTCCTTTATGCTGTTTCCAGAGATTGGTCAGATACTCTTTGGAGCAAACATGCAGAATCATCTTTCCAAGTGTCTGTTTACCTTTGGGGTGAATTGTGAAGAGGATACTTGGTTTGTAAAAAGTCCCAGTGGACATATATATTTGGTATTTCAGTAAGGCCTCTGAGTAATAGGTTTCCAATTCCTATTGGAAGAACAATTCCATTTCTGGAAATTTCTAGCATGCCAGAAGTTCCCAGAGGGCATTTTTACATGGGTAATTTGGCAGCTAACTCATGCTGTGGGGGAAAAGTAGGGAAAAACTAAAGACACCTTCTAAAAAGATTCCCATATAGGAAACCAAGGGTCATTTGTTTTTATTATGAAGGCTGAATGAACAACAGCCAGACCTGTGAGGCCACATGTCTGTGTGCTGACTATACTTGCTTCATATCATTAATACTGAAAGAAAACACACAATGCACAATAAAAATCTGTGTGTTTGGACCTGACCTTGGTTTTCAGAGATAGTTTCCCAAACCTCCAGGTCTCCAGAAAATACATCTTGAGCTCTGATGATTTGTAGCTTCCATGTTCCCAAATTCTGTAAATAACTAATGTGACTGAAGGAGGAAAAGACTATAAAGTTAGTTTTCCATGTCTTCTTTTTTTTTTGTCTTTTTGCCAGTTTGTTCACACTCACCACTCTCAAGACTGATCATTAATCAACACTCAGTCATGGATGATGCCTTTTCCCCTCCCCTTCCTCTCCTTCCTTTTCTTGCCTGAGTGATGAAGAATGATGTGTTCTGTACTGTACCCCTGGTTCCCTATCAGGGAGCATCCAAGGCAGGTCCCATGACAAGAAGCTCCGCAGAGAGCTTTGGCAATGACAAATGTGGTTCCTGGACCCCAGGCATCAAGGGATAGACCTTCTGATACCTAACCATGAACCCCATCTATCTCATCATGTCAAAAAGCCTTTGGGAAAAAAAAACAGAAACCAGAAAGGAAAAATTCTCATCCCAGCATTATTCTTCTTACAATGGCCTAGGTCTTATGTACTGGGAAAGAGCAACCTTCAGATTCCTGTACAATGGTATCGGATGTGATGATTCTTGACTTTTCCCGAGCTTTTTTTTTACCTGCCACCCCAAAAACACCTAGGTAAATATATTCTGTGTTCTTGTACTCATTCTCTAGTTTTGTTTTGGTTTCTGAGTATGGGTGTGAGAGGAAGGAGGAAAGAAACCAAGATGATTTCTTTAAAATTAAAAGGTAGAAAAAATATTGAAGAGATTTACCTTTTCATCTGGCAATTGGTTTGTCTCTAGACAACCTTAATACTCAGTCTACCTTCTCATTTCATTTAGATGAGGGAAACTTTCTGTCTGTCACAGAGTCAGCAACACTATCAGAAATTGATATCTTGGGGTTGGAAGACATTGTGTCTGCCAAGACTCCATGAAAGCAGAGGTGGTGCCTTTTGTTCCTCTCTAAATATATTGGATGACCAAGTATGACTTAGTCAACCCAAACCCCTACAATTTGTCCATTAGTAGGACAACTTACTGTGGAGATGCCGACCGAAAGAGTAGCCTCGAAGAAGTGGGAAATAAAATGACTAATTTGAGATGGGCTGTAAGAGATAACAAAGTGAGAGGCGATAGAGAAGTGTCAGAAATCATTGCTCTTCTGTCTGAGGAACAATGAAGTGAAAACTCTGGGAAGATTTATGCAGATGCATGAAGGGAATGACCCGATAGCCTGAGTCACAGCTGTCTATAGTTTGCACAGGTTCTGCTTGCTACCTGATAAATGAATTTAAACATTGTCTTCAACAAGATGGTTTGATTCTCTTTCACAGTGTGTTTTAGTTTATGGGCCTTCTTGGCCTCCAGTGTTTTATTTAGAAACAAAAGGAAATCTGTTATAAAGATACAGCTACATCTTCTGAAACTCATACTAGGTCAGAGCTACTGTGAATTTAATTCCATCAGTTACTTACACAACATGCTACATAACAAACGAGTACATTATCTCAGCAACACAGAATAATAGGTATTTCTTTGGTGGGAGCTATGGGTTGGTTGAGGGTCAGCTACAGCAGGCTGGGATTAGATGAATGGCTTAGTTGCTTCATCTGGGTTCACTCATGGGTCCAGGGGTGAGTTGGGGGTTCAGGAAATAGCTATAATAGATCAACCTTACTACAATCTCTTCTTCTTTCCTTCGTACAGTTAGCTAGCCCAAATCTAAGTTCCTGTGCATGTGCAAATTCCTCTTTGGTGTTTTCCTGGCCCCAAATGGAAATAATACAACTCTAATTCTCAGGACTGCCTCATATACATTTAAAAGAATGATGAGATCAGTACTGCAAGGTCTCAGACAGGGAGTGAGGTCTTGTTAAGCACAGGTAACCATATAGACCTACTGTAACCATCTGGAAAAAGAAAAAAAATGGAAAAGAAGGGGGAAAAGAGTTTGTGCTATAATAGTAACATTAATTATTCAATTTTTAATTCTGCTTAGGGTACCGATAATGAACAGATAGTTTTCAATAGATTCTTAGTGAATTCATTACCTGAATTTCAATAGGAAGACTTTGAATTGCTTTTCCAGAACTTTTCATAATCTCTCTCTCTCTCTCTCTCTCTCTCTCTCTCTCTCTCTCTCTCTCTCTCTCTCTCTCTCTTTCTCTCTCTCTCTCTGAAATATCTACAATTTCGGGGGTTCCTCCCTTATTCGATGGACATCTCAAAGGATTTTTGAATGAACTGTCAACTCTGTTGCAGTTGACTCCTCCATCAAACCCTAGCCAGTAACTAAGGTCAGGCTGGTGGCCTTGATCTCAATACCATGCTATCTTTCAAGTTGCTGTCTTCAAGCTTATTCAAAATTAACATCACCGATACTTCTCTATTCACAATATACAGCCATCTGTGCTGTTGCCCCAGTGATTCTCATATACCAATCCTCTCTCTATGCCCTTTCTTAAAGATCTCTCACATCTTCTGATCGTTGTGTTAAGATACATCAGTGCCTTAAGACCCCTTCTCCAGTTCCATATTGCCCAAGACTCCTATAATTGCAAATCCCCAAAAGGTCAAATAATGTATACATTATAAGGCTAAAATGATAAATTAAATTTTAGACTAATAAAAAAGCACATGAACTCTTCCATTAGGCAGTTGTGTCTCGCTTCTGTGAATTTCGATCATTGTGCTTTTAACTATTTAAATGGATTACATCCAGTGTTCTGCTGTTTTGCACACTTAAGTCAATTTTTTTGCATTAATTTCCCATCCCACACTTGGCTACTGTTTCCTTAGAAGCACCAAATCTTGTACTTCTTTTTATGTTTTTCAAAGAATTAGAATTAGAGCTCTTCCCATAGTAACTTCTTGATAAAAATATATTAACTGAGTAGAGTGTCCTTAGTAGAATGCCAAAATGATAGACTAAAACCAAAAAGCTATCATATTTTTCTGAATTGCCCCATTTCCTATTCATGTTGGACTACTCAGTTATCTCTTTCTAGATCCAATTTTTCTCTAAGGATAAATTTCTGTGAGTGACACTATTTTTCTGCTTGGCCCTGGGAGTTGGGAAGGAAAAGGATGATTCAAACATCTTCTTTCTAAAGTGGTTTATATGAATGGGAGTATTTTCTGTTTCCCCCTTATGTGTTCTTGTTTTGAATTGCATATATGCAGTTTCACATATATTTTAATGTTATTTTGACAGCATGTAATATAGATCTAAAAGATTTTGAGTTTGGATGTTTTTCCTTGATTAAGTTTTTTTTTTAGTTGACATACTATAAATATACAAGCAAGTATCAGAACACATAGTATACAGAATAACCAAAGATAATCTGCTATGGTATTCTTTGTATTAAATACCAGTTTGTATGCCACTGGGAGGTATTCATTTTTAGTTTTTGGATTTGATGGGTTTAGTCAGGGGAAAAATTATCTCACTAGACAAGGAAGCCACAGCTAAAAGATATGCATTTAGTTCTCATTTAGTGCTACAGAGGGAGGAATGTAATGAGAGGAAAAAGTTAATGTAACCAAAGAAGCAACATTCTTGGAAGAACAGACAAAAATTCAACCAGAATGCATTGAGGTTGATTGGCAGTTCATATTCTTCAAAATAGAAGAATGGGGGTGTGTCTGGGAAATGTTGCATTGTAAACATGTTAGCTGTGATGCTTGGAAGCCACAGAACTGAATAATTGTCCCTGGAGAACAACTGAAATGTACTATAATATTCTTGACTGGCTATCCAAAATGAGATGGAACTATGAGAAAGATCACAAATAATTTCAGAGTTGTCAGACTTAGAGAAAGCAACATCTTGAAATTTCTTTCTCTTGCCATCATTCCTCTTTCATCTTGTTTTCTTATTCCTTTCTATCTTTACCTTATTCTTTTCATTTCTTTCAAGTTTTGTGTAGGAAGTAAAAGAGCCCTGGAATGAGATAATTGACTTAATGCTACTAGTCTGATAGGAAGTCCACATGGGCCAGGAGTTTGGCCTAGTGGTACAGTGCTTGCCTAGTATGCACAAAGACCTCAGTTGGATTTCTTGGTACCAGAAAAAGCTGGAAGCGGTAGAGCTCTAGCCTTGAGTAAAAAGAAGCTCAGGGACAGTGTCCAGGCCCTGAGTTCAATCCCCAGAAATGGGAAAAAAAGGACACAGGCAATAGCTATTGATTAGTAATGACTAAAGATGGTGGAGTAATATTAAGTATCAGAGAGATATAAATTATAGTCAGAAATTCTCAGTATCAGAGAGATATAAATTATAGTCATTCTTCACTGCTTATACTTTTAAAGGAAAAAAATCATATAACGATATATGAATTAATGCTTTCAAATTGTCCGTTATTGAAAAATTAAAAGAAGTACATGTTGTTAAGTTCATCTGAGAGAAAAGCTAATGATAATATAAGGTTCTATCTCTTAAAGAAAAATTAACAATTATGGATAGAAATGTGGATGGGGAAGACAAACAATGTAGACTGAGGTTGTCAAAGAAAATTGACATTGAACCTAATTATGGATAACATCACACATGATCTAACACATTAATCATAGCTGAGTCATGAGTGTGAGCAAAGTGTCAGGAGTAATAATGTTAATTTAGGTATGTTAATAGATGCCTTTGATAATAAGTAAAAACTTCTCAGTTGTTTAATAGCCATGGGAAAGTGGTTTGGGGACAGCTTGCAAGAGGACTTGAAAGCTAAAGTAGAAAGCATGGAATCATAAATATGCACACGCATGCGCACATGTGTATAAACATATACATATGCATATGCAAATATATACATATACATATATGAGAAAATAATGATGCTACCATAGAAAGAAAAGATGTAAAAGGCTCCTGATTAAAGGTAAAAACATGGCAGTGGAGGGTTGCCTAGACCTAATGGATAAAAAAAAGATATCTCAAATGTTGGCACATAAGACAAATGAATATATTAATGGAAAATATTTTTTAAAACAAGGAAAAGAGATGAAGTTGATAGTTTTGTGTTGTGACTGTTTTGACTCTTCAAGGGTGATGGGGTTTTGAGGTTTTAAATCACTATAAAATAGCCCAGCAAAAATATCTATTAGTCAGTGTGAGATAGAATGTAAGAATGAGTATTAAGCTGAAGTTGTGCATTAGCCACTTATGATAATGTTTGAAGCCATGAAAACAAATAGTACACTCTCAAAGTGTGTTTAGAGTTCAGCAATCAATGGGGAAGTTATCATAAGAAGGTTGTAAGTTCCAAGGAGGGAGGGTAAGTTAGAACTACAGGTGGTTAGGGGTAGGCAGTATATGGAGAAGGCAGATGTCTCAGAACCAGTGGACTTACTGGGGATCCCAAAACAGCTAGGACACCTTGGGACTCAGAGGAGAGGAAACAGGGATACTTTTCCCTGTAGAGCTACAGCTTAGGAAAGCATTGAGTTAGATTTTTTTCAGCCTTTTTGCCTCCTTCATGCAAACAGAAAGCAACTTAAAGAATGTTCTCACATCTACCACCCCTTGATAAAAGATTTCATTCTGCCTTCTGCAAGCCTGTTCTGATACTTCCTGGCTCTTGCTGCCCAGTTCTTTTTCAAATCATTACCCCAAATCCCCATTGTTCCCACTGAAGCTGTTTCCCCTTGCTTCTCCTTTGTTTATCCTGAGAGGACACAAATAACATATGGCAAGGCTCTCTAAGGTAGTAATCCCTCAGATTGCTGAAATAGGTATTACATGAAATGTTTCCTTGCTAGCTTTCTCTTTCTAAGGCCAAATACTGCTAAGCAATGTATCTTTCTTTGTTGTTGTTGTTTTCAATGGGCATTTCTGCCTAAGACAATTACTCAGCTTGAGTCAAAACCAGCTCCTAGAATCTGGATAAAATTTCATTGAAACCACTGGTTTGTATCAGTGAGCAATAGTGGAGTCAAGTTTGCCTGCGGGGTAGAAATTCAAGAATGAAATGATGAGGACTCCATTGGGAGCAACTCTGCCTCATTTGTATCCAAAGAGCACTGTGGAAGTTCATCCACAGTCTTTCAAGAAAGTAGCTATTCACTCTTATTCTCATTGTTTAGCATATACAGTTTGAGGGTTTTTTTGACTAAAAGCAAGCATTAAGATCTTTTTACTAAGCTCTATGAAGTCAGGAATATTATATTTGAAAAGACATTAAAAATCAAGGCCAGTTACATATTACTGATTAGGCAGATGATATTTTGTTTCTTTTAATATGCTCAGAAATGCTCTGTGGTTTTCAAAGGCTCTGAGACTGGTAGAAATTGGCCTCCTAATGGATATATTTCCATTCCCATTCCTTAGAATCCATGTCATTGTCTGTTTTTTAAAAAAAATTAATTTAATTGTCAAGATGATGTACAGAGAGGCTACAGTTACATAATAAGGTAATGAGTATATTTCTTGTCAAATGTTGTCACCCTTCCTTCATTTTTCTCCCCTCTCCTTTCCCCAATCCTCCACTCCAAGTTGTAAAGTTCATTTCATACACACACACACACACACACACACACACACACACACACACACACAGCAACAACATCAAATACAGTGACAACAAAGGAGAAAAAAAAGAAAAAAGAAATAACTTCACACTGTACCTTAAAAACAAAACCAACAAAGACAAACCTCTTGTTTCCATGTCTTGGAGTTCATTTTGCTGTGGGTGTAAATATGCATTTGTTGTAGGCCAACTTATGGTTGACTATTACATTCCATTGGGAAGTGAAGTAATCATAGCGTCATAAACCACTGAACTAGACAACGCTGTAGGTACTGCTCTGTTTCTATATCGCTATTTACATATCATTTCTGGTAATGTAACAACTCACTGATTATATATATGTATACATACATATATAACTACTATCATCTTTCTTTTACACACAAGGATAATTGAGTATTGCCTAAAGCCCAATAATAAGAAAAAAGAGAAATTTTGGTCTCCTTTCTAGTCGGGATAGGTACCATATCCATTCTTTTTCTGGTGTTTTGACGGTATTGGGGTTTAAACTCAGAGCTTTGCACTGCGGAGGCAGGTTCCTACTACTTAAGCCACCCGTTCCATCCCCCCATAGCCTTTTTTAAGTACACTTGTGAGGATTAATTATAATACACAGAAAATTGTCTTACCTTCATAAAGAAGGAGTTGCTCAGTTATACCTGGCCAGCAGAATTCTAATGTTTACTTCAAATTTTTCTTTCTAGGGGTAAAAATATCTCTGATTTGAAATCCATGTTGATTCCTGTGGTATAACTATTCCCACCAAAGCAATCAAACTAGCAGGGAAGGTAGTGTTAGAAAGGATTTGCCATTCAACAAGGTAGTGAACTCAGGGCCTGGGTGCTGTCCCTGAGCCTCTGTGCTCAAGGCTAGTGCTCAACCATTTGAGCCACAGCATCATTTCTAGCTGTTTCTCCATAATTCGTTGGAGATGAGTCTCATGAACTTTTCCTGCCCTGACTGGCTTCAAACCGTGATTCTCACATTGCAAGTCTCCTGAATAGCTAGGATTACAGGCATAAGCTACTGGCACCCAGCAAGGAATAAAGCTTGATCTAGGTCATCCTCAGTTCTTGAGAAGTTCCCAAAACCCATGCTCCCTGCCTACTTTCATTAAATGTCATATTTCCATTGTTAATGCGAGAATAAAAGATACACAGGAATAAAGGGGGTAGGTATTGCTTGCAAAAGAGAAATCACAGGGTTGGTTTTAGCTTCACTTACAGTTGTAGAACTTCTTTTGCTTACTTTGGCAGGGAGATACAAGTTACTGTTACCAAATTTACTTGCTTTTTCTTTATTCTGTTTGCCCCATTCTCTCTCTTTAACTCTCTTTCTTTCAACAAATGTTTCATGTGGCAAAACAGTGGGTATATTTTCTAAAAGAACTCCTAGGTTCGCTAGAAAAAACAAATGTAAAACACCCATGTTTTTATTACCATTGGGCTCCTGTCGTTCTGAGTTGGGAAGAAAAAGAAAAACTTTCTCTGACCAAAGAAATCACAATCAACATTTTGGCATAAGACATACTTAGTACTTGGCTGTTTACTCTCTCCTTGTAAGGACAAATGTCTGAATCTGCTGGTTTTCACATTTTAAGCCATCATCCATTCCAGATGTGGCGGCATAGTTCTTGAGGAATACCTGTAGTGGCTGCCAAGAAACACCTAGCAGTTGGCAGGCAGATGGAATAGAAGAGTTCTCTGGCTGCTGCCCTCCCGTTTGCTCTCATCCTGGTGCATGCAGAGAAGTTTATTCATAGGGAGGGAAATGAAAGGCACATATCCAGATTCCTTTCTAGCTGTCTCCTTAGAAATCCTGAATTTTGGACCGTCTTCAAAGCATGACACAGCTGAGACTTGGTATAACTACATATACACACAACATCGTATTTTGTTTTTCTGATTTCCTCCTCCTGGCAATCCTTTAGCAGGTGGCATCAAATTCTTCTCTTTGCACAGCATTACCTACTGAGACTTCCCTTTGTGTTTAGTAAATATTTAGGCACTGTAGCTGTTTGATGTCTTTATTGGCTCTTATTATGCCTCGAAGTTTGAAAAACCTTTCTTCATAGACTTTTGTTAATTTGAGGAGGTAGTAATAGCAAGATAAATACTGGATAAACAGCATAATAGTCAATATTATGAACTTTTCCATACGTTCTTTGTATATGAATAGAAAATAACTTTTAAGCTGGGAAATTTAACTTGAAGTTTCAAATTATTGAATCTATTAATATGGGTTAAAAAACCCATTTACCTTGAAGCTGCGAAACTTAACTTGAAGTTTCAGATTATTGAATCTATTAATATGGGTTAAAAAACCATTTACCTTAAAGCTGCAATATTTTGAGCTAAGAGGAAATGGAACTACCACAGAGATACATACAGGAGTACGCCATAAACAGAACAATGGACTTATTCCTCAATTGCTGCTGAAAAGTTTGTTACTCTTACCACCATTGTTTAGCACAAAGTTAATGAAAACAGGACTGTATAATTTTGATATAAAACATCTAGTACTTAATAATTATCATCACCATCTATCTTCATTCAGCATCATCCATCACCATTATTGTTGTATTTTTATTGCTTGGATTAATCCAGTCCTAATAGAGCATAATGGCATGGAAATTATTTAATTACTTTATAAGTGAAAACCTTACCAAGTCACAAATCTTTGAGTCTTAGGAAGAAATCTGGAAATATCACATCATAGAAGAATTACCTATATCTTTAGTTATGACACTTATATATGCAGAGAAAAAGATAGACAGGTAACTGAAGTTCTTTGACTTCCCATGTTGTTAATTTTGCCTGTCTATCAACGAGTCTCAAATTGTTGGCTATTGCTAACTACAGAAGTTTTGGGAATTATGATTATAAGTGTGTGATATTCCTATTTTATTTTATTGTGTGGGGGGGCTTGACCGCAGGGAGGGCCTCTCCATGAACTTTTGTGTGGAAGGGTTGAGTGTTCTGTCGCTGGAGCCACAGTTCTACCTCTGGCCCATTTCACAATTAATTGGAGATAATAGTCTCATGGAATTTTTTCTGCCCAGGCTGGCTTCAAGACACAATTCTTAGATCTCAGCTTCCTGAATAGCTTCCTGAATAAACTACTAGCACCAGGTTGGCTTTCCAATATTGACACATTTCCCAGGTACATTTAACAGGTGATCTGAGGAGCATATGACAATATATATGCCACTCCATCCTCATAAATGGCTGTCATGTTTCCACTTACATTTCTGCTACATTGTTGCTTACACAAAGGAACAAATCACCAATGTATCGATTACTATTAGAGTTACATTGGATCAAATTATACTGGTCATTAATAATTAACACTAATAGCAATTAATGGTAGCAGATGGGGTATATGGCACTTACTATGCCAGACACTCTCTCATGGTGTTTGTAGTATTAATCTTCACAATGGTCCATTGAGCTGGGTAATACCTATTTTCTAGATGAGAGGACTCGTGTGAGGGGGATGGGCACTGAGTCATGGAAAGAAGAGCTCAAACTCAAGTCATGTGATGTGGCTGCAAAGTCTGCCACTGCCACTTACTAATTGTGTGCCAATGACCATGGTTCTCCTCTTCTTTGTGACTTTAGCTGAACACTCAGGACACTCAGACAAGCCTCATAAATTAGTCGAGAGACTTACAAGAGCTAAAGGTGCCAGCAATCAAGGCTACCCTGGAGAATTGTCTAGAAATGGTCACTTTTATCAGGTTAAATGCTACCTTTTAGACTGGTAATAATGACTCTACTTAATTCCTTTCTGAAGTTATTTGATATCCCAATATTATCTTCAGAACATAACTTCCATTAGAGAACAGAGAATATTTTAGTGAATTATTTTTTCCTTTATGTTTTATTGCTGATCACTGAAAAATATTTGAACATCTCTTAAGTTTAGTACATGCCTATACAAATAGGAGGGAGAATAACCTCTTTTTAAAATGCAATCCCAAAGAAAAAAACATAATGCCTTTAGCCCAGAAAACAAATCAGGAGTAGTTCTCACTGTTCAGCACTAATAATGTGTACCTTTATATTTTTTAAAGGAAAAGACAAATATGCCCCTTACTGTACAAGATCAATTTACAGACATTGGTCTATTTTTTTTTTAACTCTCCCAACTTCTAGCCAGCAACAATACGAAAGCACCTGGGAGTCGTGTGTTAACACCCATTGCTTCGTTAGGGTCTGGTTCTCAGTCTCTACTGTGCATTAGCTGTACCTATCTGGGGTGCTTTTATAAATGTAGCTTGGAGATCTGAAATCAGGGCATATAGAATGCAACTGACTCTCCCACCCCTGTGTGATATAATGGTCACCAGGCCACAGATTCTTCTTTGAGAAACACCTGAATGAGAATTGAGGACATGATAGGACAAAAAGAGACCGAGATATAAGAGTAACAAGCATTGCAAATGGAAAGGAGACTGCCTCTATAGAGGATTTCCTGTTAACAGTTCGTGCAAGGAAAGATAGGTATTTTTTACAACAGAATCCAGAAACTGGCAATGAGAGGATAGAATTGAAGCTGGGAGCACAACTGAGGAGAACACTTGGTATATGAACAAGTACCAGACAAGAAATTATTCAGATTGACTCGTTTTACTCTCTGATCTACTTTTTTGCCCCACTTTCCCTGCCACTACAGAACCACTCCATATCCTACTTAGAATTAATCAGACCCTCAGGATTACTACATATAGAGATAAGGAAAATGTCGCTCACTGTGTTTAGAAGCTTCTGGGTTTTGTTGATATATATTTCTGAGGAAGACACTCATGCACACGCACACACACATGCACGTACACATATATGTAGGCATATGGATGAAGAAAGAGAGAAGGAAGAAGAGAAAGAGAGAACCATAAAAGAGTAGTGAACAGAATGGGAAGGTGTGTGTGTGTGTGTGTGTGTGTGTTTGGAGCTTGATTTCAGGGCCTGGGTGCTGACCCTTAATTTTTTGGATCAAGACTGGAACTCCACCATTTGTGTCACTCCTTTATTTCCAGCTTTTTAGTGGTTAATTGGAAATGTGTCTCACAGACTTTCCTGCCAGGACTGGCTTCAAACTGTGATGCTCAAATCTGAGCCTCCTGAGTATCTAGGATTCTAGGTGTGAGTTTCCAGAACCTGGCTGGGAGGAATCTTAAACAGCAAGCAAAACAGAGGTTCTTCATGGTTCCTAGATAATATTTCAATTGTAAATGTAGGATATTGACAAACTAATATAGAATTTTTATGAAACATGTATTTTTTTCCAAAAGGAGGTATTGTTTGATGAGCTTGCAAAATTAAAATACATATTTCTTCACTATTTTGAGCAATATTCAATATTATTTAGGAGTATATAAACAAGGTTGCCAAGGGGAAGAAAGTAGATACAATGAATCCAGGGCTCCAGAATTTAGTGGAACAAGAAGTATTTGTAGAAAAGAAGAATGCATTTTGAATCACATGGAAAGGGCTTACTTATAAGAACTGGAACCTGCAGCCCAAACCAGAAACCACTCCAGAAACAAAGGAAGCTGACTGTGAGATTTGTTTCTGGAGTGGTTTCTGATTTGGGCTGTGGGTTCCAGTTCTTACAAAGTTTTGTATATGAGGATAAAGGATTCACATTATCCTATCTAGGGTGGCTGTAGGATTATGAGAACGAAGATTCAAAATATAGGATTAAATAATGCGAATTCATTCCCTTTGCCATTAAAATTCATTTCTCCTAAAGCTGAGCCAAGATGATCAAGACGCCATGTATTTATGTTTGCATTTATTTATTTATTTCATGTTGGCCCCTGAAACAATAAGATAACCCAGAGGACATCTGCTATATGATGAACTGGTGAATTAGTAGACAAAATGAATGGCTGTGAATGGATGAATGCTAGTTGTCTTAACTCTCCAAACTCATTATTTAATCCTTGATGGATAGCTGCTAATCTTCATCATCACCCTGTGAAGGGGTTAAAGTATGCATATGCAGCAATCAAGTCTTCCTAGACGAGCCACCCTCAATCTCAGAAATGAAGATGAGCAGTCAGGATCAGTTGACAGAGCACTGATGTCATTGTGCCCTTCCATGCAAGTGTAAGTTAATTTTCCCTTAGATCTAACCCTAGGAGTTGCAGTTTAATCATATTGGATCATTATAGATTCGTTTGGCAGAACTTTCTCTTTGTTTCCTTAAGCCTATGCCCTTTGGGTAGGTATCTTAATCAGTTTCTCCAGTCCCTGTCTTCCTCCATAAAACTTCAGTAGAGCTATTAAATATCCTAATGTCAATTTCCCTTAGTCTTATTTTGTCCAATGAAAGGAGTTCTGAGAACACTTACTGGAGAACAAGCATTTAAAGATTGGCCATATGCATCTGCCTAGAATAAGCTTGTTTGTTTCACTAGACAGGCATGGATTTAATGTGACATCACATTAAATATACACATATATACACCTTGACTAGTGCGTTGGAACCATCCCCAAAAGTCTGCTGAATATGTCAACCAGGTAAGCAAAGTCAGTCCTCTCAACCCCTGCCAGGGTCTAGGACAATACGGGCATGGGGCTGTTAGCTTATTTGTGTCTACGTCTCTTTGGAAGGATTAAGTATGGGCAATACAAATGATTATACTTGACTAGTTTGTAGTGATTAGTTGTGATTTGTCACATTAAGAGGAACATCTAGCAACTTTACCCATTCTCCCAAAAGCCCATGTCTTCATTGAGTTTCACTGAGATTTCTTTTAACCCCTTCTAAGTTACAGAGAACAAGCATGCATGACTTTTGCCTATTTGCTATTTACCCAGAAATCATGGCATCATTACTTCTTTTGAAATATTCTTGTCCATATGTTTTGGTTTACTCAGCCAATAGGAGATCAAGAGCCAGTTCCATATTGCAGGAGCTCCTTTAATCTATTGGTTTGTTTGGAGATAGCATAGTATTCCTCAGAGGCCTGATCGTCTTGGAAAAGCACATAGCCCTAGAAAGCATCTTCATGTTGTTTTGTTTCAAGTTGTTTTTTCTTTTTTCAATTTGGCTCTCTTTATCATCTAATCTGCTTTCCTCCTTACTCATTGCTAATAGTCTTGTACTAAAATTGATAGGAAATATGGTTTTTAGTCCGCTTTAAAGCAGCAACTATGCTTTAATGTCTTTATGCAAGTTCATTTGTCTATGTCTAGTGCTAAAGGGTCTGTTTTTTAGGCCACTACCTTAGTTCTGTGTCCTAGTCCCACTGCTTACTATTGTCTTGGGATAAGCTGCTTAACTTCTTTATGTCTCATTTCCTCATCTTTAAAATGGGGCTCAGAGTGATTTCCCTGGGTCTTCATTGTGAATTGGGAGTACATACCTAAAAATGAATATGGAAAAAAGACTGGCATAGCTCAAGTTCTCAGTGTTAAGCTGTTCTACTCTGGGAGTATATACCAATACTTACCTGGAATTAGAGAAGATAGCCAGTATACATCCAACTGAAGGATAAAGGTACAATGAGCACTTATGACATGCCTATTCTGTGCTAAGCATTGAAATAAAATGCTTTATCTTGCCCATGTGATTTAAATCTGATAAAACAGTAAGCTAAGTGTTGTTTATTATTCCTTGTTGTCAGTGGGAAAACAGGATATTCTAAAGATTGAGTACACTTTCCCAAGTACTACTGTTCCAATTTGAATATATTTTCACTTTTTACCAAAACCTGTCCTCCTATGCAACATTAAATGTCACCTTTATAGTTTTCTTTCAGTGAGACTTGGTCTTTTCTAAAATTATTATTATTGAGCTAGCTCTAGGGTTTGAACTCAGGGCCTCAGTATTATCCTTGAGCTCAAGGCTAGAGTTCTGCTATGTGAAGCCTCAGTATTGTCCTTGAGCTCAAGGCTAGAGTTCTGCTATGTGAAGCCTCAGTATTGTCCTTGAGCTCAAGGCTAGACTTCTGCTATGTGAAGCCTCAGTATCGTCCTTGAGCTCAAGGCTAGAGTTCTGCTATGTGAAGCCTCACAGTTCCACTTCTGCATTTTTGATGACTAATTAGAGAGTCTCACAAACTTCCCTGCCCAGAAAGGTTTCATGATCTCAGATCTCAGCCTTTTGAGTAGCTAGGACTACAAGTGTGAGCCACTGATGCCAAAAATCATACGTATCTTGGTCTATTTTATAACTAGATTTCAGTCACTGCTCTAGAGGAATTCAAAGCCATGCCACACGAATTTCTAAGCAATCTACATGAAAACAAAATAAAACTTTTTTTGTGTGAATTCCATCAATGTAATCCACGCTAGATAAAACCTTGGAAGATATCCACAGCTAAGAATACCATCCCACTTTACCGCCAATGTTCAACTTTGTAATTTCTTCTCACTGATAGATGGAAGCATTGATCATTAAAGGATTAAAATACTTGAGGCTGGATTTGTCCAGCCACTTTTATTTTGCTTATTTTCTTTTACTATTATTGTTGTTGTTGTTGTTATATTGTAAGAATGATGTGCAGATAGGCTACAATTACATAGTAACGTAATGAGTACATTTCTTGTTGAACAGTATAACCACTCCCTCATTTTCTCACACTTTCCCCCCTCTCCAGTTACCCTCCCCATCAAGTAGTAAAGTTTTTATGAGTATCGCTTTTAGCAATTCCTGTTAATTCTTTTTAAAATTTTATTGTATAGGTGAGGTACAGAGGGGTTACAGTTACATAAGAAGGGTTATGGAGTACATTTGTTTTTGAGTTGTGTTACCTACTTATGGCATCTTGTCTTTTCTGTGTTGGCTTGAAGGGTGACTTCTTTTTTTTTTTTTGCCAGTTCTGGGCTTGAGCTCAGGGCCTGAGTACTGTCCTTGGACTTTCTCAAGGCTAGAGCTCTACCACTTGAGCCTCAGCACCACTTCTGGCTTTTTTTCTATATGTGGTACCGAGGAATCGAACCCGGGTCTTCGTGCATGCTAGGTAAGCACTTTAACCACTAGGCCAAACTCCCGGCCCCGAAGGGTGACTTCTTATGCAAGATTAGGAGTCTGTGGCAAGGGAAACAAGCTCAGTAATTCATCTGCCACTTTGGGGATGTTGATATTATGTCAGGAAAACAGACTGGGCCCCTGTAAACATCATCTTGCCAAAGTGCAGTCTTCACTGTCGGCATTTCTGCCACCTGCTAAGGGTAATAACCATCTAAAGGACAAATCCACCTGTCTGTGATTTTATTCCTTCTAGGTTTCCTTGGAGAAAGACTGTGGGATGATTTATTCCTCTGTACATAGGAAGCTACAATGTATCCTCAGGTGGAGAGTTTTGGCCTGTGAACTCAGTGCTCTCAGGTTAATCCATTAACTTGCTCTGGGGAAAAAGGACAGGGAAGATGGATGAAGGTGTTATAAAAACAGAGATGCTAAGGATTCCAGAAGATCTCAACCACCACTTCTTTTGCTCTGTAGTCATCTGCCCCTGGGAAGTGTGTTACAGGAAGTGTAGCCTATTTAATAGCTATTCTCGGTACCACTTATTTAAAATAAGATCAGTACTTGCTCACTATATAGATATGATAGACAGTTTACCTGGCTTCCTCTCAAAAGGAAGACAGATACACAAATACACATACCAATAGTTTTTTGCTCATTAATGTATAGAAAATTGGATAAAACAAAGATAATTATGTGTTTCTATTGCATGTTAATCTCAGAACCTTGGAGAATTTCACTTACATTATGAATGTCTAGGAAGCATATATAGCACTCAGCAATATCCCCACCTGTCAAAATTTATTTGACCTGGGGATGCCTTTTTAATCATAAAAATGACCAGATGACTAAACATACCTGGTAGACAATTGGACAGAATATTTTCATTGCATTTTTGAAATCTATTTTGCAAAATTATCCTGTTGCTTTAGTAAGTTGGCTAACTAATTCTGGTGGATGTATATATATATATGGTTTTCAGATTTCAAGTGTAATGTTACAGTAACTGCCAGAAGTTGTGATTCTAAAAAGACATAATAGGAGTATTACCACATTATTTCCTCATTTTTCTTTCCTACATCCATTTTTCTCTATTATAGTAGAAGTGCGAATATATCTACAAAGGACAAAGCATAGCAGACAGGTACATGTCTCTGTAGGTAGACAGGTGTATCAATTACACTGCTTGCAGATAATCTCTAAGTGGGTCTTCATAATGAGATCATAAGAAATTTTATACAAAGTGATCACACCTTGCACATCTAACTATGTGCATTTTGAAGACATTTTTCCTTTTCTATTAACAAGTTCAATTTGCCAGGCTCATGGAATCAACATAAATTTATACTGCCCTAACATAATGTAGTAAAAGTGCAATGCAATTTGTTTATATCTCAAATTAAAGGATGGCTGGAAGTCAGAGGAAGTGATTGAAAGGAGATTGTTGCAATGACACATTCACAGCCCACCATGTATAACAAGGACAGACAGCTCCCTGATAGGCTTCCAGAGTTTTGTGCTAGACCAATTTCAAGAGATGAGACTGGCACACAACCACCATGTCACATTTTCATTCCTGGAAAATGGTGCTGTTTGGTTTTCAGGGATCAATCAGTGAGACTTATTTTTATTCCCTTTCAAGTCAATTTATTTTACAGAGAAACAATGAAATAAAAATGTACATGGCTAATCTGGGAATAGTTATAACTACATATATTCTAGGATTGAGTTCTGTCAGAATATCCATTTTTTCAATAGGCTCTCAGAGAAAGAAAGAAAGAAAGAAAGAAAGAAAGAAAGAAAGAAAGAAAGAAAGAAAGAAAGAAAGAAAAGAAAAGAAAAGAAAGAAAGAAAAAGGGAGGGAGGGAGGGAGGGAGGGAGGGAGGGAGGAAGGAAGGAAGGAAGGAAGGAAGGAACGAAGGAAGGAAGGAAGGAAGGAAAAAGCAACCTTGCACATTTCTGATTATGAAAGCATTGAGCTCATTGCTCTGCTCTGTGCTGGGTCCTGCTGTTTTGCCATACATGTCACATAAAGTGACAGCAAGTACCACTCCACGGTGAGCAGGGAAGGCTTCCATGGGCACATGTAGGGCTGTCACATTTTCTCACTGATCAAGAGACCAGTCTCTGAGTGGGCAGCAAATGTGGAAGATGTGCAAATTACTTCACTGCTTCATGGATTCCCCCCAACCTAGAATTATGCTATGAGCCCTTGGGACTTTCCTTAATTTGAATCCAGAGACAAGTGAATGTAGTTAAACCATTGCTCTGGCACTGGGATATCAGTCTTGATTTCATTGATGTGTGATTGAATACCTTTTCTTTGACCATACTGTTGTGAAAAGAAGATGGTAGCTCCGTTAAGGTGTGGTAACTTAGTGAGCGACATTCTCAACATTATTTTGCATTTATTTTTATAACTTTACTCATCTGTTTGGAATGCCATTTGGTAGTTAGTCTTTTACTTAGGTCTAATTTCTTGTACATTTCCTTTCACATACTTCCTTCAAATTCAGGAGAAAGGAAGAAAAGCTGTTCTTGGAAGAGCTCTAGGGACACCTGGTAACCTCTGGTTCCAATACTGTTAGGGAAATACTTTCTGTTGCATTGTAAATGTTTTTCTTCCTTCCTGTGATGACACTTGTGTTACTCAACTCTCAATAGAGTTGTCAGAAAGAGTGTTTTCTATTAACAATCTTCATCTTATGATGTAAATTATACATCTAAAACATGAGTATATCTTTTTTTATCCATTGTGGGGCTGGAACTCAGGGCCTGGACACTGTCCCTGAGCCTCTTTGTGATCAAGATTAGTTTACCACTTGAGCCTTAGTGTTACTGTGGATTTCTGAGTTGTTAATTGGAGTTAAAATCTCACAGAGAATTTTCTGCCCTGAGCTGGCTTTGAACCACTACCCTCAGATCTCATCATCCTGAATAGCATGAGCAACTGGTGTCTTCAGTGCATAAAACATTTTTGAAGCCTAAAATGAGTCTCAGCCTTCAGTAGAGTATATATATTGTGGGTCATGGGGCTTGAACTCGGCCTCGGTGCTGTCCCTGAGCTCTTCAGCTCAAGGTTACTGCCCTACCCTTGAGCCAAGCCCCACTTACCATTTTCTAGAGATTAACTGGAGATAAGAGTCTCAGGTCCTTTTGTGCCCAGGCTGGCTTTGAACCTTGATCCTCAGATTTCAGTATCTTGATTAGCTAGGATTACAGGTGTGAGGCACTGCGTTTGGCTAGAGTGATCATTTCAATGGCACTTTAGCAGGTGAAGAAGAGATGATCATTTGAGTTTAGAATTGCTTGAGTCTATGAAACTAATTGGCAACAGGGCTTACTTTTCCAACTGATGGAACCTGCATACCAGTCATGTAGTTCTGCTGAGCCCCTGCTGGAATGATTGATTCCAGCAGTGTCCAATGTGACCTTCAGAAGATTGCCCCCTAAGACCTGAGCTGAGGGCAATAAGGGCTCTGCCACAGATTCTTTAACATCAAGATTGCATTGCTGTAAAGAATAAAATGATATGTCATTTTGAAAAAAAATCTTCATCTTAGCAGTGGGATGTTGCTTATTGATTAGAGCACTCTCACAGCCCTAGGCTTGATCCCCAACACCACAGAATATAAAATATAATAATAAAAATAAAATTTTAAATGATCCTTCTAAAAAAAACCCCCAGATGTCATTAGCTCTTAGTCTATCTCTAACTTTTATAAAGGTATGATTCTCCCCAATAATAATCCATCTTGTCATTGCTTTGAGGGAAGAACTTTGTCATATTATTTATAGTTACCCCCCCCCATTAATATAGCTTCAAAAGCATAACATGATGTCAGAGTTTCTGTGGGTTAGGAATTTGGGGATGCTGTAACGGGGGCAGATTGTCTTTGTTCTGTGGTGTCTGGGTACTCCTCTCAGAGATTTGAAGAGGGACTTGAATTGCCATGACCTAGAATTATCTGGAGGCTTCTTTATGCACACATCTGTAACTTGGGATAGGAAAATATGAAGACAGACCTTAGATAAGAATGTAAAAATAGCTTTTCCATGTGGCTCAAGCATTTCAGGCTCCTGAAAGGGAGAGTGCGAAAGAGAGAAGATCTGAGCCGGGAGTGGTGACTCACCCCTGTAATCCTACCTACTCAGGAAGTTGTGATCTGAGGATCACAGTTCAAAGCCAGCCCCAGCACTGAAGTCCGTGAGACTCTTCTCTCCAATTAACCAGCAAAAAACTGGAAGTGGCACTGGGGCTCAGGAGGTAGGGTGATGTCTTGAGCTTTAGAACCCATGGACAACACCCAAAGCCCAGAGTTCAAGCCCTACAACTGACTAAAAAAAAAATATGGGGTGATCTGTACTGGGAGTACCCTAAGAATCCCAGAGGGAATCTGGCTTTTCTGATGAGAACTGAGCTCTGAGGCACAGGGGTTTATTTCCACAGAATTTCATTGGTGACAAGTGAGTTCCACAGGTCAGTCAGAGTCAAGGAGAAAGGAATTCTCATGTCCTGCTTGGGAAGAGACAAAAAAAAAACAGTAACTTGGATGGGAACGGTATTGGTGATATCTGATTCTGAAAACCACTGATCCCCCAAAACATTGCTTGGGTCACCTTGAAAATGAGTGAACTGATGGTGTCCTCTCAGGACTTCCTTAAGGAACTTATCAAACATTTTATCATGCTAAAGAAGATGGATCACTTATTTTGCATGATTGAAACATTGTCTTTCTTCCTCTTTTTAAAAAGGTTTTAAGGAAACATATGGAAACTGATTAATATCACTGCTTCCATTTGTATAGTTCATTTAACAAAATAACCATTATTTAACAAATATGTTTTACAACAACTGATGGGAGAGAAAGTTAAAAATAAGTGGGAATATACAAATAAGAAGACAAATTAGTAAGTCATCAAGGAGTGGAAATATACACATCAGAGCAGATCGGCATAAGTAATGCTATGGAGATTCTCAGTGCTCACTGTAAAATAGAATTAAATACAGGGTTGAAAAACACAATCTAACTGTGATGCCCTGTCTCCTTCCTGGAAACATTGATTTGATGGGTCAGAGGCCATCCATATGTAAAGCTCCGGAGATGCTTTTGATGCCCAGCCAATCTTGAATGATTTTCCAAACCCTCTTTCAATGTATGAAATGAAAACAGAATCAATCTCAATGTTTAACTGCCTTGAAAAACTATTATAAACAATTCTTAGCAAATTCTAATCCAAACAATACTTATTTGCCCTTTTACTCTTCTTCAGTGGACACTGTGGGGTTCGCGACTGATGTGTACCTAAGGTGAACATTCTATACCTGAGCATTATGTACATTTATTACAATCTACCATAATGCATCATAGCCAAAGCCTTCTATAGCCAAAACAACAAGGGGAATGGATCATTGTTATGTGGCATAAGTTCATCTAGGTCATCAGAATGCAGCCATTCAATTAAAATAAGTACAGAAATTAAAATTAAACCAGGATCTGATGGCACCTGCCTGAATTACTAGCTATTCAGAAGGCTGAGATTTGAGGGTTGTGATATAAAGCCAGCCAGGACAGAAAAGGTCTGAGAGATAGCTCTAATTAGCCAGGAAAAAAAAAACTGACAGTGGAGCTGTGGCTCAAGTGATTGAGCACAAACATTGAATGAAAAAGACACTGAGAGTAAAAGGCCCTGGAGTTTGTGCTCCAGTAACAGCTCTCAACACACACACACACACACACACACACACACACACACACACACACACGATTTTATTTTAAAACCTCCCAAGAATTTAGATGTAGACACCAATGCAGACACCCTTCAGCATGCTGGTCTTTACAGAATTTTAAGTAACAGGTTAAAAGATCTAATTTTATGGAGGGAAATGGAGAAAAATGAAATAGAACTCTCATTTGGGAAGCTATTGTCATTATTTAGCCAGTAATACATGACAGTATCTAGTTTTAAGATTGGCAAGAGAAAAGTATACTCAGTATGGGAGAGAACCAGAAACTGCTCTGAAAAATATATATAGCCTTTTTTTTTTCCAGTCCTGGGGCTTGAACTCAGGGCCTTTTCATTGTCCTTGAGCTTTCTTCAAGGCTAGTGCTCTACCACTTGAGTCACAGCACCACTTTTGGCTTTTTCTATGTATGTGGTACTAAGGAATCAAACCCAGGGTTTCATACATGCTATGTAAACACTCTACTGCTAGGCCAGATTCCCAGCCTCATCTATTTTTTTTTAAGATGTTTACAAATGTGTAAAAAGAAAAAAAGCAGAAACCTCTTAGCTTTTCATGGAGGGCACTCAGTAAATGCTATTATATTTGTTGTGCTATCATTACTATTAGCAAAACCTGGAGGCAAGAACTTCAGTCATTTAACATCACTTTGTAGGAAACGTTTAATAAATGAAATGGAGAGATGTTTTCCCATATTTTACTTTTTATCTTTAAAGGAAGTTTCCTAGGGGCACTCTGATATTCAAAGGATCTCTAGAGCTGAAGGCCTACACAGAGGGAGAAGTGAATTAGTCTTAGGGAAAGATGCAAACCTTCACAGTTTCCAATGGGCTCTTATTACAATTTTCTTTCCATACCTGATGGTCAAATGACAACAATTTTAGCATCCCAACACAATTTTGTCATTGAGCGGTGTAATTCTGTCATTATGTTGCATTATGGATAACTTCAGCCCAAATTAGTTTAGGATGATGAATTGCTAGTGGAATTGTTTACCCTTCACAACCAGACGAGTAAGCATTAAGCTTACTTTCAGATTTGGTCTTAGGACTAATGTGAATCCCCTCTGCCTTGTTTTTTGTTGTTGTTTTTGTTTTGTGCTTGTTGTTTGTTTGGTCAGCTGTGGGGCTTGAACTTGAGGCCTGGGCAAATGCTATCCCCGAGCTCATTTACTCAAGGCCTAGCACTCTACCACTGCTGGTTTTCTGGTGGTTAACTAGAGATCCGCATCCCAGGCCTTTCTGCATGGGCTGGATTTAAACCAAAATTCACAGACCTCAAAAGTAGGTAGGATTACAGGCATGAGTCACTGGCCTCTAACTAGCCCTGTCTTTATCAGAATACTGAAAGCAAAGCTATTTTATAGGATGTGTAACTGAAGGTTAATGTTAATGAAGGCACCTTGGAGGCTAGGGTTCATTTCCCAGTCCAACTGCTTGTAATGGCTTATTATCAGTTGGGACTGCTTGTCATTTTTATTTCCTAGATCCTATAAACTGGGATTGATATCTATTTTCTGGCCTACTGAAAGCAGTTGGCATTGGAAAAAGCATCATTTGTGTAACTGAAATCAGTCTTCCTAGGCAGATAATACTTGGTTCATTGTAGGTATTTTCCCCCTTTTGCAAAAACTATGTTTTGTTGGTGTGGGGGGAAGTTGGGGGATTCTGGGGCTTGAACTAAGGGTCTGGGTGCAGTCCCTGAGCTTCTTTGCTCAAGGCTTCTGCTCTGTCACTTGAGTCACAGCTCTGCTTTAGGGTTTTCTTGTGGTTGAGATAAGAGTCTCCTAGACTTTCCTGTGCAGGCTGGCTTCAAATGGTGACCCTCAGATCTCAGCTTCCTTTGTAGTTCGGATTTCAGCTGTGAGCCACCAGCACCTGGCTCAAAAGACTATTTCTGAGAGCAGGTGTTTACTCATACTAAAGTTGAACAGAAAAAAAACAGAACACTCTCACATGCCCTCATGCAACTACACATTCACAGACATCCCCATAGCTACATCCCACACCAGTGCTGTATATCCATTTATTATCATCAATGACTCCATGCCAGTGAACCATTATCTTATTCTTCTATGAAGCTACAACGACAGGCAAGAGTCCTATGCTGAGCTATTGGCTGAAATGGGATCTTATAAACTATCTGTAACCTGGTCCAGCCTCCTGAGTACCTAGAATTATTTTTTTTAACAAGTCATGGGGCTTGAACTCAGGGCCTGAGCATTGTCCTTGGACTTTTCTTAAAGCTAGAGTTCTACCCCTTGAGCCACAGCACCACTTTCAGCTTTATTCAATGTTGTGGTACCAAGGAACTGAACCTGGGTCTTTGTGCATGCTAGACAAGCACTCTACCACTAGGCTAAACTCCCAGCCCACGAGTACCTAGAATTATACATGTGACCTATCAATACCCAACCCATCTGACTGTTGTCCTGACTGTGTCCTTTTCCTTAAAGGAAAGAGCCCTAGAGCTAGCATGAGAGAGACATAGGAAACACCATGGAATGCCACAGACACACAGTGAAAAGCAGACATTGAAATTATGTAGGGTTAAGCCAAGAAATAACAGGGATTTCTGGTAACTACCAAAGGCTACGAGAGACCGTGGCCCTGCTGATTTCAGCATTTGAGCTTCCAAAACAAAGAGAAAATTGTTGTTTCTTTTATTTCAAACCACCCAGTTTATGGTATTTTGTTACAACCACCCTGCTAGAGAAGGTAGAGCCAAGAGGAGGTAAGGGCCAAGCCCAGAAGGTCCCTGATGAATTTCCAAAAAGGTCACCACCATGGAATGGGCATAACTAGATATTTGAAGGCAGATATAAAGGTAGAGAAGCCAGAGAGACTAACTGAGAAAGAATCATAGAGAGTTCCTGGCAGTCTATTATTCCAGATGTCAATATTTCTGCCAAGTCCTATCTGTTCTCTTTCTCCAACCTACACTGATGGACTGAAATGACTGTGGCTTCAAAATGCCCTTACACATTAAAAGATTAAGAAAGAACCAATAGCCCAATGATCATGTTTTACGCTGTAAATGAAAGTTGCTATCTTGATCAGGTAACTTCCTACCTTGGCCACAGATAACCTCTTATGCATTTCATAGCTTATTAATTGAGGTCTCTATGTACTACATCCTTCTTGATTTTACCCTCAAAGTTCAACAGAATTACCCTGGAGATTATTTACTGCCATTTCTAGTTCTTACTGTTGCTATAACAAATCATCATTCTATGGGAGTATGACATAAGTGTATTGCCTTATAGTTTTGCAGGTGAAAATTCACTTATGAACTGCCTTGGTCTTACAACATAAACAGTCTTCATCTCTTCTAAAGACAAGAGGGTGAATCTTCTTTATGGATTGGTTGACAGGATATGTTGGTGTTTCTGAGATTGAGATCCCTGACTTTTTTGTTAGTTGTTAACTGAGGTTGGAGATTACTACAGTTCTTTGGTTCTTTTTTTTTTTTTTTTTTTTTTTGCCAGTCCTGGGCTTCGGTTCAGGGCCTGAGCACTGTCCTTGGACTTTCTCTAGGCTAGAGCTCTACCACTTGAGCCTCAGCACCACTTCCGGCATTTTTCTATGTATGTGGTACCGAGGAATCGAACCCGGGTCTTCATGCATGCTAGGCAAGCACTTTAACCACTAGGCCAAATTCCCGGCCCAGTTCTTTGGTTCTTGATGTCTTCCTTTCCCATATTTAAAGCCAGAGAGAGATGGGAGAGAAAGGAGGAGGAAGAAACAGGGGAGGAAGAAGAAGGGGAGGAAGAGAAAAGAAAAGATACATACAAGAGGAGACAGAGGAAGAGAGAAGAGGACAAAAGAGAAGGGGAAAGGGAGAAAAGGGAGAGAGAGAGAGAGAGAAGGAAAGAGAGAGAGAGAGCATGTCTGTTCCTTGAGCTCATTAGCAAAATCCATTAGCTATAGCTGGCTGATTTGCACCTGGAGCCTGCCTGAGGTCTCCTAAGAGAGTAGATTTACACATAGGTGTAGAGCCTGATAAGCTATGAAAGCTAGACATCTAGAAATGTAAATATACCATATTTCATCCTGGAATACTTATTTGCTGAAATTCACCTTTCTATCCTTTCTTAAGTGAGCAATAAGATGGTGTATTTCACTCTTCATATACACCCAGTTTGAAATGAGAATCACCAGTGTAGTTTAAGCCCTAGAAAAATGGAGCAAAGAAATCATCTATTACAACCCCCTTCTTAAATATGAGCCAAGTAAAGTCCAGAAATTATAAGAAAAAATATTTTTTAAAAACACTAATGTTTATTAGCCTGTTGAGCAAAAGGACTGAGATTAATCTGATTTCCATCTGTGACCTTCTTGCTCCACACATGGATATGTGGAAATGAACATTTAAAACATAGGCAGATTTCTCCTTTTCATTAAGAGATCATCTAAGAACAAACCAAACAACAACAAAAAAGAGTAGGCTTCCCAGCCACTGTCTTTTAAGCAGTCTAGCATTCCTGTGCTTTTCATCTGCTTAATGAGAACAAAATTTAACACTTAATGGATCACACTTCTCCGGGGTGAGACATCTCTTCTGTTTTGATGCTCCATTCAAGGCATTTCCCATTTGATTTAAAGTGAGGTAGAAGGGGCAAACAGCTCCCACCCCCCTGGAAACTTCACTGGACTCCAGCCAGACGCTTTTTTTTATCTAATCACCACAGTCTCCCTGGAACTTTCTGATAATCATCAATAAATTGGGTGGTAGATAAATGATAGTGTCAGGAAATAAGGGGAAATGTTGAAGGCCGGCTAGGGGTGACTTTTTTGGCTTGTCAGCAGTGGGGCGGGTGGAGGGGGGGAAGATGGAAGGGAGAGAGTATGGACAGCTCCTGTCCTGTTTGTCAGAAGCAGAAAGTATGCTGGAAAAAACTAACTCCTGGGTAGGGAGGTGTCAGGAAGATGGATTACCCCCAGGAAGCTGGGACTGAGCTCCCCTCGGGCTGCAGCACACTAGGATGTAATTTGCCAGCTGTCTATCTTGTCCTAGGGAGGTTCTTGTCTTCTCCCTTCCACTCCTCCCGTCCCTCCCCTGCCATGCCAGAAACCAGCCTAGGCTGTGTAGATCCAAGGCAGCCACTGAGCCTTCAGATTCGTTGAGGGGCTGCCAGGCCTCTGTAAGGGTGGTGAATCTTCTGCACGCTAGCCTTCCCTCCTAATTAGCACACCTGGGAGTTCTCTGATACCCTACCCCACGAGGAACCCTCTTTAGTAGAGAGGGATCCATTGGGAGCAGGGAAGTTTGATTCTATACCCAGAGTTTAGTGATCAGGAGGAAGCAATCTGGGATGCTTTGGATGTGGGCTTGAGGTGAAGTGTTTCAAATTGCAGGGTGGGGGATGGGGGAGACTACACAAGGGAATAGAAATCATTCCCATGTTCCCTACTAAGGGAAACTAGGGAGGATTTCTTGGGGCAGGGTTTTGATAAAAGGAAGCCTGGGGTGAGGGAGAGAGGAGTGAGGAGGAGCTTGCATCCCTGGCCTCCCATAATCAAACCAGGTTCTGTCTTCTTCCTGGGAGGTTGAGCCAGAAATCCCTGCCTATGTCTGGGAAAACCACCAGGAGTGCCTGGGCAAAGATGGGAGGATCCACCCAGAGTTATGAGCTGAAGATTTGTGAAGAAGGTTGAAGCCAGGGCCCAGGAGAAAGCTGGGCATGAATCTACCCGTCTCCCGTGGATTGGCCACATCAACTGAGAGCTACATGGTGAAACAGTCCGCCTCAGCTACTGCCATGTGGTCTGTTTATAGTATTATAAATCTTCCATGGAACTGCTTTAATTCAGAAGCCCATTTCACTGAAAAGCTCACCGGCCTTGGTGACTCATGACGGAAGATTATGTAGTGGATCTTTTTTTTAATCAGTTTATTTATATCATAAAGCCAGCATCTTTGCCCGATTTCTCTCCACTCTCACCCTCCCTCCCCCCACCACCCCGAGGTACAGAAAGGGTGCTAAAGTCCTCTAAAGGACAACTTTCACCTGGGAATGCAAAGTTGGACAGCTGGAGGGTGCCATCTTGTTGGTTAGCCATGTGATCTCTTATTACTCAGTATTTCTCAGTCTCATTTTTGCTCAGCTGCAAACTGGGGGCAGAATATTTTCCTGCCTTTTACCCTTCTTACTTTAGAAGAGATACGGAGAGTTCTCTATACGCTTTAGTGAACTATTATAGGTTAGCCGCTTTTAGGTAAGTCATTGTTGTTGATTTTTTTTTAGTGTTGCAGAATATCTTGTGATTCCTGGACAATGAAAGCTAAGGCTTTCTCACCTCTCAGGTATGGAAGTATTGTTTACTTCAGAGCAGGGTGTCCAAATGCAAAGGCAAACAATTTAATTCCGGGTATTATATCATCCAGTTGTCTCTCCTCTGTGACTGCTTGCAGAATTATTTCACTGAGCTTTAGAATTAGGTAAAATTTTGCTCTGAAGATAAAAAGTGCTTCTTCTAAGATGACTCCAGGGAAAGTGCTTGTGGTAGTATACACCTGTAATCTCAGCACACAGGAGACAGAGGCAGAAGGATGATGAACTCCAGGCTAGTAACAGAGTGAGAACTTGTCTCAAAATGAATCCACGAAGAACTGGGATATAGTCCACTGATCAAGCACTTGCCTAGCATGTTCAAGGTTCTAGAACTGCCATACACACAGAGATATGAAGAGAATCATTGCTGTTCATTCCTGGGATACTATTGTCATAATTGTAGAAAGGCTCAGATAGTAAGTATTTTTATCTCCCAAGCTTCACTCTAAGCAGACGTGGGAGCATCACATGTCATCGTGATGTGTGGCACCGAAGGGCAAGCTGATAAAGGAGAAAAACCAAATTTGCTCTCCATATCCTACCTCATATCCACTTAACAGTGAATCTTGGCGTGACAGTGTCCCAGGCGTTCAGTGGATGGTTAGGTTCTCATCCATCAGGCAGATGAAATATGGCAAAGCTGATCAGTTTCTCCAGCTGCTGCTCTCAGACTAAGAACAAAGCTTCCTTGCAGCTTAGATCTGAAAGATAAGTCACAGGAACTAAATCCCTAAAGAGTCAATAAGTTCTGGCTCCTCTGTTAATTCACCCAAGGTGTGTGTGGGGGAAATATCTGCTCCGTTTTATCACATATTAGCAGCTGTTTGGCTTGTCTCTGAAGCATGCCTTGATTTGAAATGATAAACCCCAGTTAGGGCATGAACTCACTAAGTTTTGTTTTATGAAATTGTTTTGTTCTATTTGGAGTCACTAGAATTTTCCTCTTGTTGGAAAGAAAATATTAAACTCCCAGGGATAGCTTAAAAGCTAGGAGTAAAAGGAAAGGAAAGTTGAGATTTCAGGAGCAAAATGCAAAACAAAACAGACATATTTAGTCTTTAAAATTGAATTAATATGAGGTGCCAGTATTTCATACTTACATACCCTTACTCTGGATGTAGAGATCATGAGAACTATAGTTCAAGACCAGCCCAGGAAAAATGTTTATGTAACTGTATTTCAACCAGTAGTGTCTAATCCTAGATGTGTAAGAGACTAAGATAGGTAGATAGCATTTTAAGGCCAACATGAGCATAAAAGTTCATGAGATATGCCCATCTCAACAGAAAAATCAAGAAAGGAAAAGTTGGATGGTTTGGCACATACCCGTCATTTAACCTGTAGTGGGACGTATAAATAGGAGAATCCTGGTCTAAACCAACCTGGGGGAAAAAGAAACCCTATCTCCAAAACAACAATGGAGGGAGGTATAGTTCAAGCAGTAAGTCATCTGCCTAGCAAAGCTCAGAGTTCAAACTCAAATACAGATCAAAATAAATTGACTTGGCAACTACATTGTTGATTTAGAAGGACACAAGCATCTAAGGAAGTAATTAGAAAGACAAGAAACGTAATGACTTTTATATGCTATGGGGTGAAAAATCAAGGCTTACAAAGAAAGCGATTGGCCAGATCACATGACGGGCCGGGGAGAAGGGGAGTATTAGATTCTAGAATGGAGTCTTTGTTTGTTCCACTATGGTTCAGAGGAAGGAATTGGTTATTTTATTACTATTTTATTTTGTCAGTCATGGGGCTTGAACTCTGGGCCTGGGCACTGTCCCTGAGCAATTCAGCTCAAGGCTACTGTTCTACTACATTGAGCCATAGAACCACTTCCAGCTTTAGGTGGTTAGTTGGAGATAAGAGTCTCACAGACTTTAGTGCCCTGCCTGGCTTTGAACTGTGATCATCAGATCTCAGCCTCCTGAGTTGCTAGGATTACAGGGGTGAGCCATCAGAACCCAGCAAACTGGTTATTTTTTATCCAACATCAGGCCTTACTACCCTTCTCCTTTTGTTCCTTGTATATCCATACCTCCTTAATCTACTTGCTAAATAAATACTTGGTGCTATTAGTGAGACACAAAATATTGGGTAAGTTGTTAGCTAGGTGTCTACCATCTTGAGTTTTCATTTAAAGTAGGTTCTTATTCAGTGAGATGCTGGTAGCTCACCCCTATCTATTTTTCCTAGCGACTCAGGAGGCTGACATCTGAGGATCAAGGTTCTTCTTAAAAGCTTTAAAATCTATATCAACTGGACCTTCTCAAACAGATTTTTTTTTAATTTTGAATGGTCTAGAAAATGCTTTCTATTTCTTACCCATTGAACTTCTCAATATTAGAGTTTATCTCTCCCTACAATTCCTTTACAGGTTGCTCACTTATGGTGACACCTGCTTTCTAGTTGGAGAAACTCTTTAAATCGCAGATTGCACATCAGAATGTCTTTCACTTAGGATGACAGATCCAATATGTAGCATGTGTGTGAAGTACAGATAAGGGTAATCAGATCTCATGCTTCAGGGAATAAACTGATTACCTGAAATGGTCAGGAAGGCGTTTTCCCCATTAGCATCCTACAAGCCACATGCAGACACACAAGCCAAATGCAGACACAACTTTCTGTTATCATAAAGTTGGCTGATACCGTCTCATTAGGTTCATTGTATCAAATAGGAAACTATGACATAGTGTGCCAGACATAATGGCTGTCATATGGATTAACTGTCTAATAAGCAACAAAACATCCTGTAGCGGTTGAGACAGAGTTCTCTTTAGATAACTCAGACGGTTATTCATTAGAGATAAACTGCTTAAAACCTTTTTTATATTTCCTCCAGGGATCACAAAATACCTTCCAAAGATGAGCTCATTAATTCTCCTGAATATTCTGCCACTTAAATTCTGTTGCCCAGGTCTATTCTGAAAACACAAGGTCTCTCTTACTAGCCAGTTAGGTCTTTTAGTCCAAGTTCTCACAACACTCTAACCATGCTTAGTTGCCCTGGAATATTTGCTTTCCTAGCTCACCACATCCACTTGTGTAAGAAATATAAGGTGAGGGTCAAGTGTAGATAAAATCTGGGTCCAGTGAGAGAGAGATGGGAAGTTCACTGAGTTTACTTAAATGTAGCTTATTATACTTATCCCTGCCCCTCTTCTTTTCATTTACTAACGTTTTTCACTAACTTATTTTTCATGAATATTTTTCTTCCATCACATTTTTCCTTCATTAATATATTCTAATACTATATGAGGATTCAATGTGATAATGTCATATTTGTATACAGTGTATTTTTTCATATATTTTTATTGTAATTAATAGAAGGGTTACATTATATTTGCCAGATAGAAGGTACATTAATTCACGTACATTGATACCCTTTCTCATGTCTTGGTCCTCATTTCCCTCTCCCCCACCCCCACTCCTCATCTTGTTTTCCCCCCTTCCCTATCCTATTTCAAATAACCAAATACAAATATATCCAATATATCAGATAACAAAGTAAGATACTGTAACGATATGAGATAATCAAGGGATAGCAAAACAGATGAGAGATAACATAGTATGTTAAGGACAACAATCACTCATTATATGGCTTTTGTTTCTATATCCTAGAGGTCCTTTCATTTGGCGTCATACTATATGGCCTTATGTATCTAGGTTTTGCTCTATCACAAATCTCTGCTAGGAGAGACCAAGGTTTCTACTGATTATGACAAATGAGGGAAACCATTGAGCCTATCTTCCTTTGAGTCTGGCTTACTTCACTTAATATGATTTTTTCTAAGTCTTTCCATTTCCTAACAAATGGGGTGATGTCATTCTTTCTGACAGCAGCATAGAATTCCATTGTGTACAAATACTACATCTTGTTGATCCACTCATCAACTGAGGGACATCTGGATTGGTTCCATATCTTTGCTATGGTAAATAGTGCTGCAATGAACATCATTGTGCTAGTGGATTTAATCTGACCTTGTTTCTGGACAATTGTGTAAATGCCTCGTAGTGGAATTGCTGGGTCATAGGGGAGCTGTATGTATACAGTGTATTTTGAACAAATTTTCCTTTTAGTCCTAAGTATTGTATGCTCTTTACATCACTTTAGCTTTGACAGAGATAGACTTAGTCTGATTCATGGTTTATTCCTAATAGATTCCTGTTAGTTCAGCTGACCTTTGCAGAGATCTGGCCATGATGAAACTTAGAAATCTTTTGGAAATAAATAACTTACATTATTTTAAAAATAGAATGGTCCAAAGATTTCATATTATAGCATATTTGTGGGGGGGGTAAGGGGAGGGGGAAGAGAGAGAGATAGAGAGAGATATTCAGATAAATTCAAATCCTATGTTGATCCTAAAACAAGAACAGCTATGAAATACTTTTGAACTCTATTTCCATTACATTGGTTAAAACTTGTGCTTGTATTTTAAATATTCTCTGGGATCAAACTGATTCCTATATTTTGACTTATTTTCTTACATTTTGATTATTACACTTTGACTTAATGATACAAAGGAATGGCCTAAATGATTTCAAAGCAAAAGATTTCTGCAATGGTTAGACACAGTTTTTGAGTAATGTTTTAGTTACAAAAAGAGGTTGCACATTTGCTTCTGGGAGTGAAAAGAGTCCCCTCAGTTTGGTACTGAAATATATTCATTATGCTAAGAAACAAATGGAAATCCCGCTCACAGTATTGCTTCTTCAGCTGGGCATTGAGTACATTAACAGCTGATGAAATGCTGGGGGGTCTCATTTAAGGAAAAATGTATTCAGAGTCCAATTTCCCAGAGTATATTCACTTAAGGACAAATCCCGTGATATGTGTGGTCTTTAGAAGTAAGACGTAGGGCAGATGCTTAGTATTTTTTAAACCAATGTTGGTGCTCATTTCTCATAAATAATCTTAGCTCCTTGGGAGATTATAAATAAGCTCCTTAGAAGGCTGAGATTTGAGGATCTGGTTGGAAGCCAGCCCAGGAAGGAAAGTCCAATAATTTGCAAGTAGAACTATGGCTCAAGACATAGGGTACCCAGCATTGAGCAAAAAAGCTAATGGATAGCACAGGTCCTTGAGTTTAAAGCCTAGTACCAGCAGCCCACCCCCCCATCCTCACATACACACACTCATAGCAATAATAATAGTGATAGTAATACCTTTGTACAAGCAAAGGTAGGGATCAAAGGGAAACAAAAGCATTTGCCAAATCTCTAGTCTAGAGAGGATTTATTCATGCCACATCAAGAAATAGCAAAATGATTGGGCATGGAAGTACAAGTCTGCAATAAATCCTTAAATAAAGTGGTATTTATTCCTGGTCCCCTTTGCTATAGATGAGACAAGAATTACCTAAGATCCTTTGGCATTCAGTCATATAATTTTGTTCAGATGATATAGAATTTCTTTCTGTTTTTATTTCATACGGAATTATCATGCCTAATTATTGTTTAAAGATCTCAAATACCAGCTCCTACAAAATAATGGTCTCCCTGACATTTCCAATTGTTTCAGAACATGGTTATCAAAAAATTTGCTGCACATATGGCCCAGCTAAAGAATAATTACCTTGTTGATATCTTTTCATAATACCAAGAGAGTAAGTATAGGAAAAATGTCTAGTTTAAGAGGTGAGCAATGAGATATATTTATTAGTCTTAGAGGCTGACTTTCTAAATTGGTTCCAAATTCAAATATCAAAAATATATAGTTGCATTTACCTTCATAGTCACACAAAAATCATAAAAAAACAAACCATTCCATGATTTATTTCTAGCCACTACATGTCTAAAATAGAACAAGAGTAAGATTTATACATATTTTATGTATATAAGTATATATGTGTATATATGGGTGAATCATAATTTGCTGATATTAGACTACTGTATTTGTCCTTAATATACAAATTCTTCAATGGCTTATAAGTGCATTTTCAAATATATAAGAATACTCTTCTTTCCATCAGCATTAGTGGGAGCATTAAATTGCATATTAACTATTACCTGGGGTGAAGAAATTATATCTACCTTTTAGCCTTGAGATTGCTTCTTCTTATTAAAGTGTGTTAGATCTGTGTATCATAAAATGACATGAACTGAGATTCCTTCTCTGCTGTTTATTACTGTTTTAAAAAAATCATTTCTTGGGCTGGGAGTTTGGCCTAGCGGTAGAGTGCTTGCCTAGCATGCACGAAGACCCAGGTTTGATTCCTCAGTCCCACACACATAGAAAAAAGCCAGAAGTGGTGCTGAGGCTCAAGTGGTAGAGCTCTGACTTTGAGAAAGTCCAAGGACAGTGCTCAGGCCATGAGCTGAAGCCCAGGACTGGCAAAAAAAATAAATAAATAAAAATATGCTATTCATAAAACAAATTAAAAAAATAAAAAAATCACTTCTTGGGGTCAGGAGTTTGGGTTAGTGGTAGAGTGCTTGCCTTGCATGCACAAAGACCTTGGTACCACATATGTAGAAAAAGCCAGAAGTGGTGCTGTGGCTCAAGTGATAGAGCTGTAGTCTTGAGGAAGCCCAAGGATAGTGTCAGGCCTGAGTTCAAAGCCAGGACTGGCGCAAAAAAAAAAAAAATCACTTCTTACAAACATGTTCACATATCTATGAAATTCACTGTACACTAATTATACAGCATGGTATTACAACAGTGTTAATTTTTTTACTTGTAGTGTTTTGTTAAATTTTAGAGGAAGCTTGAAAAATTAATTAAAATCAACTTGTGCGTCTCAACATTTCATTGCAATTGAGAAATGCAGAGGAAGGAAGAGGAGAATGGCAATGAGCTGATTAGAGGAGAGACAGACACTTATTTTAGAAAAGGATCAGGGCTTGACCAGATTCTATTTAGGATATTGTAAGGGCTTAATAGCTAGCTACAGTGAT
Source organism: Megascapheus bottae (assembly GCF_031878675.1). NCBI lineage: Eukaryota > Metazoa > Chordata > Mammalia > Rodentia > Geomyidae > Megascapheus > Megascapheus bottae. Next base: position 15,722,885 of record NC_143522.1, read on the forward strand.
ACATTTATTAAGATTACAAGTTACAGAATTGATAGTGGAAGACAACAGGGGCGATGACAGGGAGTTTAAGATCTTAGAAACAGAAAGCTATCTAAATTCAGCACAACCTGGAAGAATGCAAATAAATAAAGCCAAAGGCAAGGGAAATAATTATCTGAGAAGCTGATATCTGTTAGAGAACATGCCCCAAGAGTCAAGCTATGTGTCTTAGGGAGAAGAATGCTTTTGGTTCCTTCTCTTGTGCTGGAGATCAGAAGAAACACTCAGCTTCCCTCACTTACTGACTTCATCAACAATTGCCTTTGTTTCAGAGACCTTGTTTGAATATCTATTACGGAACAAATGTTGAGAGATGAGAAAAGCTAAGAGACAGGTGATCCACCCTAGACTAAAGAAGCTCAGGGTGCATCTAGCCAAATGGAGGGTGAAGGGGAAAAGACTGGAGTTTAACTCATGGATTAAACTCTGAATCTTTAAAGCTTAAGGTCTTCACACTGTTATAACTTCTCTGAACCCCTGAGCATCAGTCATCTTATCTGTGAATGGAAATACTCCACCATGGTGGGTGGGTGGGAAACAGTAGGGCAATTGCTAGGGTGGTTAATTGGAATATCCTCAAAATATTCAAGGGGCCAAAATAGCTTAGTTGGAATTGTGGAATATTTTTGCTACTTCGACTTTGATTGTGGAGCTAGGTTACAAGGGATCAGAGAAATTGTGTATATACAGGAAGACTGGTAAATATAAGAAGGATGTAGTAAATGTGGGGCAGAGATGTGCATCCTGGGAAAGTGCACAGGCCCTGCCTGCACATAGCAGTGGCTGCACCCTGGTTAAGCTATTGCCATCACCATCTTAAAGGAATCCTCCAGAATAGAGCAAGCACTTCTCTGCATTATTAGGGGCATTGTTTAAGATGTTTGTATCCGAGGTATTTCATCTCTTGTGCCAGATACCAAGTGTATCAGTGTGGACAGATGCAGCTTAACCAAAATACAGGCAAATATATTTTAGAAGCAACTTTCAGAAATGTACCATGTATATATGTACCATATACCAGGGGAGCTTGAATAAAATGGAAATTCAGAATACAATTTCAGGGGCCAGGAGTTTGGCCTAGTAATAGAGTGCTTGCCTAGCATGCACGAAGACCGAGGTTGATTCCTCAGTACCACATACATAGAAAAAGCTGGAAGTGGTGGTGGGGCAAAAGGGGTAGGGTAGAGTTTTTGCCTTATGAAAGCCCAAGGACAGTGCTCAGGCCCTGAGTTCAAGCCCCAGACTGGAAAATATATATAATTTCATTGGGACATTCACTCACCAGGCATTCTGAAATGGTTATTCCTTCTGTATATCCTGGAAAATTAGAATATTATGTGTACTGAAAATTCCCTTTTCTCATTCTGCCTCTTCCTCTTTGTCCTGCTCCTTTTCTGTTTTTGTATGCACACTTATACATCCACATTACACTTAAAGCTATTCTTAGCATTTTAGGTTTGCCATAGTGCTATCTTTTGATTTCCTTAATAATTATTCATTGAGCTCCTGATGCATTACGAAACACACTAGTGAATAAAATATATAGCAGAATTTATTTAGTAAATATGTAGTGCAAGGGGGCCATTCAAGGCCAGGCTCATTTTGTAACCCTTGACTAAAGAGTAGGTCTTATCCTGAAGGAGTTGCAGTCCAATACCAATATGTGAACAACTTCTATAACTATTTAAATGATCCAGTGAGCTATGTCGTGTCAAATGTTATGGAATTTCCTTAAAATGTCGAAGGTGGCCGTATGAAGGAAAAGAATGTCTTTTGTTTGGCTCTTAGGTAATAGTATTATACAGGTGTCTTATATGGGTATCTTTATAGTGGTGTGATAACACCGTGGTGTCTTTACCTTATATCCATGAACACACACAAAGAAGGCCCATGTAATGGGAATGACATGAACAAGCATGGATTGTGAGAGGTGGAAGTAAACACATACACCATCGAGTAGTGAATTGTAACCATGAGAACACTGAGCATCGGCTGGCTGAAGTAGCTGATACTTTGTTCAGAAGGCAATTTGAGGCAGGAAGGAAAAAAAGGGAAAAGAGATTAAAAGAAGAAAGACCACTTTGACCCAATAATGGAAAAGCAGAGAAGAGGTACTGAAAAATAAAAATGGAGCATTATACTACAGGAAAGAATTAGGGAAATTTTTTTCTAAGTCTTTTTCTCCCCCAAAAGATTAGTATCCATTTAGATCAAAGAGCAACCTTCTCCATTCACAAATTTATTCTATATAGAAAAATATGCTACCATCCCCTCTAATCATAGTCCGGAGGTCCAAAGAAGTTTTACTAAACTATATCTTATGAAGTTTGTGTCTCTTGGGAAATGCTCACTAGTTCATCCTGGAACACTTTGATGTCAGTTTCCCTTAGGGTACCTAAGAACCTTCATCTATTACTTACTTCCCAGGTACTTGCTGATTGCTGAAAGGCCTTTTATAAATCCATGTTCTTTTATCTTCTTATAAAATCCTTGATCAAGACCACAAGAGCTTTGGTAGTATCTTAGACCCTTGGTGAGCAAAGAATACGCTCAATACATACCAGGGTGAGATTGAGGCCTTTTCTTGTATAGATCTTGGCTTTCCATTTTTATGTGGTTGTCATTGTTCTTCCCTACATCAATCTCATAAAACACTCTTTTCCTTGTGCTTGACATATTGATATCTTCCCACCACAGATAAAACAAGAGCAGAATAATACTGGCAGATGATGGAGTTATTCACAATGCACAGCAATCTCTGTTGGTGTTTAGTAGTGGTACAATATTAAACACATTACTTTCCCTGACAGGAATTTTCATTATACCCATACCATGAAGGTATAGAATCTATAAATGAAATCCTGTTTCCCCCAACTGGGTCTATGCAATAAAATAAGGTTAACATATGTATATCCTTTCCTCTGTATAGATATTTATATTCACAGAACCTATACCCTCTTGTTTAAATTACATCTGTATTTTCTTGGAGGGAGTACACAAATTATGGGAACTTATAGTTAAAAAAATTATTTTGAACAGACCAGAATTCTTATGGTTGATGGAATTACATAGGCAGGTTTGGTAAACTCTTCTGGTATTAGACAAGTTTAAAAATTGCTGAAAATTAAAGAAAATATCAGCAGTTCAATTTAGTCATTCATGAACCACTATGAATCATGGTCTCATCATAGAATTATGGCCAGTGTGGCATTCCTATGTAGGAATGTCTATTTCTCAGAAAGAGCTCTAGTCATGATAATAACAATAAGGTAGTGTTACTTGAGAATTTACCTTGGACCAGAAATGTATATATACTTGACATTCATATTAAAATCCAGTCCTTGTATAGTGACTCCTGAAGGCAAATAATTACCACATATCAGATGACTCCTGTAAGTCCTGTAACAAGTCAAAGTAACCTACCCAATAATGTAATCCTAGATCTGTCTGAGCACAGTTAACCAAAATCTGTATGGAGATCTAAGACCCAGACTTCAGAAGCTCAACTGGAGAAGCTGGTCATAGGACAAGTCGGCAGGCTACATCTGAAACCAGGATAGCAGTAATAAAAGAGATACCAAGATCCCTGGTTAAATGGGGGCAAGTGTATCTTGGCTTATTAACGTAGGTTCAGTCTATTGTCCACTCATGAGAACATTCAAGATCTTTCTGCTAGATAGCTGCAACAGTATGGTGAGCTATTTTATCTGGTACCCTTTGACTTCCATTGCTGCAGGATGATTATTTCATCCTAGATCTAAAACTACAATGACATTTTTTGCCTCCAAATGAAGATACTAAGCCATTTTGCCACAGAAGTAGCTGCATTTTTTGCTCCAAGGCACTAAAAGAGTTTCCTCTTAGTTCTGTGCATTTCCTCTCCAGATGTTCAGAGAAGGTCATTAGAAAGTCTCAAGTAGAAAAAACAGAGGGCCAAAGTCTCAGTCCAGTACATGAGCTGGGTCTTATAGTAACCTGTTCAGCTATGGTGACCGTTCACAGCATCTGCTTGGAAGACGAGTCTTCTAAGAAGGAGCTACATCCCATGCATTCTGACACAACAATGATGCAGGCTGCTTCATAACGGAGCATGACACCCTTAATCCACTCCTGGGAATTATGCTATTCACATAGAGGACCTAAGGAGCACTTCCTTCCCATAATGTCATTGAGACAAACAAAACAGAAAAATTGCAGTTGACATTAATAGGACAAAATTTATTCAGTTGGCCTTTTAACTTAGAAATTGGAACATAAATCTTTTCTGTATTTCAGAAGAGTAAAAATGAGATAATGCACTCGAATGGTAAGTCAGCATACATTTATGATGATTTCCTGTATAGTAGGTAAAGTACAGATCTGGGAGCTAAATGCAATGGAATATAATAAAAAGTTTTTTAGTGATTTACCTTTTGGCAAATAAACTACCAGACAAAGAGATGTGCCAAAACCATGATACAATTTTCTGAGTATGATGTTAGATGCAAGCAGGATGGTACCATGAGAGCAAAGTAGATAACATACAGAACAGGACTTGAAGTTTAGAAAGTGCTGGAAGGTGAAACACCTGGGCAAAGTAGTAATCAAGAGTATGGTTTATATAAAAATCATCTTTCTAAAAGTTTACTGTGTGTTATATTAGGTGCTATGGACTTTACATACATTCTTACAGTTAATCTTCTGCTTAAAATAATTCTATCATGGGTACTATTATTGTTACCATATTATACAAACTTTGCCAAGTGGCAGAGGTGAGACTTGAACTCATGTTCTCTGGACCCAGAAATCACCTCTATCAAGATGAAATGCTATCATTAATAGTGGCTTATTAGCCCCAAAACATCACCAAGCAAGGCTACTTGATCTTTTTCTGGCCTTTGGACAGTGGGCTTGATTGCAGCGGCTAATCCTTCCTTTTCTGCAACTTGAAACTAATGAGTTGGGCAGAAATGCAACCTGCAGATAACAGCTTTACTACTGACAGACCATTTCTAAGTAATAACATTGGTGTTTCTAAGGGCATCTGGCCAGAGAGCTATAATGTCTAAAGACTTGTCCAACATGGCAATGCATCGTACACGTAACACATGGGCTGCAATCTGATATTTCTTACTCCCATGCTCCCTGGTGTGTCAGATAAGCAGCAAAACATTTGGCTAATTTGGTGCTTTTCTGAAGACAAGCATTTTCTTTATATTCTGGAGAGAGAAAAAAATGTTTTCTCTCATTAACTTGCCAGAGCCTTATGGAAATTCTGAGAAGTCAAGTTCAGCCTCATAATGCATGAACATTATTTATCTTGAATGCTGTATACTTGGCATATTCAGGGGAGGGGGGAGGGACTGCAAGATTAGGTAGATTTATTAGCATCCTGTCAAGAATTTCCCATGAGCAGTAGAGGTTTGTCAGTCGCATCAGTGTAATTGATGGGAGCAAGTTGGACTAGTTCTTAACAGATCTGCACACCAGCTCTGTTCACACCCTTCCTTCACAGCCAACAATATGTGTGTGTAGAGAGCTCATTAAGAAGACCTGCAAGCACATTCTTTGCACCAGAGTTCTTCCCTTGCCCTTTCTTTCATATTATTATTCTGGTTACTCAAGGAGATGTAAGCAAGTTTTGCAACCAAGTAGGCAATGAGTTGCAGTCATTTGTATATATTTATTAACTCTTCAATGAACAGCTTACATTTCAGGTAAAAAGAATTAGCAATATCTATTTTATGTGTCATTCTTCTTTTAATAAAGGTTTCAGAAGTTTCAGTCATTGAATCTAAAAGCCATCGAGGCAGAGACGAGAAATATTAGTCTTTGAATTATGACCCTTGGGCCTCAGTCTAAAGTTTCCAGTTTACTAACATTTTGGACTTGGGCCAGTTATTTAAATTCAATTAGTGTATTTTCCCATTTGTGGTGCAGCTATGGAAAGCTACAAATTAGCATATTTCATGGATGGAGAAAGTTATTGAGAGCATTGAATCATCTCCACCCTGCATTTGGCCAAAATAATTTGGTTTAGCCAGGGATGTTATCATTCAGGAAGCATAGATTTTCTGTATCTAGCCTGACTGGATGATCCCTAATTTCATGATAACTCACTCCTGGAGTAGTTTCAAGAAGCCAGATAAAATATCCTTACTAGAAGAGTTTGGTGCCAGCTGTGATAACATCCACTGTGTTTGAGATTTGACTTGTGTTCTCTGTGGATGAATCAGAAACCCAGCCTCATTTATATATTTCTCTTTTTTTCTATGTATGTAGTACTAAGGACTCAAACCTGGGTCTTCATGCATGATAAACAAGCACTCTATCACTAGGCCCAACTCCCAACACTTCATTTATATATTTCATAAACCTCATCCTCAAAACACACACACACACACACACACTCACGCTTCTGGCTTCTATGTGTCCTCATCTATTCTATGTCAAATGTTGTAAAAGGAGATACAGAGATCTTAGAATGTAAAAGACCCAGATTAATTCTGTTCTGAGTTTTTAATCACAAAATTTTGTATAACACATATTGGCCCAGGCATACTGATAAGTTTCATACCTTCTACAACAAGGATGGAAGATAACCTTGGCCATACTTTAAAAAAGAAAATATTTTTAAAAAATAATTAGCTTTTTCTGATTTTGGCAAACCAGAAGACATGGCAATGCAAGGTCTATATTCTCATGTGACAAAAAGTTGCCACAGCAGATCAGCAATACTTTAAATTCTAAAAGTTGTGATCTAATTAGGCCAATTCTCTACTATTTGAGGCATACCTCCATCTCGTTTTGGCTTCCATTATTTTTTCAGGTAAGGGATTGGGTTTGGGTTTGGGAGCAACCTCAGAGGCTAACCTACCTGCATTCAACCTCGAACATAGCTGAACACATAGGTATGTGCTGCCACATTTGGTTTATTGACTGAGATCTGATTCACCTTTTGGCCTGGCTTGCCTAGAACCAAGATCTTTTTGAACTCTACCTCCTAAGTAACTAGAATTACAGGCATGAGCCACTACACCCACTTTCTGTGTAGTACTTCCCATACCAGGCTCACTAAATATCTTTACCCCCTAGTGGGAAATACTTTATCTGTTTTGTCATCTAGCCTTATTTCTCACTTCAATACTGAAAGGCCCTAAACCAAAAATGTAATGAGTCATCCAGTAGAGGGGACAACCCATCGATAAATAAATAATTGTGTTGATGTAAAAATTCACTCGCAGGGGTAATATGTATTACATAGCATGTCTATGAGGAAGCAGGAAAGAGAAGGCTGGTTGCAAATTGTGGGACTATAGTATAGTTCCATACAATGAGTATTTGGGAAGACCCTGAGTGATTTCTAGCCATTTGTATGCATGGTTGACTTAATGTGGTTTAAGGGAGAGACTTATTTTCTTTATCTGTGACATTTGGTACTCATTACAGTAAGTTCTAATAAGTCAACCAAGAAACAAAGACAGAAAAAAAAATGACCTACCTGGTTTCTTCCTAGAAGCCTGATAAATTGTTCAAGGTCTTTCAGTGACTATGAGAAAGAGTTTAAGTGAAAACTGTGATCAACCTGCAAGAGAGGGTTGGGTTAGGTATGTGCCACCGAAGACTCGTGTACCAAGTGTTGAAATTATGTGAGCTAGGCATTAAACAGATTTCTCTGGGAAAATGGGCCTCATTCAAGGAAAAGGGTTGACAGGTAAGGATAGCATTAGTGTGCCATGGTATGTATTTAGGCAAAGAGATATTGAGTTATTGAACCTAGCTTTGAGATTGGAGAGGAGCTAAATTGTAGTCAATGTAGTCTAAATGAAGGGCAGGGTGGGGGTGAGGATGGGGGTACCAAGGAATGATTTAGGATTTAGAGCCTGTTTTTTTTAATATGGTGTAATTAACTAAGGAATATAACACAAGAATAAGTTTGGGGTAACATGAAGTATAGTAAGCAGTGACAAATTAGTAAGCTCACATCATATTTGGGAAGAGGCATAATGGATGGTTACAGTTACAATTACTAGATGAGACTGAAGATACAGATCTAGATTTTTTTAAGTTGGTCATTGGGCTTGATCTTGGGGCCTGGGCTCTGTCCATTATTTTTTTTAGGTGTTAAATGGAGATAAGAATCTAACAAACCTTCCTACCTGGGCTGGCTTTGAACTGCAATCCTCTGATTTTAGCTTCCTGAGTAGCTAGGATTATAGGCATGAGCTACTGACATCCAGCCTGGAACTTTCTTTATGTAAAAGTGGTAACTGATTTCATAGGGATGCCTTATATGAGTTAATGGGGAGAGATCATATAAAACAATACCACTGAAGATAATATCTTAGAGACAATATATATTTAAGGGGCACATAATAGAAGAAAAACTAAAAGTTTGAGAATGACAAATTGTCAGGTTATGTGCCAATACCCTCATTTTTTCCCTTTCTGACACTATGATTATCTAGAATTTATGACTCTAGATTAGCCTGTCCCTTCTATGTAAACAAGGACAATTTATATATCTCCTACTAACCAAAGATCTTCTCCATTACAATATGAATATTGGATGCCGGTTCCCCTACCTCTTCTACATCTAAATGACAAGATGATTTATATAATTCAAATGAGTACTAATAACAATTGAGTTTATCTTCTAAGATCTTCATATAGGATTCTCCTCAGGAGGAAACCTTTTAGAATTATCAGACGTAACACTGAAATCTGTATGTTTTTCACCCTAGCTGTTTCTCTTATTTTCATTTTAATTGCCACAGATGATTGATTATTTGGGGAGAAAAAGGGGTTTGCTTTTCTTATGTAGAGGACATCTTGTTTCATACTGCAATTACTAAAGCTGTGATGGAAACTCTTTTTAGTGCAACTTGGACAAAATTACATGCTAAGGGAAGGATGGCACATAGAAACAAGTGTGTGTGGAGGGGAGATGGAGGAGGGATAATATATTGGAACCTGCTTCAGATCTGTGACCGAGTTGATAGATTTCACATGACTAGGAGAAAGTAATAATCCCTGAAAGCAATGAATGAGGCCTCCAAAAGCAACAAGGATTACAACAAAGTAATTAGAGTTGAGGAAATCGGTAACAAGCATTTTCTCTCTTTTTTGGAAAGAAGAGCTCCCCTCCCTGTTGTAGAATAAAAAGCTACTTCTTTGAGAAGAAAACGTTCCAGACACCTTGTAAGAGGGACCAGCTACATTTATTGCTGTACATGGCACACAGGTGGTTCCATTGCACAAAGAATTTTGAGAATCTAGAGGCCCTGAAGAGCTTTATCCAGAAAAAGAGATGGGTTCCCTAAGAAAACTCACTCTGGGGGAAGATGTAACCTGTCTAAGAAGATGTAACCTGGCTAAGACTAAGTGCCATGACTTGGAAGGTGAGAAAAAAAGAGATGGTTCTAAGTTAGCTTTGGGCTGAATTCTGAACACCTCTAGATCTTCTTTTGGGGTATTATATGTGCATTTTAGAAAAGAGGTTGTTTGCCAAAGGAAAGACCCCCTTGGGTCTTTACAGCTTTTCCATGGAAAAGGCCTCTGAGAAACCTGTATTGGAACAGAAGAAAGTGTTTTGTTACAGTGAGGGAGGCACAGAAGCCCCTGGAAGAAAGTAAACTCAATGTGTTTTCTTCATGAGTAAAATCTTTCAATGACAGAGACGTGTGTACTACAGATCATAAGACAAGAAATATGACTGCTGTGAGGAGCTCTTCTCCAACCACGGGCTTTCTATCCAGAATAACCTGGGAAAGATCTCTGTCTCCCAAAGGAATCTGGGCATTGTTGCTAGTCATGTAGGAGAGGGGGATTAGAGCCTAGAGCTAGAGCTCCTCTAAGTAACCAGTCAATGGATTCATGGTTTTAGCTCATAGACTAGCTCTTATGTGGCCAACATGGGATCAATTAGATACAATTGAATATAATAATAAAATAAATGGATCCACTCTGATCATTCCTATTCTGTAATTTTAATTCTTTCCTTTTGGCCATTCTGCCCCCCAATAGTCAGAGAGAATGTGTGTGTCCCCAGGACATGCCTGATAAACTTTCAAGATTTTCCTCCCAAGACACTTTCATCTTTCTCAGAGAAGTGATCAGCAACCTGGCTCAGACTGCTAACAACGCATCGTCACCAAGAATGAAGTGCCATGCTGTGATGTGCCAAGAATATTTTGTTAATCCCAGTTGATCTTCAGGATTGTGTGGCAAAAACACTTTGCAGCCGTCTGTTGTCTGTTAAAGGAAAAGAAAAAGAGCAACTGGTCTCAAATAGTGGGGGAAATCAGCTCATTTGTGAAGGCTGTTACTTAATGAGGCTCCTTGGTGGCTTTCAGAAGCAAGTGCACATATTAGAAAGGAATATTTTACCTTCTCATTCTGCTCTGCATGTTCAAGCTGAAGAAAGGGAAAACCTAAAGTGTGTGTCTTTGTTTGCTTCCTATGGAGGTTTTATTCACTTTAGTTGTGCTAAACAGACATGAGGCCCCAGGGGGAAGCTGCCTTACTATTGGGCCCTTCTCCCAGGCAGTTGATTGTCACACTGGCTCCAGACCACATTAGAAGCCATCCATCAAGGGGAAAAGAAAGAACTATGTGAGGAAAATATGTTTTGCATGAAAGGCTTTGGCAGGGTACCCCAATAAAAATACTGCTAGTACTGTAGAAGTCTCCTTTTCTTCCCCTTCCCTCTCATTCTCTCCCATGCTCTCCCTCCCCATCCTGGCTTCATTTACTTCCCTCTCTTCCGTTCTCCTCTCCTCCCATCCCATTCATTTCCTACCTTGCTCCCTCCTTCCTTTTCTTCTTCCTTCTTTCCTTCTCTTTTTTTGCACCTGTCTCTCCGATATCACTTTCTTCATTAGATTCACACTTTTGCTTGACAAGTTTGCCTCCCCTCCTGTAATGTATCAGACAGACAGACAGACAGACAGAGTTAATTTAAGACCAGTTCCCCTGAAAGGGAAAAAGAGTTCTTCTTTTTCATAAGTGATTTTTTTTTCTAGAAGCTCTCCTGGATTCTTTGACCCTGTTTTTTTGGAATAACAATACTCTTCTTTATCAGTACAGTTGTTAAAACAAACAGCCACAAAGTCACATAGTTGTGTAATAGCCCAGGGGTCTGTGATTCCACGATGCTGCCAGCCTCACTAATGCTGAAGAGGAATTTCCATAGTATTAAGGAGGTATTATGAACCTGCTCTACAGCATGCCAGGTCTTCCTGGCATCATGAGGGGTAACCATAAATTGTTCTTTTAAGAGAGGGGTGTGTGTGTGTGTGTGTGTGTGTGTGTGTGTGTGTGTGTGTGAATTGATTGTTTCTCATGTCTGTAGTTTGATAGCTAGTGAGTGATAGTCAATGCTAGATATAGGTTATGAGTTACCCAAAGCTAGAGACATTAAGTTCAAATCCCTAAATTTAATCCCTGTAGAACATTGGATAAAGCACTAAACCTCCCAAAAGTTACAATTTCCCCTGTGAAATAGGCATCCTTTGTTGTTCCGCCAAGCACTGTGCAGGTTAAAGCAGATAAAAATGCTAATTATTGTATGTGTGAGTTATTGCATGTGTTCAAAAGCTTCAGTGTAATCTTCATCATTCCATAATTTATCATAGCCTCTGAAACTGGCTCATAGTGAGGCTAGTGGTCACTTTGACCACTCGTGTCACATGGTGATTGTGGTGTTCACCAGAATATTGTGTTCCAGAAGGTAAGTCGATCTCACAGAAAACTACTAATGGGTAGAACTTCCTTAAATAGTAGCTTTTGTTTCTGAGCACAGAATGATTCTATCAGATTACCACATTTGATTTGTGGGAAATCTAGAGTTGACTATTAATCTCAGGAGCAAATAGCTATAAAAGGAAAGCTTTTATTAATGTCAGCTTTGGAGAGAAATAGAAGACAGTCCTGAATATCACGATTGTTTAAGGGTGAATTTTGTCCTACATTCATGTATGCTTACCTTGTATGTGCTTACCCTACTTCTTTCTCTCTCCCTTCTCTCTCTCTCTCTCTCTCTCTCTCTCTCTCTCTCTCTCTCTCTCTCTCTCTCTCTCTCTCACACACACACACACACACACACACACACACACACGCCCGTCTTAAAAGAACAATTTAATAACATATGTAAAGAATTACAGAATGTTTTTAAAAAGTACTGTGAATTATTTCTACAAAGGTATAGTTCTCAAGCTTTTGGAGTTGTCTATCTCTGTTCCTTATGGTAAGTAGGTAAGTAGAGTGATGCTCAGTCAACCTTGAGTATTGCAACTTTCTAACCAACACCACTTATCAGTGTCAGCACTTCCAAGAACCACTTGCATTTCCTGTAGCAGAGCGCCCCCTAGCAACTCCAAATTCCTCTTCATTTCCTTGGCTCTGAAGCCTGGAGAGCAACCACCAAACACCCAGGGGCAGCTTTCTCTGGGCAGGGACATAAGCTCTTATGGGTCCAGCAGCTCATATGCTGCTTATGGGTCCAGCATTAGAACCTGACACTTCCAGCCACTGGGAAACATGAGGAGGAGATCTGGACAGCTTCTATCTGCTGGACTTCAAAAGGTTGTACAAAGGAATCACAACTTAGTGTGTCCATTTAAGTGTCCAGTGCTTTGGATCAGAACCCTTTTCATCATTCTGCCCCATCTTGTGTGTTCCTTCTCCACTGAAAAGAACTTTTGTTAGGCAACAATTAAAGCTTGTCTGCATTTCTTGGAGGTGGGAGGAAGGGGTGTGTGTGTGTGTCCGTGTGTGTGTGTGTGTGTGTGTGTGTGTGTGTGTGTGTGTGTGTGTATGTTATTGAGAAAAGCAATGCATGTGTCTTACTGCATTTAGGTTTGTAGGGCTGACTTTCTGGTTTATCTTGAAATAAGAGATTCTGGCAGATGTATTATTTGTATTTAATTTATGCTCCTTCTTGGCATTAGATCAAAGTGCTGGGACATCTTTTTTAAACATTTGAGTGTCTGGGAAGGAGGTGGTAGGCTCGTGCAGTAGAACCTCAGAGTGTATTGCTAAAACCTCTTTCTGAAGACAGGGAGGGCGAGGGGGAGGTGTGAGATATTTTAAAAATAAGATGTGCTGCTAAATTCCCTGCCAACCTCCGTTCATGCTGAGTTGAATGTAAGCAACAAGTATCAGATAGTTCTTCCAGATGTCAGCTATTTCAAGAGGCACGTGCCATAAGTTCTGTGGACAGCAATTGTCTTCTTAGATGGTGGCATCAATGCTGTTGGGAGATGGAAAATACCTTGCATAGAAATGTAGAAACAAGTTTGTGCATTTCTGAGTGAGAAAAGTTAGGACAGAAATGACCTATTAATTCAGAAAGGCAAACAGCACAAATGATGTTTAATTTTTCAATGTACAAAACAAGAGGTATTGGAGCCAGCAATCCCAATAAAATTATCATATTAACCTTGGACCTTGGACGTACAGGCCAAGAAATTGTGTAATGATATTTTTCAAGTTCAATTTTAAGCTTTGCACTGTGATTCAATGAGAATCTTGTTATCTTTGAATCTTGGGGTAGAAGGAATTCTAGGACATTGTCAAGAAATCTGAGGTAGTAAAGCCTGGTCATTAACTTTGCTTAGAGTTTTCAGAATCTATAACATTAATCTCCTAAAAGCTTAATCTTATTAGAGCAAATGCATTCCACCAGCTAATAAGATGGATAAAATAGGAACCTCATTTCTCATATATTTAAAAGACTCTGTCCTACAATTTAAACAAATTCAGGCATGATTTCTTTGCTTAACTTAATCTCAGCTGTTTCTTAGTAACTAGAAGACTGCCAAAGGATGTAGCACAAAGATAAGCCAATATAAGATTTATAGAAGAGGAATCTTTTTTCCTTCTACCCTCACATGTCTCCCTTTTGACGACCAAACTACACTGGAGATGTGTAAGATAGACCAGACACAGTGGGGTAAAATGTCCTTCAGATAAACTGACTTTGAGAGGCATTATAGTCATGAGTTTTCTTTCTTCTTCAGCTTTCTCTTCTGGATGTTTCTCCAGGGATCCCAGGTTGCGATGGTTGCAGAAAGAGATAAGAGCCATCCATACAGGCAACCAATCACACCTGTGTAGTCACTGCACGGCCACTGGTAAAATGGGTCCCAGGGTCCCGTTTTTAGCTTGTCCCTTGGGTGATGCAGGAGAGAGAGACTGGGCTTTTGTTCACTCCTCTCATGGTGTGGAGAAGAGTAGACTGCCTTATCTGCTGTTTACAGCTCCCGGGGAGAAGGTGTTAGTGTTTCTTCTAAGCTCTGCCAGCAAGCTTTTATTTATTTATTTTAATTTCCCTACCTTCTGCTTCACATGATCTCCTTCAGAGAACTTCTGCCTTTCAAATGGAGAACTTCTGTTTACCAATATTTATAGCTTCCTTCCCACTTCACTTTGAAGACCTTTCCCTGCAGGGAAGATCACTGTCAAGTCAGTCATCTCACCGGAATAATACTTTGGCATGTCCTACATGTATTTATACCTTGCTTTTCTTCTTCAACTTTGAGTCATACAGTTGAATTTAAAAAAAAAAATGGAGGCTGGGATGGATATTCTGGTGTATTTTGAATGAAGCCCTGAACTAACTTCAGAACATGGCATAGGAAGGTGAGAGCCCCAGTTCTTCATCCTGTCTCCCTCCCATCCTTTTCTACCCCCCCCCCCATTCCCCTATCCCTATTGTGTTGAGGTTGCTGTTGTTATTCACTGAGATAAACTGTGGGGGGAGGGTGGGGATGGATGATCATGAATGTGAGCTTACAATGATATTAACTATTGGGTTGTCCGGAGATCACCTCAAGCTTTGTGAATGTATTTTTTTAGTTTGCACATGTCTAATATTTGTGATAGGTGAAGATATCTGTCTACCTTAACACTACCTTAAAGAAACAGAAATCATGTTTCTCATAAACAAATACCTTTGTTTTGTATTTTGGATATATATATATATCCAATATATATATACATATATATAGGATATATTTTGGATATATATATATACATATATAGTCTATTCAACAAGATTTCTACTATGACTGAGTAATTTGGTAAGAATGGAAAAAATTAAAAAGACAGATGTTAGGGTTGTAACAGATAGGAAAGATCATATGTCCTTATTAGGACAGTAATGTAGCTTAATTTTTTTTTAAGAAAGAAAATTCCTTCCCCTATAAGGCCCACAAACTAGGCTAAAGCAGAGAGCTGTGTTAGAGAGCCCTTCTGACAAATCCCTCACCCCACCCCCACAGCCTCCTACAAACAGAGGTGCATATTGTCTCTGCATGATTTAGGATCTGGTGCTATTCTGCATTTCTCAGTTTGGGGGCTGAATTCCTCAGAATCCTTGACACATTACAGAAATAGAAAGCCCCCTATCATCATCATCCCACTACCCCACTTGCCTCCCACAACGTTGTAACAGAGGAGCAAGCAGGCCTTGGTTTCCGAGAGGACTGCATTTCCAAGTAACTTGGTAAATTCTCAGAGCTCAGACTTTCCAGAGAAATAGTGTCCTATTTCTAGAACATGAAGTACCTATGAACCCAGAATGTTTCCCCCATAGTCTTGTCAGTTGCTGTGGTTGAATCCTTGGCCACACAGGGTTGTCTATTTGGGAAGTAAGCTTGGGATAGCAGTAATACATTTATTATCTTCTATGATCATTCTAGATTTGATAACAAGATCTGGGCTCTGAATTCATTCATTTACTATTCATGGATTGCAGGGAACTTCTTATATTTGATTAACAGCAGAGATTTAGAAGGGACCTGAGGTGATCTACCTAAATGGACAAGAAGGTACTGGGATAGATTTTTGGTACTCACAGAGCAGTATCATCATGGGTCTCCAAAAGAACATTGAGAAAAAGAGACTTTTTTCTGATTGAAGAGTAAAGGAGAATCCCTTGATGAGAAAATATTTAGTCCAGGCCTGGGTATATTAATTGTAAGGTCAGGATAGAAGTATACAGTCCTGGAAGACAGTGGTGAGACTGAGCTAGAGGTATATAGGAGAATGTCCAGATACCTGGAGAGTTAAGAGATAGAAGAGGAGGGGAAGTGGGGTGATTTTACTTCCAGATTGGATTATCTTCTGATTCTCCACCACCTATACTCCTCAGCTTCTAGGAGAACACAACTCTGGGAGAAAGTTGGAGCTCCAGTAGGCAGAAAGATGTCTAGGCATCTTGAATCTAGCAGGTTAGGAGTTTCTTAGGAGACTAGCAGCCAGGAAGTTTCCTTCCTGCCTTCCTCCCTTCCTCCTTTTCTCCCTTTCTTTCCATTTTTATTGTTATGATTAAGCAGTTCAAGCTCAGGGCCTTGGTATTAAAGTTTTGAGAAGCCGGGAGCTTCACAATGCTGGTTCATACGTGGGATCAAGTAGATTGCATCTAAGTATGGTTCAGTCTATATTTCAAATAATCATAAGCCTCTCTTCTCTTGGGAGACCCCTGCCCACAACCTCCTCGAAAAGAACAAGCGATGGGAGGTGGAGCTCCAGTGGTAGAGTGCCTGCTGAGCAAACATGAAACCCTGAGTGCAAACCCCAGTACTACAAAAAAAGAAAGAAAGAAAAAAAGGAATTGTAACCTCTTTGTACAGATGCTCAGTAACAAAAGTGAACCTTTGAATTCTTGAATTTCTTTCCGGACAGATAAAGCTCTATAGTATAGCTAAGATTAGAATTGCTTATAGAATTTTGAGCTAGAGGGGGAGATACTGAAGAGTAAGAAAAAGAAGAAGGGAAGAGGAAGAAAGGCCATCTTTCCAAGTATCTGTCAAAGTCTTGAGTTTCTGTTTCACACTGAAATGCCTGTGGATGTTTTCAGAAGTTAGAGGAAAGTGCAGATGTAGGCAAGGAGGCAGACACGTTGATGGAAAATGTTGCACACAGAAAAAGCCCTTCAAAGCAGGGAGAGAGCTTTGGGTTTCAGAGAAGGCAAATGGCTATTGACATTCACCCAGGCACGGGGCAAGTGGAGGGTTTCTGGGTCATATGCGCAATGACAGGTACAAGGAGAGGGAAGAGGGGGGGAGGGAGGAGCTCAGCTTTCACATCCTCCATTGGCTTTCAGGCCCAATGACTACTACTAGGCTTCCCTGTAGTAGATAGGTGTATACACTAGCGATTAGGCAATTACATGCTTTAACAATCTGTACATGAGTGTGGGTGTGCAAGCTTCTCTGTCTTGTTAGATTAACCCAAGTCTTGTGCATGTTTGTTTGTGTGAGTGACGGTGTATATGTGTATGAGAGTGCATGTGTGTGTGTGTGTGTGTGTGTGTGTGTGTGTGTGTGTGTAAGAGAGAGAGAGAGAGAGAGAGAGAGAGAGAGAGAGAGAGAGAGAGAGAGAGAGAGGAGAGAGAGGAGAGAGAGAGACACAGAGAGAGACAGAGATAGAGCCAGAGAGGCAGAGAGACAGAGAGAGGGTATTGTGTGTATTTGCCAATACCAGAAGTTGAATTCAGGGCCTGGGCTCTTTTTCTTAGATTTTTTTTTTTTTTACTCAGTGGTGCTCTATCACTTTATCTTTACCTCCACTTCAGACATTTTGCTGGTTAATTGGAGATAAGAATGTCTCAGATCTTCCTGTCCCACCTGTCTTTGAACTGCAATCCTCAGAGTGTAGTCTCCTGAGTAGAGTCATGAGACAACAAGGTGAACCCACATCTTAATAAGAAGCTACATGTTCATTGCCTCGTGACTATTTCTCAAATGGAGAATGCAAACTGTCCCATTCATAACAACTTAGGAATTATGCCCTTTAATGAGATTATCTTGTCTAATATACATATAGAAATCTCTATGTTGAGCTGGGCACTGGTGGCTCACGCCTGTAATCCTAGCTAGTTAAGAGGCTGAGATCTGAGAATCACGGTTCAAAGCCAGCTTGGGGCCCTGAATGTCCATGAGACTCTTATCTCCAATTAACCACCAGAAAACTGGAAGTGGCACTGTGGCTCAAGCAGTAGCCTTGAGCCGAAGAGCTCAGGGACAGCGCCAAGGCCAAGAGTTCAAGCCCCACAATAGATAAAAAATAACGGGGGAATACAAGATGAGGGGTGGGGGTGGGGGAGAGGGAAATGGGGACCAAGACATGTGAAAGGGTATCAATGTATGGGAATTAATGCACCATCTATCTGGCAAATACCATGTAACCCTTCTATTAATTACAATAAAAAATATATGAAAAAAGAAATATCTA
Source organism: Megascapheus bottae (assembly GCF_031878675.1). NCBI lineage: Eukaryota > Metazoa > Chordata > Mammalia > Rodentia > Geomyidae > Megascapheus > Megascapheus bottae. The sequence goes on from NC_143522.1 coordinate 15,741,143, forward strand.
TGCGGTCACCTTGCATACCACATCTGTAGAACATATATTAGGTATCAGCACAAGTTCAGAAATTTTGCCAACTTGACTGATTAAATGAATATGCTAAAGCATGTTGCTTTAATAAACATTAATATACCATAAAAACTAGAGGATATCTCTTTGCTCAAGTAGAACTCAGGGAAAGTGAAAATATAGGAGCTTTATATCTTTTATTAGGAAGTCAGAGGTTTGGATCTTATTTTACTTATGTTTTAATTTTTTAGCATACATGAATACTAAAAGAGGAGTTTGTTGTGATTGTGATAGTTATATGCAGTGTACTTTGAACAGGTCTTCCCCCTGTTATGTTACTTCTCTCCTCATTTCTTCTCCCCCCCTTCAAAGAGTATTTACCGTTTTACTTATGCATTATAGTACAATATTGCCTTCTAGGATTCTGCTTCTATTGTCTCTAAAATGAGAGTTTTGAAGTAATGAATGGTTCTTAAATGTCTGGTGATCACAATTCTCTTTTAAAATAGAAAGAAAATCTTCCCAGAACATCCCCAGGTGAAATTGAAATCGTTTTAGGGAAGGAATTTGACAGACCATTTTCAGGATGGTCAGATTCAGCCATTGAAATTTCGTAGTACCAAAGCTCCAAGGGACATAGTTCATCCAGATTTTGATAATAAATAAATAAATAAGTACATACATACATACATAAGTAGATAAATAAATAAAACAACCCCAGGACAAGGGATGCAAAGAAGTTGTCTTCTTTTTGAACTCTAAGGACCCCATGGCAGTATGAGCTTTAAGGTATTTTTCTGAATCTGGAAATCTTTAATTCCACCAATATCATTATTATTGACAATAACCCTGTATTAATCTGGTCGGGCTGTTGGTACAGACTATGACAGACTATGTGGCTTGAAAAATACGAATTTATTTTTTTCTTTCCCTTCCAGAGGTTTAAATGCCCAAGATCATGGTATGGGAAAGTTAAGTTTCTCCTGAGTCCTTGGTTTGAAAATGGCTGTCTTCTTCCTGCATCTTCTCATGACTATTTTTACCCCTGTATCTATCTATACCTGTTATTTCTTTCTATTCCTGTAAAGACATTAATTCTATTCGATTTGGGTCTAATCATTTAACCTCAGTTACCTCTTTTAAAGTCTGTGCCTTAAATCAGTTTTCACTGGCATTGTTCATCAAAGCTCCCAGTATATCTCCGAAGACAAAGTGAGTTAGAGAAGAGATTTTAATAACTCATAAATATTTTTAGTTTTTCTTTATTTTCCCTTTGGCCAATGCATATATAGTCTTCATCTTCCCATGATGTAAACCAAACAACCAAAAAGTTCCTTCCACATCTGGTCAGTGGGGTAGGGGCATTTGAGAGTTGCTATTTCTACAGTTGCTAATTTTTCTTAAACTATTGTAAGACAGTGGAGGCTGAGAAGAAAAGGCCAAGAGTTGTAAAGTACATGTACTATTTGCTATTTGCTACCACATTACCATGTTTAGTAACCACCTCTTGCTGAGTAACTCCTAAAGCAGCCACTGCTGACATCTCATCCCCCACGGCTCTAGTACCAGCAGCAGCTAAAGAAGAAAACCATTTAAGACAGTGAGCGAGGATATTCCGGATAATCTTTATACTTGGAAACTTCACCAAGACTCTATTGCTATTTTAATTTGCTTAGTAATGATGTAAGCCTGTACAAGTTAGTACTATGAGAAACTCACCGAGAATCTGCAGTGCCAACAAACAGCACGCTGTCCTTTTCTCCCTTGCACTTGAGATTCATTGACCTTTCTTTCCACTCATCTTCTGCACAAGGTCTGTATTTTAGGAAATTATATCTATCTAGCACGAAATCGCCCTCTGTGATGTTTCCTATCCCCAGCTAACTCTGTGAAATGGAGAAGCTCTCAATTGTCTGGAATTAGGCTAAGATTCATGTCACTCTTCCCTTCCCTTGTGAGTTTTATGTTTGATTTCTGGAAAATCCACAGCTAATACTTGGTCAGCTGCATTCATTTGCTTGAAATTAGCAGGTAGGTAAACCGGTCAAAAGAGGCAAGAGAAAAGTTTGGAGGGAGAAATAAAGAGTATATAGAGCACTCTGACAGGCAGTCTTATTCAAAGCTAGGCAGCATTTTGGGCCCAGTTTCTTCTATGTAACTTAAAAATAAATTACCTGAGAATCTATACGGGATAGCTTGCTGTTAAGTAAATTTCTTAATGTCTGGCTAATGCCAGATCCAAGGATGAAAATACAAACATTTACACTTAAGAAAGGTTAACAGTGTGTCTTCTGCCTGGCACTAATAACTCATACCTATATTTTGACATTTTTTTTTAAAATTTGGGTAACCTTCAAAAAACATATTAGAGTAAAACATTAAGAAAGAGTAGTTTAAACTAAGGTCTCTTTGTGAAAAAAAAACATATTTCACGTTTTATTTCATGCAAAGAGTGATAACGGAGGACATAATAAGCAGATATCTAAAATTACATTTAAGGAAATATAGCTTCTCATTTCATTGATAAAAATAATATATTTAGGGGTGGAGGTGTGGGGAGGGAAATGGGGACCGAGACATGAGAAAGGGTATCAGTGTTTGTGAAGTAATGCACCTTCTATCTGGTGAATATAATGTAACCCTTCTATTAATTACAATAAAAATATATGAAAGAAAAAGATAATATATTTAGGCAGGGGACCAGTGGCTCACAGCTGTAATCCTAGCTACTCAGGAAGCTGAGGTCTGAGGATGTCAGTTCAAAGCCAGCCTGGGCACTAAAGTCTGAGAGACCATTATCTCCAATTAACCAATTGAAAACCAGAAGAGGCACTGTGGTTCAAGGAGTAGGGCAGTAGCCTTGAGCTGAAGAGTTCAGAGTCAACAGGCAGGCCCAGAGTTCAAGACCCATGACAGGAAACAAAATGATAATAATAACTTATTTAACATTTAAAGTGCAAATCTGTGGTGATCTATTGAAGTTGACTTAGACTGGAATGCAATTCCTGATTTTTCAATATTTGTATGCTTATTGGGATAGAACTCAAGTGTTCTATTCAGGTTGTTGATAATATTATTTCTAGTCTGATAATTATGCTATTAAAATTAGCTATGGCTTTGCTTCTCTTTCCCTCTTATGCTATTAGTTTTGGTGAGAATATAGCGAGCTTATTCAATAAATCATTATTAAGTACTTAGCATGCATCAGCATTGTTCTACATCCTACATCACTGAGCGGTGATCAAAGAACACAAGCACATCTACTCCAATGAAACATGTTTTCTAGTAGAGATTTTGATCAGGGATTTGTCTGTATTCCACTCTATTGACCCATATTTTATATATCTGAAAGCTATATTATTGGATGCATTCAGATTCAAAACTCTTAACATCTTCTGGATGAATTGTTTTTCTCAGGATGGAGTATAATCAGAAAGCTCCACTTTTCCCAAGCTTCTTCTAGGGGTCTTGGATGAAAATGGTGGGGAGCATATGGTAAAGCCCCCTGTTTACGTCATGGCCAAGATGAGGAGGAACACACAGTCCCATTCTCCTCTTGAAGGCATAATAAAATGATCTAAGGTAATTCTACTAGGTCTCTCCTCTTAAAGGCTCTGCCACCTCCCAGTAGAGTCACCTTGAGAAGCAAGCTTGAAAGAAAAGGCCTTTGGAGAGCTGCATTGGCAATCCAAATTGTAGCCTCACCTTCTGGCTGTTTAAACTATTCCATGATCTCAGCTTAAAAAGGAAATAAAATGAAGTATGTAGCCTAAATGATATTTTTTTTACCTTAAGAACAACAATGATTAATTATATGGCTTATGTTTACATCATATTTTAAATGACAAGTTTACCAAACAATTGTTCAAGGAGGAAATCTCGAATTACATTCTCTGGGACTTAGTCTAAATGATATTTGTACAGATACTAGATACCAGAAAATAATAACAGGAATAGTAATAATAATAGTAAGAATATATAAATATTATAAATCTAGAGATAGTATATAATATAAAATGATAGAAATAATAATGATAATAGCATTCTAGGGTAATGTCCACATGGTTGAGATCCAGCCACCTCTTTAGCATCAGCTTCATTAAGTATGACTTGGAATTTACATAGATTAAAATGTGTAGGGTTTAGTAACTGAATAGTGATAACCAGGATCTTGTCTCTGTGCATACAGGCCTACCATAGTGGGTATCCTTCTTCCTAATGGCAAAATAGTGACATAATATCTATCTTGTGGTAATTGAAACAAATACTGATTGTTTTTACTGTTTTAAAGTTCCACAAATTCCTTGTTGGTCATTTTGTATTAGTGGCAGAATGCATACTGAAATTTACCCACAAAGACCCCTTATTTGCTCACTATCACCCTTTGTGTTTCTTCCATCAATACAAAACTTAAGGTATTCATATTTTTTTCTGAGCACTACTGAAAGTTAATACTTTAAAGAATGTTTATTGTAAAGGTGATGTACAGAGGGGTTTCGGTAACATAGGTCAGTTAATAAGTACATTTCTTTTTTAATAATGTCACCCCTTCCCTTATTTTCTCCCAGTTTTTCCATCCTCTCCTCCTCCCCTGCAAGTTGTATAGTCTTGGGTTTTTTGTTTGTTTGTTTGTTACTTTTTTTGTCTTTACATACTTTGCATATCCATTTTCGTCTTGGTTTCATTTCACTATAATAAATCAAAATGTCACTATTTTACCTCCTGCATAGCAGCTTTTAATGTAAGAACTAAAACTGCTTGAATATAAATTCCGGCATCTATCTTTGTGAACATTGTTCAATCTCCATGTTCAGCACTCTCAAATTCTTCTTTTTTAAAATTTTCTTTTTTATTGTTGGGGTAATGTATAGAGGGGTTATAGATAGTAGGTGCATTACTTCTCACACATTGATACTCCTTCTCCTAATTTTTTCCCATTTCCTTCCCCCACCCCTCACAATCAACTCCCCACCTCCATTCCCTTTCCTATTTTAAACAAATGTATATACAATATACCAGGTAACAAAGTCAGATACACTAACAATATTAGATTAACCAAAGGGCAGAAAAGAGAAAAGAAATAATATAGTACATTAAGAACAACAATCACGTAAGATGAAGCTCTTGTTTCCATATCCTAGAGATCCTTTCATTTAGTCTCATCCTGTATGACCTTATGTATCTAGGTTTTGCGCTATTGTAATCCTCTGCTAGGAGAGTCTTAGATGTGTACTCATTATTACAAATGAGGGGAACCACTGAGCCTATATTCCTTTTGGTCTGGCTTACTTCACTTAATATGATTTTTTCCAAGTCTTTCCATTTCCTTCCAAATGGGGTGATGTTGTTTTTTTTTGACAGCAGCATAGAATTCCATTGTGTATAAATACCACATCTTCTTAATCCAATTATCTACTGAGGGGCATCAGGGTTGGTTCCATATCTTTGCTATGGTAAATAATGCTCGAATGAACATTGTTGTGCTAGTGGATTTAGTATGTCCTTGTCTCTGGTCGTTTGGATAAATGCCAAGGAGTGGAATTTCTGGGTCATAGGGGAGCTCTATGTTTAGTCTTTTGAGGAAACTCCATACTGCTTTCCATAGTAGTTTAACGAGTTTGTGCTCCCACCACCAGTGCAGTAGTGATCCCTCCTGGCCACATTCCCACAAGCATCTGTTGTTATTAGATTTCTTGATCATAGCCATTCTAACTGGAGTGAGGTGGAATCTCAAAGTTTTGATTTCTCCAATTCTTCTTCATAGATATATATTGAAATTTCCTTTGATCTCTAATGAGATTTTATCTCTTTATTCTATATTTAATTTTTTTTCATTCTGTGCTATATCTTTAATTCTACCCTCCAGTTAATTTCACTAATTCTCTTTGCAGCTACATCTACATATTACAAGCACAGGGAGGCTTTTTGTTATTATTTTTAAACTATTAACTTTTGTATTTTCAAAAAATGTTTAGTTCCTTCTAAATTCTGCCTGTTACTATATATGTTTTTCTCCCTCCATGACTACTATAGGGTTTTTTGTTTTGTTTTGTTTTGTTTTTTTGCCTGTACTGGAGCTTGAATTCAGGACTTGGACACTGTTGTCATGCTTTCTCAAAGCTCTACCATTTGAATCACTGTACCAGTTCTGGCTTTTTCTATGTATGTGGTACTGAAGAATCAAACCCAGGGCTTTGGGCATGCTGGACAAGCACTCTACCCCTAGGCCACATTTCTGATTTCTAGCCCTCCTATATAAACCCTACTATAGGTTTTTATAATTAATCATTCTACCCATATCTGTTTGGGCAACTTATTTTAGATGGTTCTTTAATGGGCTTTTTTTTTAAATTTTCTTATTCTCCTATCATTGTGGTTAAAAACTCTTTCATAGTAGATTATTTTCTTACTGTACTATTACCTTTGATATGTGCTTGCATTCTGTTGATGTATGTGTTGGAACAGCCATGCATGTCATACTCTGGAAAACGATTCTAGCCTATTCTGAGGCTGAAATGCTACGCTGCATTAAGTAAGTTGCTGTGTCTGTGTCTAAGTTTTTCTTCATAATTTAAATGTTTTCTGAATATCGACTTATTTTTGTCTGTACTAGATACAACAGAGAGTGTGTTCCTGTACTCATTAGAAAGAACAAAGAAACTCTACTTCCTGCCCAGGGTTTTCAAGCTATATGTCTACCTTTAAAATTATTCACTTTTTCATATATTTTTATTGTAATTAATAGAAGGGTTACATGATATTTGCCAGATAGAAGGTGCATTAATTCACATACAAAATTATTCTTTTTTAATATGTAGTCCATTGGGATTTCCTGCTGAGAGGTAAGGACAAAGGGGAATCAAGCCTTCATACCCTATCCATAGCAATGAACCTTTCCACGCTGAAAAATGCCCTCTTAGAACACAGGAACAGAAGTTGCGTAGGTGTTGCTAGTAGGGAGAAACGTGTTTGCTGTTTAAAATAGAAATATTAAATTGCTAATATGTCTAGAGATAACTTGTACTGCATACACTAATGAAAAAAAATGAAGTTCTCCTGCAGCAAATTTTCTTGAGTTTTTGTTGTTGTTGTTGTTGTTGCTGCTGTTTTATGGAAATAGAAGATTCTTTCATTGGTGGATGAGTACAATCATAATATTCAATGTGCCTACCTGAGACTGGAACTAGGAAACTTTTGATGGGCTAGTGGGGTTACGATAGATGGAAAGGGGGAGAAATGATGGGAGAGGCAACACTAGTCAATATTAATTATGCACACAAACTGACATGTTGAATTGAAACCCATTAAACTACTACTTATAGATTAATTTAAAAAATTACCAAGAAAGTAAGATTAACTAACCTTGATACATGAAAAATCATAAATAAGGGTTTGTGACAATCTTTTCAACGTCTAGGAATTGGGTTTGTTCCTCAAAGTAAGGCCAAGAAAGTATATAAATTAGGACTGGGAATACGACTTAGTGGTAGAATGTTGCCTAGCATGTATGAAGCCTGGGTTTGATTCCTTGGTACCACAGAAAAAGCCAGCCATGGTGCTGTGGCTCTAGTGGTAGAGTGCTACCCTTGAGCAAAAGAAGCTCAGGGATGGTGCCCAGTCCCTGAGAGAATATATAAATTAATGCAAATGTAGAAGAGGAAATGTTTTTTAAGTCATGTAATGCTAAAAGGAACTTGGAAGTCATAAATCTTATTTTTTTTTGTTTCAGAATCACTTTTAGCAGCATCTTTGGTTTGAACATCACTTGGTATGATGGAGAATGCTGCCTTTCATGGCAACCCTTCTCATTTTGTTACATCCACATATGTTGGAGATTCTTTCTAATAAACTGATGCTTGAATATTTTTAAATATCTGTTCAGTCCCATGCCTAGCAGAAATGTTCTTTTCAATAGTAATTCAGTATATCCCAATATGATTCGATTGTCTGTTTCCTATGGGCAAGGTGCTGGGCTAAGTTTGAGAGAGGAGATGCTAATGATATGGTATTCATCTTTTTTACTAGAATAAAAGTTTTCAGAGTTTAAATAACTTGTCCAGGGTGACACAGCTAGTAAATAGTGGTTTGTAGATTTGAATTTACACTTTGTGGCCCTAGGATGAGCTTCTCCATCTTTCTGTATGAATCATGTTGAACATTTGGAGATAAACTAACTGATCATGACACAATGTTGGAAGTATTGACCATACAGGACTTCAAGGAAGACAGAAAGTAACAACCAATTCAGTCTGTTTGGATTGGAGCAATAGTTCTTGAACACCTAAGTAGCACTAATATTAAAATACTATCTTAATATTATTTCCTTTATTTTAAGAACAGCCTGTTCCTCACATTTTAGTACCTACCTGGCCTCAGCATCCATATGGGGAGGGGTTGAATGCTTGGTACCACTGAGAAATGTCTGTATGACTCATCTTGCAAACATTTCTGATGCAACATTGGTTACACTTTGTACCTTCTGTCTTGGAGAACATTCAACCCATTTTGCCCTTTGTGCTTTGTCTATGATGTAAATTCAATTTTGCATAATATCAAGGGAAAAGTGATCATTTATCCAGCTCTCAAGATCTCTACATTGGATTCTTTCCTCTTCATGGAATAGTAGTAGAAATAGACTCATGAGTGTGATGGTAGCATAAAGAAGGGCATTGTAACAAATTAATGACCTTGTGAACTCAATCCAGTGTGCATTTTGGTATCAAGAAATTAATTTTATGGAGTAAAACTTTTAGCAAAAGCTAGCTCCTGGACCTGCTACAATTTGGCTTGTACATTCATTATGGTAACGATTGAACATCTCTCAGTATGACAACATAGTCATTAGAAATAAAGACTGTCTCTCACATTTCCTCCCCTCCTCACATCTCTTTTTAGCTTTCCCATTCTCCCTTTTTCCTCATATAATTTTCTTTTTCATTGAAAGAAAAAGTTGACCGCTTTTTATGTTTTTCAAGTCTTAACTATTTAAGTATCAGGAGAAAAGTGGGTTTAAAATGTGTCTCCTTTAGATTTCTCTGTGGATGATCCCAGGTGAGCACGATAATTTCCTTTTGTGTCTTCTTTTCCTTTCTTTGAAAATTTGAAATCATTAACGTCTAATATGAAGAATGATCAGTCACCTTTGCAAATACATCTTTTCACTAAGGCCTTAACAACAACTCTTGATATAAGGATTATTCATCATCCTACTGTTTGAGAAATATATCCAGAGTTTAAAGGAAGCTGTTCAAAAGCAAACTGACTCTTCCATTCACTTCCTATCACCTGGCCTCCTAGTTCTTCCTAAGTTGATTAATTCTATTCTTTATTCTGTGTGCTTTGTTTATGTCTTTATCTTAGCACTTGTAAGTTTAATGACTTGTATTTATGGAAGCGACTTGCAGTGCGTCTTTATTTGGGCTCAGAGAGGGCTTTCAAGTATAGTTTTTTACTTCCAAAGATCTGAAATCTCTCCTTTATTTATCATGTGGTGTTTTGTATTTCAAACTTTTCTTGCCTATCATATTCCTAAATTTAATGTTCATGGGGTAAATATATCAAAGTCCTGAGATCCCTAATTCAGCCACAAGGTGGATCAGGGAAGAAGGATGGATGCTTGTAAAAAGTAAGTTAAAGAATCAGAGGCATTTTCTGACCTGTACATTTTTACAAGGATGCCATTGTTCTTTAAATAAAGGAACACAACACTCAAATACATGTAGAAATGATACTTAAAATAACAGAGCTTCTTCTTATTCCCCCAAATAGAAAATATAACCAGAAATCTGTTTTTTTGCAAGATGGATTTCTTAAATAAATGAACAGAAGGAAGAATTATGTGGATATAAATAAATCTACTGACATACTATAAAGCAAACTTCGACTGTTTTATGGTGTTGCTGGATCTCTTGGATATATTTATAGCCATTTTAATAGTCACCTGTATTTTTTCAAGACTTTTATTCCATTTCAAATTATGAGAGTTTAGTTGTGTGAATTTTTTTTGTTCTATTCTCTCTCTAAATTTCATTTGGAGTTCTATGTAGATTGAAAGTAACCATTGCTATTCTTTATTTTTTTGGAAAATAAGAAAGTCCTTCACCTAACAGTTTGGGCCTCACATGGAACAGACTGTGTAAATTTTTTTCTGGTCCAGGCATGTGCTGTCACACTCAATGTACTTGCAGTAATGCACTTGACAGGTATCTTCAGCTGGCAGCGAAGTGGCAGATAAGAGTCTGCCCAAGTGAAGAGAGCCATGTGCAAAGGTAAAATGTGTTGTGAGAGATGACAGACTGAGTAATTTTGCACTAGGTGTTTGAAGCCTAAAATATGTAAGTATTATCATGAGGCTTATTTTAAAAGCCAAACATTCCTCGGTTACTTAATAGTTGAGTCACAGAGCAAAATAAGACAAAGAATTAAGGGCAAATATTCTTATATTTGGGGTTAGTCTCCCAGGGAGAGGAAAGAAAGGGAGATTAAAAGAGTAAGAAAAGGAAGTGTACATCCTAAATGCTGAGGTCTGGAATAACTAAAATCCTGCTATTGACCTAGTGGGCCCAACTCTAGGGGGTTTACACACCTTTATTGCACTCAGAAATAAGAGTATAGTTTGGATTTTATGGGGGTTTGTTTAAGTAGGGAAAAGCTTCCCCCCCCCCATGAAATTTTCATTGTCAGCTACTCAAGAGATTGAGGTATGAGAATCACAGTTTCAGAGCCAGCTTGGGCAGACAAGTCTATGAGGCGCCTAGTAAGTGAACAGCTCGACATAGAGGTGTGGCACAGGAGAAAGGGCACCAGCCATGATGGAAAAAGCCAAGCAAGAATGTGAGGCCCTAATTCAAGCCCTAATATTAGAAAACATACAACAAAAACAAGAATGTTGGGTTTGGAATCTCTGCTGGCAAAGCCTTCCTAAATCTGCTTCTTGCTTATCTTTAAAGCAGGCCTGCATCATCATCCTTTTTCTGTGCACTTGATCCCCAAGTGTTCTCATGGAAAGGCTCCCATAGACAAGGAAACTTAGGAGAAGAGAAGAAGCTTTCGATGAGCAATGGCCATCGCCCTTCAGCCCTTCAACTGGCTTTCCAGCTGCAGGCAGTCTTTAGGAGACATTTCTGGGGAGAAATTGCTCAAGTACATATGTGTGCACCTGCATGTACGTGTGAATGCATGTGTGTATGTATATATTTATTATATCAGCCTAATATAAATCCTAATAAACCCCAAAAGAGCTGGAGTTAGATTAGCAATCTATTCAACATATGAAAAGTGAACAGCATATTAAATTGGAGAAGGACATGTACTTTATTTGGACTTTTTGGGGAGAAATAGCTTTTCGGAGTAGGTTATGTAAAAGAACTCTCAGTGTTCTCTATTCTGTGTCCTGAAGGTTCAGCTGTGTCCACACATGGAAATTGTCTCACTGAGGTTCACAACTACTTCTTTTGACACTTTTTGAAAAGTAAATAAATAAATTATAAGGGTGACAAGTAAAATGAATAGTTCCACCTGTGATATACCAGCAGCATTTGCAGAGTTTGTACCACATTAAGGATTTATTTTCCCTATTTTTTTTCTTTTTGGCCTAGCAGAGATTTAACTAGAAGGTCCAACAAAGCTTTCCATACTTACTGAGATAATGTCAAAACAGTCAGCAAAACTCAATACCAATTTGCAATATGAACATTAAACAGATAGGTCTTCTACATGTCACCCCTGGAGAGCTTGTCTCTTGGGATCCATGTCATTAAAGCTGGAAAAAAATGGGTCAGCAAAACCAGTGGTATGAGAGCATGTGAGTCTAAGTTTGGCTATTGGTTGAAGTCATTCATCCAGTAAACATTTACTGAGGTCCTATAATGTGTCACCATTTTTCTACACAAACAGGAAATAGGGAAGAACATGGCAAAGACTTAGCCATGTAGATGCCTCCCATCTCTTTTAAAAAGATAAATGAGAGCCAGGAGTTTGACCTAGTGATAGAGTGTTTGCCTAGCATGCATGAAGACCGGGGTTCGATTCCTCAGTACCATATACATAGAGAAAAGCCGGAAGTGGTGCTGAGGCTCAAGTGGTAGAGCTCTAGTCTTGAGAAAGTCCAAGGACAGTATTCAGTTCCTGAGCTCAAGCCCAGGACTGGCAAAAAATAAAGATAAATGGCAACCCCCCTATACAATGAAATGATCTCAGAAAGTAGAGAGTTATGCCAAAGAACTAAAATAGTTATGGACAAACTTCCATTTAGGGTGTCAGTGGCTAACTTCAGATGAATTCCAGAGAGGGCCCCTGAGGAAGAGATATTTGAAATGATGGGATCATGTGGAAATCTTGAGGCATACCTTCCATGAGAACATTTGGGTATCAGGTGTGTAGATATAGCAGGAAATGAGTATTTACCTTTATGAGAGACAAGAAGAACAAAGTATTATGCTCGGCAGACAATTAAAACTGAAAAAAAATAGAATTTTATAGGAAAAAAAAAAGTTTATCTCCACTTGACTGAAGCCTTGGTTTAGTAAAGATCTAGACATGTTCAGAAAGATCCAGGCCACGTATCCGTGGCTAATACCTGTAATCTTAGTTCCCCAGAAGCCTGAAATCTGAGGGTTGAAGGTTGAAGCCAACCCAAGCAGGAATGTTAGTAAGATTCTTATTTCTAGTTAACCATCTAAAAGCTGGAAGTGGAGCTTTGGCTGAAGTGATAGGACACTAGTTTGGTGCAAGAAAGCTAAGAGACAGTGTAGGGACCTTGGGTTAAATTCTAGTATCTGTACAAGGAAGGAAGATCTGGAGTCAAGGGTGGAGAGTATGGAATATATAGCAAAAGATGGAAATGAAGACTTAGGCACACACTAGGTCATCTAGGATTCTTTAAGACTACAAGATAGAAATTTGAAGTGAAATGTGAAGCCTTCAGCTTGGCATGGTGGCTCGTGCCTGTAATCCTAGTTACTCAGGAGGCTGAGATCTGAGGATCACTGTTCAAAGCAGCCCGGACACTAAAGACCTTGAGACTCTTATCTCCATTTAACCACTAGAAAACCAGAAGTGGCTCTGTGGTTCAAGGGGTAGGGCAGTAGCCATGAGCTGAAGAGCTCAGGGACAGTGCCCAGGCCTAGAGTTCAAGCCCCACAACCAACAACAACAACAAAAAGTGAAGCCTTCTACAGCAGTAAATTAGGAAGTGAGTGAGTTAAACAGGAATTATCTGGAGAGAGGATATTGAAGACCTCAGATCCTTTCCCTAACTTAACTAGTAACAGTGTAAAACCTGCTCATGTACTTAACAGTCTCAGCACTTCAGTTTATTTTCCCAGTGAACAAAGAATCCAGCCTCTCTTTATGAGGTGTGTTGCCACAAGCAACTGTGTGTATGTTGTCTCATTCAAAATCCCCAGCCACCTCATGAGGGAGGCATTATCCACACTTTACTGAGGAGAAAACCATGGCAGCAGTGTCCAATCCTTGCCTTTCCCAGGCTGGGCTCTTCCTGAGTGCAGGCTGCTGGTTTAAGACACTGCATTTCTAGGCCTCTAGCCTAGAAGATAGGAAGGCCTTGTAAGCAGGGCTGCTTTCCCGGAGGGTGGTAGATCACAGATGGCCCTGGTGCTGAGAGGCAGGGCTCTAAGGATGACTCTGCACCATTTATCACGGGGCAGCATGTACCTGCAAAAGAACATCCATTTCAGAAGCACGAGCCCAAGTCACGACCATAAATTCTGAAATGACTTGATATTTGACCTTGAAGATAAATCATGGGTAGGTTTAGTATCTCTCTTCCCAGAGACATTAAAGCGACACCCTTAACCTCTCCTTGGGGAGAATAATACTGTCTTCATCTGTTCTTCTTCATTCCACATTAGGGAGTTTCAAATGAGAGAAATATATAAACATCATATATATATATACATATATATACATATATATATGTGTGTGTGTGTGCGTGTGTGTGTATAATGCATAAACACAAACATAATATAAATGTGACCCAATTAGCAAGCATTCCCTCTGCCTCTCCCACTTTCTACTTTCTCCCAGACCAAGGTGAGTGTGCAGATAGGAGTTAAAGCTTAGCAAGGCCTGGGCAGAAAAGGGCACTTGCTTGGAATCTGCCCTTTGGTGTGCCTTTCCCACTCATTAGGTACTGGGCGGGGAGTGGGGGAGAGTGGAGGCCGGCTGGTCCAGAATGTCACCAGTTCCTGGCAAAGCCTTGAGTCAGTCACCTCCTGGAGTCACAGATGGCCATGACAGAAGCTGCCACTTGGGGACTTTGCCAGCAAGTTCAGCCTGGGTGTAAACACCATGCCTGTCCTTGGTGCTAAGCATCCATCTCTCTCCCTCCCTCCGGGCAGATGTGGGTGGGACCCTCTCTCTTTCTCCTTCGAAGTTGTGAATTCCAAGTCCCTGTTCAAAAGTGAGTGGAAACCAACTCGGATCTCAGGGTTTCCAGATGCCCAAACCCATCACTTTCCAGAGTCTCTTTAGAGATCCATTGGCCATTGGCCCTGAGGATGGGGGAGGGGGGTGGGGGAGTTGCCTTCTCTCCCTGGGATAACTGCTGTCCCAGGCGGCCACCAGGCAAGGAGGAGAGAGCCTGCTTGAGGCCCCCTGGAACGTGGTGGCTGAAGTCTGAGATTTCTCCCGTGGGACTACTTCGGCCTTAGCCACTGCTCGCATCTTTCCTCCAAAAATTGTCCACGGCGAGCTTCCTGGGGCGAGTTTGGAGAAGCAGCGTGATAAGAAAAGCGCAGCGTCTGCCTGGGTGGAGGCGGACCCCGCAGGCGTCCATCGGTCGTGGGGCGGGGAGCGGGGGTGGGGGGGAGCCCAGGGCTGGAGGAAAGCGCGAGTGGCAGGCCGACAGGGCGGGCCGGCAGAGCAGGGGGGGTGGACCAGCGGCTGGCTGGCTGGCGCGCGCGCGGGCGCGGGCTCGCGGGTCGTTCCAGCGCCCCGGTTGAATGGGGAGGGCGGGGGAGGGCCGGGATTCCGGTGGCTCGGCCCCTCCTTCCTCCCCAGGCCAGCCAGTCCCTCGGCAGAGCGCTCGGGCTGCGCGGATTTGCTCTCCCCGGTGCGCTATTTGCATAGGACTTGCCCATTTGTGAATTTGGCTCCCCAACTCCTCCACTCCACTTCACCTGCGCCTCCGGGTTTCCCCCACCCCTGTGGCTTGGTTACACTTTGCCGGCGACCAGCAAAACCTCCAGGCCACCTCTGCCGCCCTGCCTGCGGGACACCTCTCTCCATCTCCAGAGGGCTTCCGTGATTGCGCCAACCTACCCAACAATCTTCCTCCCTCTGCCCGGAGCATCTTCCCCTCCGGTCCTCCTTACTCTCTCTCCTCCTCTGGCTGCTGCTGCTGCTGCTGCTTTGCTAGCAGTGGGAAGCTGAGGAAGCAGGACGGCTGTTCCGTGGCGGGGTGTGGCGTGGCGTGGACTCCTCCAGTTCGGACAGGGTTCACCACCGCCTCCCGGGAGCCTTCTTGCGCATCTCCCCTGGATCACCAGGAAAGTCTTCTACCTGCATCGGATTTTTTTTTTTTAATTTGGTTGGGCAGTTCTGCATTGCATCTCCTGGAAGTGGAAACAAGAGAGATCCAATAAAATACAAGGTCCAAACTCCTCGGATGTTGGGATAAACTCGCTTGAACGCTTCCAACCAGCACCCCTCCCTCCCTTCACCTGATCCAACACACCCTTTCCTTCCTTTCCACCTTTCCGGGAGAGCGCAGTTAAGTCATCAGACTTGGGGCGCGGAGCCCTCGGGGAAGGAGGGAAGCCTGGCCGGCCTTCCCTGCGCCGGTCACGCCGCGTCCTGGGCGGTGGGTTAACACCTGAGTCCACCTGGCGTTCTAAATTTTCAGCTCTGGGAACAGGAGGCTTTGCTTTTGTTTTTCTTTTTTAAAATCATTTTTCTCCCCCTCCACTTTATTATTATTATTACTATTATCTTGGTACAAACCTTTTTAACTGGATTCATCATTGTCTGGAAAGCTTCTTCTTGCTTCCCTCATCCCACCCCACCAAACCGGGCAACTCTTTCTCCTGCTACGATGGGCCCCCGGGCACCATGAACTTCCTGATTGCTCCCTGGCTGGAATTGAAACTGCCCATCTGCAGTGGTCCAGTGCGTTGACCATGCACCTGAGAATCCACGCGAGACGGAGCCCTCCACGCCGGCCGGCTTGGACCCTGGGGATTTGGTCCCTCTTCTGGGGATGTATCGTCAGCTCTGTGTGGAGTTCATCTAATGTAGCTTCATCTTCGTCGTCCTCCTCTTCCTCCTCTTCCTCCTCCTCCTCCTCTTCCTCCTCCTCTTCCTCACCGGGGTCTCACTCTCCGCAAGAGCACCATTTCCACGGCAGCAAGCATCATCACCCAGTGCCTATTTCTATCTATCGCTCCCCTGTATCCCTTCGAGGAGGGCACGGTGGGTCTCTGCTCGTTATCCTTTTAATGGGGGCCGTAGCAACTCCGTGACCCACTGGGTCTTCTCTCGGGTTAGTGTCAAGGGTGGGAAGAGCGTACTGTTGGCAGAGGAGATGTGTGGTGAAGACCGTTTCCACTTTCTCCTGAACACTTGTGTTTTCTCCTCTCTGCACCCCACTTCTCTCCCAAGGCACCCTCATTCATAACGGCACAGAAACACCACCCACTCAGTCCCCCCCACCCTCTGCTCCCCTCTTCCCACACCGTCCCCCCCCCCACCTCGGTGGCAGTAACTTCTCAGACGAATCCGGATGCTACATTTCTGGGAAATCATTCATTCACCTTGCTTTCATTCACCTTCCCTTTCCCTGGTCTAGAGAGTCGCAGCCTGCACACATCCTTACCCTGAAGTTGATTCGACTGCCCTGAAGTTCTCTGTGGCTGTTCAGGTCGAGGGAGAGTAACTAACTCGATAAAGGCAGGAATTATTATTAATAGGCTTATTATTTGTTCGTTTTGGTAGCTGTTTGCCCATATGTCTGGTGTGGGGGGGGGGAGCTATCCCTAAAACTTGTGTATTTCATATGGCTAAGGATTAAAGAGGAAGCAATAGGTAAGAGTCCATTTTTATATAGGTAAGTCCATTTTATAATCTATCCCAGTGTAAATGATAATCATTTCGATTGCCCACTTATGTAAATGAGGGTGTTTTCTTAATTGAAGAGTATGAATGAGCTTGTTTGCACAAACATGGATATGGCATATTTGGCTTTCAGCAGCTCTCTTTACATAGCTATTGAAGGAAGAGACTGGTGGTTCTTAAAAAAATATGTATTCCACTCTGAGCTGGCTGAGTCTGAAAGGGCGATGTCTGCAGCTAAGGTAGGAGCCTGCTGTAGTAAACTGTTTCTAAGAAGCCAGCTTCCCTGTTTGTTTACTATGCACTCCATTCTGATGAGGAGAGGCAGGAGAAGACTGGGTGAGGCTGCCGGAGCAGCTGTCCAGCTACGGGGCAGCCCTCCAGCCAGCAGCCCTAGGGTGTCCTGACCTCCTCGGTCATTTGGAGACCCATCTCCCGCAGATCCCATTGGGAAAGTGGATTCTTCCCCTGACTCGGGGTTAGCACTCAGGGCTGCCAGGTGAAGGGACACACGCTGTGGAAATGCCAGTACACTCTCTTAAATGTCTAGCAGCACAGAGCTTGGAGGGTTGGTGGGAAGGATTAATGGGAAGGAGGGACTGCTTTAAATGCTTGATCCTGACTAGGTTGCTGGTGTTGCTTTTTTTTTTTTTTTTCTGTGACTTCTGCTAGATCTGATGTGGGTTCTAAGTGGAAAAAAAAATAACCCCTAAAACCATATTCAGAGGGAGATAAAGAGGGATGGGAGGGAGGGAGGAAGAAGAGAGAGAGAGAGAGAGAGAGAGAGAGAGAGAGAGAGAGAGAGAGAGAGAGAGAGAGAGAGAGAGAGAGAGAGAGAGAGAGAGACAGCATAGCAAGTGAAACAGCTCTTAAGGGCTGGGGGGGTACGGGGTGAGATACATGGGGAGAGGGTGTAGGAAAGAAAAGAGAGAAGGGGAAGGGAAGATGGGGGAGGAAGCCAGACAGACTATTACTAATAACCATAATTAAACATAGAAATGCTTGGTGATAATTAGCTAAATTTTGCTAATTAGTGTAAATGATCAGCAGGGAGATGAAGATTATGCATTAGTTAGAGGTTACAGGCTGACAGGGCCTTGCTGGTTTATTTATTTATTTTTAAATGTAGGCTGCAAACAGTTAAACAGTTAACAGTACTTAGTACTAGTGATGGAATTTGCAGGACAGAATGGTTCCTAAGCCTATCTGCTTCCTCCTTCTGTAATGTTCATTCTGTTTCCTCTTCACTATCTGTCTCTTCTTTCTTTTTCTCTTCCCTCTCTCTCATCCAAAGAGATTGAGTCTTGTACTGTTCACATGACTTCTGTACTTATTTTGTGAGGGATTGGGTGGCCTCACATCCTCTAAACCTTTCTTGACTGCTTCCCAGTTTAGGGTCTCCTTCTTTGGCCACTGATAAGATTCAGTGTGATAGAAAAGAAGAATAAAGCAAGCAAGTGGCTAGAGATGGTAGAAAAGGCTTTCAGGGAAGCAGCGGGAGAGCAGAGGCCATGCTCTTTGCTGCATCCCAGCTGTGACTTTTTGCCTCCTTCTACCAAAAGGACTGAGGACCCCCATGGAGATTTGCTAATGTACCTCTCATTCTCACTTAGGGTAACTTGCCCCCCCTCATTCATGACAAAGTCCTAGTTAATAACAATTAAAAAAAAAATCTTTTGGGTGGATGTAGCCATGGCCATAGCACCCTGCCTCTGAGGATTGCTGCTCATGGTTTAATGTCAGCCTCATTCCAAAGCCCTGGCCCTTCATTCTGGTATAATAAAACAACTCCTTTTCACTCCAGAGACATAATAATAATTAATAATATATCCTTATTTTCCTCACTATAATAATAATAATAATAATAATAATAATAAATATCCTCGCTTTCCTTGCTTATTTCCTGAGAAGCCAAAACTCCTCAGAGCTCATGTTGATCAGCTTTGCCACCATCATACCTTCTACCATCTAGCTGTAAAGAGGAATAGGAGAAATAAAAATGATCCAGAGAGCTGATTCCACCCCCCTCCCCCACACTCTCATCCAGGCATGGGGCCGATCTTTAACAAACTGATTCTGTTATAGATTTGCTCATGGCCAATCTGGGGCAGCCAGAAGTATACTGGACTCTTCTATAAACTGGGGCAAAAATAAAAATAAGAAAACCTCTCCAGGGTCCCCCAAATACTGTCAGGTTGGGATTGTGTTTCAGAATAGCATTAACTCTCTTCTTACAAGAACTTATTCCTGCCTCATTATTCAGACCATTTTCTCTCATGCTCATGGCTATGCAGTGCAGGGTTAACACTTTCAAGTACTTTGTAAGTGCTAGGCTTCATGTGATTAAGTGGGGTGGGGGGTTAGTTTAGGAAGTCTGTTGATCCTTGTAAATGATAAGTGCTTTAGTATTCTAAAAGTAGTTGGTGAATAAGGACCCAGATTCAGGAGTGAAGTCAATTAATGTAAAAACCTCAGTATACTCCGTAAATATCGATGTGTGTTCTTCCGTTATGCAGAAATCCTCCATGTATTATTTTTCACACTGGGGTTTATTTCCATACCTACATGCCATGTTTATGGAAGAGCCAGGCAGTGATTTGTTTAGTAATGGAGAGTATACACCAATAGTAAAAATATACTTGTATCCTAGCCTTTGGTTTCATAAGGGTGTTTTGTACATTTTTCCCTTCTAATTATTCTTTTTTCTCACACCTTTAGAAACTCCAGTATACTTTTGCTTGAAAACCGTTTTGATAGTTACAGTTTTGAAAGCAGCTTTGTTGGAGGCTCTCAGATCTGTGTGTCTTATATTTTATCCTCTATTCATAGCTGGCATTCCTGACTCTTGGATATGTCAGAGGACTTGGTGACTATATAGAGTCTTTGGGAAGTTTAAGTTCAAAAGGAAATGTGTTAATACATTTAAGGGAAGGCCTCTTAATCAGAAACTGGGAGGAGATAAAGACAAACAGAGAGAGGGGGACAGGGAGAGAGAGAGAGAGAGAGAGAGAGAGAGAGAGAGAGAGAGAGAGAGAGAGAGAGAGAGAGAGAGAGAGAGAGAGAGAGAGAGAGAGGAGGAGATGGAGGGGAGGAGAGGGGACTGACTCAGGACACAAAAGTCCAAATTGTCTTAGAAGTGTCTGTGGGTCTCACTTGGGATTTTTTATGAGCCAGTTTTTAGAAAAATTCTACTGTTCATTCCTTTTCAGAGACCCCCTGTCCACCTGAAGACTTCCCAGCCACTGGGAAGACTTCTGATCTACAGAGCACTTTAATCTGCTCTGCCAGCTGCTTTTAACCACTTTCTCTTTGCCTTCTTTCTTGGGAATCAGTATGCTGAATAATTCAGAGTGTTGGTTGACAGATAAAATGATAAGATTTATATGTCTTTGGCCTTGGTGATGAATTAATTAAGTTGTTTTCTCCTTTTTCCATTATATGAATTGTTTTTTTTTCCTACTGTATAATTTGCTGACAAGTAGTCAACCCAGACACGAACTTGTTCTTTTAGAGGAGGATTATAATATCTAGCGGAAATTTTTTTCAGAGTTTTCAACATGGTCATTGCACAAGGTGAAGGTAGAGCAAAGGAAATGAGATATTCATAAAACAGTTCCCTTTAGGAGGAAAAATAAACCCCAAACCCTCTACTCACTAATGATGCATAGAATTTCTCAGAAGAATTTTATTCATTTAGATTGAATCTGGAAGTGATACTACAGTTTAGCTTTCAATTTAGAGAATTAATTTATTGGACCTCAAGAAGTTTGTTTCCTTAGGACCCTGAATGATCCTAGAGGGAGGTGAATTTCTGAAAACCTCGCAAGTTTTCCTAGTTGTTTTCTTTTCTTTTAGAAAAGGCATCTGTAACAAAATGCTAAAGACAGGTTTGTTTATATACAGAAATTTATTTTGTCATGGCTCTGGAGAATATCAGGCCAAGATCAAAATATCAGCAAGGTTGATATCTTTTGAGATAGATAACATAGCAGATAATAGAATCACTATTGAAGACATACGTTATAACTCAGAAATTCCTTAATGTTAATAATCCCAAATTTCTAAATTGCAACTCTGATTGTAGCTCACATTTGTAAAATTTCCCCATGTAATTCTCATCTCCATTAAACAATAATCCATATTATTTAGTGAGATATTAAAGGCCCTTCAAAATTGGTCTCCTACTAGTCTATGCCAGTCTTATTGTTTTTCCTGTTGTTGTCCCAGCCCTACTCCTTTTTTCTCCCTCCCTCCCTCCCTCGCTCCCTCCCTCCCTCCCTTTTTTCCTTCCTTCCTTCCTTCCTTCCTTCCTTCCTTCCTTCCTTCCTTCCTTCCTTCCTTCCTTCCTTCCTTCTTCCCTTCCTTCTTTTCTTTTCTCCTTCCCTCTCCCTTCCTTCCTTTATTTCCTTTCCTCCTTCCTTCCTCTCTATTTCTGTGTCTCTTTCAGTGTCTCTGTCTCTGTCTCTCTCCAGATACTTCTGAAATAATAATTGTAATAATGTGTTGATACGAGTATCAGATGCATGAAAGTGGAGTTTTAAAGGAAATTTGCTGTTTATTTGGCAGAGATAGGCCAAATCAAGCACCAGGTGATTTAGGATCTGTGAACCTATGTCTATCACTTGGATTGACTATAAACTATCTCTGTATCTCTTCATTAAATTAGAAATGAGAAGGGTAATACTTAGAGGCACAGGCACAGAATTGTATAGAAGATTGAACAGCAGGTGATTTGTATATTATAGATCATTCTATACAAATTAAATATTTTATAAGGAACATTTGAATGACAAAGTTTCTCTCTTCCAAGTCCTTGTAGAAAGTGGAGGGTCTTCACTGTTGAATGTTTACTGGTTGATAATTTGGTTAAAGTTAAAGAATGTGTGTCTACAAGTCCTTCTTATTTCTCTATCTACAGCCACACATTTTGCCTTCAAGGGAGTTACTTCACTTCATGTAAACAAAGTACTTATTCTTTGGGAAAATATAGATGAGAAAGTCTTAATGAGTATTTTCTTATTTATGTACTAGAAGACTAGCACACAGTTTTTGACGGATGAGAGCTATCTCCTACGGTAAAAGTCCATGCCAGGGAAATTTTAGGAAGGGCGAGCAAATAATAACAAACCACTTAGAAAGCTTGGAGGTCTTTTGAAATATAAATGAAAGCATTCTAAGGTGTATACTGAGGCCATTTTGGAAATTCAGAATTTGTAATAAATCTGTGTAGATGGCAAATATTTCTATGCTGGATATCTATTGGGAACTGAAAGTTTTGACTTAGTTCATAGTAGAAAGTAACTTAAATACTCCTTTTTTTTTAAAGGATAAATGTCTTCAGATTTGGAGGGAAAAAAAGAAAAGGAAGCTTCATTTAATGTCACTTTTTATACTTTTTACTTTCCAGGGCTCAACGGGTATAGACTAGATAGGAGCACATTATTATGCCAGAACTGTTAGAGTTGACTTTGTGGAACCTGAATTTAAAACCAGAATGTTTCTGAAGAAGACACAGTGCAGGGTCATAGATTTTGACTCCACGTTTTCTTCTGTGCCAACTCTATGACTTTGGCTATGACATTATGTTTTATGGAATTAACCTTTTAACATTTAGACATTTTTGTGGGTATCTGATCTTTTCTCATGTCCTCTTCCATCCTACAGTGTTCTATGTGACATACAGTATGCTTGTGCCTTAACAAAGGGTCTGGGGAAAATTTTGTCCCTTCACTACCTCATTTGTGCTGTGTTTAATGAGATGATCTTTCCCAAAGTATCACAGCACAAGGATTTCATGATTCCCTGACTTTGATGTCTATTCAACTAAACCCAAATCCACAGATCTGCCTGTACTTTATAGGTCACTTTTCCTCTAGGTCACTTTCTCTCTCTCTCTCTCTCTCTCTCTCTCCTCTCTCTCTCTCTCTCTCTCTCTCTCTCTCTCTCTCTCTCTCTCTCTCTCTCTCTCTCTCTCTCTCTCTCTCTCTCTCCACATGCAGTACTACAGGGGCTTGAACTCAGACCTCATGCCCTCACTTGGCTTCTTTTACTCAAGGTTATGCTCTACCAGTTGAACCTCTATCTCCACTTCTATTTTTTTGCTGGTTAGTTGTAAAATAAGCATCTTACTGTTTTTTTGCCCAGTCTGGATTCCTACTGTGATCTTCAGATCTCAGCCTTCTGAGGTGCTAGCATTATAGGAATTGGCTATAGGTTGATTTTCTTAACTGACATACTATGTTTACATAAGCAACAAGTCAGGGTTTTTTTTTTCGTTTCCCAGTAGACAGAAGTAGCATGATATACAAGAGTGGCACACTGAGATGGTACAAAGACCACAGTCCAACTTTACCACAGGCACCCTGAGACAGGAAGAATGCAGCTTTTCTTTAAATATATCTTATTCGTTCTAGAAAGAAGGTCTATGTTAATGTTTAAAATGTTCTACTCTGTAGCCCATATCAGGGTAGTTTTGACTGCATTTTTAAAGAACAAGCAATTTCTTTCTACTTGCAGTTTGCATTTTGAGAAAGACTTGCTTGGATCATACACCACCATATAACATGCTCCTGCTGTGTGCCACTTATTCTTCCAAATGCTTTGCACATGTGATTTCATTCAATCCTCACCAGCCTCTGAAATTAATAAGGTTATTTAACTTGACTAAAATGATACAGTAATGTGGTGATATGAATATGGTAATAGGGTGATAATGCTAGGATTGAAATCCAGCTGTGACCACAGAACTCTGTTTTTTTCTCCATACCAAACAGGACACTGGCTCAGAACACTTTAAAAGCAAACACATCAAGCTTTTTGTTGTTGCTCTTGTTTAGGATCGAGCACATAGATCACTGAAACATTCTATTTAGTGTGGTGGACACAACATTCTCAAGCATGAATAAAAGTGTCCAGCTTGCTAGGTGCTGATGGTTCTCCCTGTAATCCAAGCTATTGAGGAAGCTGAGATCTGAGGATCATGATTTGAAACTAGCCCAGCAGGGAAAGCCCCCTTGGAACTCTCCAATGATCCAGCAAAAAGCCAGAAGTAGAGCTGTGGCTCAAGTGGACCAGTGCCAACTTTGAGTGAAAAAGTTAAGGGACAGTGGTCCAGACCCTGAGTTCAAGCCCCAGTATTGCTACACACACACACACACACACACACACACACACACACACACACACACACACACACATTCATTGCACAGTAGGTTTTATGTCAGCTTTCCTAACCCTTTCCAATCAAAGGAGAACAGGAAGTTTCATGTGATCTACCCTCATATACTAGGAAAGAAGAAATGCTAACTTAGCAAGAGGCAACAGGAGGAAAAATCAGCAGACCCATCCAAAAATGCACCTACAGTCTAAAAGAGACTGCAGAGTGAGAGCCCAGCCAGTGTCAGAAAGAGAGAGAGATCCAGGCTGTGTGACTTCCACTCCGTGGCTTTGCTCTGTTACTATTACAATAGAGAACTAGGACAGCTGCTCAAGAATCTGTCATTGCAACCCTGCCTTCTCTTCCTCCTTCTGTGGAGCACTTTCCTCTGACACACATGTGGTCCTGCAGGTGTAGATTCCGCTAGTCTTACATTAAAATGAGTTGTTGGGGGCTATCTGCGTGGTTCAGACTCTCCTAGTGTGAAAGTCCTCAGGGGAAGGCATGATCAGAAGCACGTCCAGTGCAGGGGGATTCTTCTTGTTCTGCTTGAATCACTTGCCAGGAGACAGAATTGAAAGAGCTTTTGCAGACACTCGTCACTGATCCCTATCTGCAAACTATGCCTGAGTTCTTGAGAAAGGTCTCCTTACCCAGCTCCTGTCATGATCCCCTCCTTGCCAGTGAGGGAGCATCTATAAACACTAAAATCACCTAGGGAGCATCTGTAAATGCTTAAACCCCCCCAGCAAGCCACAAGGTCTTCCCTCACCCTTCTCATTGCTTTAACACCCCCTCCCCACCCTCCACATGAAAACTACTGTGTGTACTCTTGAGTGGCTTTCCCTCGAACTATGAAATTCAACTACTTCCGAGGCAATCGCTCAGAATTTGAATATAATTACATGCTTTGGGTGCAAATTGTGGTTTTTGCTACATAAGAAACTAGTGGAAATGATCCGCCTGTTCTGTCATTGGCAGATTATATGCTTCAGAACTGGGGGTATATATTTAGGTTGCTTTTCTGTGTGGCACATTAAAGCGAGCACGAACTCGGGGTGAGCCGCCACAGTTACTAGGCAGTAGAGCAGGCTGATGAAGCACAGCGTTAAATGGGAGCAGGGTGGATGTTTTACTTAACATCTATTGGTTTCGCACCTCCGTCATTTGAAGGTGTCAAAGAGGGGGCAGGAGGAGGAGGCAGCCTTGGCCTGATTGTCAGCAGAGACTTAAACAAGGAAGAAGGAAGAAGTAGCTCAGATGCCTATTGGAAACGAGCAGTACGGAGAAATCACAGCACAGGAAGCTATTCATAAACAGCACATAAGACTCCAAGAACCCCATGGAGGTCGGTGGGCGCTGGTGGCTCACGCCTGTAATCCTACTTACTCAAGAGATCTGAGGAGAGCAGTTCAAAATCAGCCTGGGCAGGAAAGTCTGTGAGACTTATCTCCAGTTAACCACCAGAAAACTCTAAATAGAGCTGTGGCTCAAAGTGGTAGGATGCTAACCTTGAGCGAAAACAGCACAGGGGCAGAACCTAGTCACTGAGTTCAAATCCCCCCTCCCCTGCCCCACCAACAACAACAAAAGAGAATTTCACAGACAGAGCTGATGTCTCCAGGGACATGGACCTGGGCATATATTTACCTTCAGAATAGGAGCCATAGTCAGCAAAAAGGAGCCAGCTAACCCTGACCTAGGTCAGACCTTCCCTCTGCAGCCTCAGATGGAAGAACTTTCCTCTGCTGAAAAATTTTCAGTGTGCCCCACCAGTTTACTTACTAGCTAGCTGAAATTCCAGACTCAAGTGGTCATCAGCAGCAAAGGCTTCAGGACTTTCTCTACCTGATAACCAATAAAATATATCCAGTTGCTTTAAGATCCTAACCATAATAAACCTATTGCCCTGAAAGACGATTAGATCATGGATAAGGTAAAGAAATAATCAGATTCTTGGGCCAATTTTAGGCCATGCTCTGTGATATGTTTTATTTATTTATTTATGTTTGAATGGGCAGAGGGGGGGAGTAAGTGTGTCTTAGTAGCTTCGTAACTTAGTAACTTAGTGTGTCGCGCTTGTCTTGCTTGTGCAGTTGACACTCTGTTAACTTTAGCCATGCTACCAACTTTTTTCGACATGGAGTCTCATAGATTTTTCAGGTAGGGCTACCTTCAAACTGAGGTCCTCCAGTTCTCAGCCTACTAAGTGGCTAAGATTATAGGCATGAGCTACTGGTCCTAGCTTAATTGTTTAATGGGTCTTTACTGCTATCAGAGTAAATTGCGAGGAATATATATATATATATATATATGTATATATACATGTATATATACACATACACATATACATGTATATGCATATATACATATGTATGTATATATATATATGCAGGTAGCAGTGTACATATACTTTAGTTTTCCTCTTTTAGGCTTTACTCACATTTCTCCAAGATGGGTGCTATTAGTATTATGAATTTTAGGGGAAGATGATATTAAGCCTCAGACAGTAAAGAAACTTCCCCAAGAGCTTCCATTTACTAAGAAGTTAGCTTCTTTTATGTATTGAACGTTCTTGCAAGGTGTTTGTGAAAAGGTAGACCTGCTTTCAAGTCCTGACACCAAGTGATCAGTAAAGTTCCTGTATTCACAAGTTCCGTTAATGCATAGGCAAAGTTTTCCCAAAGAGCTCTTGCAAACTACAGGAGAAAATGGCTCCATATTCTCTCCGGGAACTAAAGCCTGAAGGTCTATTCATTTATTCATTCTTCTCATTTTGGATTAGCTATAAGGAAATACGTCACTTAGAAATTTGATTTCCAGTAGTTTCTATAGGCATTTCCCATAACTTACAATTTTAAGCAACCTCCAAATTTCTCTTTAGTTCTCTTACTTGCACAGTGAAGGAATTGTGATGAATAGTCTCCAAGTGCCTTGCCAAATTCATCTTTGTGAATTTGATATTCATCTTTTTATCAGGGCAGATACCAAAATTCTGGTGATTTCTAACTACATATCAATCCTCAGATCACCTTGAATTTACTTTATTGTCCTCAATGGGCATCAGTTCATTAATTATAGGGTGTAAACCTAATGAGGTGAATTTTGCAGGAATGGAGTGGAGTTGAGCAGCGTGTGCGTGCGTGCGTGCGTGCGTGTGTGTGTGTACATGCATGACCCAGAAAATAATGTAGATTGAAGGCCATTTTAGCATTGTTACTAGCTCTGGATCTGAAAGGCAAAATCAGACATGAAAACTAAGTGTGCAATGCTTTGTCGATGTAGGAAGGCCTCAGGACCTGTTTCTGGCTGTCCTGATGTCATTGGTCAGTTTTCAGTGTTGTCATAGATTCACTTTAGTGCATCAATAATCGTCTCAGAAAGGGACACTTTGTTTGAAATAGGAATATAAACCTAGAGCCCTGGCTCTCCATCAACAGTGGTTCCCTGAGATGACTCATGCTGTTTATTTTCCCTATGCCACAGGCTATTTGTATATATATATATGTCTACCCCATCCTTTATCAGCTTTTAAGTGCCTTTTGGAGGAGATATATATAGATATATATTCTCTTTCAGACCATGTGGAAATGGTACTCTCTCCAATTCCCTCCTCAAAGTATCTCAATAATGACAACCAAGAAAGCTACTTGGCACCTGATCCTCACATCCTTCAGGCCCTGGGTGACGGTGCTAAAAGAACACTCTGAGTGCAGGACATGCAATGCACTTGAAAACCGCTTTGTGTTTGTAGAGTCATCAAGTGCTATATCTGCCGGAGGTCTTCGGAGACTTTTCCCAATGAAATGGTGTTTCATGTGAAGAAAACTAACAGACTAGAAGTTTCTGCATTGTTACCAAATCACCTTTTCCAAATGAGGGGCAAGTTGAGGTGAACACACACACGTATTTCCAGAGTCCAGGATCTGTCGTGGAGTCTGGAAGAGTTAGTCCTCCAGCAACTCCAGGTATTGCCTGTCTTTCTGACAACTGGGAGGGAGACTGGGCTGATCTCCAGTAAAACTTGAATAAGCAACCAATTAGCCCAGAAGAAGCAAAGACAACATGGGAGCCAGGTGACCCCAAGACATACACACACACACACACACACACACACACACACACACACACACACACCCTGTTTCCCCGATTGGAGCCCTTATTCTATCCCAGGATTGCTTCTCCTGCAGAGGGTCCTGCCTTCTCTTGGCCCCAGTAGACCAGAAAGGAAGCTCAGCATGCCATAGTTCAATCAAACCAACCATCTGATGAGAGCTTTCGAGCCTAATTACATGGAAGGTTTCTTCCAGTGAAAGGAAAGAGGAACGAGAAAGGGAGAAATTAAATTGAAGTGTAAATCAGTCAAGGGCTCAGATCCTACACTTTCTCTCTTTTTAATCAAGAGTAAAATGAAAGGAGAGTTTTAAGGATCGCTGTAAGACCCCATTAACTACCCAAGGAGCTCTTGACTGAAGATGGATTATTATGAAAAGAAACATGTACAATTCACACCCCCACACCTCAAAAGAAAGTATCTGGGTTTAGGTTGCAAATCTGGAGCATGTCTCAGGGATAGGATGGTAGGATTTGAGTGTGTGCCATCATCCTTTTGAGTCCTTCTCAGAGCCCTGTGTAATAGGACAAACAGGTCTCATGATTTATGTTTGTCCCAAATTTTTTGAAGCTGATGTAATCGAAACTAAGGAAGCATAAATGACTTGACCTAAGTCATTCAAGTGTTAAGTGACAAAGCAGAAACAGATCTAGCTTCTGTCCACTGCATCACCTTGTATGACCTAGCATCTTCTATAAAACTTTTGAGATTTCCAGGAGAAGGATGGAAGAACAGTAGAACATAGTATTTTCATTAAAAAATGAATTCATTGGATTTCACAGTAAATTACTTCATGCTTGAAATGAGCAATGCAAGGCAAGGTATAGAAACTAAAACATGGACTGTACCCTTGAAGACATTCAGTGCAGTTTTGAACACCTGAGAACAATGCTCATCCCTGTCTTTCCTACCCCCAGCACACCTCTAGCCATAGCATCTGGCCAGCTACAGGAATCACATGGACACATTTTCCATGTTCCTTGTCTGTCCTTGTGTTGATGTCCTGTTTACCCACTACCACTACTGGAGCCAGCCATTAGAAGTGCCACCCTTACCAGGCCACTTTCCCTTTGATTCCACCTGTTCTGAAAGATAAGATCTGATCAGGTCACCCCACTCTTCTGTATTCCTTCCACTCATGATCTGACCCCTGCTTGATTCTAGTTTTATCCTCTAGCCTGGCCTTTGACCACTGTGATCATTGTCTGCTTCTTTTTTTCTTCCTTCCTTCCTTCCTTCCTTCCTTCCTTCCTTCCTTCCTTCCTTCCTTTCTTTCTTTCTTTTTCTTTCTTTCTTTCTTTCTTTTTCTTCTTTTTTTAAAAATTCTTTATCAATCTGTTCCACTGCAATACATTTATATCATCAGTCTTCTCTCCTTTCCATCATAACATTAAGCTTCGATTTCCTTTGATTTTCTTATTATCTTTAACTACTTGTACAAAGGAGGTACCATATAACAAAGCAGTTTATGAATGCAGTGAATCTCGATCAGTGTCATCCTTTCCACATTCTCATCTACCTTTGACCCACCTCTCCCCATACCATTCCTAATTTTGTGGTATAGATAATGAATTATTGACTGAATTCTATCCTGTTGTCCCTTTCATTCTTCTACCACTTTCCTCTTGTCTTCTTCCAACTGCGTGCATATATCCATTTCCTGGTGTTGACTTTGTTGGGCCTTTGACCTGCTCTTAAAAGATTATACTATTTGAATTTTTCAGACATCTGTCATCCTTTTTCAGTTTCAGTGTCACCTCAGCAGCCCTTCTTGAGTGACCCAGTCTAAAATTATTCGTTCAAAACGCTCTCTCTCTCAATACCACCTTGTATTCTTTTCATTGCTTCTTGAATTTCTCCATGATAAATATAGACTTTTATGAGTGTATTAATTCCATCAGCCCGCAAGACTGTAAGCAATAAGAGCAGGCACTGTTTTGCTGTTTGATCCATAGTTGTGTTTGAGAGCCTAAAGCAATGACTAGCAAAGAATGAATTTGCACAAAGGATCATGATTGAAGGGGTAGGTGACTGTCATATAGGATTCATATTTATGGCTAGCCTAGCACTTTATCCTTAGATACCCATTAGGATCTTGAAAATCAGGGTGACTTTAGAATGCACTATTCCTTGGACTGAGAATCTGTAGATTTCTACTAATTTCTCATGTTACTGCTCATTCCATAATATACGTGCTACAGTGTTTTGTTTATTTTCTACCTCCCATCTGCACTGTGAGCTTTTTGTATTTTTCTTCATAATACATTTCTTTTTTTTTTTTTTTTGCCAGTCCTGGGCTTGGGCTCAGGGCTTGAGCACTGTCCTTGGACTTTCTCAAGGCTAGAGCTCTACCACTTGAGCCTCAGCACCACTTCCCGGCTTTTTTCTATGTATATGGTACCGAGGAATCGAACCCGGGTCTTCATGCATGCTAGGCAAGCACTTTAATCACTAGGCCAAACTCCCGGCCCATAATACATTTCTTATTACACAAACTTACAACACATTTCTAGGTAAGAGGGACTTAAATATAACTCAAATTTAGGACTTCTCTTTAAGAGACTTATGTCTCAGTTGAAAGTACTCATTGCTATTCATATGAAATATACAATATTTGTGTTGTTATTATTTATTCATAGTAATTGTTTTGGTGCTAGACTCTGACTTTAAGTGTAAGGAATGAGTCATTCATTTCTTTAGTTTTTGAATGGCTGACAGAGTCATTTCATATCAATTCACATATTAATGTTTCTCATTAGTATAATAGCTTAATGAAGGAATTGAAGGAGTAAGAACATAGAATATTTTAATAAACATTATAGTGTGACAAATATCACAAGGAGAAATTAATGTGGGAATTTCGAATTCACATCACAACCAATTAGCCAATTTAAAAATGCTTTGTGGGAGAGATAATCTTCCCATCGTGTTGTAGAAAGGCATGAGGGAGAGATAGGGTGGAATGCATATTTAAAAAATTCAGAGCATTGTTCAGACATCAGTGACCCAGTTTTCTGAGTGATGGGCAGGTAGAGAAATATTGTAAGAATGGCTGGCAAAGGGACTCAGAGGCTTTTTGACAGAGGACATTGAATAATAATTATAAGAGTGATATCTTTGACATTTATAGTGTAGGATTCAGCACCATTAGCATTGTATGATTTATTACTTGAAATCATCCCAAAATTCTTTATCATTATCTCAACTTAAAAGAGAGGAAAAGGCCAAGTCTAAAAAGTTGGTGTTTAAATCTTTTAGGAAGGTGCCATATTAGTTCAAAGTATGTATCTAGCTTTGAAAGTTCTCTCTTCAATAGAAACAACAACCAAGAAAGCAAAGAAACACAGAGGAAACTTATTTCATCCTGCAATTTCCTTTGATCTTCACATTATAACAAAACTTATCTTCACAGACTTGCCATTGCTTATCATATATAAGCCATTGCCCCACCTCTTCTGGCTGACCCATACCCAGACCTAAGATTTCTACTTCCTTTAAAAAGACCCCTTCCACTTCCTTGAAAAATTCAAATCGCCAGAATATGTGTGTTTTATAGCCTTCTGGAACTCCTTTTCTTTTAGAGTTGTCACTTTACACTTGGTTATGAGGTTATTTGTTTCATATCTATTTCCTAAGTAGATTCCACTGAAGTCAGAGAGGGTGGCTAGTTCTTGGGGAATATAAATTCAAGGCATTTGAGCTGGGTGCTGGGGGTTTACACCTGTAATCCTAGCTACTAAGGAGGTTGAGATCAGAGGATTTCAGTTCAAAGCCAACCTGGGTAGGAAAGTCTGTGAGATTCTTATCTCTAATTACCAAAGAGTTGTGGCTAAAGTAACATAGCATTAACCTTATGCAAAAAAGCTCAGGGACAATGCCCAGACCCTGAATTCAAGACCCAGGTCTGACACATACACACACACACACACACACACACTTCAGTATTTGATTATATTTGATATTTGTATAAACAATCGAATGTTCATAGTATAAGAATTCTGTGCAATATTTAGTTACACTTAATTTAAAAATCCTTTTTGGAACTCATATTTCAGTTGGATATTCTTTATTTTAGTTGGCAACCTTGTCAGAAATAGCATATATCTTTCTTCTTACCATACTAGCTAGGGGAACAAGAAACAAGTGAGGAGCCCATGTTTGGTAAATTTGGAGGATGACTTTAAAAGAATGTTTGTTCCCTGTTGGCTGAATTGAGAAAAAGACTGAGTTTGGATCGACTAATTCACAAATATTCAAAATCATTTATGGGTAAGGTAATAAAGGCAGACATAGCATTAAGGTGGGAAAGCTGTATATGCATAGAAGGAACATTTCTCAGTGGGAAGTGGGTTTTCCATAGGTGTGCCTAGAGTAGGAGGAGTAAGCAGAGAGATAATTTCAAATTCCTCGGGATCCAGATCATGAGGTCAGAGAGAAGTAAATACAGCTCCTGTCATGTATAAAAGGCTTCATTGTTTTTGTTTTAACTTTCTGTTCTGTGTTCCTACGGTTAGGAAAACAGAGGAGAAAGAATCAGGAACAGACCTGACTTGATCTTCAACAGGCAAGGACTGTTTATTGAGATATAGCAGAGATGGGCAAGCAACCTTTCTGTGGGATTGGAGGTTATGTGAGGAGGTAGAGCTGGGGTCAAGCTTTTGTTGGTCTTAGGGAGGACACCAAAGATACAAAGCAGGCTATGGTCTCTTGTGAGTCAAGGTCGGGAGTCCTTCCACACCCAGAATGCAATGCTCCACCTGGGGTAAGGGAACTTTCAGCTAAGCCAAGGTCTAAGTTGCCTGGTCAAGCATGTGAGCAAACACCTGGTGTTTTGCTTCACTTTGGGAAAACAAGGTGGGGCTCAATCCTTCACCTACATTGTAGTCCCTGGTAGGATAGGCATGTTGCTGAAAAGAAGACTATTTAATTATCACTTCTCTTTCTAAATTCAATTTTGTTTCCCAGTCAATGCAGATTCTCAGTTCAGAGATGTTTGTCTCCATTCCTGTGCATTTTTAATGAGTTCCTTTTTATTTAAGTCTCACATTTTTCAGTGCTGAATCCTGTCTTTGTGAAGCACCAAGTAATTTTACATTACTCACAGCAAACCTCAGGTGTATTTGTATTACTGGGTTGATTTCATGTCTATCAGACTTCCTAAAAAATGCATTAAAACTGGCCTATAACAAGATCACCAGCTAATTTCGGTGGTATTTCTTCTAGATGCCAGAATAGGTAAAGGCGGGCAAGTCACAAGTGCCCACTTCAGATAATAAAGATGTAATTCCAGTCATTCAAGTTTGTATTGAAAGCAAATCATTTCATTTGGTAATTTTCAATTAGTGCAAAGTGTAGCTCCACAGCCTCAAGCTACAGAAGGTCAGGTGACCGCCTAGTATCTGCATGATGAGAGGACAGAGTCCTCTTCTGCTGCTGATATTTCCTCAGCTCCTTTAACACTGGTCTCGGAACTTTTCCTCAGCATATATTTGCAGGTGATTAGTGATTTGAAGAATTGGGTGTGATAAGTGAATGTCGGGCAGGGTAAGGCAATAAAAAAAGCAGTAAAGGCTAATGAGCTGATGGGAAAAAGAAAGCTGCAGGAGGGGCACTTTGTAATTCATACACCTGAGTGTGACTGATGGCTGCCTGCCCCCTGAGCACATTACTGGAAGACCAAAGCTTTACAAGCTGGTTCTGTGGGTCAGGGAGTTCTGACTCACCCCAAGCCATCAACTCATATATACTACAGATAATACAACTATTACCAATACATACCGTGATTCAAAGCATTTCTGGAGATTCATACCTATAAAACTAGCTACTCAGGAAGCTGAGATCTGAAGGTCATAATTCAAAGCCAGCCTGAGCAGGAGAGTCCATGAGACTAATATTTCCAATTAACCACCAAAAAGCCAGACTAGAGCTGTGGCTCAAGTGGCTTTGAATACAAAAGCTCACAGATAGCAACTAAATCCTCAGTTTAAGCCCCAGGATGAGCACACACATGAACACACACACACACACACACACACACACACGTATACAATACCCAGAAGGAGATATGACAACTTAACCAGATCTACTGGTGTTGATTTTTAGTCACAGTCCTATTCATATGCTATTTCTAGAATAGCTAGTTAAACAAAACAACCTGAAGCAAGGTTGCACCTTTGGGGATATTTAGGTATCTATTCACCATAATATATATTATATTTCAAGTGATATCAGCTTGTAGTTACCCAAGTTCACTAAGGAAAAGTGAAAAGTGACGGATATGAAAGGAGTGCTTTCTGTATGCCAAGCATTTTAAGTTGGTGCTTAGGTGAGTTATTTCATCTGTTCTCCTCCATAGCTGAATTTAAATATTTTATCCTCAGGGATACTGAGGCTCAAATACTAACTGCTTGAAGTCCAGAGCTGGTAATTGCTGAAGCAAGGATCCCACAATGTACTTTCTACCAATGGTTGCAGAGGCACTCATGGGTAAAGTACAGCTCAGTTGGTTTTTGCTACATTGCTCACCACATTCAAGAACTGTGCTTCCCATAGATTTGTTCCTTGCGCATGACTGTGGATCAGTTTAGACTTGGCTTATCTGGGCAATGCTGAGGCTTACCCTTGGACTCCTTCCTGTAGCTGCAGTGATCCGCAGCTAGACTTGGTCTGGTAGTCTACAGTGGTCTCATTTACATCTCTGGTGGTTCATTCTGGTCTGGGAAACTCTGGTGGTATAGAGCTATCTTTGTTTTATTGGGCCTCTCATCCTCAAGTTGTCAGGCAGAGCATCTTCTCATGGTGATCTCCGGGCAGCCTTCCGAGCGAGTGATAACGGGAACAACAAGAACTCTTGAGAACTTGGAAGTCATCCAATGGCATTTTCACCACATCCTGCTGGTCAAAAAAAAATTCTTAAGGACAGGCCAGATTCAGTGGGTAGGAAAAGATTACATCCATCAATAGGAGGAGCAACCAAATCCCATTATGAAAGGATGGGCAGGTGGAGATGAGAGAATCTCCTTTTATATTTGCTATCTGTAGTAAAATAATCCCTGGGATGAGCCTTAACCAAAATAGAAAATGCTGGAAGTCTGGGTTTTACCAGAGCAGGAATTATAAAGAGAAATAGTTCAGAGCATTTGAGAATGGGATCATACATCTGCCCTGTATTACTAAGAAATTTCTTCTTGCTTTTACTCTAACAAGAGAATAGCTGATACTATTTGTAAGGACACAATTACCAGAATATCTCCTACATATATTATACTTCTTACTTCAACACAAATAGTCTGGTTGCATTTGCTTACTCAGAGAAAAAAATGGACAGCTAGACTGTCCACTCATGCCTTTCTTCTCTGCTATTTGGCATCATCATGGTAGCAGAGCCATTTCCCAGTTTAATTGTCAACCATGGGCTATGATTGACTGTGGCTGAGTATTCGTTCCAGCAGCTGTTATGCTGCTGAAGATCAAAGTGTGATGGGCTTTAAGATGGAAAGGAGAAGAGAAATTTGATTTCATTGGCACCTGTCTTACTGATCTTCATTAAGATAGGTTGTGGACACTGTAAAGCTATTCTGAACCAGTGGTCATAAAACTAATAGGTGCCACTCAACTAGACAGCTCATATTGCCATCTGAGAGCTGTCATCTCAGTGGTTATTGCAGAAGAAGGAGTCTCCTGTCGGGAACACGGGAGCCTTTGTGAGACAGAAGTGAAACTGAAAGAAATAGATTTTTCTATTAGCTGCAAATCAAACCTTTGCACATCGTCCCTTAGAGGTGACAGCACCTGATCCTCTGCGGCAAGGTTTGAACAAATTATTCAAGCTTGCAGAAGACAATATGGATTCATGTCAGCATGGGTATGTGCATGTGCATGTATGCGAGTGGGCGTGCACATGAGAAACTACAGGGCTTCTCATTTGAAGCCTGAGGATTGCCAATGTGTGAATGTATAAAGGATGCTTCTGTGCATGCAAGGGAGTAGGCAAGAGGAAGAGAGACTATAGATAAATATATTTTGAAATGAGCGATCAACAATAATATTCATCTTAAATTTTTCTAGTTCTGAGCTCTCTTCCTTCAGAAATATTTGCTAATGGGAGTCAAGGAAACATGTCTCTCACATCTGAGGAACAAATATTTCTTTCAATGACAGCCTAACCTAGGTTTTTCTGATCACTCAAGCTCCTGTGTGCTTCTCTCACATCCTATGCATTGTAACAATAATGGCAGCATTCACTACTTATTGTGTCTGTCATGCGCCAAATGCTTCAGATATATTATGATGTTTAATCTATGAACAAATCTTTATAAGAAAGGTCCCGTTACTCCCAAGAAACTAAGGCTTCTGGGTTGGGGACTGAGTATCTTGTCCAAGATCATACAAGTCAAAGATTTTAACATGATTCCAAATCCCAAAGGCTATGCCTTCCTGTGATACTGTCAGCTCTTTCAAGGCTCCAGGTAATAAGCCATGCCTTTTAGGAGTACAGAAAATTTAAGGGAATTTTTAATTCAGCACTTTGTAATTCAGTTTAAATCTTTGGAACGTCTTCCCAGATGTCCCCAGGTTAACTCACCAAGGTATCTAATGTTATCAGGAAGAAGCTAAAGATTGGGAGTAGTGAGGACTTTGAGAATCAAAAGGCGATTGTTAGATCATCTAGTTCTCTGGTCAGCGTCATTACATTGTACAGAAAGTGAGGTCTGACCGGATCACTTGTAGATGTTGGGGAAGTCTTCACTGCTTCCTGTCTTTTTTCTCAGCCATACCGCACACCTCTTGCAGAATAATGTATTACTTTTTTCAGATGTCATACCAAGGATAAATGTAAAAGCTAGTCATTTGTTAGCAAATTAGGCCAAGAATTAGAAAGCTTTAGGAATTTTTTCTTTGTAATGGGACAAAGAATAAAAAAATTTGCTTCATGAGATCAAATGGATCTTTACTGCAATTTTTCAATTATATCCTTAGGGTTGGTAAGCATCCACAGACCACATAATGTATGAAACTAGTCATCCATGCATCCAATAGAACTACTTTATTTATGAAAGCTCTATTTAAATAGTTGGGTTTGGTCTTTAGAGGTATGACCATGCCTCATCTGGGACTGATTGGTAGTACTCTAATAATAATATGAAAATAGTGATCTGGTGGTAATAATAGCAGAAGTAGCATTAGTAACAACCATGTCACCTCTTTGTTTCTTCCTGCCCTTGGTTATGCAAAGTATTTTCATCATTATATCTTTCATAATCATATTATGTGCTAATACTGGGGCTCAACTCCAGCCCTGCTGCTCTCACTAAGCCTTTTCACTCACAACCACTTGAGCCATGCCTCCAGTTCCAGCTTTTTTTGCTGGTTAATTGGAGACAGGGGTCTTGTAGATTTGTCTGCCTGAGATGGCTTTTGAGTCATAGTTCAGGGATCTCAGCCTCCCCGAGTAGCAGGGATTATAGGAGTGTGCCCCTGGCATTTGGCTTCATAATCTGTTTTTAAATTCCTGCTGAAGATAAGCAGAGAAGATTGGCAAACTGTGGAGTGTAGTAACACAAATGGAGAATGAGCTCTCTTGTGTTCAGTGATGCAAACTAGGGATGTGAGATGAACATCTCTAGAGAGGAGAGTGGTGCTTCCTGACCCCATTAGGGGACAATTTGTGCAACTGTGGCTTATTAGCATTCTCGGAATACATACAGCCAGTCAGTCCCATCATCTCTGGGCACTTTGCAATTGAACTTACTCAGAAAAGAGCAGCCTAGAAGTTGGATGTGAACGGATCCCTTCGTCTCTACCTCTCACCTTAGGAATCCTTAAATATTACAGAGTAGTCGCAAACTGAGGCACAATTAAATTATTTTTAAGCTTATCTGGGTAATCAGCTATTCTTGATTCAAGCATCTCCAAAGGTGGTGGACAATCCTACCAAGAAAACATTTGATTGGTAATAGTTATATACGTCTTATTTAATCTGTTTTGCTGGAAAAATCCCACGTAATGATGTGATCTTTTGGCTACCTCTGATTGGTTGAGCTTAAATTTTGTTGTTGTTGCTGTTGTCTAACTGTAGGTATTTATTAGGAAATTCTCAAATTAGATTTTACAAATTAAGTAAAGTTAAGGTCACCCTGGCCTCCCTGTTTTTATTTACTTGGGAATTCACCAGACTAGGTGTCTATT
This sequence comes from Megascapheus bottae, assembly GCF_031878675.1. Lineage (NCBI taxonomy): Eukaryota > Metazoa > Chordata > Mammalia > Rodentia > Geomyidae > Megascapheus > Megascapheus bottae. The sequence continues at coordinate 15,779,674 of NC_143522.1, forward strand.
TCAGTTTACTTTAGCACCTCTGTTTATATTATTCATGTAGCAAGCATTGATTTAGTACATATGGGTTGCTGCTTAGAGCTAAATAGGTGCTCGAGACCCTGGCTCTCTAACTAGGGACATGGTGCACATGGTTCTCATCAGCCCCAGAGCCAAGCCTACTAGAAACCCAGAGGCAGTGGGCCAGTATTCCTGATTGACTTCTGGCCACCTCATAGTCATGTAACCCCGAACAAGTTCTTTCCTAGTTTTGCTGTTTCCTATTGTAAAAGAGGCTCTTCTTCGTTTTATGTGTTTCAGCTGTGTCTGGAGATGATTTAGGAGTTAATATGTGAAAAGCATCTGTGATGCCTGGCTTTATTAAGTGTTCAAATAAAGGCCACCCATTATTATTACTGTTGTTACTGTTGATAATTGCTGGAAAAGAGTAAAGACGCTATGCATTTCATGTACAGGCTTTACTTTTCTCACTGTGAGCCTCAGATAGTCTCACAGTCCTAGTTACTTGATTCAGGAGGTGTTTTAATGCTACTTAGAGATTCCATTACTAACGTTATCTTCTGAAACTTATTGAAAAATGCAGAGTTAAATAAGGTAGGAACTCATCCCTTGATATTTTATACCTGGGAGGAACCTAAGAGGTTTCTAAGCATGGGATGCATTTACATTTTTTTTTTGCCAGTTGTGGGGCTTGAACTCAGGGCCTGAGCACTGTCCTTGGACTTTTCTTAAGGCTTAGAGCTCTACCTCTTGAGCCACAGCACCACTTTCAGCTTTTTCCTTTGTATGTGGTCCCCAGGAATCGAACCCAGGTCTTCGTGCATGCTAGGCAAGCACTCTACCACTAGGCCAAACTCCTGTCTCATAGGATGCATTTTTGAGAGAAGGTTTCATAGAAAGTAAATAACTTTGTAAAAGTAATACATTCAAGGCAGAATGAGGGCTGGAACCTCAGTGGGTATTTGCCCTGGACTCAAATCTTCTCCTTTAGCTTATGTTAACCTATTCTATTTCACCTAATAAATTCTATATTTATTGTTATTATTATTATTATTATTATTATTACTATTATTATTTTGCCAGTTCTGAGCTTGAGCTCAGGGCCTGAGCACTGTCCTTGGACTTTCTCAAGGCTAGAGCTCTACCACTTGAGTCACAGTGCTACTTCTGGCTTTCTTCCTATGTATGTGGTACCGAAGAATCAAACCTGGGTCTTAGTGCGTGCTACGCAAGCACTCTACCACTAGGTCAAAGTCCCGGCCCCTTCTTTATAATTTTTTAATTCTTCTAAAAGTCCCCTTAACTACAATCAATGACTTAATGATGTGGTCAGATAACCTAAACCCAGTGGCTTCACCTCACCTACTCATCCATTTACTAATTTATCCAGTGAGCTTGCATCCAAAGACCCCCTCAAGTGGCTCCCAGGTTAGTTTTGGTGGCATAAAAATAGGAGTCACATGGAATGTTATTAAATCCTGGTATGACTGGGATTGAGATATTGCTTTATATCTCCAGAAAGTTCCAGATATACATGCTTGAAAAGACAGTTTTAAGTTCCAGTGTGAATGAACTACCAGGCCAGATAGAAATGTGCAAATGTGATTTCCTCATTGACATGGGTGTGTGTTGAGCCTAAGTGATTTTCTTTTTCTCCAGAGGCTTCCATACTGCGACATAGCTTCTCTGGTGGGCTGTGCAGCTTTTGTTAGCACAGTGTCTTTCCACAGGGATTGGAATCCATTCGTTCTCTCTAATTTGGCTACAGGCTGGGGATAGAAACAAGCAAACAATAAAATAAAAAAAAAGACATGTTAGGCATGCTAGACAGTGCGCTCCTTTTAAGTAAAAAGCAGGCATTGCCCTGAATGACTCTTCTCTTTTAGCTGTCATCATGACATCTCCATGTCCTTCCTTCTTTGCTCCAGATTCACCAGTCATATTCTGTGTTTCTATTAAAGTGCAAACGCAATCTAAATGTAGTTCTTCCTGGTTAATGTATTCATCTGTAGGAACTGAGAATACACCTTTTAAATGAATATGTATTTATATAGATGTACCTATCATTCCTTATTTTAATATAAGGTCATTCGTTTGTTTGCCTGGCTGTTTTAATGGCTATTCATTAACACCATGTTCTTACCTAGAAAACTCATTGAATCTGCACAGAGGTTGTGGGGTGGTGTTTGTATCCCTGATGCCAGCTTTCCAAGATCTCCTCCAGGGAGGTGACTGGTTGCTTTTCTCCTCTCAGGCCTGAAGTCAGTTCTTCATCTGAGATAAGCTGCAGTTGCCTACGCATAGCAATCTCATCATGACTGCAAGGTAGCATCTGGTTTGACTCTTCTCCCCACCTTCCATTAATACTTCAAGACTCTGGGTTTGGGGAAGAGCCTACTCACCGCATGACTGCGGTTGATGCACAGATTCCTGTTTTTCCCATTATTGGCTTCATTAAACTTGACAGCCTTTTTACTCTCCAGATAAGGGAACTCTTCACTGACCGTCATTAAGAGCTGTTTCCTTAAGAATTGTAACTTGGGAAATAACTCATTTTAGATAAACAACCTGATTCATGTGTTTTAAAGAATTGTTTTATCTCCCCAATTATGATAAATATTAGTGTTTTTTCACTTTTAAATGCATTTTATTGTTGTTATGTCCTACATGGATAGTTTTAGTTTTTAGGTTTTTTTTTGGTCGGGATAATGTATAGAGGGGTTACAGTTACATTCGTCCTGTAGTAGGTGCATTACTTCTCACACATTGATACCCCTTCTTACGTATTTGTCCCCTTTTCCCTCTCCCTACCCCCTCCCAATCATCTTGTTTCCCCCTTCCCTTTCCTATTTCAAATAAACAAATAAACATATATACAATATACCAGGTAACAAAGTCAGATACAGTAACAATAAGAGATTAATCAAAGAGCCCAAAAAGAGAAGAGAAATAGCATAGTACATCAAAAACAACAGTCACACAAGATAAAGCTCCACTTGTATCAGGCTCTAGGAATAATTTCATTTTTTCTCTCTTATGCCTGCATATTATGATCACCATCTTCTTGTAAGGAAAGTGAGTCTCAGAAAGATTAAGTAACTTTGCTGTGTGTCTCATATAAAAAGGAGTACAGAGCTGGGATTGGAATTTAATAATTGTGATTTCAGATATGGAGACTTGAACTTTCATGTTCTACCACCTTTAAACTTCCTATAGGTTCTGGATGACTGATTGTTGTTGATTATTGTTGGTCTTCAAGTACATGAATTCATTCAGATTTTCTCAGTTATTTAGTTATATGCCACCAAAGGATGGTTTTCTTGTGATAGCCCATGAGTTATATCAGAACTCCCAGATAATCTTAATGAATCCAGTTTCCCTCTTTGTACTTCTCTTATCCTGTAATGTGTTGTTGATTCCAGTTGTCTAAACACGATGGGGACAGGCAGAATTATTGTAATGGCTCCAACTCAGTCGATTAAGACTAAAAATATGCTTAGTAGAAATAAGGAACGCTTGCAGGTTTCTCATAAAAGTGAAGTTTTTAGCCTTTTATTTTTCTTGGATTATGTCTGAGAGGTGTTGGGAATCATTTTTCTCAAGTGTCTGAAGTATTTTAAATGTTCTCTATATTGAGTTAAACATAGGACCAATGCTCTATTCTATCAAAAATTTATAAAAGACAGGAAAAGGGGTCTCTGTGGAAAAATTATTTAAAGAATAAAAGTGCTTTATACTGAAATCTGGTTTGGTGTCAAAAAAAGGAAAACCATTCTTTCCTTCAGAAGTGAGGTTGGAAATAAGAATTCAAAATAAAATTGGTTATACACAAGAGAAGAACTAGAGATCAATAGGACTTAGGCAGATGGACAAAGTATCCAACTGCCAAGATGAAGAGAACTGTTATAGTAAATAATGCCAAGTTCTTCAAGTTGAGTCATCTTCTGTACCTATGTGGTATTTATGATGTGCCAGTTTAACCATATTCCCGGTGTTATTGGCCCTTTAATGTACAATAAGAATATAAGAAATAGAACCAGAGTGTATTCTTTGTCGTTGCATCCATTGGGTTAGCCCAGCCAGAACAAGCTACAATAGAAGAAATTTATGCCTTGGAAAACAATTTATTTAGTATACTTCAATGCTACACAAAGCTTTATTTCTTAATATAGGCTATTATTTGATTCTGAAAAGAAAGCAATGTAAGATATGGCCCTTTGGGGAGATGGTTAAATAAGAAATGCGTTTCCAGATGAGATCACATCCAAACAGCAGTCTAAAATCACTACACATCAAAATTAATTAGGCTGAATCCATCGTTTTGTTAGATGTAAATCTCTAAACTTATTGCAGTGCTAGGAGGAGTGAGTCCTGAATCTGGAGGAAAGTGTGGTGCCTGTTTCTTCTTATCTCTTGTCCTCTGTGTTCTTTTATATTTATATTTTATTTTATTTTACTTATTCATTTTATTGTAAACATGATGTACAGAGGGGTTGCAGCTGCATAAGTCAGGTAATGAGTACATTTCTTTTGAGTGTACCCCCCTCATTTTCCTCTAGTTTTCCCCTCCTGAGCCCCCTCTGCCCCAAGTTGTATAGTTCATTTCCAACATAATGTCTAATGAGTATCACTGCTGAATTGATTTAGCCATCCTCTGTGTTCTTTTTAAAAAAAGGGTATAAATTTCGGCACCAGTGGCTCATGCCTATAATACTAGCAACTCAGGAGGTTGAGATCTGAGGATTCAGTGTACAAAAGCCAGCCCAGACAGAAAAGCCCTCTCATGAAACTCTTATCTCCAATTAACCACTCAAAAATCAGTACTGGTACTGTTGCCCAAAGTGAAAAAATGCCTGCTTCAAACAAAAGGGCTCAGGGACCACATCTAGGCCTTTATCAAGCGACAAGATTGATGAAAAATAGTAATGAAGGTAGGATGAAAGGAAGTAAGGGAGAGACAGGGGGGACAGAGGGAGGGAAGAGAGAAAGAGAGGGAGGAAAGGAGAGAAGGAAGGAGGGGGAGAGAAGGAAAAAGAGAAAGAAAGAAAAGAAAGAAAGAAAGAAAGAGTAAAAACGAAAGAGAAGTAAGGAAACAGAGAAAGAAAGGAAGGAAGGAAGGAAAGCAGACAGGCAAGCAGGCATGTGACTGAGAACTTTGGGAAAAATGTTAATCTATATTAAATGCCTCTCTCTCTCTCTCTCTCTCTCTCTCTCTCTCTCTCTCTCTCTCTCTCTCTCTCTCTCTCTCTTTCTCTCTCTTTTACCAAATTGAACATTTGGTGCTGATATGTAGAAATAGAATGTTCATAGAATAGAGATTTCTAATATTTACTTCCATGTGGGTCTTAGATGTAGAGATCATATAACCAACAGCAACAAAAATCCAATATTTGTTAGATACTTTGGCAGGGATGATATTAAAAATATTCAGCAACCCAGAAGACCTTAGGACAACCATAATCAAACCTGTGCTCTGGGTTTCCTGTTGGGATGAGTCTTGACTCTTGCTGGATCTCATAGAAAAGCAGAAAGAATGGGATTGTCAGTTTGACATGATAAGCATGAACATTTTAATAACCGATATAAACCAGCTGGATGTATATCAGTTGATATTATACCTGTGTGTTGATAATGTTAAGCCTTTATTCCTACAGCATCTATATTCTGCTAAACTCTTTTATCATGATGTAAGTTACTCTCTTTGCTGTCTTCTTTCTCCCCATTCCTTCATGAATTATAGTGATGGGAGAATCCAATATGGGGCATCTATTTATTCTAATCTATTATTTGGAAAGAGTTAAGAGGTTTTTCTGCACTGAAAAAATGTAGTAGCTTACCAGGAATACCATTCCAAAGAATCAGAAATTGAATAGTTTAAAAGACCAAAAATGGGATGGGAGCATGGCTTAGTGGTCGAGTGTTTGTCTAGAATGTGTGAAGACCTGGGTTCGATTCCTCAATACCACATACATTAAAAAAGTTGGAAATGGTGTTGTGGCTCAAGTGGAAGAGCTATAGCCTTGAAAAAGCCCAAGGACAGTGCCTAGGCCCTGAGTTCAAGCCCAAGGACTGGCAAAAAAAGACCAGAAATATATTGCATTACAATTTTGTAGGAAGGAAATCTAAAATCAGTCCCCTCTTCCCATAGAACCTATAGAGAAATATTCTCCCTTGTCTCTTCCTGACTCTCTGTGACTTGCTGCCAGGATTGGACATTCCTTTCTCTATAGCCTCAACACTTCCATGTCTGTACCTCCTTATCGTCCCAGAAGGATATATGGAGCCTGTTCTATTCCAATAGAGCCTCATCTTAATTCTGTCTACAGTTCCCCTTTTCTAAAGGGAGGTCCCCTTCTGATGTACTGGGGATGAGGACTGACAACATATCTTTTGGAGAAACCGTAATTCAGCTCCTAAATTGTAGATTAGCCTTGGAAACAGAATTGTAGGCAATTGTTTGACTGATGTGCACTAGATATGAGGAACTGTTGACTTAAAGGGGGAAAACGTGCTGGGTGCAGTGTGCGATGAAAATTATAGAATATCTGTTTATATTTATGTTTAATTTCATGATTTTACGTTTGCATCCCAGGCTGCTTTATGTTGAACACATTAGTATAAAATGTCTACATGGTATAAACAGGTATATATATATATATATATGTATATATAGTAGGAAGTGGGAGTTCATGAAATTTTATTGATGACAGTTGGAGTAACAAGAATCAAAAATTTGTTGAGTCTGGCTTTAGTCAGATAGGTAGAGGTACTGAGTGAGACAGTGTTTGCTAGGAATAACCTGATAAGTGAGATCAGAAAGATGAAGCTAGAGATGACTTTGAACATCTCTGCTTTTATTTTTACCCATGGAACATTACTTAGGATATATTTTGAATAATCATGGGGTGTTTTATATTTGATTTTTTTTGCATATTCATATCACATCTTTCATGTGTATTTCTAGCCTCATTATTCCCATTTATGCTAGTGTCAGCCTCTCTAAGTATTGTTTTCTCTTCCTGTGGTTTATTCCCTGACCATTGAGTATTGAGTAGGAAATTTCCACTGTTTTAGATTTTTTTAAATTATAATCTTTTAGTAGTGGTACAAAGGAATTTCACTTCACCGTGTCAGTTTATGAGTATCAGTGTTACTCCTTACTTATATCATTCTCTTCCATCTCTTTCAAACCTACTAATCATAATTTCTTCTTCATTTCTTTATCTTTTTTTACTTGTATGATTTTTTTATTGTAATGTGTAGAGGGGTTACCGTTATATTTGCCATAAAGTAGGTGCATTACTCCTCACACATTGATACTCCTTCTTATGTTTTTGTACCTATTTCCCTCCCCTACTGCCTCCCAATCACCTTGTTTCCTCCCCTTCCCTTTCCTATTTCAAATAAACAAAGGTATGTACAATATGCCAGGTAACAAAGGCAGATACTGTAACAATATGAGATTAATCAAAGGGCAACAAAAGAGAAGAGAAATAACATAGCACATTAAGAACAACAATCACACAAAATAAACCTCTTGTTTCCATATCCTAGAGATCCTTTCATTTATTTTTTTTTATCAAGTTAAATGGTGATTTTTGCTTTCTGGTAAAATTTTCAAATAGTTGATCAGGAATATATGCCCCACCAATGTTATCTGTAAATGTTGCTAGGGAAAGGTGTGTGAATTCCCTGGTTCCTCATCCACATTAAAGCTCTGCTTCTAAAAGCTTCTTTCCTCTAGTATTAGTAGAACAAAATCTACAGATTGGCAATCCCCACACCTTCCCATTTAATTAAAAGTATGACTAGACTTTCAAGTTTTACATTCCTTCACATGATCCCTTTTCTCCAAACACAGAGGAAGCAACAGGCAATCTGATTGGCCATTGCTTGTGCTGGAAGAGGCTATTCCCTTCCTCTATAATTACTTCTTCATAGACACTAAAGGACACCCCTGAGCATCCAGAAGGATTAAACACTGATCAAAGGCAGGGTTAGCTGTATCCTCAGGACAAGCTGATTCAACGAAGAAAAATCTTCGACTCTTGGAGCGATTTTGGAATGAGATGTAAATGAACGATTAGTATTGAACAGCAGTAAAAACTGCCTAGTGGAATGAAACCTGATGTTTTCTGGGTTGAGGTATTTAAAATGATGGGCTGTTCTAATTAGGAGGACAGAGGAGCTAGGATCTTATACTCCATTTCACTGGAGCCTCTCTGGCACAGAACTTGATCTTTGTGAGTAATCCATGATAGAATTTCATGTGTATCATTTTTTGGTGAGTGCAGGATTATTCCAATAATACTAATCAATTATGAGTATGTAAAGTCCTCACTAAAATTGAATGCCGGCATGTCATTACCCTTCGCATGTACTATATTTTCTCTTCAACGACATTAATAGGTATCCTTGTTTAAGAAATTGTTTTCATTAGTAATTTAGTAGGATTCTGTCTGGTCAGGATCTGCCTTGAACTTCTCTGTCATTAGATTATGTATTGTGCGCTTACATGTCCCAAGAGTATAGCTAGACAGGAAAGATTTTTTTTTGAACATAGGACATTGTAAGCCTCTGATCCTAGACAATAATACATCATAAGATAAACTGACAAAATTAGAGAAGACATTAGCAATAATTCAAATTAAAACACACTATTCAGACTTTGGCAAATATATAACCAGTGATGGTTTTGCTCGAAGTATCTTATTAAATTCTACAGATTTCCATTTCCCTATGTTTGGTAAGAGCATGCCTTTGAAATGCTATTCATGACAATAGAACTCACTGTCTATTAGATATGCAAATGTTCATGAGCAAATACACAATGCACTCTTGCTTATAAGTAGTGCTATTAGTAGGCTGACTAAGTAGCTGTTAGTTCACTTTTGTACAGCGAGTGCTCATTGTCTTCCACAATTTGTTCTCCAAATATTATAGGTGGCTAGGGTTTCTTGAGTTGCTGTTAGAGCTTCTGCGTTGTTAATGAATAAAGCAAGTCCAAGAGAGGAAAAAATGAATATCCATAACGTGACACAGCTGTTTGAATTTTTAAAAAAGGCTCCTGTCTAATCTGAAAGCCAATACAGCATGTCATATGTAGATAAATCGTGACAATGATACTACCAGCATATTTCATTATGTACAAAATATTAGTGAAAATGATCATTGGTCTGATTTTTTTTTAAATGTTCACTTGCTTATGGTTCAATGCCAGGGAATGATTATTTACTGTTAAAATCCCATTGCAGTGCTTGGGGCTTAGTTGGCACCTAATACACATTTGTTGAATGAATATCCTTATGTATTAACCTAGAATACCAGCCTGATTTTCTGAGTTATTATTTTCACTGCAGGTCAATTATGTGAAGTTTTTCAAAACATTTGAACTTTGGAATTAGTTGAATTGGTAGCCTTAGTATTATTTACATAGAGCAAAAGTCTAGTTTGATACTATTTTGTCCATTTCTTTCCAGAAAGGTAAAAAAAAATCTTTTTTTGTTGTTAAATTTTCAATACCAGTATTAGTTAGAAATCATTCCCATTACAGATGTTGTAATTGGTACAGGTTGGCACATTTTATAGCTTATTGGAATTATTTTTTTTCTAAACAACTTGGATTTCATGAGATTCCTTAAAATAAGGAAATGATGGCGGGGTGTGATGGCTCACACCTATAATCCTAGCCACCTCTAGAGGCTGAAATCTGAGAATTGTGGTTCACAGCTAGCCTGGGGAACTAAAGTCTACGAGACTCTTATCTCCACTTAACCACTAGAAAACCAGAAGTGGGGCTATGGCACAATGGTTAGGGTGGTAGCCTTGAGCTGAAGAGCTCAGGGACAGTGCCCCGGCCCAGAGATCAAGCTCCATGACCAACAACAACAACAAAAAAGGAAATTATGTTCTTATGTTCTTTGTTACAGTAAAAGAACCCAAGGACAAAATATTTCTTTTGAAGCAATGAGTGGATATTTGGGAGGTAGCCTGGAAGATTGAAAGGTTTACATTACATATTATATGTATGTGTGTGTGTGTGCATGTACTGTGTCTATACTATTTATGTCAATATGTAGAATAAATATGTATAAGTATATATGTGTCTATATACATATACATATGTATATAGACATCAATATAGATATATGTAATAGCTGGTCCCTAATGTTTAGATAGCTTGTTGTATTCACACATTGGGAAGCATTCTGAGGAAGAAAAGCCAAAAACCAATATTCCTTTCAAAACTCTATCATAGAGGTAAAGTTTATAGGACTGGAAAATGGACAGGTCAGTGATCAAAAGTTATGGCAAGGGATGTATGCAGGATAGAACATTTGTTTCAATACATAGGATTAATAATAAGGTATAATGGAAAATCGCTTATGATCAGTGCAGCTTTAATGATATCCACACTTTGAAGTTGAAAGGCCAACTATTATGTAATATAAAGGAATTCTTCCTAACACTTTAAGCTAAGAGCCAATGAGGCATGAATTATTAAACTCTTATATTTAGTGTAAGATTATGTGGCACTATTCTTAGAAGGTTACATTGTTAGTGATGTTGAATTATACCATAAATCTAGTAATGCAGTGTTGGTAAGTATTTGACTATAGAAGTATCTACTTTGTCGGTACAGAGGTAGATAATATTAATATTAATATTAATAAATGGAGGTACATTATTATTAATCGTCCTTGTAATGTCTACTGCTGGTTACTGCAGAATGTATTTGTTATGCACCAAGATTGCAGGCGATATTGAGTAATGTAGAACTGAGGACTTCTCTAAACAAGCCAATAGGTGAGATGTAGAGGCTCTTGCCTCTGGTTACTGCAGAGCGTATTTGTTGTACATCAAGAATGTAGGTGATATTGAGTAATGTGGAACTGAGGCCTTCTCTAAACAAGCCGATAGGTGAGATGTAGAGGCTCTTGCCTTGTTTCACTTTGCTTTTGCTCAGAGTGATCTTGCCCATAGATTATATCATTAATGTTGATTCGTTCAGAAAGAATTAGACCACAATAAGAGCATCTGTGGAAAGGTAACACTTCTGTGAAGACTGACTTGATAACTGAGATTGGGAAACGTTTAACTTTCTTTTGAGAAGCAGGTGAAGGATATTAAATAAAATACATGTATGCATTCCATTTTGGGGAAACCAGAACTCTCCCCTAAACAACTCCAAATATCATTGGCAATCAGTAAAAGAAAACCGGGTTACAAGAAGAGCAAACACTCAAGTCGTTAGGATAAATGGTGTTGCAAGAGATTTTAGATATATCAGTAACAGCACACCTGCTTTATCAAATCCAGAAATGTCTGACTGCTGCTGGCATCCCTTAATTTGTAATGAATGGAACAGAAAAAAAGACTATGCTTGGAGATTAATAGTAAGACACTGTCAGAAAGAACTAAAGGTGTTAGAGAAAATGGATTTGATCAGGCATAATTGGAATGATGAATCCGTGAGTTTGGAATTAGATAGAAACCTCAAGACATCATGTCTGCCAAAGAGAATATCTGTAGAGTTCTCAATAGAATAGTCCTGTTTAATTATGAGAACATAACCTCACCTAGATCATTCTGAAATATGTACACATATTACAGATATAGCATATGTGTGTATATATGTCTATTTGTGTGCACAATGGAAAGGAAAATGGCCCTGAAGCATCCACAAGTTACCAGAGATCTTTGCCCTTTAAGAGCATCAGTTGCTCTCCTTGTCTGAGCACCACTGCAGTATGAATTGTGAATTATTCATGGAAACATCGGTTTCTATTTGTGTTTATAATGTATCTCTGACTGTTTATGTCTATCATCTCTGCCTCATTCACTGACCAGTTTTTTGCCTTCTTCATTTTGTCTTTTTCTTTTCTTTTTTGAATGGAGCTGTGGGAAAGAGGCATTAGAATAAACTCTTATTACACTCTTTCTTCCTTTTAAATTTTTTTTTCATATAACATATGGCATTTGTTTAATCTCTTGGAGAGCTGTGATATCCTGGCCCCAGACTTGATGCCAAAGATAATAAGAGGTGTTGATGCGGCATAGCCAGGATGGAAAGCTCCGGACAAAACATTGTGCCGTGCTCGCATGACAAGGTGACAGGGGCTTGCGCTTAGCTCAGCTGTTGGCATCCTAGTTCGCTCCTGCTCTAAAGAGTGACTGTTGCTTTGGAGCCCAGGCATAAGCTTGGAAGATTCTAAATCCCATAGCAAACAGTGGTAGATGAGTCAAGTGCCCACAATTATGTACCAACAAGAAAGCAAACACTCAACAATGAAATGATGTGTAACCCCCACCATCCTTTGGCATCCTAAAGCAACACGCAGTTTTGTCTTGCTTTGTGCAGTGCTCAGTAAGCAGGCAGTCTTAAGAAATTTTACCCGGGCTAAAAGTAGGTATGTATGTGTGTATATGTGTGTGCTAGGAGTGGATGTTTGTGTGGGTGACACACGCATGCTTGCTTGCAATTGGCCTTTCCTTTCTCAGCAAATCTGTGGCCATCAAGCGTCTCCCAACATATGGCTCAGAATTAGCCTGCAGGGTGTAAACTATCTGCCATCTAGATGTGGCGCCTTGCACATAGGGCCAAGGGTTCAATCTCTTCCTTCCCTGTGTGTGCAGGGATGTTTTTGTCTGGGAGAAAGGCAGGATGGTCACAAAATACTGCTTCTCTTTAGATTCAGAGAGAAACTACCCGTGTCTGGAATGGCACGGGGGGACAGTGTGTGTGTGTGTGCCTTCTCTCCATTGTGGTTGTGATGTCTAAATCTTCTACGGAGGATGGCTGCTCTGATGAGATAAAAGCAGCTGTGTTTCCCAGAGCTGCCCATTTGCATTGATATTTACATTCTTTGCCAAAGTGACACCATTACCATTTGCTTGGTATTTGCACCACAGGGATGTGTTTTACATAATTTAAGACTTGGAAGTGATGGTAATGTATTTCAGATGGGCAGCAGAGGCCACAGGGTGCTGAATCTTATCCCCTTCCTCCTCCAGGACATCAGTGCATAAATGAGTCCCTAGTCCATCTCCCTAAATCATATTAACAGCCTTGCTAAGGAGGTGCCAGCAATGTGTCTGGCACTGGGTTAGATATGCTTCTCTATACTTTGGTTTCGCTCCTTGACAATAACACAAGGATAGGTGCCATCATCTCCATTATATACTTAAAAAATTTAAAAACAACAATAACAACAATAGCCTTTCAGAGCTATAGAAATTCATGTAATGTACACAGACATGGATTTATAGTCATCTGACTCCTAGAACTTTATCCTTTCTGCTGTGTATTTCTATCACCTATCTTTTTGCTTACATGTTCTTTCAGATTTGAGCAACAACAAACCTGTGCTCTCTGGGGAAATGGCTTTTGAAATGAGGAGAAGGAATATCTAGGGTCTGTGACCCTGGTCCATTTCTGCCTTTCTTTCTTTTCTTTATTCTAGGTGTCCCCGAAATCCCTCTTTGAAATTGTGTGAGAGATCCATGTCTGCCTTGAGATAAAGCCACACTGCAGTGTTAGAAGCCAGGTGCTAGAATTCTGCCATTTTGATCTTTGTTTACTTGCTTATGGATCTTAGTTTTACCCACAGGCAGAGGTAATGCAATAGAAGCCAAAAGGTAATTGTGTTCATCCTATCGGAATATGACACCTTGTTCCTGTTTTCCAGCTCCATCTTCTCCCTGATTCTACCTTCCTCAAAATATCCCATCTTTATCGTCAGTCATTATATATGTGTGTATCTTTATTATCATGCATTGTATATATGTATATATATTCCTTATATATATTCTATCCATGATAGTGGTCTGTTTTTGAAAATGAGAATTAGAGGCTAATTTTCTCTTATTTTTATTTTCCTTCCTTTTTACCCCAATGTCATGTGCCCCTTCATGACAGCCCAGGGGAGGAAGGGTTTACAAGTTAAATAATGTTTTCCTTGAAGTCTCTCATAGGTCCTTAATTTTAGAGATTATGTCCCAGTAAAGCCATAGCTTGGAAAACTCTATTACTCTGTTTGAAGGTCACTGGCTGGATATATAAATAGATTCTCTTTTCCTTGTAAAACAATAGAGATTCTTGATAGTAGTTCAAGCCTTCTTAGAACTTGTCTCCTTTCTAACACACAATGTGGCTAATTGGGTCTTCTCTGTTCATATACATCCCCTAGCTATGGCAGATGATAATACAACCTGGAAGGTAATTGAATAGCAACATCTGTATGAAAGCATAACTACCTATCTGATCAGGCTTTCTTTCCAGTGTCCTCCACCTAGATTGTTCTTCCACACCAAGCATCAAATACCATTTTTCTTTGCTGTCCAGTTTGTAGGCTACTCATATTCTATCAAGTCTCTATTCCCTTACACTTGAGCTGTGGATTTTTTTATAGTGCTTTAAGCTGTAGTTTTTATTATATTAATTCCATTTGCCTTATTTTATTATATATATATGTTTGTAGTCCTCACTAGGATATATATTCATTGAAGGTAGTGGTCTGCTTTTATACATTTGTATGAACATCAAGGTCTTCTAGCACTGTATTGGTTTCCTACATAAATACATTTATGGTATACATAGAAGAGCCTTTATTTATTTGGGCTTTTCCCCCCCAAAACAGTGCCATGGCTTAGTTACTTTTATTTATTGATTTCTTTTCTCAGATGAAATAATCAAAAAGGTTAACAAGCATTGTAGAATACATACAGCATACATGAGCATTCTTAATTCTCAAGTGAAGTACGCAAATACAATTTGTGAGTAACTTCAGCCCTGGTGCGAAGGTGAAAACTTTTGAGAGGGAGCTAGAGTACTGGACGGGACTGGAAGAAAAGTTATGTTCCTTCAGGTAGAAAGGAGATAAGACAGCTTTTCATAGAAGTGATCCATTTTAAGTCAGCAGGTATCAACAAAACACTTTTAGTAAAAGGCCAGAGAATATTCATTGTATTCATTTCCAGGGCAAATTACATAATTTGCAAACATGCTGCAAAAGGAAATTGTAGGAGTTCCTTATTCCATAAACAAAATGAGATGTCATAAGACATAAACTAAGACATAAACCATTTTTCTTCACATTTTTCTCCCAACTGGTCCTGAAGTTTTACATTTGCTGTTTGATATTATTCTAAGGAAAGAAAATTAAAATTGTAGATTATTAACATGAAGTTTTCCAATCATCTTTCTATGTTATGTGATGCTAAGGATGAATACTTTTCCAATAAGAAGTTTTAGCTCATATAATTTAGCTTATATAGAATTACAGAAATAGGAAACATTTCTGACTTAATACTTTCTGTAATATATGTATTTTTTCATACCTTAAAAGTAGAAACACAGCACAGAGGAACTCAACTCTTTCTAGTTCATTATTATTGTTGATACATAAAATTTCTACAGATATTCTCTTTCTTTGGCCTACTGACAACTAAGAAAGAACTTAACGATTTTTTTTTTGCCCGTCCTGGGGCTTGAACTCAGGGTCTGAACATTGTCCTTGGGCTTTCTCAAGGCTGGTGCTCTACCACTTGAGTCACAGAACCACTTCTACCTTTTTTCTGTGTATATTGAACCCAGGGCTTCATGCTTGCTAGGCAAGCACTCTACCACTAGGCTATGTTCCCGGCTCCAACTTTTTTTTTTGGATATAGGTTGCTGTTCATATTTTTCCTTCTTTGTCATATGGACATGTTAAAAGTGAAATCCTCATGTGGAACTAATTGTTGTTAATAAGAAAAGAAAGAACATAGTGGTAAGAGATTTGTGTGAAAGCCTCCCTGTGGGAAGTAAGCCTGAGAAAGTCAGCACAAGCCCAATTAAGAAGGGACAGGTTAAATTGTTTGAATATTGCCCTCTGGGTATTCAGAAGTGATCTAGTTTTAAACATTGAATTAGCAGGATAAAAGGAGAATTGTGTTATATCAGAGGAACAGGAAAGAGTGAACCCAATAGCATATAGCCTAGCCAAGGAAGTTATTATAACTTGAAGGGGTGAGGTATGAGATAATAACTGGGAGTATTATCAAATAATCTTTAATGTTGGAACAAATGGAATTTCAGAGAAATATTGAACAAAGAATTACTGGGATGTGGTGAATGACTTGATGTGAGGAATGAGAAAAAGAAAGAAAGACAACACTAAGGATTTATCTCTAGGATGTTGGATGTTTTGCATTCATTTATTCTCAGAGCAGGCATTGTGTATATCTTTTATAATAACCATGAACAGAGATGGTTGATGTGCTGTGGCATCAAAATTTTGAGCTGTTTGAGCTGTGGTGGGCTGAGGATACATGATTCTCACATTTGAAATTTGCCGTTAACAGGAGGCAGCAAAAGGTAGATAAGAGAAAGCGAAGGAAAGAGGCTCTAATGCCCCCAATAACTTGAACCCCTTGGTGCAACTCTATCTGCCTTTCTAACTAACATAGTTCACCTTCCTGTTTAACCTTTTCTGGAAACTTTAAGGCACACATTTGGCCACTACATTTGAAGCAAATTTAAATAAACAACAATGACATGAACTAAGTCATATTTAGAGATGACCCTTCACTCTCCGTTGAATGAGATGCCAAAAACCATTGGTTGACTAAAGTAACTGGAGAAATTAATGTCTCTTTCAATTAAATAAGTATGTTACCCAGTTTTATTTCCACCAAATTACTTACTCAGCTTCACCTCACCTGGTATGGCTGGTTGATTGTACTTTTTACAGAGGCATTGTTGGGATGGCAAAGGCAATGCCTTCTGGGATATTTCCAGCCTTGTAATGTATTTCATCTTCTCATTTGGGATGCTTTACATCAAGCTGTTAGGTGCAAACGTAGTCTATGGGGGATATGTAAATGAGATTTCTTCCTATTTCCATCTGTAAATGTGTGTTAAGGATGCACTGACTGTATCATGTTACCATGCTCATGCAATGTAGATACTTTGTGTACATTCCTGGCCCCTCGGTGGACTTGCCTCCACACTAAGGACCATGTGGCCCAGTGCTGATCTGTAGTTCACCTGCAGAGACCAGGAATGAATGGAACTGCATGAGTTGTTGGAATTCAGAAGCCTTATTTCAAGTAGTATTAGGCATAGAATATGTATGTAAAATAGCACATCAAAACTTCAGAAGCCTGTGTAATTCTGGGCCAGTCCTAGCAAAAAGCACAAGGCCCTCTCTGCAAAGCAACTAAAAAAATGAAAAAGGCTGCCCAAGGGTGTGGATCAAGTGGCTAAGTAGAAGATCCAAGTTCAAACCTCATTCCCACCAACAAAAAAGCTTAAAGAGATCTTCCTCCATTTCCTATGGTCACTGTCATTGCTCTTAATAATGCATGCTCTTAGGTTTTGAAAAGTCCAAGATAATTTTCAGGATGGTCCTCTTTAGTTTCATAAAACCCTGGAGACTTCAACTTTTAAGGCTTTTATATGTGTGTGTGTGTGTGTGTGTGATATTATATTTGACTCAAGCAAATACTTCTATTCTGAAATGAAGGAATGTACTGGGTAGCTAGGAGAGCTTAGGCATATTTTAGAGTGATCAAAATTTGACATGGTTTTGGTTTCATTGACTCTCTGTACGACTGCATTCAACTATATTTACTTCACATGAGTGAACATGTGTTAAAGACATAACAATGTTCAGGTCTCTGAACTGCATTCCTGAAGGAGGACGGAATTCTAGTGTGTGTCCCTTCCTGGCTTCTTTTCTATATTAAAAGGCTTTTTATTGGGTTGGCTTGCTTTTGATTTCAGATTTGGTTTAATTTTATTTTCTCGGCCATGTCAAAGCTGGGTTTAAAAATTTGTCATGACTTTTAATGTCCCCAGTGTGATTTGCTGCCACTCACTCGTATTATACCATTGGATTTAGCAGCAACTAAACAGCTCCAGTCTTCACACATTGGTATAATCTGTGTCTTCTGGTGAGTATCTAGTGAACTTCTATTCATCCTTCAGTGCTAGACTCAGATAGCATCTTCCTTACAAAATAACTTGATAGATGTGTTGTTAAATCATTTCTTTTACACAAAACCATTACATTGTTCTGGAGCCCTTTTTCAATGTCCACCCCAAAATTCCTTCATCTGGATTTTCTTAGCACCTTGTGGTCACAGTAGTAGGTTCTGCATCCTTCAGAAGACTGAAGTATTGATGTTGCTTCTGAGCTTTTTCCATTCTACCTCTTGAACTACAGCTACAATTTTGGTTGTTATTTAATTATTTTGATAGTTAATTGGATATATGAGCCTCATAGACTTTTCTGCTCAGGCTGGCCTCAAACCTTGATCCTCAGGTCTCAAGCTTTCTGAGTTGCTAGAATTACAGGCACAAACCACCAGTGCCCAGCAAAACCAGGGTTTTATACTGCTCAAGCATCCTTCTCTCATCCCCACCCTGCTTTCCCAGCACTCCCCTGAAGCCTCCTGCTGTTTGCAAAGCTCCAATTCTGGGAAAATATCTTGCAATGCTTTCATTCTAAAGGGGAGCATTTGAAAGCATTTCTCTGGTAATTTAAGCACACAGCAGCTACCTTTGCAAAAACTCAGTTGCTAAATTATCCCCTGGCTACATGGCTACTCATTTTGCAAGAGAAAAAAAAGAAGAAGAAAAAATAAAGAAAGGGAAAGGAAACAGAATGTGTGGGGTGGAGAGGGAGGGAAGAGTCAGTAGTAAGAAAACAGACTCTGATTTCTTTGGGCTCAGCCTTATTCCTCATCTCCCCATTCAGGCCCTGGTGTGGCACATTCTGCTGTTCTGCTGCTTTTCCTTTTAATGTTTTAAATGCCACAAATGCCTTGTCATAAAGCACTTCCTTAATTATGCAGAAGTGGAGCTGAATGGTTAGTTAGCAGTGTTACTGCAATTACTGCACTTTTTCAGGTTGGCTGCTGTTTTATGGGACACTGTTTTTGAAGTTGCTGATTAGGATGATGTACTGGGTGGAGTCTTCCCAGTATTGGAGAAGAAGACTCAAGCCTGGGATAATAGGTCCTCAGGCAGTAGTTGGTGGTCTAATTGGAATTATGGAGGGGGCCATGAAGAAGGTGTGAAAATGTGCTCATTTACATTCTTCTATCAAAATGAAGCCCTCTGGATTTGTTCTTCTCTTTTGTTTGATCTCTTACTTCTCTTCAGCCCAGTTAAGTTGCTGAGGCTGTGAAAGAAACATTCATGATGGCTTCGAGAGAGAAATCTCCAAAAATTAGTTGAGCTTGTCCAACATA
This sequence comes from Megascapheus bottae, assembly GCF_031878675.1. Taxonomy (NCBI): domain Eukaryota; kingdom Metazoa; phylum Chordata; class Mammalia; order Rodentia; family Geomyidae; genus Megascapheus; species Megascapheus bottae. Next base: position 15,798,910 of record NC_143522.1, read on the forward strand.
CCACATTGCCTCTGAGTTCTCTTCTCAGGTGTAATACTAATATTAATACTAATACTACTAATAATAGAGCAGAACAATGTGAATACTGTCCTAATTGATGTAAATGAGACTATGATACTGGTCTCTTAAATGGTTGATTATAGCCACAGGAGATGCTCTCTAAAAAAAAAAGTTCTAAAGTAAAATTAATGATCTAAAAGAAAAAAGATGGAAGATGGAAGATTTATTAACCCTGTGAGGTATGTCTATATGTGTCTATGCATATTTGCCCTTGTACTCTGTAGTTATGTGTTTTATTTGGCCCTATCCTTCTTCCTAATAAATGTAGCAAATTTTGGAGGAAAAGAATGATTCAGTTCTGTCACTACTTGTTTCTTCCTCAAGACAGGTGCAATAGAAAATTCTGCATTTTTTTTGCACTTTGCATTCTCCTGGCTGCTTAACAGAAATCCAGGAGGGAAAGGTTATAATATGTTTCATACCTACCTGAATCCTTTCTTTGAGTTGTTGGCTGGATGCCAGTGGCTCACAGTAGGCTAACTTGGTAGGCTGGAATTTGAAGATCATTGCAAAGCCAACCAAGACACACAAATCCATAAGACTTACCTCCAAATAACCAGCAAAAAGCTGGAAATAGAGGTCTATTTCAAGCAGTAGTACACCAACCTCGAATGAAAAATCCAAGCAAGATCAAGAGTCCTTGACTGCAAAGTTCAACATCAGCACGAGAGAGAGAGAGAGAGAGAGAGGGAGAGAGAGAGAGAGAGAGAGAGAGAGAGAGAGAGAGAGAGAGAGAGAGAGAGAGAGAGAGAGAGAGAAGGAGGGAGAGAGGGAGGGAGGGAGGGAGAGAGAGAGAGAGAGAGAGAGAGAGAGAGAGAGAGAGAGAGAGAGAGAGAGAGAGAGAAAGAGAAAGAAAGAGCGAGAGGTGGGGGGGAGGGAGAAAATTTATATGCATTCAATTACTTATTAGAAGCCTAAAGGAAAATGTGAATTATTAAACTCGTGTGTGAAAGGCTTCTAAAATTGTAGATATAAATCACTATGTACAGTAGAATATAAAATACTAATATTGATTCTACTAAGTCTCTTTTATACAACCCCTCTCTGCTCTGTTGCATTGAGCTAAGGTCAGTCTTGCTATGTCTAGGATCCAAACTCTGATCTCATATACCTCTCACAAAGCACTGGTTATTTAATGAAACATCTATCTTTTGTGTGATGAGAATCAAACCCAGGGCTATGTGCTTGCTTGGCAAGAATTCTACCACTGAGCCATATGTCCAGCCAGCCCTTTTTGGTGTCTTGTACATTTGTTAGTGCTATTCAAGGACATCTTCAGCTTCTGAAGGGGAAAGACCATCAAGTATGCCTCCTCATAGGTGCATCAGGCCAATCTCTTTGTTAGAAGCAACAAAACCTGGATTAGGCCACCTCCATAGGTTAGAATTCATCAAAAGACTTGTAGATAACTCAAGTAATCAGCAATAAGACTAAAGGGAAAGGCTTCAAAAGAAAATCAAAGGCCCAGTGCTTGTGACATATGCCTATCATCCTAGCTACTGAGGAGAGCAGGATTGTTGTTTGGAGCCAGCTCAGGCAGAAAAAGTCTGTAAGATTTACCTCCAATTGACCACTAACATTCTAGAAGTTGAGCTATAGCTGAAGTGGTAGAGTGCTCACCCCACCACCCCACCCGACCCAGACCCAGAGTTCAAGCCCTAGAATAGGCACAAGAGGAAGGGAAAGAAGAAGGGAGGGAAGGAGAGTGAGAGGAGAGACTGAGGGGAGAAAGAGAGGAGAAAGGAGAGAGAGATTAGAGAGTAAAGAGAGAGGGGGGAAAGAGAGAGGAGATGAAAGGAGAGAGAGGAGAGAGTCTGAACTTAAGAAGGTTCTTAGTAGTAGAGAATAATTGATAGCTTTCTTAGGTTACTTTTAGCTGAGCACCAGTGGCTCATGACATTAAAAAGCCAACTGGGAAGAAAAATCCAAGAGACTATCTCTAATTAACCAGCAAAAAGCCAGAAGTAGAAATGGTAGAGTACCAAGCCGACTTTGACTCTAAAAGCTATGCGTGATTGCAAGGTTCTGAGTTCAAGCCCCACTACCAGCACCACTAAAAGAAAGAAGGAAAGCTACATCACTGCTACAGTTATAGGGGCTACAGTAGGCAGCATAAGCCCCAGCTCTTTTTCTCCATTATCCCAATGGCTTGCTGAAGATGCTGAGGTGTTACTTCAAGTATTTGTATGACAAAATGTCTGACCTTCTGACATTCTAGAAGGCCATAAACAATGGGAAACAGGGGTGAAGGAAATCTGGATACACGGTGCAGTCAAACAATTGTTCACAACAGTATCAGATAGGCTTTGATGTCGCAGTCTGACCTCTATACAGGTTTGGTGTCAGGAACCGTGAGACTGATGGTAAGGAGAAGAATTATGATTGACCCTTGTCTTCTGACTAGGTGTCTTTGGAGTCAGAAAAGCAAATTTGTGGTAGGGCTTGTCAGTATCTGAAGTATCATAAGCTATGCTATGTTGAACATTTAGGTTTTAGCAATGCTTTCCCAAAGGCCACAGTAATAAACAATGTATCATGCTATAAAGCAGGTGCTGCATTCGCTGAATGAGATTGTGTTCTGCAAATAAGGATGCCTAATTGAATCACCTGTGCTGTGTGCCTTCCAGCCCTGCGGTGGGATGGAAGCATTGTCTTAATCACCACTTTTGTGATTTTAAACTTCAAGTTGTCACATGTGGTAGCTACATTTTGAACAATCCTGAGTTCAGGCTGACATAGAAACATCATTATTATTATTTTATATATTTCATTGTTGATATGATGTTCTGGTCACACAGCTTCATACATTTTTGTACATTGCTAATTTGTGTGGCTGTATGTATGAGAGAAAGGGAGATATATAGACAAGATTAACAGACAGATTAAGAGAGAGGAGAGTGAGCAGAGAGGAGAGAGGGAGGGAAGAGAGAGGCCACATACTTTAAATATCTTGAGAAAATACACAGCCAGTAATAATGCTTTTCCCAGTTTGTACAGAAAAAATTCACAAGCTAAGGAAGATGCTTTCCTTCCAATTCTGTCCTATAGTTTCTATTTCCTAAATTTAAATTTTCTGGACTTCAGCTTCCCCTATAGTTAGTGAACATATTATTTTAAGAACAATTTAAATTGGACTTCATTGTAAAACTGGCTACTGAATCTGAGTCGGGACCTTCTTAGGGAGGGAGGTAATTAAATATTCTTCATCGATGCTATTTTCAATGTGTTGAATGAAAGGAGTTAATTATGCAGCAGGGAACATGGCAGACTTCTGACTAATAATGAGCTCTATGTTTAATATCTTCATCTTTGTTAGAATCATTAAAGTTGTTTGAATCAATCAGATGGCTTGAAGTGAATATAGACTCATAACTAACCAGCCTCAAATGGGAGTCCCTCACAGATGCAGTGGCTTGCATCTCTAATGATGACTTCAGGCAAGGGATGGAGATATACTGCTTTGTTCTGTGCAATATAATCACTTTCCATTGGCCTTTCATTGTGATGTTAGGAAGAAAGGAAGTATAAGTACTATTGTTTCAAGGAATTCCATCTGTTTCAGTTGTGCCTAGAGATCCTAAGAGGAGAAGATTTTTTTTTCCTACTTCAAAACTTTATATGGGCCAGGAGTTTGGCCTACTGATAGAATACTTGCCTAGAATGCACTAAGACCTGGGTTCAATTCCTTGGTACCATACACATGGAAAAAGCCAGAAGTGGTGTTGTGGCTTACGTGGTAGAACTATAGTCTCAAGAAAGCCTAAGGACAGTGAGTTCAAGCCCCAGGACTGGCAAAAAACAAAACAAAAACAACTTTATATGGACATGTCTTCAGAATCTGGAGCAATATTGAAATTTCTAAGTCCCTCTAAAATAAGTGCATTAATGATATCTTCAGATAATAAGGAATCACTAGAGAACCAGACTCAGTCCTAAAGGGAAGATCTCCTATAATAAATACTCTTTTGAGGAACTGTGGGCTCTTGAAGTCAAATTGTTTAATATTCTACACCATTTTCTTCTGGGTCCTTATATGAATTTTGCAAATTCAGAGATATTTAAGCTACCTCCAATTTAATTTCCCCCTCCTTCTACTGCCTTGCACAACAGCGTATGGCCTTCTTCAGACACCAAGGACTCTAAGCTTCTGTTCTTTTTATGGTAGAGGCTGTAGTTTCCACCTTTCCAGTACAGAAAAATCAAGAAACTTTCTTCTTCTTCCCCTTCCTTGATTCTCAAAGGAAGTCTGGTTATCCTTTTATGGGGACTTGTAGTAATATCTGGCTTTGAGATCAGCCTGAACCTGATCTTTGTTCCTGGGAACTGGGAGACAGGGAATGAATAAAGGCAGAATTACCAGTTTCTCATGTAGGGGAGCACTTATGATGCTAGAACATGAGCCACCATGAGAAACAGAAATCCCCAGGCCACTAAATCTACTTAGGACAAGATTATCTGAGCATTGTGGCAATCTTAAGGGATGAACACCATGGCCCCAGACAAAAATATTAAATATATAACTTACCCTTTCAAGTTTGGACTCTTAAACTGCACTCTCTTTGATATATGCTTAGTAGAGGCCGTATCATCTCTATCAAGAAGTCAGGCTTTAGGTCTAGATCAAAACCTTAGTTCTGACTTCTCATACTCATGTCACCTTGGCAATGTATGTATCCTCTCTCAGCTATTACATATTTTTTAAATGGTAATAAAGTAGTATGTGTTTTGCAGAATTGCTTTATGGGTTAAATCATATACTTCAGTTCATGACTATGCAATCACTTATTGTGAGAAACACTGGTTGAAGATTTTGTTATTATTTAGATGAGGCCAATTAAAACCTTTCATTTTCATCTATTTTAGTCTTTTAAACACCGTAATTTTCCTCGGAATCCTTGCTTCTCATCCCAAATGGAGATCTGTGATAACTCTTTTTTGTGTATGTTTGTTAATTATTTGACATGTTTTTCTCAAATTAAAAGAAGAATGCTTATTTCTTAGACACTGTTTAGCATTACAATGTGAAACCAAGGGTTTTGCAACTTAAAAAAAAACCCCAAGAAAATAAAGAAGAAAATCAGTAGAGAATCCATTTGAGAAAAATATATGACTGCACCTTTATTTTTGGTCAGTCCTGAGATTTGAACTCAGGGCATGGGCACTGTCCTTGGACATCTTTTGCTCAAGATTAGTGCTCTGCCACTTGATCTATAGCACCACTTCCAGCTTTTTCTGAGTATGTGGTACTGAGGGCTTTGTGCATGGTAGGCAAGCATTCTACCAGTAGGCTATGCTCCTGGCCTGTCTGGACATTTTTGAAGGGAAAAAATGAATGAACCATTTGTCATGTTGACCTCTCCACCTCAGGGATCTAGCTCTGAAGTCTCACATAGGATAGGATGGGAAGGGGTACTACCATGCAATGGAGCAACATAACCTTCTCAGTCACAACTTCTCTGGGAAGACATTTTAGTTAATAGTGGGCTTCCAAGTTTCACAGAAATAATAAAGCATGACCTGCGGAATAAAAGAGAAAGTCACTCACCTCTAGTAATTAGGAATCACACACACACACACACACACACATACACACACACACACACACACACACACACACACACACACACACACACACACACCAAATAAGAGACATGAACAGCTGATATACTTGAATGTGCAATGGTGTCTCTAGGATGATTTAAGGTGCAGATGGCTGGGACCCTATTCTGGTGGAACCTGAGAATGTGCATTTCTAAGAAGTTTCAGGTTGGAATTGATGTTTCAGGAATTGATATTTCCTGAAGCTTGGGGTTTTACCTCCATTTTTAGCTTGAACACAAGAACAATGGAGCGCTCCACTGGTGAGTTAGCACCTAGGGTAGTCTCCATCAACTGACAAGCAGCCATTAGGCTCTTCATGAGCCTCTTGTACTGGCCCTGGTAAGTAGAGGTATGTGGGAATGACAAACTAGAAGGTCTAAAGCTACATGGTTCTATAAACTGTAACCATTGTCAACAAGATCTGTAGAACAGCAGTCTGCATCACCAGGATGCTGACTGTAAAATCTGGGACCCTAACTCTCCTCCATGGTATCAAAGCTCACAGTTAACAAAATCTCCAAATGTGGATGCTAAAGTTTGAGGGGCATGCTAAAGAAATATTCTTTTTCCAGAGGGAAGTTGAAAACAGCTCACAGCACATCTAAATCCTACAAATAACCTCATTCAAATTCAAAACATGAGGTTAGCAATTACCAGGACAGAAGAATTCATAATTGGTTATAAACCACTTAATAGTGGCATGTCCAGAGGTTCACATGTACATGAATCTAGTTATCCATTTTTATTACTATAAAGGTTTATGACCTACAGTTAGGCTTAAGGAAGAAATTTTGATTAAACTTCCTTAGTTTAGGGGACATATTCAAGTAGAATTAAAAGGTTAAAAGGAAAGTAAACCAAAAGAGCAATAGTATCACAAATTACAGGACAGAGTGAAGATCAAAAAATCAAATGGAAGGTTTGTGAAAACAATAATACCAAGCCAGGCATCTGAGGCTGGTAACTTGTCACCCTAGCTACTTAAGAGACTAAGATAGGAGGATAGAAGTTCAAAACTAGTTCTGGCAGGAAAGTCTACGAGATTCACCATAAAGCTGTAAATGAAGCTGTGGCTCAAGTGGCAGCCTTGAGCTACAAAAGCTATGGGACAGTGCCCAAGCCCTGAGTTCAAGTTTCACGACCAGCAAAAAAAGAAAAGAAAAGAGGCTGGGAATAGGACTTAGTGGAAGCGTGTTTGCCTAGCATGCATGAGGCCCTGGATTTGATTTCTCAGCACCACACAAATAAAATTAATAAAAATTAAAAAGAAAAGAATGATGACAATTTGATTAATATTAACAAGACTCCCCACTCTTTGGAGCTAAGTTTTGGAGGTAACGTCTAAAGGGTTTTGCTTAGATATAATACCTTAAGCTAAAGAAGAAATCTTCATCTTGTTGTGGTAACTAAATCAATGGAGGAAATATCTTGGTGGGAACTGAACACCTTTTATTTTTAAGTAATTGGTAAGCTGACTTGCACATTGTAGCCTATAGAGGTACTGGAGGAAGTGATCTGAGAAGAGCTGGCCTATTGGGTACAGTGTTGAAATAGTTTCTAAGGTATGGACAGAAGTAGACATTATGACACCAACACACATCGCAAAGGCTGTCCTCAGGCTTTCTCTCCTGAAATTAGAATCTTGCCACTCTTCTGAATCAAATATATTATTTTGTTTTATGACAAATGTTATTCCCCTGAAGAGCTTCAGAGATATTGTGAAACCATCTGGAATCACAAAGTAAAGGACTTTTTATGGCTTTCCAGGAAGAGCAGTGGCTTATGTCATGTTGTTACCTGCGATCTAAAGAAAATATCGAAAACTACATTTCAAAGGAATTTCTATTCCTTTGCAAGGAATCTCTTTGGAGTTCTGGGGTTTTTTTTGAGTGTTGTTATCCTTGATTTTCTTTAACTGTGTTAGAAGGCTCCAGAGTGCATAGAAAATACCCAATAACAACAAAAATTACTTAAATAACCCAAATCAAAAGCCAAGTTGCTGATTGACCTAAATGATGTTATAAGTTCTTGGCTCATTTTACCGGAGGTTTGATTTTAGATACTAAGATGTCATGTTGAGTCTTCTTTCTTTACTTTTTTTTCACCAATCCCTTTTCTGGATGTACCAGAAGATGACTTACCATAATTCTTTTTCTCTTGTTCCTCAAAGCTAACTGCTTTCTCATTCATTCTGAACTGGAGACTAGGAGAATCTTAGTGCAACCAATCTCAGGAAAATATCTAGAAGTCCACCGAGACTAGACTAGCATAAGACACCTTAAGTAGTCTGGAAAAAAATTGTTCTTGCCACAAAAAGCTAACTTAAAACATGTGTTCTACTTAACTCTGGAGCTAAGAAATAAAGGGAAAATAATGTGCAACAACCAACCTTCCAGGAATGCTTTTTACATATAGGACTTTCAAGATTCATCAACCTTATAGTTGTTTTTTTTCTCAGTTCTACAGACACATGCTCTGAAGTTAAAAGCTGAAAGCCCATGAGTGAGGGGAGCCAGAGTGAGGGGTAGGAGAGGGAAAGTGGGAGAAAAAACTAAAGAGGGGCTAACAATGTTCAACAAGTAATGTATTCACTGCTTACTTACGTAACTGTAACCACTCTGTACAACACCTTTACAATACATTTCTTTTTCAAAGCCTGTGAGTGAAATAGCTGAGAGTGTGATCTTGGTCTCTGACCCTCAGTTCCACTAGGACTGACTCAGTCATTAAGTTTAGCATTGGCCTATGGACAAGGTACCTAGCTTGAGGCTGTAAAAGTAGTAAAAGATAAGGTACATTTCCCCCTTACCTCTAGTAAGTCTCTGGCCTTGTATTTGGTTAGTTTAACCTAAACATTTTTTTTTTGGTCTATTATCGTAGTAGAAAAAAGAACTTTCTCAATACTTCAAGTTCTTTGACTATTTTTACATAGTGTCATCCATTATGTACATGGAAGTACTAAAATAATTTGTTAAAAAGTTTTTCCTCTTGCAGGTATTTGATACATTAAATTCTGTATCATGAATAGTGACTTAAACCCAGTTTAAACAATTATACATTGACTTTTCTGTTACTATATCTATCAAGTAACTTTAGATGTCATGCAACAAGAAAGACACTTAGGTCCAAATAAACCCAGGAACTATGACTGAAAAATTATCTTTTAATTTAAAATAGTACTGGAAAATATCTTCTTGAAACTGAAATATTTCCCTTCATTAAGAGCTAAGTAGAATATGTTATTATATGAAGTAGATCAGGAAAGCCTTTGACAAAATAGTTGGAAGAAACTCTGTATGGGATATTTGAGTCACATGCTCCAGAATTTAACTTGAGTCAGCCTAAGGATTTTATAATCTGGGCAGAAGCCACAGAATATATACTAGAACTTTATATTATAGCAAAATAAACTATTTGAGTACACCTCTTTGAGTATACCTTAGTGAAGATTCTTTTGAGCTTTATTCATCCTTCTTTCTCCACTCTTTCTAATTCATATCCTTTGTCCACAAAGAGGACATTTCCAATTTACCTCTGTTTTTCCTGTTTCAAACCAATTCTTCTTTTGGATAAGTCTTGTAGGCTTCAATGACCCAGCAGATCACTGATTCTGAGTTGCTTAAGAGAAAAGAAAAAAGTATACAAAACAACGTTTTGTAACTTGCTTAGTAAATATAGAACACACTTTTGTGATTCAATACTTCTAGAAGGAGTTCAGCTTCAAAAAGTGGCTAAGAAAAAAATTATCCTCACTTTCAAAAGAAGGTTGAGCATACAGGTCAAATGACTTGCCTTAAGAGGTAAAGGGAAAACATTTTGCTGCTTGATTCGTACTGACTTGGGGTTGTATTCAGCATTAGGCTTTATGACATGGAATTGTGAAAAACTCTTGCCACAGCTTTTCTCCCCAGGATGTTCTTCCTGATAAGATGAACTGCTAGGAAGCAGAGTCCTTGTATTATCCATCCGTAGTATCTGTTCTACCTTCAAATATGCCTCAAGATTTCATCTCAGCTCTCTGATTCTACCTCTATCAGCCTTGTCTAAATCATGGTTACAACTGTGTTGTCCTAATTGATTTTCCTGATTCCATTCTTTTTTTTTTTTGCCAGTTCTGGGCTTGGGCTCAGGGTTTGAGCACTGTCCTTGGACTTTCTCAAGGCTAGCATTCTACCACTTGAGCCTCAGCACCACTTCCAGCTTTTTGTTATGTATGTGGGGTACCGAGGAATCGAACCTGGGTCTTCGTGCATGCTAGGCAAGCACGCTACCACTAGGCCAAACTCCCGGCCCCTTTCCTGATTCCATTCTTATGTTGCCTTAATGCATCTTCTACACAACTATAGAAGTTAGCATTTAATGATAGGAATAGCACTCATCTTTGTTAAAAAAAGAAGTGTGGGGGGCATCCAAAGGTAATGCATTTAAAGTAAAAATCTAGACAACTCCATTTTTTTGCGAGGGGGGTGGGGCTGAAAGCCTTATATGGTCTTAGTAATGCCCAGATCTCAGATCTCATGTACTACCATTCTAAGAGTCTCTACCCTCTGATGTTATCAACCCTCCGATTTGATTGATTGATTTAATTTTTGTAAGAGAAGATCTCAGGTATAACCTAGACTATCCTTTAACTTGCTATGTAGTCCATGCCTTAAACTCAGACTTCTCGCCTCTGCCTCCCATACTACTAGGGTCATGGCCTTGCCGTCACCATGCAATTGTTTTAAGGGTATTGTAGAAACTGGAACTTCTGTCTATGTGTATGTAAGTAAACTCCTCATTCACAGAGACATCACACACATCAACTCCAATAATCTAAAATACCTGTATTGTCTTTCCAACCTCTGGAGCAAGTCCGCAAGGCCTTTTCTTTTTACTCTTGCTTATTACTGGGTTCTCAGTGTCTTAAATAGAGAGGGATAAAATCAACCCCCACCATCCATAACCTTTTAGAACAAGAGATGGGGAGGTATTTGTACACTTTTTAAATACTTATTGTGTTCTTCATAAGAAGGAAATTGGGAAAAATATTTTTTTTCCTGGAAAAATAGGAATTTTCCTGGAATGAGAAAGCCCAAATTAATGCTCTAAAAATGTCACAAGACTTAAGATAAACATGAAAGTATCCAGGTCTTATTTACTGAACAATCATTATCCATTGCAGAGATATATAAAATGGAACACGACTCTTGAAGTCAAAGAATAAGTACTGGGTCCCAAGAGGGAGTAAAAATGCATCCATGCCTTTTGGACTATCAATATCCTGAATCTCTTAAGAAAATACAGGAGAAATTTCTTACAAATGGGAAAAAAAATCTACTCATAGTTATTTTCTGGGAAACATTTTTTTTTAATTAAGAGAAGTTAGAAAGTTAAACACAAGAAAAAGAAATAGCACTTCATGTCTTCACAATGTATTAATTTGATCTCGTTCCAAGAAAAGACCTCATTAGGCTGTGTAATAAATTGATTATGCAGTGTCACTTTCATTGGGTTTTTCAGCAATTATCTGGAACAGTTTTCAGAGGGAAACATTTCTCTTTATAGCATCACTTGAAACCTCCTAGATGTTGACACAGACATTTTGACAGGCATGGAGATGAACAAAGCACTGCCAGTCTTGATTCATCTATGCTAAAGCATTCTGTCTACCTACTGCACTCAACAGGGCTTATTCCCACTCAACAACATTTTCTCCCAAGTTAGGACCAGTCACAAATAACGGTCAGGAGCAATGTGGCAATACAAATCTTCTCATACAAGTCTGTGTTTCTAGGTAAATAATTTAAATTAAACCCATACATGTATAATTTTAAAATTAGATTTTATCTGCTTTTATAGCCTGTAAAGCTTTACATAACCTTTGTACTTCCTTATTCCCATTAATCCTTCAAATGCCAGCATCCTGCAGGGAGGAAATTCATTGCATTATTTTCATCATTGCCAACAAAAGTCACCAAATCTGTCTAGTACATTGGAATTAGCCACCCATTAAAAAAAAGAAAGAACTATTTTGTTGATTCCTATTTGACTATACACTATAAATAAATTTCCCTGGTGTTTTATAAGCAGTTACGCACAGGCTGGTATTATACTTTTATTTTTAAAGAGGAGTTTACAGTTACAATCGTAAGGTAGTGAGTTCATTAATTATTGAACATTGTTACCCCTTCTCATATTTTTCTCCCACTTTCCCTCTCCCCACTCCCTCCCAAGTTGTAAAGTTCATTTCCAACATATTGTCTTTTGAATATCGCTATTACACTGCTTCAGCCTTTGCCCTTTGCTGCTATATCTTTGGTAGTGGGTATATTGTATACACATTTATTTGTTTATTTGAACCAGGGAAGGGAAGGGAAAAAACAAGATGAGACAATGGTATTTTACTTTTTCAAGTATAGACAATAGAGAGCTGAAATTTCCTAAATTAGGTACAGCTTTAGTAGTTAGTTCAATAGTTAATCTTCTTAATTTATCACTTCAAGCAGAGAAATTACCAAAGCATGGAAATGAGCCAGAATTATTGTTTCACTGGAAAGTGACTGTAACTTTAGTTTTTCAATTAAGAAATCATACATGATTGCTGAGACTTCTGAATTACCAATTACTACTGGGCATTTTTGCACACCCAAGACTTCTATATATCCCATTGCATTTAAAAAGGTAATTTCTCCACCAATGTTCTATGACTTTTCTGGATGTGATTAATGCTGCCTTAAAAGTAATTGAAAAATGGCTGATTGAACAGGTCAATTTTTATGGATTTATTTCTATCATTTGATATGGCAAATGATTAAATCGTCATCTAAATTAGCGTACTTTGTTGTGAAAAGTGAAAGGAGTAAACTGCCTCATAGATTTTCCTAGAGCATAGCACACACAACTTTTCTGGGAGCAGGGTGGTAGCTCAGTAGTAGAGTTACTATGCTTGAGGTCCTAGTTTCTACAGGCAGCACAGAAGAAGAAATTGTACATGTAACTTTCCCGATCACACATGCATTTTTAGCAGTTATTTTGTAGTAGGATTTATAATTATATAGTGCAATATCTCCCACAGTCTAAATATTTTTTTTCTGGACACACCAAAAAGAATGAACTTTAAAAGTACAATGTGTAGGGTATTGGGATCTTATGAGAAGATCTACATAGCTGAGTAGAATTTCTATCAGCAGCATAGGAAGAAAGTGTTTGGAAGAAGGAAGTAGGAAGATGTAGACCTATGGATTTTTTTTAGAAGAACATGAAAATGTGTAACAAATGTGACCATGGCCTGGAGTTTGGCCCAGTGAGTGCTTGCCTAGCATGCACGAAGACCTGGGTTCGATTCTTCGATACCACATACTTAGAAAAAGCTGGAAGTGGTGCTGAGGCTCAAGTGGTAGAGCTCTAGCCTTGAGAAAAATCCAAGGACAGTGGCTCAGGCCCTTAGCTTAAGCCCAGGACTGGAGTATTTTTTATTCTAAAAAGTTGATGCTCTGGGTAGTATTTTGTCTTTCTCTGCCTTGAAAGAATCTTTTGTTAAAGTCCTAAGTCCTAGTACCTTAAAATGTGACCTTATCTGAAGAGGTGGTAGATAGGTACAGAGGTAATTTAATTATAATGAATTCATTTAGGCAGGCCCTAATCAGATAGGGATGATGTGCTTCTAAGAAAAAGCATTTTGAAACAGGCTTACAAAGAAGATGATGTGAAACAAAAAGTGTGTGTGGGGGGGGGGGCGGAGAGAAGTTATCTGTCTATAAGACAAAAGAAGCCTGGGAAAGGTTCACCCCTGAGAGCCTCCAGAAGGAACCTACCCTACTAACACCTAGATTCATGACTTCTGGCTTCTAGAACTGTTTTGTCAATTTTTTATTATTATTTTTAAGTAGTTGTAAAACTGAGTTGCCATTTAACAAAGCAGTTTATAATCTATCTTGATCATTGTCACGCTTTTCAAGATCCTCACCCATTCCACCCTCTCTACCTCTTTTCTCACTTTTCCAAAGGTGTGGGCTAGGTGCTATCAAAGGGAAAGAAGTAGATGAATAAAGAGAAAAGGGGGAAAATGCAGACGAGTATCCAATGTCCATCCTAAAACTGTTACTTCTAGTCACTAGTTCTTAAAGATTTGCTTCACTTTGTTAGACTTTGCGAGATAGTATAGCCTGCAAGTTATGACTAACATTTCAATGTATGATTATATTTTGTATTAGTAATATGAATATTGCTAATATTTCATATTACTGTTGTGTTCTTTTTCGTTGTTGGTCATGGGGCTTGAACTTTGGGCCTGAGCATTGCTCCTAAGCTTTTCAGCTCAAGGCAAGTATTCTACTACTTGAGCCACAGCACCACTTGTGGTTTTCAGGTGGTTATTTGGAGATAAGAGTCTCATGACCTTTTGTGCCAGGGCTGGTTTCGAACCACAATCCTCAGATCTCAGCCTCCTCAGTAGCTATGATGATAGGCTTGAGCCAACAGCACGTGTTTCTACTACATGTTTTATAATTATTATTTCCAATTAGATACAGAAGCATCCCAAAAATGAGAACCCTAAAATCTGTAACGATATCTACATGAATTATTTTCAGTGAATTTCAGAATATGTAACCTCAAGATAGTCTGCGTCACAATTGCACGAAAGCATTCTGTCATAAAAGATACAAGTATACGCAGATTGGGAGAAATGCTTTCTACATGGATCTTTTAAAAACAAAACTTCTTTTCACTGTAGTGATGGGTACAAGCCATGGGGCTTCTTAAGGCAGATTCTGAATGTTCAGGAAGCCAGGGCTGAGGAAAAAAAATGTTCAGAGGTTCCAAGCAAATAGGCCCCGTTCGGCTGAGGGATTCCTGGGTTGGAGTTATAAAATGACAATGTGAATACATCATGGAAATTTATCCTGGACTAGCTTGCATCTGGACTATAGGTGATTCATCAGATTTGCCATTTCCTATTTAAGCCTGTAGAAACTCTCTATTTTATGTAAGCCAGTTTGTGAGCGTGTATGATGTAGCACCAATCAATATTTGATGGATGTTGGTAGAAAAGTTGTATATTTTGTTTTTTTGTTGGTTTTTAGCAGTGACCATCAAAAACCTGTTTCCTTGATTCTTTTGGTTATTAAGCTGATTATTTATTGAGAAGTAGTAAGGTACTGGACTTAGAATCAAAGCCAGAGCTGAGCTACACATAAGGATCAGAGGCCCTCTTCCCAGAGCCCATAATGTTGTCACTGTCAGGACTTTCATGAAGTCATTCTGTAACCCAGAATTCCCCTAAGACCTTGCTCCCCAGAGGTGATGATATTTACAGTAAGCCCTTAGAAACTACCACATGCTACACAAACGGTAAATGTTTATACTTACATTCGCTCTTCACAATATTAATACTATTACTAACCGCAATCTGCAGAAGAAGAAACTGGGGCTTAAGGTGGTAAAAATATTACATAGAAGCTGGTGGCTCGTGCCTGTAATCCTAGCTACTCACAGTTCAAAGCCAGCTCAGGCAGGAAAGTTAGTGAGACTCTTATTTCCAGTTAATCACGAGAAAACTGGAAGTGGCACTGTGGTTCAGAGCGGTAGAGCCCTAGCCTTGAGCAAAAGAGCTCAGGGACAGAGCTCAGGCACTCAGTTCAAGCCCGTGACCAACAACCAAAAACAAAAGCCATATAATGAATGATTGTTGTCCTTAATGTACTATGTTACCTCTCATCTCTTTTGCTGTCCCTTGGTTATCTCATATTGTTACAGTATCTCACTTTGTTATCTGATATATTGGATTTATTTGTATTTGGTTATTTGAAATTGGATAGGGAAGGGGGGAAAACCAAGACGGGGGGGTGGGTGGAGGGGTGGGTAATTGGGACCAAGACATGTGAAAGGGTATCAATATATGTGAATTAATGCACCTTCTATCTGGCAAATATCATGTAACCCTTTTATTAATTACAATAAAAATATATATAAAAAAGTCAGATAAAAATAAATGCTAGCTACCAGGAAGCTAAAACCCATTTCTGTGAGGAGACATAAGAAGAAGGGTGATCAAATGGAGTTATTATAGTCAGTGCCCACAAAGTAAAAATTTACTACAATACTTGAAGGTAGGGATGGGAGGGAAAGAATTGGGAGAATGATGGGAGGGATGACAAGATGCATTATACTCATAACCTAAATTATAGAACTGGAACCTCTTTGTACACCACTGAATAAAAAAGACAAATTTATTTTTTTTAAAAAATGAAATACTAGAACCAGCATGTCAATCTAGGCTTGACTGAAGGGCTGATATTTCACGTGTGAATGACTGTTCTAATAGCAACGGATGAATCAAAATTCCCATGAAATCCCCAGCATGATCAGACCAGCAGTTCCCTGATAATGTAACAATATGTCAGAATGGGTCTCTTTCATTTCTAGAAGGAACACTTGCATTTAACTGACCATTTAACATATGCATTATTTCATCACTTTCATGAACTAATGTGTTGACAGAAAGAAATGATACTCAGGGAAGAAATTTCTCATTCTCTTTCTGGTAAAATGTGTAATCGGGGACAAATTAAGACCTTGTGAGCTTTGGTTGTATCATCTATAAATGCCAGGGTTGGATTAAGTACTCTCTATAGATCCTCTACTCCCTTTAATATTTTATGATTCTTTCACATTCGATGTTACTTATTTTAACCCATGTGTACGCCTGGCTCTTTACGAACCTTCTTTAAAAAACTGCCAGTTAGAAATACAACATCGGAATAGCTGTCACAATTGAGCAAGGTGCTGCTTTTTCTGAGCTTCAGTTTCCTCATCTAGAGATGATAGATAGTAAGAGCCTATACCAGGTCAGGTTAGAATTACACACTTCAGCAAAATGTATAGGAAAGGGCAAGTGCTCATGAGCTGAAGCTTTAATAGCATGTTAATCATCGGTACGACCCGTTCTGTTATTTTCTCTCCAGGAAAATTGCAGTTTGTCTAAGGTTATAGAAAAAGCACTCATCATGACTCCATTAAAATATATATTTTGCTTACAAATTTTATGGAGGATACACATTTTAATTTTGTATTCTATAGCTATTGGCAGGCCAGTAAAATCTGGGCAGTGTTTCTATCAAGCAGTATATCATCCATGTGTTCATTTATGCATGCAGACTTTTACCCCCCTCCAAGCTGTGAGAACAATAGGCACTTTAATCATCCGAAGCATGAAGGATATTAGCTCCATGAATCTTGATTTTAAATTACATTTCTAAGTTAGAAGTGTCAACATGGTAGAAAAAGTTAAGCGAGATTGTATTCCCCAGTAGAGCTATTGATGTTGGTTACAAATAAATTGTTAGTGTAGGTGACGAGAAACATGACCACGCTATCTTTTATTTAGTGGGGCATTTTTTCTTGTTAATAGCTCATTCTGTATGCTTTCCTTTCTTCTGTTTTACATCAATCATCTTTGACATATTGCCAGAAAAAAATAAATAATGCAGCATCCGGTTCATCAGCCAGATGTTTGTCCTCCCAGTAATGGAAACATCTGGATGTGCAACTGAATGTCACAGTCATTCGTTGCGTTATTTTTTGTCATCGTGTTACTAGAGCCAAAGACTGAATCCTAGGATTCTTTCTTCTATTTGAAGAAAGATCATAGGTTCAAGATTTCTCTAGCTCTCTTTACAGTTTTACAGCCTTGGGTAGAATTAGGATCACTCGTGATATCGTGTATGGAAGCATTATACAGATAGCAGTAGTTTATACTGCTTCAATGTTCTTTGGTGAATCATACAATGGCCAAGTAATTTTTGCCTTCTGGAAAATTTAAAAGGCTTAATAATAGAATTTATTACCCTGGATTTCAGAACAAGACCAATAATAAAAACAGCTAAGACAATGGTACCACAAGCCTTTTATGTGTTTTGCATGGATTTAAGCTTAGAAGCAATTCTGTGAACTGAATGAAATTCTTATTTTGTTCTCTATATTACAAGTGAAGTCACTAAAACCTAAAGAAAAGACTCAATGATTTGCCCACAGCCAGAAAGTCAAGATTTGAATTCAGATATTTTAAATTTGGAAGTTGTATCCTTTCCCTGTATACTGCCTCTCAAAGTACTTATTCAGCTTCCAATATTAGCAATTCTGAGCCTTTTAGTTTTTAAATCTTTAAAGTAGGGAGAGCCCTACTTAATCTAAAAAGATCACTGTGAAAAAGCCTGAGAAGCATTGAACCATGTGGTTGTATATTAAGTACCAAAGTAAAAGGGATTATACTTACAATGTTGCACAGTATTTGTGATTAGTCAATCATCTCGGCAATGATTTAAGTGGAATAATATATCCTAATCATCTCACATTTGGGCGACTCATCAGCTTTTGAAAATTAAGAGCATTTGGTCAGTGGTCATTTCTTCTTTAGCCTTTTATTATGTTGACAGTAAGAAGATTTGAATTCAGGACCACATGCTTGATTGCTTGACTGCTGTTCTACCATTTGAGCCACACTTCAAGCTTTTTACTGGTTATTTTGGAGTTGGAGTCTCACATGCTTTTCTGCCAGGGCTATCCTCAAAATGTAGATCTCAGACTTCTAACTGGCTAGGATTATAGGCTTGAGCCACAAGCCCTTGTCTTGGTCAGCTCTTGGTGTAAGTTTATTCATAGGAACAATTGAAAGCCCCCATGTTCTTGTGTGTGCCCCTCCCCTCACATATAAACACACGGATATACCCACATTTATGTTTTGTGTGATGTATTTTAAATGCACATATTTGCTTTATCTTAATAGAAAACCCTATTCTAAACATAGAAAGTTATACCCACTTTTCCACTAATGAATGTTTACTGGTTGCGTATTAATGGAGAAGGAATGATCTGGGTTTTCCTTCTTTCTTTCTTTTCTCTGCTTTCCTTCCTGCCTCCTTTCCTTTCTATTCTTACTTAATAGCTCTTTATGTGTCTTGTAGGTAGATTGACTGCCTGATTGATGGATAGATTGCTTGTGTGGATTAGGAATCAAGGTGTTTAAATAAACTGTACTATATTTCATAAATAAAAATGAGATGCAATATTCTAACCTGTTTGAAGACTCTAAGTCCAGTGAGCTAAGCCCTGTAGCGTGATGTACATATTGATGTTTCTGATAAGTAGGACAAAAGCTATTATTTATGGGTGCCTCTGATGACCATATGAACTGCTGGATGCTGTTTCAGACATTTTCCCATTTAATTCATGGAGGTTCTGGTGATGCGGACTTGCATGTCTGCAAGCGGCAACATGTGCTTACTGCGTGATTCTAAGATCTGGGTCCTTTAGCCATTTGTATTCCTTTCCTCCACAGTGACCTTTGCTTGATTGATTTGCTTCTCAGAATACTCCATTCCTCTGGTATGAGGAGTGCACATTTATAATTAGGAAGTAAATTTGACCATCCTCTCTGAGAGGCCAGGCGCAAAGCTGACTTTTCCCATGAGACTTTTCAGTGAGTTAGCTGACTTTCTGTTGGCTGCTTTCTATAACAGCTTGAACCATCTTTTGACAACACTCCAGGTTGATTAAATTACAAGCTTATGATGTTTTCAAATTCAAAATGAAAGTAACACATTCTTGTTCTTTTAGTGAGCTCATAAAAGTCAAATGTTTAATCTCAGGGGAAAATTTAGAAGATGGAAGTAAAACCTTAATGACATGCAACATAAATAATAGAAGTCCCTTTTCAGAAAAAGACTTGTGATGAAGACTCGTCAAAGAAATAAGCTATAAAACAGAACATCATAGAAATGTGAAATATACTGATGAACTATGTGCTTAAAAATATAGCATCATGGGGCTGGGAGTTTGGCCTAGTGGTAGAGTGTTTGCCTAGCATGCACAAAGACCTGGGTTCGATTTATCGGTGCCACATACGTAGAAAAAAGCCAGAAGTGGTGCTGAGGCTCAAGTGGTAGAGCTCTGGCCTTGAGAAAGTCTAAGGACAGTGCTTATGCCCTGAGCTCAAGCCCAGGACTGGCAAAAAAATATAGCATCATGAATACTTCATGAACAGAAGTAACTTATTTTGGGAAAACAGTACAAAAAACATGTTTTATAAAAAAATCAGATGACTTTAAAATGTATTTTAATCAATGAAACCTTAGACATTAGGTTATAATATTTCAACATTATAATGTCTAAATAGTAATAGTAAAATAGAAGGTTCTTTATAAATATTGTGTGTGTGTGTGTGTGTGTGTGTGTGTGTGTGTGTGTGTGTGTGTGTGTGTGTGATGGTCCTGGGGCTTAAACTCAGGGCTTGGTTGTTGTTCCTGAACTTTTTTTTCCTCAGTGTTAATTATCCGCTACCATTTGAGTCACAGATCCACTTTTGGCTTTTAGGTGGTTAATTGGAGATAAATCTGATGGACTTTCTTCCTAGCCAGGGTGGCTTTGAAGTGCAGTCTTCAGCTCTCAGCCTGCTGAGTAGCTAATGTTTTATTATTCAACCTGTTGTGTAAAAGAGTATCCTATTTAGGTTGTTCACATGTATGAAAGTGCATGCACAGATATAGCAGATGTCAATTCTCAGTATACTTGTCTTACTTTTATTTCTGAATATACTAGTATTATTTGCATGTACAGTAGCTTTCTAGTTTTGTTTTTTATTTAGAAATATATTTAGTTGGCAAAGAAGAAAGGAAATCTGAGTTATTAAAATTCTGTAGGAAATAAATCTATAAATATGATCTTATTTAAGTTTTTATCACTCCATAATTCTCTCATTTATTGGTTTAGGAAGAATATGATTCAAATTTTGTGGTGTCGCCAAACTTTCTTTAAGTGCCTGAGTTGTTCATAATATTGTTGTAGAAACACTAACATATGTGGCAAACACTAACATAAGATGAATGGGAGAATCTCTCAACACTTCCCCAATATAGCTTTCACCCAAGATGCAAACAATTATTACTTTGTGTTGAGAGTCAGGTCAGCAAACATAGACAAACATTTTATGAGCAGTTCTTATCAGTAGGAACATAAATGTATTCTATTTCATTTCTTTAAGTAGTTGTAAAAAGGAGGTGACATTTAACCAGTTTATGATCCCTGTCAACCCTTTCAACATTCTCACTCATCTCCTTCAGTTTTCTTAATGTTATAGGATACATTGTTATACATTGGATTCTTGACTGCATTCTCCTGACTTCTCCTCTTCATTTGTCTACCTACCTCCCTTTAATCCCATCTCATCCCTTTCAAATATCCTGTTTATTTTGCTGAACTTTGATTTTGCCTTTTTAAACGATTACATTAGTAATTCTAAGGAATTACACTCCTTGAATCTGCCATATTTCAGTTCTTTTGCAAAGAACAGTGACATGATTTAGTCACACACACACACATACACACACACACGCTTTCAGATGTGAACCACGAGTACCTGGCCCAGAGCTTCTGGGCACTGTAGAGTAGTTTATGCTCATAGAACTTCAGTTCTCTGTGATATAAGACTTTCTGTGCAAAATCAGAACAATCTAAGACACATTGGAATAAGCAAGGGCCTCTTCTGTCTGGTAATAATATTAAGCATTTCCTGGAAGACCCCTCGATGAGCATGATCAGGGCCAGTTGGCCGTTCTAGAACTTACTAATTATCTACTATACTTTTTACTCTTCTGTTTATTATTACAGTCTTTGCCACAGTGCTGAAGAAAAAAAGCAGTCAATTCATATCGATTACTTCCTTGGCTCTACTTTTAATATTGTACTTTCCTCATAAACTCTCTGGTACTTTCTGCCCCTTTCTCTTCCTTTCCTAAGTACTGTGTTCTTTTCTGTTCTGTTCAGTTAACACTTGGATGACTCTGCCTTGTTCATTTCTCGACTGTAAGATTCTTGCAGAAGTGGCTAAAATCTCTCATGCTAGCTACTCAGGAGACTGAGCTCTGAGGATTACAGTTTGAAGCCAGCTGAGGCATGAAAGTCTGTGTAACTCTTACTTCCAATTAACCAGCAAAAAGTAACATGTTATGGCTCAAAAGGAACACTGGACAACAATCAGAACTTAACTGGAAATATCTTCCATGATATGGCATGTTCTAAAATATGAAGTCTCAATAAAAATGTAAGAAAATGTCATTTTGGGGACATGTGTGTGTTTGTGATTTTGGGGTGTGTGTGTGTGTGTGTGTTTGTGTGTGTGTGTGTGGTGTCTGTGCCAGTCCTAGGGCTTGAACCTAGGGTCAGAGTTCTATACTTGAGCTTTTTCCATGTTTTTGCTCAAGGCTGGTGGTCTATTATTTGAACCCCAGCTTTACTTTTTGTTGTTTGGAGATAAGAGCTTACTGACTTTTCCGCCTGGGCTAGCTTTGAACCACAGTCTTTAGATAGCAACGTCTTGAGTAGCTAGGATGATAGGTTTTTTAGCCACCTACACCTGGCTGGAAACAGAACTTCTAAGATTAGAATATTGAGTAACATGAAGGATTTTTAAGCAAAAAGCTTGGGACCTTTACTCACTCTTAGAGTCTTACTTTGTGTAAGGCTACAGCATATGCCTCTACTTTCAAGATGTGTTTGACTTTTTGCAGAGACCTTTAAGAGGTATTTAAGGGAAATATGAACTTCTCCTCGAAAGATGCAAAAGAAATAACTAACGACATCTAATGAAGCCATTTGATTTGGGTTGGTTCAATCCATCTTTGTGTGACCAGTTATCCCAGTTTTCCTGGGAAAGTCTGGAATTAATAATGAAAAGTTTCATGTTCTGGGAAGATGATATCCTGGGGGAAATATAATAATAATCACAATAATTTGATAGACTAACTGATATGGGCTCTAAGAGGTAGTGACAAAAGACATAAAGACCTCTCCATTTAGTCTCATGCTAACTTTTAGAGACATGTGTAACTATTTTACTGGTCTTGAGTAGCCATTTGTGGACACTGAGCATACACATTCATAGTTTACATTAAAAAAAGAAGGTTCCAATATCTGTTTCCTTCGCCAGTATTGAGGTATCTACTATTGACTTTTAGGCAACTGGCTACTGTGGAGACCCTTAAACTTAAACTATTTTTCCTTTGAGACCATTTGATGAGGTTCCATGATCTCAGATTTGTATTTTTCCATCCTCAGAGTGAATGAAAAGGAACCTATTGTTAATATGTTTCCCTTAAAATGAGCCTTTGGAAGGATACAGAAAAGTGAAAAATGGGTACTTGACATCCATTGTGGGACCAGGCATGTGAAGGCTTCCCTAGAATTGACATGACGTCTTTTATGACTTTGCCTCTTCTGTTTCAAAATGCTCCTCCTCTCCGTGAGCATGTGTTTTATTTCAGAGGGATTGAGGAATTGCAGGCCTCTCTCTGTTCCTGGCTTTGCTCAGTTGCCATGGGAACATCTTGGCCACACCAGGAGAGGCTGGAGGTGAGTGACACCCAGCTGTGGGTTTTGATGTTAGTTTGTGCCTTGGGTTTGAAGTGTTTGCTGGGGTCTCGGTTACACAGGAGACTGTGATACATCTTCTGGCATCTGTTACACCCAGCAATGTCAGTTATTTTTAAAATGAGCAAAGACCCTGGGGAGGTGTGCCCAGGTACTTTCATCTCCTGCAAGCTAAGTCCTCTGCTTTTCCTTTAAGCCAAAATAATGGCAAGTGTTGTCCCCGGATGCTCAGATTGGACTGGGAACAAAGAGCCAGAGGCTATTAGAAGAAGCTGTACTTAAAGAGGTGACATGATCGTTTGGGTTTGTTTCACGTCAGCTGAAATGTGCTGCCGCTGATTTTGTGAAGGTTATTTTAATTAGCCTCTCCTCACATCTTCCATCACTCTTCCTAGACTATTTTTTCTAACCTTCCTATACTTTCCATAAGTCCACGTGGGGTCAAAACCCACCAACCCTCTTAGTGTCATCTTCCTTAGCTCTATATCCGTAAGGATGTGCTTTAAATTGAAATGAGATAATTCATATTTTCCTCAAATATGGCAGGGATTTAAAAGATATGTCATTTTAATTCAGGCAGATAGGTTACTAGTCCCACTACACACTAATGTATACTTAATATACCACCTGGATTTGGGGCTTCAAGTTAAATAACTGTTATTTGTTGAAGGCATAATTCTTTTTAGAACCATATTAGCCTCAATAGGAGAACATTTGTATTGGTTTCCATAATTGAAAATGCCTCATGCCTATTTTCATTTAGTGAGTGTTCTGGTTTTCGGCAGCGAAGACATGGGTCTTCTATTACAGATCTGTTCTCTCTTAATTCTAATTGCTTTATAAAGACATTAAGTGTTTTTCCATTTTTTTCTGCTTCATGAAGTCACCTTCAGAATAAATGTAGGGGTGACTATTGTTGCCAATTTTTAAGTAACTGGCTTGCAAGAGCTATTCCCCACAGAGCTATTTGCGTGCAGTTGCTCTCTGAGTGTTAGATTGTAGGAAAATAAATGCGATGTATTTTAGAGTAGTCATTTGCTCTAATAATTAGCATCATAGTACAGCATGTGGTCTGCTGCCTGTTGGGGTCTGGGTATCTATACATAATGTACATTTTCCTACATCATCCTACAACTCATATGCACATTTCTTAGACTTGAGAAACAGTTTTTTTTTTCATTTTAAGTCAGAATAAGCATCTGTAGCATTCACACAACACTGCTTTTTATAGTTATCACTAAATGTTGTTCTGGAATCTGTGCATTCATTCTGCATACATTAATTTAGCATCTACTGTGTGCCTCTGTTAAAGTGATGAAAGTAGAACCTTGGCCCTAGAACCAGTGAGTCAGAAAATTCTGCTGAAAGGGATGCTCATAGATGCCTCAAATACCATAAGAAAGAGTTAATCAAGCTTTGGCTTTTGGAGTATAGAGGTATTTATTTCTTCTTTAGATAAAAACTATTGTTCAGATACACAATTTGAATATGGCCAATTTAATTTAACATAGATATTAAAAGATTAAATGTGTGGGAAAAATACCCCTTAAGCTATAGTCTTCTTTTTTGGGGGAGGGGGTCATGGAGTTTGAATTCTGGGACTGGGCACTGTGGCTTAGTTCTTCAGCTCAATGCTACCGCCCTACCCCCAGGGCCTGGGCGTTGTCCCTGAGCTCTTCAGTTCAAGGCCACTGTACTACCACTTGAGCTACAGGGCCACTTTCCAGTCTAGTGGTTAATTGGAGATAAGATTTTCATGGACTTTAGTGTCTGTGCTGGCATTGAACCATGATTCTCATATCTCAGCCTCCTAGGATTATAGGTATAAGTCACTGTGTCCAGCCACTATAGTCTTCTTAAGTGATACAATCTTGAAAAAATTATATAATCTCTTTGCACCTCAGTGTTGTTGTGTATAAAATGGGACCACAAGCTGTTAGGAATACTGGAACAGTGTGAGGAGCTGGGCTCAGATAGCTTATGCTTGTAATCCTAGCTACTCAAGAGACTAAGATCTGAGGATTTTGAGTTGAACCCTTCTAGGACATGGAAGTCCATGAAACTCGTTCTCTAATTAAGCACCAAAAGAGCCAGAAATGGAGTTGTGAACAAGAGTTAGAATGCTAATCTGGAGCAAAAGAGCTAAGGGATAGCATAGCATGTAGCCTCTGATCTTAGCCCCAGTACTGGCACACACACATACACACACACACACACACACACACACACACACACACACACACACACACATACACACAGATACAGAGATGAAATTTGAGCTAGAGTTGTTCAACAAATGGTAGGGATTTTTTTTTTACAGGTTTTAGGCTGTTTTCATTATAGAATAAATCAAGAAAGTTATAGTCCCTCAAACATGGCTAAAGAAGAGGAATCACCTCTTCATTAATAACACATGTGTTATTCTGGTTGATAGCTATGATCATCATCTGAAGAGAAAATAGCTATTTTATAGAGGGTAATTTGATTACAGATGTATTACTTTGAGGCGGTAACAAGGTGAATGAAGTCATCGGTGGTCTAAAAGTGTTAACAAGGTTTTGAGAAAGCAACCATTTTCCTCTCTTTACGATAAAGTACCATGTACATGTGTGTTCAGTGTGCAGTGTGAGCAGGTGTGGGTTTATTGGGGTGTCAGTGCCTTTTCCTGAATCTATCGTCTTCAATCCTGTGTTCTAGCTCTTCATTTTGATTCCCTCATATGCAGTCAACAGAGAATCTAGCTGACTGTATTGCTAGCTATAAACCGAGTGCTTCTCTTTGCCCTTCTCCCTGTCCCTGAGTCACTACCGTAAAATTGATGAAAAGTCATGTGTGCACTACCTTTCCAAACAGGAAAAATGGAAGGACAAAGAATTAGCCTCACATGTATACTGCTTAGCACGACAGAGAAGCTGATTTTGGTTGATGACCTCCAGAGCAATAATGACATATAGGGAACCATATGTTTGCACTTGGATCATTGATAGCAAGATTCCAAGAATCTGGGAGCATGGAATCTCAGGGCTGAAGATGCCAAGCAGTTGGACTGAAAACTAAAATTAGGCATTCTTGTTCCAATTTAAATGAAGTTTTTTTCTTCTAATGTTACAACTACTAAGGCACTCACAGCAAAAAGTGTGCTTTTCACACTGCTGAAGAAATACAACAAAGGAAAGTATCGATTATTTTGTCTATCTTATTTTGGAATAATACTGTTTAGCCTTGGTAATCTAACAGACCACAAACAATGCTAATGTCTTATAAAGAAATTCATTAAGGTGGACGAAATGAATGTTAGATGAATCTAACTAGCACTCAGGAGATGAGACAGGAGGATCTTGGAATCCAGTTCGGCCAGGCTATATAACATAAAAATTACATGTAAAGGAAGGAGGGACAGAAGGTAGAAAAGGGAGGAGAGGCAAGGGGAGGAGAGAAGAGGAAAGGGAAAGGAGAGGAGGAGAGAGGATAGGAAGGAGGGAAGAAAAAAGGGAGAGAAGGAGGCAGAAATTGTTCAGATGTTAAGGGAGAAACAAATAAATGTAGTAGTCATCTTGAGCAGTAAAGTCTGGAGGAAATTTCTTGATTAATCATAGGCGAAGATGGCTCAATAATTTGCATCTGAATAGACCTGAACAGAAAATGGAACATGTATTTCATACTCGTTTTCCTTTGTGATGTTAAAGAACACAGTGAGATTATCCTCATATAATTGTGAGAAAGGGTGAGATTCTATGAGATAGATGCCAGGAATCTGGACTCAGGCCTGTACCACACACAAAGGCAATGTAGGGTTCATCAGAACCCTACTTTTACCTCAGCCCCTTATCACAGTTCCAGCAGCCCACTGACTTTATAGTGGCCACGTTACTGATCTGCATGGCATCTGCCTCTGTTTGACAGAAAACTCAAAGAACATTTCCATTGGTAGAGGCTTGGAAAAATAAGGATTGGACCAAGGAAGTAGATAAAAATACAGATGAGATATTTTGAGATGCATATGATAGATGGAAATGGGAAGGGACCATTTAAAATCATCTTTTTTAGTATTTCCTAGAGCAATCTGGCTCATTTAGACTGAAATATCTGTCACAAGCTATGTCCCAGTTCAATTGATCGCAACATGAAAATGTCCCTGCCTATTTTGCCTCCTCTTTTCCCTTCCAGCTTGCTAGACATAATTACACTCCTTGGTGGTGATAGAAGAGCAACTAGGAACACAGTCATGCATTCAGCACTAGTTCAAAGTAGTTCAAAGTATTTCTTCCCCATTGGCCACTGTCTTAAGTGGTCTCTACATGTTCTCCTCCTATTTTGTTCAAAAAGGAAATCTAAGCACATAACTCTGAGGATCATGACATCTTTAAAACTCATCATTTAATTTTATATCTAAAGAGTACTTGTTAAAACACCAATCCAATCAGGGTGGGAGAAAGATATTGGAGTCTAACTCCTGCATAGAATATGTTAGTGAGTCTCAGTTGCTTTAGGGAACTTGCGACAATAAAATTCTGTGAACTCTCATACCATTTTGAACTCCTCCTTGCCCGTGTTCTGATAAGAATTTTATCCTGGCACAGGTTTATCTCTTGTTGATAATGGGCTTTGTGGCTGTAGGGAAATGTTGATTCAGTGAACTAGCATCTATCATTTTGACACCTACTCTTTAGCAGGTCTAGAAAATAATGGGTGTCTAGGGTGTAATATAGGAGGAGAATGTCCTTGTTCTGTACACAGGGACCCAGTGGTAGGTACTTTTTTTTTTTTCTGCTATGGCTCTGTCTCTATGGCTACCATTCTTTCCTCCTCTTCTCATATATATAAAAAATGGTTCCTTCAACATGGTCTTATTTGTTGTTTCACTTCGCACCATTTCTTTTGATTTTTAGACTGGTTTTCCAGTCTTCCATGATCATGGATGAAACTATAACAACCCTTAAAATATTCTCTCAGCTGTCCTTTATTATTTTCAATGGTACTAATGAGTCCACTGTAGGTTTGCAGATAACTGATTAGGCCCTGACAGGAAACAGAAATGGAAACTCACTCATCTATCATAAGGATAATATACACAGAGTTTTCTTTTCATTAATTCATTTCCAGGTATGCAATATTTCCCATGTAGCTAGGAATTAGTTAACGCATTCAACACTTGAAGGCAAACAATTTCATGATTTAATATTTATGAAGGAGACACCTATAATGCAAGGGTACAAGGATTGCGAAATCAATTACATATGTAGGAAATTAAATCCAAAAAGCTTCCATTAAGCCAAACAGGAAAAATGAATAACTAGGCAGTCTATTTACAAATATGTAATAATACTCCATTTCAATGAATCAATTAGGTAAAAAATGAAATATTTAGGAAAAAATTAAGTGTGAGGAGAGTTATAAAAATGTATCCCTTTTATGTACATTTATAGTGCCAGCTGAACATCTAATTAGAATAATGGTTTTCAAAATTTATTTTTCCAAGAGTGCATAGATTTGCAGGTGCTAAATAAGGTGTTTTTTTTTTCTTTTAGCTACTGAAAAATGCAGTTTGCTTAGGTAAATTAGTGGAGACCCGTTCTCTTCATGGTTCAATGTGAGTTCCCGACTTGCCATTCAGAAATCCCGAAGCGCAACTGTGGTGCTGATAATTTACTGCTCAGGTTCGCCTTTGATTTGGGCAGGGCACAGCGAGATGCCAGGCAAGGAAAGGATGGCACACTGTCTATAGACTCATCACTAGCAGTAACGATGGCAAAGACCCCTAGTGTGAGGACACACTGTGTGCTGCCTATCCCAGCATAGACCACACATTGCAAACAGCACCAGCTTCATGCTTTCTGTTCCTGGGTTCAATTCTGTCCCCAGCAGTAGCACCTCTTTCCATCCCACCCTCCAGTGGCAGCGTAGCAACAGTGCTATCACCCCATTGTTCGCCCCTGTCCTTCAGTAGTGCATGTTTATGACACTGGTAGACAAATGTAGCGTTTGGCTAAGGACAGTGACGCATGTGCAGTCAACCACCCGGCTGCATGCAGGGTTATCTAAAGTAAATGCATGCGTACGTGACACATATGCACAGCCAGTCTTCAAGACTTCATAACATAACATCAACACATGCGTGCACACGTTACATCAATAGGCGGAACTAGAGGAATTCCAGCTAGAAGCTCTCTAGAAGCCACCATGAAAAAAGCTTCACTTTCATGTACCCTACAAGACAAGCCATATGTAGCAACACTCATAAACCAGGATGTGTGCATTTTCTTCCCCATTCACCTTCACATTAGATATGTTCAAATAAACAAAGTCCCCAGACAGGATCTATTTTATTTATAAGATTCTTCTCATTTCTCTTCCTAGAAACATTAGCTAGTTATAGGAGGAGGAGAAAAGGGACAGAAGATGATGTTTTCGTTGGTAAGGTTTAGTGTATAAACTCCTTCCTTTTCTTGGGCCCAACTAGGTCGTTGGGAAACAGAAAGTTGGGAAAGTTCTGCAGACAAAGGTGATTGATTTCCTGCTGTTGCCTTTGGCATTTTCCCTTCTGGCAGGCATGTGATTCCCTTACAGATAGAGGAGAGAAGAGAGTGAGAAAAAGTCCAGCATTCCTGCTTCTCCAAGCTCATGGGAAACCACACACAGAAAAGGACTTCTCTTTGGAAGGATGCTGTGTTGATATTTTTGTCTAAATTTTTTTTACCCCAGACATATTTGTCTACTGAATCATTATATAAGGCAACTTTTGCTTGCTACCTTTGATTTCTCTCTTGTCGTTGATGAGATCAAGCAATTAAGACACTGTGAATTCCGTTTTGGCATAAATAACACAAATATTCTATCATCTATATATTAAGGTATCTCTAAATTCTCATACACTTATTGTGTGTTAAAAATTGATAAGATACTTTAACAAAGGAGTTCAAGATCAGACAGTATTCTGGTTACATAGATAAAATTTAGTTCAATAAGTCTTTATTAGTATATTACTGGAGTATACAGATTAAAATATAAGATTTGAAATGAATCAGACAAGAAAACTTCTCTTTCAAGACCCTTCTGTGTAAAAACACTTATATATCCTGGATGAAAAATTCCACAGAATTTTATCTTAGGATTCACTGATAAATTAATTTTCATGACTGTTCTCTTGATTTAGACTCAAACTACCATCCTCCCTCCCCATCTCTTTTCTCTCCAGTCTTTACTTCTCTGTTCACGAATTTCTGCTATTATTTCTCTTGCACATGATCTTTTGGCTAAAGTGATTGATTATTTATTCTGAGTTCACTCAACCCCAAATGTCCAATAATTATAGATTTTTGCATGTCTACTGTCAGTGGGGAGAGAAGGCATGCCTAAAACAGAGTGGCTTCTATGAACAAAAGCACATCTACTAGGGTGTAACCTCCAAGAGAGTCAGGTGCCATTTTAATCTGCTAATAGTAATGTTACCAACAGGCAAAGAGATGCCTTTTCAATAAAGAAATTGAGAATCTATTCTTAGGATCTAAGTCGTTCTTTGTGAAATGAATGAAGATATGAGCTCATTTCCTTAGAATTATTAGCCACCTAAAGCATAATTATTGAAAGACAAGTGTACTGGGCAGTGCAAGGTTGGCATGCAGTACAGGCTGAAGTATATGGAACATATTCTTGGCTTTCACATCTAATTAAACTTTCCATTTGAAGTTTCATTTATTTGCCTGTCTATTTGTTTATGTGAACAGGAAGGAAGAAATGATAGAAAGCTGGCTCAGAATCCAGATTGAGAATCAGGTTTCTCAACTCTGATTCAAGGACTTTTTCTGCAAAATCATCTCCTAGAAAGGAAAATGGGAAAGGAAAAAAGAACAAGAGCTAACATCGATTATGTACTTAATTCATGACAGGCGCAATGCCAAAGGTCTTCCTTTGCATTATTTTTTATTTATTCCTTAGAAATAGCCTAGCACACATTTTACATTCCTCATTTTACACATGATGGAACTAGGAATTGGATAAATTAACTAACCTTACCAAGGTCATTGAAATACTGAGGGACAGGTCTGGATTTAAGAAAACTCATATTGCTCCTTAATTTGATGTCTAAACCTCACAGTGGGAAGGGAATTCAACAAGGCTATGCTCATGGTCGGCTTCTTCCGATGCTTGCAGATCTATGATCTGGAGTGAATCCTTGAGTTACTTTCTAGAGCCTCAGAAATATCTGTTGGACAACAGTACACAAAAAACAGCAGGGTTCCTGAAAAATCTGTCATTGCCTGGACCATCGATTCTCATTGGACTTTGCAATGCACAACCTTGGGAATAAAGAGACAAGATTGGAATAGTATTTCTGTGGTGCCTTGAAGAAGGACAGAGATCTTTTCCTTTCTAATTCCATGGTTTAAAATTTTGGACTGCTGAATACTAAAATCGGTGATTAAAATAATTAAAAAGATTAGGGTAGACCATTTTATACAGCCATTACTTCTTAGTTCCCAAGATGAACTTACATTATTTCTACATCATTTACTCAACATTTGCTCTTTTTTGCCACAGTTAGTGCTTGCTATTGAGACTATTAATGTTTATGAATTATATTTTAATAAGCACAGAATATTTAAAGGAAAACACGTCTGCATCTTCTTATAGTAGAAAAGGGAATTTAATCTTTGTGTTCAGTATCATAATTGGCCCATGCCTGCTGCTGAGTTCAGTGGTTCTTGGTTCAAAATGAGTCATTATTCTGTGTAGCATCATTCCCTTTCCTAATGAATTAAAGAGTAATGAGTTATGTGTGAACCACACACCTCTGTCCCCACTGAGCTGCTATTTTGACTACTTCCTCTACATTTTCATCTCTAGTAGAAGATGCACAATGAAAATAAAAGTAACAGAAAACCTTGCCACTTCACTCTTAGCTATGATTTCCCATGAGAGTTTAAGCTAGAGATAGAACACATTGATTTACACGTGAAAAAAAAAAGATCCTTGTTAGAGAATCTAACCATTGTTTCCATTTAATCTTTATGTCTCATGAGTGACTCACTAAGATTCAATTCTTGTGGATTCTATTTCCTAGAGTGAGAGCAAAAATAAACATATCAAATGGCCACTTAAGACACTCACATTCTCTGGCAAGAAACTTACTTTGTATGGTCATTTTCAACTCAGTAGGTATAAAGAATACCTTTTGCTATTAAAGCACTATGAAATTAGAAGTGCAGGATAGAGATGAATAAGCAAAAAGTGCATCACCAGGATATAATATAGCATGAAGAAACTCACCAACAGCTAATGCTGGTTAGGAATGAAGGAAGTGTATGCCTGGAAGAAGGATAACAAAAGATGGAACTATCCAAAGAGACAATTGAAATCTGTTGAGAATGCTATCTTATAGGGACAGGAGCAGAGAGAGTGATGTGGGGGTTGAAATTAATTGGAATATAGTTTGAACCTATGGAGATGTCATAATGAAAGCCTTTTCCTATAACTGATCAATGTAATTCAATACAAAAAAATAAAGTAAGGATATAGCAGTGGTGCTTTAGGGTTTTCAAAAGTAAGTAAAGGATTCAGCAATGGTGGGATATTGGAGCAAGCCTGGAGGAAAGAATGGATCTATCATGAAAAGGTTGGCTTACAGGGAAAGACTTTGGAAGAAAAATACTTGATAGATTCTAATCACCCAGTCTATTTTGGCTTCCAAACCAATGAGAATACAGTTATTTATTGTGTAGCTTTATGGGGAAGATTGGTTATGACTTTAGTATTGAGAAGAACATTTCAAAGTCCATTAAAGGTGTCTGTGTATGTGTGTGTGCACGTGTGCACATGTGTGTATATATATATATATATATATAAAATGAGACTCAAGGAGTGTTATTAGGAAATCTGTTCATAAAAGAGACTCTCTTGACACACATTCACAGAAAGCAAAGGTCTATTGATCCACTGTGTGGAATGAGACTAAGTTGATGAGAAATGAGTAGGTGAATAAACATCTCATGAAGACCTTTAATTTGAATGGGGGTAGATCTTCTCTTACAGATCCCCAAAGATATCCTGTGAAGGAAGAGATTTCTCATCTGTAGGTGTAAAAGTTCCACTTGCAGCCTGGCTACTGAATGGATGATTTACTATTTGGCACATATCATTTCACTCATGTGTGCATTTAGATCTTTTTTTTCTTCTTTCACTGAATAACCAATAGAAATAGGACACATTATACTATAAAATGTTCTAAGTTAGGTTCAAAGAATTCCGTGTAGAGCCATAGGGATGGAAGAGATCATCTCACCTGGCTTTCTGCCACTATTTCAAATCGACACTTAGTTTAATCTTGGATACAATTACTCCCTAGTATTCCCTTAAAACCTGCTTAACAGTTCAGGCCCATTTGTTTTCTTGATGCTGATGGCACTGCATTTAAGGCAGAATTCCTAGCTTCTGAGAACAATCATAGACAGATGTTACCCTACAGTTTTTTCCCTTTTTTGCCTAATTATTTCTAATATTTCTCACTTTCATCCATTTGCTTAATTTATTCTGCACCCAGTTTTATTTCTCTCCTGAGCCTGAGCCAGACAGAAATATTCATAATAGCACAACTAATCTTAAAGATATAAAACTATGGTTGGTAAAAATCACACCAACAACTGTCAGTTAAGAAATAATACTGCATTGTTGGCCCTCTGTTAACTAATGGATCGTTATGCTGTGCCTTCATTCTGTTTAGCTTTCAGTACATTTTGCATATCTTGAGCTAATATATTGGTTTCGTTTGAAAAGTTTCTTGATCCCGTTGACCTACTCATTACGGTTTATTTTTGTCAAACATGGTATTAATCAGACAAGGCAAACATAAGTCTTCCCTTGAACTTGTCCTCACATCCTCCCTATTATTTGGTGAGGACGAATAGCTTCAATTCTCTGAGTAACTATGAGGTCGACACTGTGTAAGCACTCTGTGCACATTATTACCTTTAATTATCATTGTATTTAATACATTAAATACATTATTACATTTTAGAATGAGGTCATTATTATAATTTCTGCTTTACATCTGAGAAAAATCTCAGGCTTATCTAAACTAAGTTGTCCAGAAATATGGGCCAGAATATTTAACTCCAAAATGTATATCATTCACTTTTATGATTGCCAGCTTGAGGCTAGTGTTAAACTGCACAACTCAAGTGCTTTCCAATAATTAAAAAAAAGAAAGTCTCCTCACAAAACGACTTACCTTCATTCAGAGTGATGCGTAAATTACCAACATGAATAGCTAATTTGTATTAAAAGGGTAATATATTCTAAGCTCCACTGCCAGATAATATACACGCATTATCTTTAATCCTTGTCACAATCCTGCAAAATAGGTGTTACTTTATTTTATAGACTACTATAAATGCAAGGTTTGGGAAACTTAAAAAACTTGTTGCAACTAATGAGGCTTAGTGTGATTTCTCTCACATGGTATGAGAAAAAATGTCAATGTTAGGCAAATGTTTATCTAATTACTTCAGCTATCTTCAAGCAGCAGGGAAAGAATATTGCAGATCAGGTTGGCTTTTTTTTTCTATCAGTTCTAGGATCTGGAGCTGTTGTTCTCCTAAGCTATCACCTCCAGCTCCCCTTACCCATATTCATCCTCCTTTTTACTTAAATATGTTCTCTATGATGAAGCTACCTGATTACAACATGCTAAATGGAATAAAAGTTACAGAGAATGAGGGTACTTCAAGCTTATGCTCTCTTTCAGACAACCAGGACTAGTTCTTTTAGCTGGGTTTTCAGGGATTGATAAGGGCTTTAGACTCTAGAATTGGTTGTGCTAGCATGCTTGAGTATCATGAATTTAAATAGCCATCAGTTTGATATCTGATAATTCTAATCCAAATCCAAATAAATCTCATCTTTTTTCTTTTCTTTCTTTTCTTTTCTTTCTTTTCTCTTCTTTTCTTTCTTTCTTTCTTTCTTTCTTTCTTTCCTTCCTTCCTTCCTTCCTTCCTTCCTTCCTTCCTTCCTTCCTTCCTTCCTTCTTCTTCTTTCTTTCTTTCTTTCTTTCTTTCTTTCTTTCTTTCTTTCTTTCTTTCTTTCTTCTTTCTTTCTTTGTTGTTGTTGTTGTTGGTCATAGAGCTTGAACTCTGGGCCAGGGTGTTGTCCCTGAGCTCTTCAGCTCAAGGCTACTGCCCTACCCTTTGAGTCACAGCACCACTTCTAGTTTTCTTGTGGTTAATTGGAGATAAGAGTCTCCAGGACTTTAGTGCTCTGGCTGGCTTTGAACTGCAATCCTCAGATTTCAGCCTCCTGAGTCTCTGGGATCACCAAGCCCTGCTTCTTTTTTTCTTTTCTTTTCTTTTTTCTTTTTTTGACAGCCAAATAACTAGTTACTAGGGTACAGCTCAATCTAATCTGCACATTAGAACTCTTATCCAATTTCATCAGATATGAAATTTAAAATATTAAAGCAGTAAAATAGTCTCCATGCTCCTCAGGAACCATGATTTCTCTCAGAATAGAACTATCAGTGATAGCGGTGGTGAGCTATTGGATAACAGTAGAAACATTCATTTGTGGAAAATAACAGTTATAATTTTAAGCATTTATTCTGAGACAAAAACACCAAATGCACAACAATGACCCCCTAAGTAAATTCATGTTTGTTTCCACTCAAAATAATGATCAAGTTAAAGCTTTAATGGAAACACATTACATTGAAATGGTTGATTCTGATAATGTTGAAAATAGATTTTAAAAGTTCTCAAAAGAATTTTGCAGGATGGATTAGAAGTTAAGATCTGGTATGCAAGGTCCTTAGTATTTTTTTTTTAGCAACACATCCCTCTGTGCAATTCACTTCATCATTCCTTTCTTCCTCTCTGATAGAATAAGGTAATTTCCAAAAACCAGAATCCTTCTCATTAGAGCTTTTCCCCCCACAGGGATTCACACATCTTCTTAATTTATTATATCATATCTGATCTCTCCTAGAAAAGCTGAAGGCAAATTAAAGCCCTCCAGAAAGTGCTTAAATATGCATTAAATCATTGTCCACCCAGTTACTCTTTATAAAACATGCAGGGATAATCCTGTTTGGATTGACAATTTTATTGATCAGGCAGCGTTTTATTTTTAGTTCTTTGCTTCTTCTATGCTGTTACAAGTTAATGTGTGCATGGAATTCTGGCTGCTTTTAATGTGAGCTTAAGTGAAATATTTTAGGAGGGGAAATATTCTGAAATCTTAATTTTCCCCTTATAATTTTCTGTCTTCAAAGAAGTTTATACTCATTTCCAACAAAGTGGAATATAGACTGTTATCATTATTTATTATTTTGATTACTTCACTAGCAGAGCCCATTGTCCATTATCCATCATTCTATTATGGTAGAAAGATTTCTCTGGTGTCTATTAAATTATAGATCCTGACAAATATCACAAAAGACCCTGAATTTTTTTTCTGTATTAAATGCATAGACTCTTCTTAATTCTGTTAATCTGACACTTCTCATCAACATTCCTGATTTTCCTCAACAAATCCCATCTTGTCTAGTGATAGACGAGATGACCTACCTGCAATCTGATGTGGCATGGTAATTTTCACATAGAGAAATACCAACAGTGTCTCTAATGTAGATTTTATTTCTGAGCATGCACCATGCTTTAAGCCAAGACACAAAATTTCTTATGGCTGAAGAAATATCTGCCACGTGTATATTAGGTCATTATACAAAATGCTCATGGAGAATACTCTTACTCATCCCATTTACATTCTAAAGGGAAGCAGAATGAAAAATGATCCTGAAATATTTGACTAGGCTGTTGTTTATCTTGAACAATATGTACTTATAAAAAGGGAGGCAAATGATTGTAAATAAATAGAGTATTTGTTAAAGAAAGGAAAACATGGCAATGAAAAATTCCAGAAAGCAATTTAGCTTCCTACATTAGTTCTTCATCACTTGATTATTTTACTGTTTTATTTCTATTTACATACCAAGTTGATTCTTTTGCATCTGGATTTTGCACAATTCTTCCAATAATATACGGTTCAGTGGCTATAATTACAGGATTGTTAAAGTTCACAGTTTACTATTCATCTTGTTATCTCTAGTAATGGAAGGTTGGAATAAATGCACATAATTACATGGTTGGTCCTAAATTATTTTTATATTGCTCTCGCCAGGATACACTTGAAAAATAGTGCTTATGCTTTAAGATATATTTTTGGTGGTAGTGGTTCTAACAAAAGAAATGTAATAAATATACAAATGGATTGATGCCATGAGCTTACTGTCTATAGTTTTTTCATTTCCCTTCAAATTAATTCCAACTCATTCATCCCTCTAAATTCATTGGAGATAGGAGGACATTGGAGTTCTTGCAGATGCCACATCTGTATTAGAACTCTGACAGAATTTCCCTCTTTGGGGTAATCCTCATTTGATGTATCATTCTGCTTATCTATAGTAGACTAACTCAGGCTTCTACAGATCAGTGGCCCAGCATGCTCTATGATTTGCTCGAATACATTCTATTCTAATTTAAAGAAATGCTGTGCCACAAAAGTAACGTGTTTGACTTGTACTGGAAGCATAAATTGTTTCATTTTACCGTTATTATAAAGCTCAAAGAACTTGATATAAATCTTACCAGTACCCCCCAAGCTGCAGACTACCTCTATAGGAGTATTTACTGAGTACTTATGATGTGGCAGGCATAGAGGTACATACCCAAAACAAGCTTTGGATATGTGTCCATTCCTCCTCTGTTAAAGAAGGATGTGCATTCATTTTAGCTTTCTAGAGGTCCAGACAAATTATTAGCCTGCACACCATTCCATTAGTTATCAAGAGAAATGGGCTAAGCTTACTTTATCAAATCATTATCCCATGTTCTTCCACTAGTACTTTCAAGACTTTCCCCCCCTAAATACCGAATTCACTGTGTGACTGAGGCTTATGATTGGAATCCTAGCTACTCAGGAGGCTGCGGTCTGAAGGCTGAAGTTGGAAGCCATCCCAGGCAGAAAAGGCCCATGAGACTCTTATCTCCAATCAATCAACAAGCAAAAACTTGAGAGTGGAGGCATGATCAAATGGTACAACACCAGCTTTGAGCAAGCAAGCCAATGAGAGTGTGAGTCCCTGAACTCAAGCCCCCAGGATTGGGGCACATGCATATATACATGCACAGAAACACACACACACACAATATGCAAAATTATATGTATACATATATTTGTATATCTGGATGTGTAGTGTCTTCTACAAAGATGGGTAGTGTCTTCTAGATGCCAGGCTATCCTCCAGACCTCTCCTCAATGTCTCATGAGCATCTTGTTTTGTCATTTGAGGCCTCAGAGTTAAAGAGACCAGTGCCTTTGGGTAGAATCAGCATCTATTTCCTCAGTAGGACAGCCACTTGTTCCCCATCAATGGTCCTGGAATCGTGCCTCACAGCTCATTTTTCTCTTTGGGGTGCTCTGTTGTTCTTCACATGAATTGCTTGCCCTGGAGAGAAATATTAAGATTAGATTAATTTTCTCACAGCCCTATTTCATGAATAAAATCAAATCCCTTAACCATCTACTTTCTAATCTTCCTGAGGCATACAGTTCAATAAATGGGTTTGTATGCCCTAATTTCTCATCAATATGTAAAGACTGAAAAGAATTTTACAAATCTATACGTTTGGCTTAAGAGATGATGAGCCAAGAACATTCTTAGAACTGTTTTTGTCTCCAACCAAGCTATTCCATTGCATAGTGTAGGAACATGATTGAAAGAAGTCTTTAAGTATTATTTAATTTGATATTTGTATGTGCGTATGGCTCCTAAATTTCTCTACAAATCGTTTACTATTTTGTTAACCTATTAGTCCCCTAGTCTATATATCAAAACAGATCAATACTTTGCTGGCATGATTGCATTCATTCACATGAAAATTTGGAAAGTCTGTTCTTTTTAAATTCGCAACCTCCAATTAACTGGTATAAAGCCTACTGCATCTCTGCTCTGAGAAGCATAGAGAAACAGAAATGGAAAACAAGTTTATAGCTTCTTGCAGAAATTTAAGCAGCTATTTTTGAAGGGATATTTGTTCTTGAGATAGATTTTTTTCCATAGGCAAGGATGTATGAGAATAAGTGTCTTCTTTTCAAAACTATCATGAACAAAATTTTAGAACCTAATTTGAAGAATTCAGTAGATGGGACCCATACAGTTGGTAAAATGTGTCTCTTGCTTTTAATATTTTAGTTTTAATTTTTTCTCCTTTTTAAATTTTTTAAGTTGTATTTTATTGTCAGGGTAACATACAGAGGGGTATAGAGGGGTTATAGTTACATTTATCTTATCTTTTCCCTCCCTGTCCCTATTTCAAATAATCAAATATATCCATTCTCATCCATTAGTCAAACTGGGTTTTTCATCTGGATGTGGCTATGTATGCAAACAGTGTACCATGATCAGTCTCACCTCTCCATCACTCTTGTCACTTCCTCCTTATCCTTCTCAAACTCATCTCACCAGACGTCATTGCTCCTTTTTCATCCCTGTACATACATTTGACCATATTCACCCATTACCATGGCAGAGCCACATGTACCTATAGTACTTTAATCAGATGGATGCCCTCGCTTAGTCAAGGCTGTAGGGTTTTGTTTATTGGCAAAGTCTGTGACTAGGATCAGTACTGGTGGACAGGTCTGCAGTGGTTTGTTCTCAATACACTCTGATTAGTCCACATTTGCACTCAGCTAACAAATACGTTCATGTTATATGACCTTAGTAATGTAGCACCTCACTCTTATAAGGTAGAACTACTGACACTCTAATTTTAGGTTCTAGTTACTTTAATATTTCCACGTGGAGATATCAAATCTTCTATGAAATAAAATGGTAAAGTGAGAGATACTTGAACATTCCACAGTCTGACTGATAAATGTTTAATAGGTGTTTACTTTTTATTCCACACAATGTTAGACATCCCAGAGATAGTGTAAAAGCTTATCAGATACTCCTAGAAACACCCATTAGCTCCTAGAAACAGGGCATGAATGAAAAGATAAAACCCTGTGTAAGACTTTAAGCTTAGTGTTCCAAGTATTCTGGTAATGGAGAAAGTTTTATCAATTTTGTATGGTTTATACTTAGCTGAGATTTTTTTCCAGTTCTGTTTTGTTGTTTTGTTTTAGTAGAAATAATTATATGAAGGAGAGATCTGAGAAAATGCAGCAACTTTGGTAAGATTGGAGCACTGGTAATTTCAAGAATGTTAACATACATGCTGTCACAATTGTGTAGTGCCGTTTCAGGGTTTTGCTTGTTTCTGATACTGGGATTTGAACTCATGACCTTGTTGTTGCTAGTCAAGCATTCTATTACTAGAGGCATGTACTTAGCCTTTTGTTGTTGTTATTTGTTTGTTGTTTTAACATATTTTTCAGGTGAGAGCTTGCAATTTTTTTTGCTCAGAACCTATCTCAGACCCAAATCCTCCTACCTATATTGGATTATAAGCATTTACCACCAACCGTCATTTCTGTTTTTTGCTATATGTTGATGTGTAAGGAGTATGTAGAAGCACTGTTTAAGAATACCCATTATTCACAAATATATCTCAGCAGTGCCTGTATCTCCTTGTAGAGTTGTATTGGTATATGATAAGTATCTAATAAACTAATGAACAAAGGAGAAATTGGATTCTATGAAGGAAAATGGAGTCATGAAGTATTGAAAATGACAGTCTTTGTATGGGAGACCAACTGCATCATTTGAAATGTAGTAATGGTATTTTGACTTATCCATTACACTCTAAGAAGTCTTTCCTGACTGGCTATGTGTAAGAGAAATAAGGGGGAACACTTTGTATAAAGCCCAATGTCAATCGGAAGACATTATATACTTGTCATGGATTGAGGATAATGAACCTTTTTAAGGTTGAATCCTCACACCATTTTTCTCATTCTCCTACTGAATGAAATGCCCCTGCCCTTTTGCTAATGTGCTCATGTAATTACTTTCATTTGATATGCAATGATCTCTCTCTCTCTCTCTCTCTCTCTCTCTCTCTCTCTCTCTCTCTCTCTCTCTCTCTCTCTCTCTCTCTCTCTCTCTCTTTTTCCTTGGCTTATCCCAAAGATCAAGTGGCTAGGCAAATGGTCTCCCAGGAAAATGGTGATGACTCTGGCACACGAGACACAAGCAATTTTCTGCTCTCCACATTCACTCTGGCAGTGGCTCAGGCGCACAGGAGACATTGAGATCTGACTGCCTCCCAAATCAGCTATTAGGATAGTCACCATTTGATCCCTCCCACCGGGTACCTGATTAGAAATGAGTGTCAGGAATGAGTGTCCTTGGAGTTCTTGTACAGATGTCAATGTACCATCAATGGCAGAAGAAAAGATGAGTTATGAAACCCAGACTGCAGCCTATCTGAGCTGAACGTATAGACAAGTGTATGTCTAACAAGCTAGAATTCTGCTGTGATGCAGATCACAGCAGGCTGTCACTGGATGTTTGTGTATTGTCTCCCCATTTATACCGTGGAACTGAGCGAGGCAGCAGCCTTGTCTTGATTCATTTTTAGTCCCAGTGTCTAGCAAAGGTTAATTCACATAGTGCACATTGTACAATCATTATTCATTCATTTTGGTGGATGAATAGGTAATGATTAAAGTTTGCATTGCTTGATTACAGAGACTAACTTATAATGAGTCCATTAACATCGTGAGATACACGCTGAACGAAAGAACGAACAGATGAATGAAGAAAATAATCCTGAAAGGCTA
This sequence comes from Megascapheus bottae, assembly GCF_031878675.1. NCBI lineage: Eukaryota > Metazoa > Chordata > Mammalia > Rodentia > Geomyidae > Megascapheus > Megascapheus bottae. The sequence goes on from NC_143522.1 coordinate 15,840,751, forward strand.
AGCTTAAATTACTTTGTAGGATTCAAAGTAGAATTCCTTGTGTTGTCTTCCCTGGATTGAGTGCAGAGACCAGAGTAATGTCTCAAAAGGTGTGGTACTTTTCTGCTCTCTATACACACGTGTTGACTTTGGGCATTTTGTTTTATTTACTTTTCCCTATTTTGAGTCAAGGCCTTTACAAAAGGTACATATTTTTTCGATTTTCCCCCCTAAAATTTGGAAGTCCTTTACACACGCAGCTCTCTTTCCCTCCCCCATTTTCTCTCTCATCCTATCTCCCTTCATTCTTTTCTGTCTTCTTTCCCTCCCCTCTTTCTTTTCTTTGAACTCTGGGCCTAGGCACTGTCCCTGAGCTCTTCAGCTCAAGGCTACTGTCCTATTAAGCCACAACCCCACTTCTGGTTTTCTAGTAGTTAATTAGAGATAAGAGTCTCCCAGTCTTTAGTGCCCGGGCTGGCTTTGAACCTTGATCCTCAGATCTCAGCCTCCTGAGTAACGATGATTACAAGTTGAGCTACTGTGCCAGGCTTTTTCTTTCCCTTTTTACATAAGATAAAGTTCTATCTACTTGAGATAGATAGTAATTTATTTTCTTCATCTTTTCTTTTGTTTTTGTGCTGTTCCTGGGGCTTGAACTCATGAACTGGGTGACGTCTTTGAACTTTTCTTTTTAACTCAAGGCTAGCACTCTACCACTTCTGTCATAGCTCCATTTACTGCTATTTGATGGTTAATTGGGAAATAAACCATCTCATAGGATTTCTTGCCCAGACTGGCTTCAAACTTTGATGCTTATCTCCACCTCCTGAATAGCTAGGATTATATAAGTGAATCACAACTGTCCAGCTGAATATCATTTCTTTTTCTAAACTTGATTCTGAGTTGTGGTACACTGCAAACTTTAGAATGATTCTGAGGACACCTTAGGCACGAGGAAGTTATATTTGTGTTTTCTACTGAGTGAAGCAAAGTGATATGATGAAGGCCTTCATTAAGAGGTACAAAAATACGTTCAACAACATGTTTGTGGCTGCAAAGCAGTGAGGTCAAGTGATTCCATGAGATCTGATTTCCTAGGGTTCTGCCCATGTTCTGAGGGTCTCTGCTTCTACAAGAACATGGCAGTTGCAAGCTGGAGGATCTTTTCACTTTCTGTCAGTCTTACTTAGGTAGAAACATCCTTTGCTAGGAAGCTGGAATACTTACGACATCATTACAGAGTGGTGATGACAGGAGTATAGTTTCCTAAATTCTTTTAAAATCCCTTGGCTCTAAACAGAACTCTTCTATCAAATGGGTGGGATAGCCTCCAAATTTGTGGAAGCAAAATGGCCATGACAGGGTAAATTGGAAGAAGTTAACTGCCCCTTCCATGCTATTTCTCATCTCCAGAATTCAAATTTTGGCCAGTGAAAGTGTTTATTTTCCCATAGTTGTCATCAATCATTTTTCCCTATTCCATTATTATTTCTATCGAAGATGTAGAAGTATAGTGTCCCCCAAGTATGTTCTCGAAGTTTAAGGCAGCTATAGGGAAAACCGAGAATGCGTCTGAGCTTTAACATTAAAAAGAGAGAGAGAGAGAGAGAGAGAGAGAGAGAGAGAGAGAGAGAGAGAGAGAGAGAGAGAGAAATCTACATGGATTTCTAGATAAACTGAAGAGAGAATTCTGAAGCCTGAAGAAGTAGTCCAAGTCTTTCTGAAAGAAGGGAAGAACAATCTTATCTGAGCATTGTGGAGAAGCATCATCGCATTTGGCCAGAAGAGCCACATATCAGTTCAGTCTGTGGGCATGTGACAGTCATAGCAATTCCTATAGGCAACTGTTTACTCTTTGAGGATAGAAAAGGGAGAAAAATGTTATAACACCTTAGAGAGAGTCCAGATGTGAAAAAAGTTAGGTGTGTGTGTGTGTGTGTGTGTGTGTGTGTGTGTGTGTGTGTGTATGAATGGATCACACTGGCTTGGGATTTCAACAGCATCAATGTTTTCAAAGTATATGCTAAGCTTCTACTAGGCATGAACAGGTGTTTCAGGAAAAAATAATATTTCCTAATGAAATCAATTAGAAAAGTTCTGAGTAAACAAAATTAGAAGCTTATTCTTTTGCTTGATTTTTTTTGTTTTTGTTTAGCAATAGGATACCTCAGAGTTCTTCATATGGTATTGCAGTCTATGTACTTGCAAAAGGGAATGTGTGCAAGCAATATTTCTCAAATGTATTTGAGCACCAAATATCATTGGGACATATATCTCTAAAGGCCACTATTCCTTGAAAGACTTGGGTGAAACATTGACCTCTATGGTCTCTAAAAGTCCTTCAGTTCTTTATTATCATCAGAATAGCTGGCACCTCCAAGCCTTTGCCCTTCAACCATGGACCATTCGCTCCAGCTGCCATCTAGACTTTGTGTTTTATGCTTCCCTTTCTTTAAAGAAGGTGGACTTTGTCTGCCCTCTCAATACCCCTGAAAAAATAGGAAATTGTTTTTCCCTTCTTTGTGCCCTAGAATCTATGTATAATTCATCATTTACAATCAAAAGGAAAGGATCATCCTTAAGTACTTAAAAGTTTTTGTCCTGTCAGGTCTTGTGAGGGAGTTTCACAACAGCTAGCAAAAATAATAGTTATACAGAGTCAACACAAACAACTGTTGTTTCCAAAATATTTAATGCAATCAAATTCCAATGTCTCATTACCTTGAAGATTAGAAAAATTATAGAGGCACAGGAAGGAAAACTGGCAACTGGCCAGTGGCTTGTACATGTTTATTTGAGGTTCATATTTATCTTTCATGTATACTAGAATATATGTTCTCCAGAAACCCTTGGATCCATCATCTAAACACTATGGACAAGCTTTTGTCCTCTGAAAGAGCATCTTCTAGGCCTCTGGTATTTATCTGAAGGGAATTGGACAAGATTAGTGGGTCATAATCATGGTTTTATCATTTTAAAGTATGTGAGGTCCTTTCAATTAGTTTCATATTATATGGCCTTATGTATCAAGGTTTTGCTCTATTGTAAATCTCTGCTACTAGAGCCCAAGGTTTCTACTGATTATGACAAATGAAGGAAACCATTGAGCTTAAGTTCCTTTGAGTCTGGCTTACTTCACGTAATATGATTTTTTCTAAGTCCTTCTGTCTGGCGAATATCATGTAACCCTCTTATTAATTATAATAAAAATATTAAAAAATGAAAGACTGGGCACACATAAAAAAAAGTATGTGATATCTCTGTGTTTCCATTTCCTCTCCTGCAAACTACCTGCATAACGACTTTGCATTGTTATGAGGAACAAATGAATAAATACAGCTAATGCAAATATAATTGCAGGGGCTTGTAGTTTGACCTAGTGGTAGAGGGCTTGCCTAGCATTCACAAAGACCCAGGTTCAATTCCTTGGTACCACATACACAGAAAAAAGCCAGAAGTGGTGCTGTGGTTCAAGGGATAGAGTGTTGGCCTTAAGGAAAAACCCAAGGACAGGGCTCAGGCCCTGAGTTCCAGGACTGGCAAAAAAAATACTATTGAATATACTTTAAAAATGATATATATGTTTCAGCTAATCAAAGAATTATCCAGGCACAATTGTAATCCTAGCTACTTGGAGGCTGACAGAGAGGGTTGTGGTTCAAATTTAACCCAGACAGAAACATTTGTAAGACTCCCTTCTCAGTCCATAGCTGAGTGTGGTGGTGTGGAATGCACCTACCATTCTAGCTAGTGGGAGGCTGAGATCCATCAAATGGCAGTACCAGCTCATCTGTGGTGGAAAAATCAGTGGGAGTCCATCTAATGGAAGGAACTGGGTTTGGTGGTATGTACCTGTCATCCTAACTACAACAGCAAGCCAGAAATGGGGAAATCACAATCTAGGCATATGCCTGGGCCGGAAGCACAATCAGATCTCAAAAATAGCCAGTATAACAAAAGTGTTGGAGGTGTGGCTCAGGAGTAGAGATGCCTAGCAAGTGAGTTTGGACCTCAGTACCATGGAAACAGTGTGTGTGTGTGTGTGTGTGTGTGTGTGTGTGTGTGTGTGTGTGTAAAAGAGAGACAAATAGACAGACAGACAGACAGACAGACCGACAGAGGCAGACACAGACACAGAGACAGAGAGTGAGAGAGTTGAAATACTGTGACACTTCTATTCTTTAATCTAAATAAAATAATGTCAAAATGTGAACCTGAATCCAAACTCCTAAATGTGTGCTTCTAATCTAACCACTGCTAGATAGATAAGTCTAGATAGGACAAAGGTGAGAGGTATATATATATGAATAAGTGAAGTAGATAAGTATGCTACTGGTACTTGATGGTTTACCCTAATTTCTATGGATTTGGATCTCTTGTTTTTTTGTTTCTGCTGATTAGTAAACCCTATTTTCAATCCTCCACTTCTGAGGAGGCTGTGCTGTGGGTGTCAGGAATCTGAATAGAGCCACACCACAGAAGCTAGTGAGCTAGTGGATGTGCTTGACCTCTAACCCTCCATGCTTTTCATGTGCTTTGAGTATTTAATTTCCCATTTTTAATTGTCTTCCTTTTGATGAAATGAACATGCAAATTTCCAACAACTCCTCAGCTTCTTCTTGTGTCTCTGTGTGTGTCTCTCTGCGTCTGTTTGTCTCTCCCTGTTTCTCTGTCTCATCTGTCTGTCTGTCTTTTGTTCTCCTATGAAGGGAGTAATTATACCATGGATTTATTGTGTGTCCCAAGAAGGCAAACTCAATATTTGTCTCTTTAAATGTCTTTCATTCCTTTCTTTTTTACATCAGAAGCAAAAGTGGCTACTTCTGTTGTTCACAGCTTGTGTACTCATGGCAGCACTTATTTTTTTCTTTTTTCTTGCCTTGTAACCAAAAACGTGAAAAGGTCTGTGAAAATCCACAGTACTCACAACTCTTCAGTCCTGGCTACAACATGATGGTGAAAAGTTTATGCAGGGCCCTTGTGAGTATTAAATCACAGAGGAGGAGACCACTCCAGCCAATGTCCTCTTAGTTCTTGCTGAGTGAGCTCTGTGCTTTATGATCAGCGAATGAAGCTGACTGGAATGCACACTTCCTTTTATTACCCAGTGTAAGCCACCTAGATAAATTGAACTTCTTATAGATTTGCTTCCTTTTAGTATTCAGATCTTCCCCAGACTTTACATTAATATTATGATACTTGAATAGGAGCATTATCCTCCCTTCCCTTTCTTAATGTAACAGCACTGAATTGATATTTGGTGGATTTATCATCGTGGCTGTTTAAATGAGGTCAGTGTTTTTATTTCATTAAGCTGGAAATCCTCTTAGCTGTAAAATCAAGGTTGATTGTCTTTACCTGAAGCATCCTTTCTGGCAAATGTTTCTTAAGAGGTTTTATTTGCAAACCAGGAATTTCCTAGTTTACCCTGTGTAAACCCCTTCACTTTTGTTTCTTTCTTGTAATCATTTAATCCATATAATGTTTTTTAGTTAGTTCAAGTCCCTGGGAGGCTTACAATTCCAGCTGCTTGGTGAAGATCAGGGAGCATTTCAGGCAGGTGGAGACCAGCTATGGCAAAAAAATAATTATAAAATTCTACCAAAGAATGACTAAAGCAGAAAGGACTGGGATTAGGTAGTGACTTGAGTGGTAGAATGCTTTCCTTGCTTGGTGAGGCCCTGAATTCAAACCTCATACCTGGGAAAGGATGGGGAGAATTAATTATCGGACCTCAACAAGAAGCAGAGATGAAAGCAAAATTCATTCTGTCATGGTTTTTGTTGAATGGAGTAACATCTAAGAAGTGATGGGATATAAGTAAAAGAACTCACGTTTACTGGGACTTGAGAATAAATTTTCTTTATCTTAATTATCTCTACATTTAATCTCCCCATTCTAAATTTGTCTTTAGTTCATAGTAGTCTTTTGAACTGAAAAATATAGAATAAAAACAAGGTAAATTTGAGGAAGGATAGAAAAACTACTCAGAGCCAAAGAACTTATTCCAACATTGATGAAAATTGAAGAGGTATTTAGGAGTTAGCAGTATTAACCCACACACTGGGTCTTACTTCTCAATGTGGAGCTGCATATTGATTCCAGAGGACAATTATTTTTATCTGACTTAGCAGTTGTGAGGATGTATTTATGACCTGAGAACTTTTTAATAACAGACTTCAGAGCCTAATGCTTGCATTTCAATGTACACCTGAACAAAATGTGAACTTTGGTAAATCATTGAATCTTATCACATCCATTACCTTATCTATAAAATTGAAGCTGATAATAGTACTACTTCTTAGAGTTATTAGGATGATTAAAATAAAATGATGAATGTAAAGCACTTGGCACAATACCTAATCAAAGATAAACCCTACTGGCCATTGTTATTATTAATAGTTGGTCAGCCTTTCATATTTGTTTCTAGAAATTTATCTACCTGCATTTCTCTATTCACATGATTTAAACCTTTGGTATGATACCTAGAGCATAATTTAAGCAGCATTTGAATCAATGTTTGGGTGGTAATTTTTTAGTGTGACTGTTTCTAGAAGCATATTTACTGCTTTGTGGCTTCCATGCAGATGGTTTATGGGTATGCCTTCCCCTATTCATCCTCAGGAATGTCTAGCTGTATGGAACTCTTCTGATAGGTAGGAGTTAGGAACCCAAGTCAGTTCCCTTAATCAGATGATTTTACAGGACTTTCACCCCATGTTATTTTGTGGTGTGTGGTAGGACAGGGCAGAGATGCTAGGATCGTTTATCTCAGTTCTCGACCCAGGTTCATTCTGAATCCAGAGCTACTAATTCGTCTCATCTACCACACAGGCCTTTCTCTTAGCACTATTTGTATGCTTCTCAGGTACTCTGGAGAAAGGCACAATTACTTATTCCTTGTGAGTATTTCATGCCAGGAAGTATGCTAAGTGATTATTAGAGCCATTGTGTTTAAGATGTATCTGCTCTCATTTCTTTCTCCATTAAGAAGCCTGAATTCAAGTTCATCATAAGAACTCTTAAACCTGTGAAACCAGGGCAGAGCTGGAGCAAGTCCCGAGTCTTGTCTGGTTGGCTTACGGTTGTGTCTTTTCTAGCAAATCACTGAAGCCTTCCCTTCCTCATCTGTTTATTGGTGAAATGAGAGCAGCTACCATTGGGTATGTTGTGAACACCTCATGCCTCATACAGAGCAGTGATTCAGTACTTATAGCTTATTAGTATCTTTATAGGTGCTATCTTTTTAGTTTGGCAAACTTTTTTTTCTGGTTAGTCTTGGGCTTGAACTCAGGGCCTGGGTGCTGTCCATTTGCTCCTTCAGTCAAAGCTAGTACTCTACCACTTTGACTTACAGTGCCACTTCTGTTTTTCCAGTGGTTAATTGGAGATAACAGTCTCATGGACATTTCCTGGGCTGGCTTTGAACCAGGATGCTCAGATTGCAACCTCTTGAGTAGCTAGCATTACAGGCCTGAGCCACTGGTGCCTGGTTTTATGGAAACTTTTATCTAAGATCCTGGCCATGAGAGGATTTAAATACTCATTTCATCCCTAATGAATCAATGATGAATGCTGAGTTCATGAAAAGTTTTCACCAAAACTCTAAAAGGATTGAGTGAAAGTCCACTATGAACAATTTAGTACAGATTTGAACGTGAAATCAAGAAAAGAAAAATGTTTCTGGATGGATTAGATATACATCTATTAACCAGAAAAAAAAAGCCGGGGCTAATCAACCCAAGATGTTTAATTTAGAAATATTATTGTAGACATAGATAAATTTTTAAAACCCACATAAAGTAACCTGTTTGTGACATGTTACCTATCCCTATCTCCTTTGTCATTCTTGTTACATTCATTCTGGTGACATCTTCTGCCCACCTCTGTCTGCTACCACAGACAAATATAATCATATATCCTAAAACATGTAAAGCAAAGTCAGAAATGAGGTAACTCCTAGAGTTTCAGCAAGTTCTCAAAGATCAAAAGATTCTGCCAAACTCTAGTAAACTTTTGCTTCCTTAACTCCTTAAGAAAATTGCCAGTCGTCTAAATTCTGGAATGTCACTTAGTAGAGCATCATAGCAGAGTGCTATTTATTCTCAGACAATGACAGCTCCTGGGTATATTATATAACATTTGTTAAGTCAGTATTTTCATAGAAATTTATTATTAACCACACCAGACTTGGCTAAGTCAGTGAAATGAAAAAGAGTAGCCTATATTTTAAACATACATTGGAAGATTTTAGTATCATATTCTAAGGCAAATTCTATTAGACATTTTTCTATCAAACATATGCTGTATTCAATAGGATTCATTTTGAGAGCTAGAATATTTTTTTTTCTGTGGGTCATGGGGCTTGAACTTGGCCTGGGCATTTTCTGTCCCTAAACTCTTTAGCTGAAGGCTACTGCCCAACCCTTTAGCCAAGCCCCACTTCCCATTTTCTAGAGGTTAATTGGAGATAAGAGTCTCAGGCCCTTTTGTGCCTGGGCTGGCTTTGAACCTTGATCCTCAGATCTCAGCCTCCTGAGTAGCTAAGATTACAGGTGTGAGCCATGGCATCTGGCAAGAACTAACATTTTTAAGTTGGATAAATTCTATACTCCAGTGTTTTAGCTTCAGCTCAAGCATTAACTATGGAAGGGTCTGTTACTTAGAACTTGATTTAAATCTCCGTTTTTCTCTTCTTTAACATGAAGTTCATGGTTTCTGTCCTATTTCACTTGTGGCATGAATGTGAGGTTCAAATAAATGATGTGTTTGAAAACTGAAGATCATTCTGTAGATAGTGTATATAATAAAATATAGAAATGAGTAGTGAATAAATTCAGAGCATGTTATAAACATAACAAAACTAAAGTATGTGCTATATTGAAATATGGCAATCAAACTATCTATAATGGAATGTCCACATATCAAAATATAGGTAGTCTCTGATATTCCTCTTTTGGCAGGAGTACATGTGATCTGGCTTCAAAAGTTAATGAAAATTACACAGATTAAAATCTCTCATACCACAATGGCTATATGTAATAACTTGCCATGAAATTGCTTTGGTTTTCACAAAGAGATTTCTCATATTATTTCCTCTTTTTAACTGGACACGTCATTACACATCTGTCTAGCTTAGCACTCCAACTTTTAGGGAAAGGTAGAAATTGGATATTAGTAAGAGGACAGGTTATAAAAATCTATGTCCTGTCTTCTGTCTTAGATAAGAAGATTTCTGTGAGACTCTGAAGAGAATCTTCCAATAGTCTAGATAGTGAACAACATGGCTTATCATTGTTATTTTAGGTAAAGAAAGGATAGTGGCTTTGCTCATATGATGTTGGAGTATCCAGATAGTGTACTTGCATGGAGAGTAGAGCAAATTATCATACTCTGAAAGAGAATCATATTCAAGCAAGAATCGCAAATCTAGAAGTTCTATCCCAGAAATGAATAGAAAGACAAGAAGTTATAACAATCTGCTTGCTACTTCCTATATAAAAAGCAAAAATGAACACAGGAATAGCAATATGAAAAGTTCATATAACTTGAAGTTAAAAAGAAGGGAGAAATAATATACATACCCCAAATAAACATCATTATGTGTATAATGGATTCAATGAGATTGACTGTTTTTAAAACGTCTGTTGCAAAGAACAATTTAATAGACTATTAAGAGATTTTTAAAAAGCACATATTGATTTAATCAAATTTATAATTTAGAATATTTATTATATATAAGCCACCAAACAACACTGACCTAGATACAAAAGCATTACTGGAATTTGTTAGTGTATATGTTTACTGAATTTTTCTATTTTTTAAAAAAATTTCTATTACATTCAGGAAGTTAGACATCTGAAATTTGTACTTAAAAACTGGGATTCAAACTGGGAATTTGGTCTAGTGGTAAGAGTGCTATGCTTAGCATGCATGAAGACCCAGGTCCAATTCCTGGGTACCACATACATAGAAAAAGCTAGAAATGGTGCTGTGGCTCAAGTGGTATATAGTGGTAGCCTTGAGAAAGCTTAAGGACAGCGCTCAGGCCCTGAGTTCAAGCTCATGGGACTGGCAAAAACAATCAGTAGATTGAATTAGTTGCTTCATATTCTCATTAAATCATCTAAGAATATATTGTAAAAATAAATAGTACTATTAGGTAAAAAGTGTATGTTTTGATGTTAGATATATAAAAAATATACAGTAAACCATTCTAAAAAAATTGTTGAGGGCCAAGGATTTGGCCTAATGGTAGTGCTTGCCTAGCATGCACGAAGACCTGGGTTTGATTCCTCTGTACCACATACATATAAAGAAAAAGCTGGAAGTGGTGCTATGGGTCAAGTAGTAGAGCACTAGCCTTGAAAAAGCCCAAGGACAGTGCTCAGGCCCTGAGTTCAAGTCCCAGGACTGGCAATTTTTTTAATTGTTGTTATTGAAAGATACTTTTATTTATGTTGCTGTGTTATTTCAATCAGAGATATTTATATGAAGAATACCTCTGTCATGGAGCTTAATTCTGAAGTTAGTAGAAATTGTAAAAAAATAATAATAATATCAAACATCCTTGGATTATGTAACATGTACCACTATGTATATAGTGTCTTTCAAGTCTCATGACATTAGATAAGCATACTTATTATATCAGTTTTTTAAATGTACATAATTAATTAGAAGAATTTCCTCTCCTCATACAACTAAGAGTACAGTAGGCATGTTAATCAATCTATCTTAAGATAATATATGTTGAAAGCCTATTAATTGCAGATATAGAGATGTATCTACATACATTCATTTTCTCAGCGGTTCCTAGCCTGAGGTGCCTATCACCATCATCAGAGATGCATTTTAAAACCCCGAAGCTGCTGACATACAAGATACTAATTAAATCACTGCCTCTGGGGACAGGGGGCAGGACTTGACATCAGTAATTTTAAAATATAAACATCAATGTATATAAATATAACATGAATAGCAGTATTTTTATGACATCCCAAGAGATTTTAACATGCAGCCAGTGTTTAAAGTCCCTGTGCATTTAATATTCAATGTAAAATCTATACATTTGTAATATGAGTATTTTATTTATGAGGACTGAGATTTCATGAGGATAACTGACTTGTTCCATCAAGGTCACGTCCCGGGTAAAGTAGCCGTCTAGAGCGGAAATGCAGTCTTGTCTTGCTCATGATCTCACATTCGTCCTGATTCCTCTGTTTCCAGCCATGTTACCCAAGGTGATAATTCACTTGTTCCCCATGTTTCATATGCATTGCAAACTTAGCTTTATCCTCAGTCTTAGTTAATTATATCTACTTTGGTATACCCCCACAGGAGTCAGTTAACAGAATCTTTTGAACAACTCATTCTGTGTGGAACCTTGTACAAACTGCTGTGGGAACTGAACAAGTGAACGTGTTAACTATTCCCTCTTTAGAGATCTCTGTCCTTTGGCAAGGACACTAAACTGCTGTCCCTGATCTAACTGTTAAATGACCTATTAAGTACCATGACTTGCTTGTAACTCCCCAACATTTCTATCTCCTTGTATCAAAGGCCAACATTCTTAAGCGCTTATGTAGGTTTTTTTATTTAATACAAGACAAGTACTTTTTAGCACAGTGATAATTCTTCCTAATTTTCTTTATGAAACAAATGAATACCTCTTCAAGGTGTTCTTTAAGTTTGATATACTGTGAAAAATATTTATAGCTAAGACTAGGGAATGTTTTTAATATTGTGTTATGTACCCATGTACATAAGAAAGGGAGTATATGAGAAATAATACAATGTTACTGTATCTCAGAAACTAGATCTAAATGTAAGGATTGTTTTTCCAACAATAAAACATTATGGAAAAAAAGTGATATCATAAGGTAAATATTTTAAAGAATTGTATTCATATGTGCAAATATATATGCACATATGAATATACATGCAAGCACATAGGTGCATGTACACATAGATACTATCTGTATACATGCATACATACACACATACATGAAATGCATAGGCAGATAATAGAAAGTTGTGATTTATTATTATTCCATAGTGCTCTTCTCATTGTTCCATTATTTTAAAATACTTTACTTTTATACTCATATGTTGAAATATGCAGCATAATAAAGTTGATATTTATGTAATCATTGATTACATACGATATATGTGGTATATCTACTGATGATATTTGTATATGAACTGGCAAATACTTTTGTAAGGCGTAAGCGTATTTGATAGTATTGAATTATTTATCTTTATAAATAGCTACTTGTTGCCAGGTGCGGTGGCTCACACCTGTAATCCTAGCTACTCAAGAGGCTGAGATCTGAGGATTGCAGTTCAAAGCCAGCCTGTGACACTCTTATCTCTAATTAACCACCAGATAACCAGAAGTGGTGCTGTGGCTCACGGGGTAGATCTGAAGAGCTCAGGGACAGCGCCCAGGCCTAGAGTTCAAGCCCCACGACTGACAAAAAAAATATTTACTTGTGGACCTGCATTTCAAGTTAAACATATTTTCATCTTTATTATCAGTATCACCTACAGAGCTTTCCTCAAAATCTGAGTCTTGAGTCAGACATTGGGGGCTCACACCTATAATCCTAGCTACACCAGGCTGAGATCTGAAGATTGCTGTTTAAAGCTGGACTGGGAAGAAAGGTCCCATTAACCACTAAAAAGCTGAAACTGAGTGTATGACGGGAAAGGTAGAGCACCACTCTCGGGTGAAAAAGCTAAGACATAGCATCTAAACCCTGAGTTCAAGCCCCGATGTGGGCACAAATTGAAAATCCAATCCGAGTCCTGCCCAGTCTTGATTCTGATTGAGTATATCAAGATATCTGGAGTGGGTCCAGGTACTTGATGTTTAGAAAGTTTTTGAATGATTACCTTGTATGCCTGAGAACATTCTTACTCAGTGTGCAGAGAGAAGAAGGAAGAATTATAGAAAACACCCCCCCCACACACACCCCAAAGTAAAGGAGAGGCCAGGGGATTCCTCCTCAGGAATGGTAATTCATTCCCTTGATGTTAAATCCCTGGGTCCATACTCCATTTATCTTTTCACTTGATTCATCTCACTTCTCTCAACACAATGTCTGTCGTAATCATCATTGTCAGAGGACTAGGGATTTGCTTATGTTACAACTGTTACATATCTGACCGTTTGGGAGCTTTGGGGATTTAAAATAGTGACTTCCATACTGGTGTATTGGTCAGTGCACTACTTATTAAACTTTTATCATCGTACTGAAGACAGAAAATCCCCTTCAGAGAATTTTAATAGAAATCCATATTCTGTGTTGCCAGTATAATGCAAAATGGGAGCAAAAAGCTGATGTCTTACGGGAGGAGCTGTGAAAGGCTAGAAGTCTCATAAATAAAATTAAAAGTATAGTAAGAAGGTATAGTTGGGGCAGGGCATTATTTGCACTTGCTGATAGTGGAAAGAGGGAGATTTCCTTTCATTACCATTTTTCATTCTTTTCTGAAACCTATACAATTCTCCAATTAAGTAGAGTCTTAATGATTAAATATAAATTCTAGGAAGTTTCTTCTAAATGTCAGCCTGCACCTGAATGGATCCTCTCTTTCTTTTTCTTTTGCCTTTTCTTTTTTTTTGCCAGTCCTGGGGCTTGAACTCAGGGCCTGGGTGTTAGCCTTAGGCTTTCTCAAGGCTAGTGCCATAGAACCAATTCTGGCTTTTCCTGTGTATATGGTACTGAGTAATCCAATCCAGGGCTTCATGCGTACTAACCAAGCACTCTACCACAAGGACAAGCTTCCCCCGACCCCACTTCCCATTTCTTTATACTCTTGTGTTTACTGCTATCTACATTTTTCTTTGTGGTTGACCAGTCTATCTTGTTTAAATTGTAGGACAGATAGTACTAATATATATCTTAATCATCCATGATGGTGCTTAATAAATGTTTGTCAAATGGATAACAGAATGAATGATTAGATCCTTGAAGAAGTCAGCTGTAATTGGATAGTAATCCACTGAGAGATATCTCTTTGTGTTTTTCCTAAGCTTCATGGTTTGGTATTTACATCATAGGCAAATTGGTATAAGAGTGAATAATCAAATAGTCAAAAAATTTTTAAAAAGTCTTAAGGTATGTCTTAAAGGTATTTGGTTATGACTTGGCTACAATTATAAAACAATGGCCTTCAATTTAGGGATGAAATAATCAAACTGCAGAGTCCTTGAATTTGCCCTGAATACTGGAATTTATTCCAGGCACAATGGGAGGGGGGCCAGGAGAGAAGACAGGAAGAGAATATGTAGTGAGATATGCAATCTGTGAGTGATTAGGGCCTGGACTTGCATGTCTTCTAAGGAGGCATATTGACAATGGGAGGAAAATACTCCGCTAGAAGTCAAGGGTTGATCGCTGGGCCAGTCAGACTGTGGATTTACATGGAATTCAAATGAAGTATTGAGACAGCATCTCAACCATCTCTTGCTTAATAAAGTTCTGTGTCTGGTTAGCAGGTCAGCAGCTTGATTTTAGCAGTCCCATTTCAGATTGCAGTTCCAGACTTGAATACCGTCCCTGAGCTCATGCTCTCTTCCTTCACTCCAAATGCAGCCATCAGCTTCCCGTCATGGATCAAAGCAGAGACAAGAAGCAGACAAGAAGCTTAATTTCACCACTACTCTGTGAACTACACTTTCTTGAAGTCCTCTTCCTTCCTTTCTCCATCTTAAATGAGTAGATAGAAGTGCAGCTTTTTGAGAAGTGGTCTCAAGCAGAGATTGTTTGTCTCTGTATACTGGGTACGGTGTATCAAGAAATTACCAGCTGTTTCCTCCTTTTAAAAAACCTCACACACAATCCAGTAGCTCACACCTGTCATCCTAGCTACTCAGGAGACTAAGACCTGAAGGTACCACTTGGAAGCCAATTCTCACAGGGAAGTATTTAAGACTTTTGTGGTTTTGTGGTTGTTATGTGGTTTTGGTTTGGTTTTGTTAGTAGTGGGCATGAACTCAGGGCCTGCATGATGTCTCTGAGCTCTTTTTGTTTGAGTCTAGACTGACACACACACACACACACACACACACACACGCACGCACGCACACACACCGTCATCATCATCATCATCATCATCATCATCATCATCATCATCATCATCTGAATAAGCCTCAGATCTTCTTAAGATACTCTGTTCTCTGATAATTAACCGTTCCTTATTCAGAGGTATTTGACTTGGGCAGGCTTCCTGAAATTCGTGAGGTTTAGCTCATTCATTTAGATTTCTTATGTCCAAGTAAAAACTCAATTCTCAATTTAGGTAGCAATCTACTATCCTCTTACATTCATGCTTATTTTCTAGCTGCTAGTAAAGAAGAAAACACCCCACAATTCCAAGTGTTCTAATACCTTCGTTTTACATAGAGTAAAACCAATAATAGTTTATTGAGCCTCAGTAACATATTTAGTCCTTCACTGACAATATAGAAAAAGGATGGACAGCCCCTACCCCCAGAGGTTTGTAGATGCAAGTCAGTTTGTAATCTAATTATTTCTTTGTCACTCTGAATTGGGCCTTCACCCATAGTATTAGTTGCAGTTATTTGGGGAGCTGGAATGGATCCATCAAATCAATATATTTATACTATAGCTTGGTCTGCCATACCCATTAATTATATGTTGGTATATATTAGAGAGAATAAAATTTAAATAAATACCGAAGTTCTTTTTTTTCTTCATTAAACTTCTAAACCCTTTGAAGATTAGAAGTAGCTCTTTTAAACATGGCCACACACTCCTCCATTCCCTCTGACTTTCTTTGTTTCCAGTATGTGAGCAGAGATGGTCAATGAACACATTTCATGGTGAATAGAACCCAGTGGAATAACCAAGCTAGAACGTTTGCAGTGTCTTGCTTGCTGAAAGCATCAGTTAGGTAGAGGAACTCACAGGCAGAATAAGTAGGTATCCAGGGAACGAATGTCCAGTCAAATCCTTTCACAAGGTCATTGCCTGTTTCAGTCAGGTTTCTTTTTTTTTGCCAGTCCTGGGCTTGAGCTCAGGGCCTGAGCACTGTCCTTGGACTTTCTCAAGGCTAGAGCTCTACCATGTGAGCCTCAGCACCACTTCCAGCTTTTTTCTATGTATGTGGTACCGACGAATTGAACCCGGGTCTTCATGCATGCTAGGCAAGCACTTTAACCACTAGGCCAAACTCCCGGCCCCTCAGTCAGGTTTCTTATAGACCAAATCTTAACTTGTGGATCAGTATTATTTTTAGTGAAAAGTGAAAATAAACTTTATATTTGAATGATCTTAAGGAAGATAAGCACTCTCCAGGCTCCCGTAAGTCTTATTATTTTCCCTTGCCCTGAATTATATACTTATGTCAGTCCTTTAGCCCCTAAAATTAGGTCTCTTTGTCACCCTAAATTTAGAGCAATGGTAATCAAAGTAGGTCTCCAATGAGATATCTGACCTGGGAGCTTGTTGGAAATAAATTCTCTAGTCTGATCACTCAGACTTACTGCCTCAGGAACTCTAACTTAAGGCCCACCCAGGACCCTGTGCATTATCAGGCCTTTTAAAATGATTTGGTTGTGCAATATACTTCCAAAAGCATGGACCTACAGGAAAGTAACAGTTTCCCACAGAAGCTTCTGGTATCTGCAACTTCTGTGACAGTGGACTTTTCTGTACTATTTCATAGTCTGCGAGGGCACTTTATCATACTGCTTGCACACAGAACCCTGATATCTGTATCCCCAGAGATATACACTAGCTTCTTCCAGGTGCTACATGCGAGAACCCTGGATTGGAGAATGGAGTCCTATTTCCTCTATGCATTGCTGCTTCAACTCTCCTGAATCTGATGAATACGCATATACAAGATGATTTTAGCTTCCCCAGTGTGGAAAAAAGAAAAAGTACATGCTGTCATTCTTGTAGTAATGGCACACTTTTTCTCCCTTTTAAAAATCTACTTATTTTTCTCACTCAAGTTAAACATGCCAACTCTACAGCAAGCAAGCACCTTGCTAGGTGATTTTTTTTCAACTTTGAAATGTGCAAAGTTCATGCATATTCATTATAAAAACCCACCCTTCCATCTTATGAGAGTAAAGCAGCAACTAATTTTCTTGCCGCAGAAATCACAAAATTAGAGAGGAAAATGCATTTAATCTATTCTCTAGGAGACTATGATAACTGCGAGATGGGTTATATTTAATGGTAGATGTTAGTAGAAATTTTATTAATCAGATTGAAGGTATTAAATGTATCTTATAGCATGCCCAGAGAAGAATCCCTCTCATATCCCTTTAATTGGTCAAATGAAGTATTTGGCAGAAATATCTCATTTAGTTTTGTTGAAATGTTTTGGCATTTTGCCACACTTTAAAAGTTTAAGAACTCACACTAAAGGGACTGTTAATATGGGTATAAATTGCCTTCATTTATTCACTTAATCACTAACAAAACAATTGCCAGTTGAATACCTACCATGTTGCAAAAAACTGTGTAAGCAATTCTAATTTAGTTCTTTGCAACACAAACTCAGAAACTCATGATGTTTTCTATACAGAAAGTTATCTATAGAGTAAATTTGATAGATTGTTTCATTTTATTATTTAGTATTTAATAAATACTATATAAATCATTATTTAACAATACCAGCAGGGGTAAAATACATGATACTTAGAGCTTGTTGTCTTGGTCTTACACAAGATTTTGGATATCAGAAAAGATAATTTGTTAGATGTTTGAATGGTTTGGGAACAACAAATCACCCAAAGAATTTAGTTTGGAAGCCATAAAGTATGTGTGTCTGAAGATACATTAAAACCCCTCTTCTTTGTTGTCATTGGTTGTGGGTTTGAGCTCAGAGCCTGGGTGCTGTCACTGAGCTCTTTTGCTTGGCTAGCACTCTACTATTCTGAGCCACAGCACCACTTCTGGTTTTTGCCTGGTTAATTGGAGGTAAGAATCTCATGAGGACTTTTCTGCCCAAGCTAGCTTTGAACTATGATCCGCAGATCTCAGCCTGATGAGTAGTTGTGAGACATCAGCACCTGATTTAGAAGCCATCTTTTTTTTAAATCTATCTCATTTTTCTTCCATTAAAAATGAGGAGTCTTGGGGTCTGGAGTTTGGCCTAGTGGTAGTATGCTTTCCTAGCATGCACAAAGACCCCGGTTCTATTCCTCAGCACCACATACATACAGAAAAAAAAGCCAGAAATGTTGCTGTGGCTCAAGTGGTAGAGCTCTAACCTTGAGAAAGTCCAAGTTCAGGCCCAGGACTGGCAAAAAATAAAAATAAAAAAAAATGAGGAGCCTTTAGCCCAGAAAAGAAAAGATGAGTGAGTTATCCAAAGTAACCTTCAGTGAAGAGATGTGTGACCTGACCTCAGTCCAGGCCTGGTTTATCTTAGACTAAAGAAGGGGCATGCCTCTCCCAAGGATATGTAAAATTGCCACATGATAAGATACTTATAAAGGCAAAGTAGGCATGGATACAAGACTTAGGAAACGGATACAAGTCAATGATCACTAACAAAGCCCAAACCCAGTGTAAGACAAGCCTATCTTATTCCTCTTACTTCCTGTTAGTCACTTAGATTTTCTCTTTCTGCTTCTATTCCAAAGACAGCTCTTCTGACTGGGATGGAGTACAGCTTATAAGAATGCATGTTCTTATTTTTGCAGAAAGATAAGGACTAAGTCATTGTGCTGTCTCTGCATGACAGCACAAGGGCGTGGGAAATAACTCAGTGTTCTACAAGCCAGCCTTACCTCTGGAATAAATTTGATCATTGCATGAACGTGCTGGAGAACGATAGCTCTGAGAATGTCCCGAACACAAAACAAGTGTGAAATTCAACTGGAGTACCAGATATTAGAGAGACCATCTTATGCTTCAAAGGTGTGATCAAATGAAAACCTGACATGGTGTGGCTGGAGGAAAGGGTGGATAGGTAGACCATAGAATGAAAAAAACACCCCTAACTGTCAATGGATTTCAATGAGAAGCATATCCTGTGATTAAATTCAGAAGAAAATGCACAGAGATTTAAAAATTTATGAAGGACTTATAGGGAGGCAAACTAGAAGTAGAACAGGAAACAAGAACAAAGGATGGAGATAGAACACAGCTGTGAGATGTAGGTCAGGTTTGTTTAGACTTCAAACCTGCCTATGTTTCCTGTCTTTCTGAGTGTACCCCCTTTCAAGAGAGACAGAAGAAAGGATACTGCTTCCCATTATTTGTTTGCTTTCTTTCCCTCCTTTTCTCTCTCATGGGTCTGCCTTGGCAAATATGTATACGTGTGAGGGAAAATATACACACAAACACTTGTGGTGTTCACAAATAAAATGGGAGTAGAGAGACGTCAGTGGGTGATGGAGAGAGATGGGATGGAATCCATGCATTGGGGGGCCTAAGTCTATGTGATCATCAAGTTCATAGCAATTTCCCCAGGAGACTGTATCATATTCCAGTAACGGAGGAGGTTGCCATGGCAACAAAAGGCCTGAAATATTGACTCTGACTAGCAACAGGCCAGTGAAACAGCCTAACTAGGATTTATGGCACATTATAATGTGAAAAGCAGGAGAAAATTACTGTAAAGGCAGGAATTATAGCACAACAGAACATATAAACTCCCGAATCCATCTTCCTAATTAAAACAGCATACTCTGGGGTAAGGCGCATAGTAAGGCTGTTAGCTTAAATGAGGATGTGCTCTCCACGCTTTGTGATGAAGTTATTGTCCTTCAGACTGTGCACATTTTCTGGGGGAGGGTATTCTGAAGATGGATGCAAGAGCCCTGGCTTGTTGAATCCCCTTCAACTTCATTCTTGATACCGCATTATTTCTTCAAAAATGTCTCTGATTCCCTCTGGATATTCCCACAATATATGGTGATCCTTCTCTGTACAAATAATCATTATCAAGCATGATTCCTGGAAGAATAGATGCTATTACCAATTCTATTCTAAGCTCCAAGTAGGGCAAAGAGAAACAAGGACCAGTCATTGAGCTTTGTTGTTGAGAAAAGGGATCTTGCATTTCTGGATCCCAATGGACAACTTTGTATCTCTGACAGAATTCATCAACGTAATTGAGAGATATTGGCAGATTAATTTCCCAAAAATATTGTAGTTTACAAATTCTAGATTAAAGAAAAATAAAACCAGAGGTCTGAGGCAAGAAGTAAAGTTCCAAGGCCATCCTGGACCGTACCATGAGTTCAAAGCTATCTCGGGATACCTAGCAAGATCTTGTAAAGAAAGAAAAGGAAGGAAAAAGAAAGGAAAGAAAAGAAAGCTAAAATAAAACAATTTGGTAGATACCCAAATTATGACCAGTTGATCAAATGCTTTTATTTATTGTAGATAAAAGCAATCTGAGCAGGTTCCATTTCACTAACCTGTATATTCAAAGATGAAAAAAAAAGAAATGTCCATGAACCAATTTCCACAAGGAAATAGTATTAATACAGTATCATATTTAGAAGTAGTCAAATAAATCCAACAAACATGAATTTAGCATTATTCAGATCTGTAAAAAATAAATAATAATAAAATGTGCTGCAGATCAGGTCCCAGAAATAAGCATTCAGCTCTCAAGTACATTAGTTCAAGACCATTGTTTCTAAGACTATAAATGAATCCAGATTTAAAAAAAAAAAAGGCTTGGTTGGTAGCTCACAACTGTAATCCTAGCTACTCAGTAGGCTGAGATCTAAGGATTGTGGTTCAAAGCCAGTGTAGGCACGAAACACTGAGACTTTTATCTCCAATTAACTATCAGAAAACCGGAAATGGTGCTATAGTTCAGGGGTAGGGTGGTAGCCTTGAACTGAAGAGTTCAGGGACAGTGTCCTGGCCCAGAATTCAAGCCCCACAACTGACAAAAATATAAAGAAATAAATTAACTAATTAATTTAAAAAAACTGTGGCAATAGTTAAGAGAAAACAAACAAGAGAAATTAAGATACTACCCAGAGCTAAAGAAGACCCATCAAGTATACCTAAAAAATTATCATCAGGTTATCCCAAATTAAGTTCAACTCACAGATAAGTTTTGTTTGATCAGCACATTGTTTCCTTTTTTATTTTTTAATGAAAATGACAGTGTTAGCCAGGTACGGTGACTCATGCCCATAATCCTAACTACTAAGAAGGATAAGAACTGAAGAATCTTCATTCAAAGTCAACCTGAGAGATCTTCATTCAAAGTCTGTGAGAGTCCATCTCCATAAAAGGAGCAAAAATCCTGGCTAGAATCATGGCTCAAATGATAGAAGATAGCCTAGCAAGCCAAACAAGGTAAACAAGTATGAAGCCCTATGTTCAAACTCCAGAATACTCCCATTTGAAATAAATGGCTATTTTAAGTTTCCTGGAAAGGAATCAATTCCCTCTCATTTCACTGTCCCAACCTTTCTTCATATCTTAGTTATAACCGGCCCTACTTGACTGTCTTCAATGGCTAGAAGCTTCCTCACATTGCGTGTATTATGTGTCTTCTTGATTTACATGAGACACATCCAGTTTCTCAGACTCTAGTCTTGGTCTTTCATTCTCAATTTGGAACCAGGTCAGACAGAAAGAAAAAAACCCATGATTGCACAATGGTTAATTATTCATCATTGAGTCAAATGTTTATTGAATATATAGTAGAGTCTAAGAAATTCTCGGAATGCACCCATGAACATAATTGATGAAATCCTTGCTCCCTTGAGGAAAACAGACATTAAAAATGACAATAATTAATAAATATATTAAGTATGCAATAGAAAGTACAAACATTTGAAAAATCATAATAATTATTCAGGTACTTTCTCTTTCCTTAAAACTATAGTTATCAAAGTACCTGGTGACATTTTTCTAGATTTATGAAATGAACATTCCTATAGCTTATGCCAGTGTTAATGTCAATAGCATCTCGATTGGGGGGGATGGGGAAGAGAGGGGGGGGAAGGAGAGAAAATGAATTAGGTCTGGAAGACATTCAGAATATTTCTTCAAAAGTATTCATATCTTATGAATCCTAGCTACTCAGCTTCCTGAGGATCATGGTTTGAAGCTAGAGTGAAGTCTCTGAGACTCTAATCTCCAATTAGACACCGAAAAGTGGACGTGGAGCTGTGGCTCAAGCAGTAGGATGTTAACCTTGACCAATAAAGCCCAGGGTATTTGAGATATTAATTTTGTTTTGTCCTTGTTTCAATTTAGCTAAAAATATTATTGAGCTTGCTTCTACTGGCTCATACATGTAATTTTAGCTACTCTGGAGCTTGAGTCCTGAGGAACATGATTCAAAGACAGCCTAGGCAGAAAAAGCAGACTTTTTCTCTCAAATTAGGAAAACCCCAGAAATGGAGGTATAACGCAAATGGTAGTCTTGAATGAAAAAATCAAATGAGAGAACAAAGTCTTGGGTTCAAGCCCTAGTACTACCACCAAACACACAAAATAAACAACAACCAAAAATTATTGGGAGGAGGTACAATGTTTTCTGCAGCAAAGTAAACATATGTAGCAAACATGGTTAAGCCATATGTGATTAAAGCATTATTTATGCTTTATTTATAAGTATTTGCTACCAGTAACAGCTCCCCAAAGCAAGATTTACCAGTATTTCTACAACATATGGGACTTTTACTTTAGATTAATAATGCCATAATATTTTCTGTAATGAAGCTGGAAATGATTGCTTTATTTTAACAAAGAGATCTCTACATTCCCCCCTTGAGCTTGAGCCTTGAATGTAGATGATCAGGGGTGCTATTTCACAGCTGTCTTCATGCTGGTAATGACTCTCCTTGGGATTTCATAATTTCTGCCTGAAATCCATTGTTTCCTCTCAGGAGGCATTGAGTGAATTTATAGGGGGACTCTTCAATCCAGGCACAAAAGAGGATTTTGAAGTAGTGCATGCACACGCGAGTGTGTGTGTGTGTGTGTGTGTGTGTGTGTGTGTGCTTCCACATTTGATTATCTAACTTTTCTGCCATCCAGTCTCATCATCTCTGTATATTCAAGTCTGACTTTCATCTAGCTCTGCTAGATATGTAATGAATACTCACTATTAAGTATTAATTAATTTTTAAAAGCTGGTCCCTTGCATGACATGGATCAAGGTTTGCAGTATTGCATTCATAATACTGCTTTGTTAAGTAGCAACTCCTTTGAACAACTACTTAAAGATAAAAAAATAATCATTTACAGTAAATCCTAAGCCCACATATGCTTCTTAACCATCTACAGAATAGGCACAGTCAAAAAAACTGTGATGCTGAAATAATGATGCAATCATAAAGCTAAGGATGTGAGTTTATATTCTGGTCCTCCTGCTTTCCAGTTGTGTCTTGTGCAAGTTTTTCATTCGGCAGCTTTGTGTTCCAGAGGGTGGCTTGGAGTCACGGGGAGAAAACTGTGGGTCACTTAGAACAATTCTGCACCCTCCATGGGATATCAAGAATTAGCTATCTTATAATTGAAGATGTATAGAATTTCATCTACCCAGTTCTGCCACGGGCTGAAAGAAATGAGCTCATTTAAGTTTGTATGTTGCTTCACCTGATGAGGAGCTGCCCAAACCACAAATAGAATTCAGAATTGCAGCTACTAAGCTAAAATTGAGCATATCTCAGGATCTCAGGTTAATTAAACATCACACTGTTAAAGTCATATGTCTTTTATTAGTATCTTTATCCTTCTGGAAACACAAATGGAAGAACTCCTAGCATGTGCACAGTACTTAAGAAATGCCCCAAAATGCTTGTATATTCAACCTGGTTTCTCTTGGGCTATGGTGCTGCTTTATATATGCAAAAATTCTCCTTTGAAGGCTGCTTACTCCTCACATTACCCAATGGGACAATAATACTTTTGTTAAGTCATGTTTGATATGTCAGAGTTCAACCTAAATTTTTTATGGTGTGGCTCATCTCACTGAATTCTTAGCCAAGGAGAACATCATTATGGTTAATTTTGGTAACGTGGTTTTAAGACTGTCACTTCATTAATACATACCTAAGACATATGTAGACTTAGCCTAAGACATATGTAAATACTAAATAATGAATTTTTCTTCACATACTTTTTTTTGGTCAGTCATGGGGCCTGGGCCACTTGAGCCACAGCACCACTTCTAGTTTTCTGGTGGTTCATTGGAGATGAGTCTCATGGATTTTTGTGCCCTGGGCTGGCTTTGAACTGCAATCCTCAGATCTCGGCCTCCAGAGTAGCTGAGATTATAGGCATGAGCCACAGACTCCCAGCACTCCACATTCGTTTTACAGGTAGGTTCATCTGAGGCAGGTAGAAATTTGTGTCTATTCATTTCGAATACAGACATAGAAACTTGCTTTGTGTATCTTCTACACCTCGTTTTTCCTCCAAATCCTGGGCCTCAAATTACTTTCCCTTTGCTCCCTCCCAGGAAACACGTAAGCATCCATCCTGCCCTCATCTTTATTCCTCAGATGCTTCCCTGCCCTTATTCCCCTTGACATCCTTTGTCCTATTCCTGCATAGGATGTCCTGTCTTTTCCATCGAATATACTTAGGAAATCTTCCTTTGCTTCAACAGAACATCAGAAACTTAAAGAATCTACATTTGTTCCATGTGTGTGCTTTAAAAAGAGGTTTCTCTCCCACACCCATTAGAATGGTTATCAGAAATCTCAGAACTCCTGGTCTCTGGATAGGAACTTCTTTAGAACTTTTCAACCAAGTAATTAGATTATATTATGTCTAATTGAACTCCTCTTTGTCATAAAATTGAGTAGGTGTAGAGACTTATAGACTGTTAATACCTTCAATGGAGTCAACTGCTGGTAGTTTTCTGAAAGTTCATTAATATGCAAATTCTCTGTAAGGATAGGTAACACATTTTCAGTTAACATAATAAAAGAAACTCATATCAGAACAATGTGTGTACATCTCTCTCTCTCTACATATATATATATATATATGCTTTCAAAACTTCCTTAATTTTTTTCTGGAGTAAATTTGAAGTTACAAACCAAATTATGTAGTCTTGGACATCAATGCTGACGCTGTGAGAGGTATGCTGCCTCATTTTCTAACCAGTCTTCCTTTAGTGCTCACCAATGCTAACTGCTCATATCAGCCTACAATAGCAACCCATGTACTCCGAGGTTAGTTTTGACATTTTGAATGTGGAAGGGCTGATAAATATTTCCTCCCTCCCTCAGTCCCTCCCTCCATCTTTCTCTTACTCTGTCTCTGTCTGTCTCTGTCTGTCTCTCTGTCTGTCTCTGTCTGTCTCTCTGTCTGTCTCTGTCTCTGTCTCTCTCTGTCTCTGTCTCTGTCTCTGTCTCTCTCTCTCTCTTCTCTCTCTCTCTCTCTCTCTCTCTCTCTCTCTCTCTCTCTCTCTCTCTCTCTCTCTCTTTCTCTCTCTCTCTCTCTCTCATTCTATCTCATCATGTTGTGATATGGTCTTCTGAGTCTGTAAGCATGTGGCTACTATTCCAAGAATGGCTAGTGCAACATTGCCCACTGTTTGGCAGTAAGGATATTTCTTACTTTAGTCCAGTTTTCTAGCTAATGAAAAATGAGAAGATCTGAAACACTGACTTGGTAACGGTCAACCACAGCTGCCTTCTTTGTTGAGACAGTGGCTGCCCAAATCATGATAACCCCTCCATATGCCTCATTATGACAAATGCAGTAGTTCCATTTGACATTGTGCTTTGGTTTAATATTTCTTGTACTCTGTAGAATTATTACTTATCTGGTTTGGCATTCCAGCTACTAATGCTCAGCTTAAACTATGGATATAGTCATCACTGGTTGTGATTTGGATTAAAAAATACTAATGAGTCTATGTACATTTTATAGTAGATAAAGAAAATTTGAAAACTCCACCTTACACAACTGTCTGGGTTTATGGTGATTTCCACTAAATCTACAAATTAGTCTGTTATAGAGTCAGAACTAGAATTTAGGACAAATGATTTGGCGTCTATTGCACTTCTTTAACTTATTCTGCTACCATTCATTCATTCCTATATCTACTTAGTAAATAAGCATTGATGAATGTCACATATGTTTTGGACTCTATGCTTGACACTAGAGATATAATAATAGTAAATGCTTTACAAAGCCCATAGTATATTTAGGACTGACAGACAAACTATTCTGAGTCCATAGTCATATCAGTTACTATTGAGGAACAGTGCAATGGCTCATATATTCTTCTGCCACTATAAAAAGCAGTGTAGTTGACTTGAGGTTCTTCTTGATTTTATTGTGTTGAAGGTGATTGGCCTAAAAACCCCTGAAGATGAGGACCTGAGTAAAGCAAGGAAAGAATGGAATGTAAAGAGTGCTGAAATGGAAATCAGTGCGAATATCTAGTCCTCTTCTGGACCTTTTCTAGTTTCTCTCTGTTACAGAAGTCAAGGTTCTATGTGCTTACATTTCTTTGACAAAAAAAACAAGGAGGCTTGAGAGGTGTATTATCTTATCTAGACTGCAAGTACTGCAAAATATTTGAGGCCATATCTTGGTAAACAGTGTTGTGATCAAAGAAGCTATGCCTGTCATAGGCACTAGAGGAAGGGGTAGAAAATTTCTGAGATCTAAGGAAAACATAGGATATTCTTTTCCCTTTTTTTTAAATAGTCTATGTGAATAAAAATCTAAGATCAAGTTTCTTCAAATACAATTGCCTCTAGTTAATTAATATGGGCCCAGTACAAATACGAAACAGAACAAATTGATTTCTAAAGCCAAGCTTGTTCAGCTGAAAATATATCTGTGTAATTTACATGGTACTAGGGCCATACAAACCAGTGTTGGGAGATTCTAAATATATCCTGGTCATTTTCTGAGATATCAAATTGGTTTGACTGTCCTTGCCATTCCTATTATATTTAAATAGACACTTTACTCTAGTTTCTTGAATTTGGCATAGGAATCATTACAGTAGGTATTCCCGCTTTAGGGTTTGTTTACTTATTTATCATATAACCTCTGCCATGATTAATCTCATTAGTCTTTGTATTCCACCATCCCCCACCCCCTATTTTTCCTAATTAAATCTCTTCCTCTCCTTAGGGAGTTTGGGAAGTCACCTCTCTAGAATATGATAGTATCTGGGACAGCCTAAGGAATGGTAACCTCAGAAGCATTCTTGGAGTAGACCAGTTGACCTTATTTGGTTATTCTTTTTATTGGACTTGTGGTAAGATGACTTTCCTACCTTCCAAAGTGGCCAGCAGCACAGGTTTAGACTTTCTCCTGCCTATTAGCTGTGCTGGTGCTAAAAATATATGTGATAAGTGACCTACAGTGAGATAGATCTCATGATTGCTGGGATTTGGATTCTCCTGAAACAAGATCAAAATCCAAAATGTGTTCACTGCCTTCAAGGCTTGTGTGTTGTGTTATAGACAGTTCCTTCTGCCTACATTAGAGTTGTTCCATGTGAAAAGCACTAGAGATTCTGACCTATAGGGGTTAAAGTAAACCAACTTGTAGCTTCCCCATCCTTAATAACATTAGAGTAAATGAATGCTAGTAAACTGGAGGACCAAGATAGGCTACTCTTTTAGAACTTATGTACAAGATCACATCAGATTTTATTTTCTAATTCTGAACTCACATCTTGAAAATAAAGCCTCTCTTTTGAAGTGGGTTTTGGTTGACAGCAGCCCTCTGGTTCTGAAGTAGATGTTTCATGAATAACTGGGGTCTCTATCCCATTGTCGCTTCCCCTTTCTCCCTCTATCCTTGCAAAATTCATGAAATATCTACGGAGGGAAGTGAGGATGGTGGTATGGTGCCATCCTTCAGAGCTGTCTTAGCCACAAGCTGTTTCTCTTATCTGTGTCTCAACCACTCTTGTCATTTCATGGAAGCCATTTGAATTTTCCCATCCCCCAAACAATCCAACATAGTCAATCAATGAATTTTTGTATTTCTCCATGAGGAGTATGTGAGGTGACTTTGACCAAAGGTTGGCAGACTTTTGTATATAAAGTATCTGATGAGCACAGCCAGGAACATTCATTCACCTACATGCATGTTATTCATTTCCTAACAATGTTAGGGCTGAGGGATTGAGACAAACACCACATAGACCAAAAAGCCATCCAGTCTTATAGAAAGTAGTTGACTGACTCCTGATCTCAACATGTGATTGTAGTGGCTGTAATATTGACATATCTGGAATATGCCAACAACTTTATATTTCAAGCAGGAATGTAAAATGTAGGAAAATTCAGATTTTTATACTGGGCCTGCATGTTTCCTTTCTTGGTCCTACTGTCCTTGGAGATTAGAAGACTGATGTTTGAAGAGGAAATGCAGAATAGTACCATATGTTAAGGCAGGTAAGAGGAGAGAGCAGGTCAGAAGCTTAAACTTGATGACTTAATCATCACAGTGTCACACCATCTGGGCTCTAACACTCATCACTTCAACATTCTCACTTGGAACCCTGTCCCTTTCAGTACAACTGCCTAAAATTTAGCTTGGATCAAATATTTTCTTCAGTTTTTTGAGATAACTTTTATTATATCAAATTCTATTTCTTAATATAACATTTCCTGTATTTTTTCTTTTCTAAAGAACCCAAACCAAATCTGGAACCAAGAAAGAATTGGGGATTAATTCTTTCCCCTTTCTCTAGCTTATCAGAGTATATACCTAGCGAATGAAAAATTTTCTAATATTCAGAATGTGCAACAAGCTGTTTGTAGACATTATGAATTGAGTATTACAATTTAGCTAATCAACCTACCTATCAACTTGCATTGTTATCTTTGTGAGTTTGGTTTTTATAATTTCTTTTCCTTTTTTACTTTTTGGTGGTAAGAATACTTAAGATTTCCTTAGATTTATTCTCTTAACCATTCTCAAGTGTATTCTACCATACTTGCATGCATTCAACATTTTTAGATCCTGCATATGAGTGAGGTTGTATTCGTCTTTCTATACCTGTTTAGTTTTACTTAACACATGCCTGCTAGTGTCATCCATGCTGTCTTCCTTTTTTTCTTTTCCTTTTTTTTTTTTGGTGGATCATGGGGCTTGAACTTGGCCTGGGGGCTTTCCCTGAGCTCTTCAGCTCAAGGCTACCACCCTATGCTTGAGCCAAGCCTCACTTCTCATTTTCTAGAGATTAACTAGAGATCAGAGTCTCAGGTCCTTTGTGCCAGGGATGGCTTTGAACCTCAATCTTCAGATCTCAGCCTACTGAGTAGCTAGGATTACAGGTGTGAGCCACCACACTCAGCAAGATTATCTTTCTTTAAATATGCGCGTGTGCGCGCACACCTTAATAATAGGGCCAGAAGCGTGGCCTAGTGATGGAGTACTCGCCTAGCATGCACAAAGCCTGGGTTTGATTCCTCTGTACCACATACACAGAAGAAGTCAGAAAGTCAGAATTGTCTTTGCTAGATAAGAAGTTATTTTCTTTTTTTTTTTTAGAAGTTATTTTCTTAATGCTTTCATGCATGTTGACTAGTGTGTGTGTGTGTGTGTGTGTGTGTGTGTGTGTGTGTGTGTGTGTGAAAGAGAGAGACAGAGACAGAGACAGAAACAGAAAGATAGGGGAGCAAAGGAGGGAGAGAGGGAGGGAGAGAGGGAAGGAGGGAAACAGAGGGAGAGGGAGAAGGAGAGGGAGAGTCTATTCATGAAGGTTTCCCAATGGTATGTTGTCATATGTGTATCTGCATAGAGTCAAGTGTATATTCACCATAATTGCCCCAACTTTGCACTTAGGCTTCACCTGGTTTATCTAATTTTTATGTACCTCAGAGTGGTCACTAGCCTATCTATAAAAGCTTTTCCACTAAAGAATGGGGGACTTAAAATACAGAAAGTTCTTAGGGACATCCTAAATCAGCATCTGATTTTAATAGATTTCCTCTTTTAAGCTGTGCCTTGATTTCTGAGCATAAGACTTGTAACAATTAATTGGGTAAAAGATGAAGTGTTATCAGAGTTCCTAGGAAACTGCATCTGGATAGCCAACCCTAAGGTTAAATCTAATTGATCCCAAACATCTTTACCTTAAATGATTCAGAAGTGGTTTTCATATACATAACAAAGGATGTATGTGACAAAGGATCTCAGAATCTTTCTGTGTCCTTTCCTTTTAACTCACTGTCAATCAACCTTCGCTGCCACACCAACAAAGAATATCCAAGATCAGGTTTATATCATGCTAGCTATTCTCAAATGTGAGTAAAGCCAGGATCCCTTTGGATTCAGACATGCCCCAAATTGAGTGAAAAATAGATACTTTTTCTAAACATATACAAATAAAAGATCTTTGCAAATTTACAAATGAAATGCAAACAAAGCCATGCCAGTTAAGCACACTATTTTAATGTGGCAGAAGATGTTTTCATGAGAATAAATTTCCCTTTGCAATACAGAGGCAACACGATGGATGTGAGGTAGGTTTGGGAATTTTTAGCACTTTGTACGACTATGTGCCTGTGATTTCTAAATTCACACTATTTGTCTCTGTCTGAACTCTGGAAACATTTTCTCCTTCACAGTTCAGAATGCCATTTGCTGTTTCCCTTCTTACAAATAAACTCAACATATGTTTATGTTCAACTTAGACTTTCTTCTAGATTTTATCAAAGTAATAATTCTTGTCAATGTGATTACAAAGCATCAACTTCAAGATCACCTTCCATGACAGTCTTGGTTGGCAACCAGGTGTCAGTATATTGTTGAAATATTATCCATGGTGATATATCCAATTTTTCCTTAAAAAAAGAAAATCAGACCGCCATTGAGCATAACTTTGAATTACTCAGAATATTTCTATGACTCTTTTTCCCTTCTCAGTATGCAGTGGAACAAAATAGGGAGCAGAACTTACAAACATACCTTGGTGTGAGAAAGGTCTAGAATCTTCTAGCAGTTCTCCTTGCTGTGTGTGTCTCTTGGATTGAGTTTCTTAGCTTCTCTCTAACTGGATTTCCTCAAGTGTACATTGAGGATGATGATTACTGAGTACAGGTGGGTGTGTCTACAAGAAAAGACTAGTCCAATCTTAGCCCATCAGAAAAACTTGGTTATCAACAGCTGTCAAGAATTGTGATTGTAATTGTGACTCCAATTGCTACTTTTATTCTAGATTGGCAGAGATCCCTTTATTTTATTGGTTACTTTGGACTTGGGTGTTTTCTCTTTTCGCTTCTTTGTTTTCCCACTCACCTGCTGTAAGAGTACGATTATGGCAAATATTGCTTATATTGCTTCTGTGGTGACTCTCGTTGCTCTAGTTGCCTCCTCCTCTGGTGCTGCTGGTTCCACAGCATCTTAGAAAATTCATTTATTGTCCACTGGAACCAGTCGAATGAGGACGACCATCATAGTGGTGATATCCAAGGCTGCACACCTGGGGAGGATAATTTTGCTTTCATTAATCGTTCTTTGTTCTTTGAAAATTTTGCTTAAAAAAGAGAGCGCTTGTGACACATCGGTGGAGAGTTCAGGTGTTGACTCTGCATGTAGGAGTGTACTTTGCCATCCTCTTCTATGTTTGTGTAATGGGAAGGGGGAAATTGGATCACCCTGCTAGAAATGCTGACTTCCAGACCTCAGGTTGATGTTGTGCCAGATGGAGATTTGTTTGGTTGGTTTTTTTTGTTTGTTTTTACAAATCTTGGTGTTCCAAGTATTTCCAGCTTCTGTCTGAGTATAGCTTTCATTGACAGAAGGAGTTTCAGGGAATCCATTAAAGACTTTGAGAAGTGCCAAGAGAGAGAGGAAAGGTCAGGGAGGCAAGGGAGAGAGGAGGAAAAAAGAGAGGAGGGAAGAGGGAAATAGAGGAGGGAAGGGAAAGATCAGGGTGAGGAGCAGGGAGGGGAGGGAGTGAGAAGGGAAAGGAGAAGAGGAAGAGAGAAGGGAGAAGAAAAGAGAAGGAAGAAGAAGGAAAGAAAAGGGGCGAGGAGCTTAGGGTAAGGAAGGGAAGTGGGGAAAAAAAGGCAATGAGTAGGAGAAGAGAGGAAGGATGGGGAGGAAAAGAAGGAGTGATAAGGAGAAGAAAAGGAAATGGGACAAAAGGAAGCCCAGCAAAGTAAGTTTATAATTATTGAATAAAAAGAGTGAAAAGGAAGCTTATGAGTTAAACAAAGCTAAAATTTAAAACAAAACAAATTAAATACGTCTCATTTGCCTTGCATTTGCCTTACGTTTTGTCAGGTAAATAGGGGATGAAAATGAACCAGTCTGTGTGGACAATGGCATCGTTCTGACATTCACACTTCGCCCTCAGTCTAGTGCTGTCTTGAAGTGAGCACACTGACCTTTGGGCGTCAATATTGCTTAAGTCTCTAATTACCTTGTATACTCTAAGTGTTATTTATAATTGCAGGCGAGACCTATAAGGGAAGAATCTGAGGTAAACCTGACAGTTTGGCTTGTGTGTAAGGCATGTTTGAACAGTGGTTGCAGGGAGTTTTAACTTTACTGGATGTCTAAAGAATTTGGATATTCATTAGCATTGAGTTAGTAAATGACCATGCAAAGTCATTAAAGGATTTGCCTCTTTATACAAGAAAATAAAGCCAGAACAGATAGTTAAGGCAAGTCACTTCAGTAAAGATTTGCCTGCAAATCATTTGAGTGCTTAAGCTTCTAGCAGAGAAGACAGTGAGATTGAAGAAACATAGTTTAGCTCTCTGTAAAACAATAATCAAAAACCTGTGCTCCTAAGAGGTTAACAATGATCACAGAAGTGTATCAATGGAAAAAAAGGCAAATGTCCAACCATGCTGAAGACTGAGTTCTAGTCTTAAATATGATCTGTCAAAGACAAGGGAACAAACATCACATGACAGAAAATGGCAATGGCCTGCTGGCATAACTCAGAATTTTTCCTGGGTGAGCTGAGTTGCTAGAGAGGGTCTATGTAACTTTATACTATGTTCTGAGATATGGACTTTTGATTCTTAGATGTCAACTGTGTGTGTGTTGGGAGGGTGAGTGAGAGGGGAGGACTCAAGCTAGAAAGTGGCTGAACCTGCATATACAGACCTGTAATCCCAGCTATTCAGTGATGGAAAAAGGAGGACCCCATTTTAAGGTCAGAACCAGCCGTAGCATACTTAACTTGAAGTCATATCTGAGAAACAAAACTAAAACAAAAGGACAGGATGTGGCTCAACTGGTAGCCCTGTGGAAGTGCTGAATTCAATTCCCAGTACCGATAAATAAATAACTGAGTAACAGAACACATAAATAATATAAACATAAAGTATGGAAATATGAAGTAATCCACTCTTATTCTGTGAGAGCGGAAGAGTTATAGATGATTCCCACTTGAACTGTGTAAGAGGGAATGATATTGTTTGGTTTGAGAGGCAGATAAAACCACTGTAAAGTCCAGTATTTCTTTGTATTATTTATCTTCCAGTACTGTAGTTACATAGCTTTAGAAATAAACAGTAGAGTTATAAGAATAGTTTAATTTACAGAGATTAACTGGGTGGAGGGTGAAGTGGTGACACAGTGTCAGACACCCAGAAATGCTTGTTAGAATCTTAGGAAAAGCTCCCTTGTTGTGTGCCTAGGTCTTGTTCCTCTCCATTTATAGTCCTCCTGAAGGCCTATATATGGTCTAAGTGAAGAGCTAGTGCAAGAGCTCAACTGGTAAATAACTAAATCAAAAAGATTTCAACAGGAGGGAAAGATGAGCCTTAAGTTAAATGGATAGATTGCAATAAGGCTCCATAAAGCTATGCCCTCAGGTTAAAAAATAGTTATTGCCTTAATTCTGGAGACTTTATTTAGAAAGATGTCTATGGGGTTTAAAATGGTGGAAGCTAGATATTCTGAAAATGGTGACTTATGTAGAGAGCTTTGTTTAATAGTATGCCAATTCCTGAGTATCTTTTCTGTCCTGCTTTAAAGAGAGAAGGGGAAAGAGAGAAGAGACAGAAAATATATTCAGCTCAACCACTATAAGTCATTGAGAAAGTCAGTGACTTCATTGATAAAATGCAGTCAAAAGCTGCTCCTAAAGAGTAGGTTATATCATCTTGGCTCAGCACATTACCTGGCTCCTAACTAGGAGTTACTATTATTCACAGACAAGAGTGGTAAGAATGGTGACAGCCATAATATCAGGAACTGTAGAAACTTGAAACATTCTCCCTGAAGAAGGGAAAATGGAGAAGGATAGGAGAGCAACTGGGTATAGTGGGACTTGCTTATCATGCCATCCCTCAAGAGTCTGAAGAGGAGGAGGACTTCAAACCCAAAACCAGCATAGGATCCAAGAGAATTTGTCTTGCAAAAGAAATGTAACAACTGTCCTGAACTATTTGAATGATGATTATGTAGAAAGTGAACTTTCTTTAATCAGCCTAATTCTAGAAAGACGAAATATTTATTTACATAATATTTATTATATAGCTATACAAGGTATAATAGAAATTATTCATATATGGAGATATTTATTATACAATGTATTATATATATACCTACACACATATTTTGTAGATGTATGTTTTTGTGCCAGTACTGGAGCTTCAACTCAGGGCCTTGTATTTTGTGTCACCTTTATCCCTCAAGGTTGGCGTTTGACCATTTGAGATATACTTCTAATTATGGCCTTTTGCTGATTAATTGGATAAGAGTCCCACAGATTTTTTGCACAGATGGTCTTCAAATTATGATCCTCCAATCTCAATCTCTTGAGTAGCTAGGATTGCAGATATGAGTTATAGATTCTCAGTGATAAGGATCAATTGATGATATAGGATAATTTTCTATTTGGATTTATCTTTTTGTTTGTTTGTTTGTTTTGTTTTCCAGTCCTGGGCTTGGGCTCAGGGCCTGAGCACTGTCCCTGGATTTTCTCAAGGCTAGGGCTCTACCACTTGAGCCACAGCACCACTTCTGGCTTTTTGCTACATATGTGGTACCGAGGAATCGAACCTAGGTCTTCATGCATGCTAGGCAAGCACTCTACCACTAGGCCAAACTCCCGGCCCCGATTTGGATTTATCTTAAATACTAGAACTAACTTTCTTAGGGAGTAGAAAGCTCTGTAGGAATGACAACAGCAAGAGGAATAGTAACAATTGAGATGAAAAAGAGCTTTGTGGCTCTTCCAATTACTGACCTTCCTACTCTTCATTCTTTCTGAGTGCTCATAAAATCCATAGGAAATAGGTACAGTTATCATTCTCATTTTACAAGTTCTGGGATGCAGGTCAATGGCAAAGCACTCACTAGCAAGTGCAACATCTTGGGTTCAATCCCACCCTCCAGAAAAAAAAAAAGAAACAGACAAAATGCAGTTAAAAAACAAGGAAATTTGTAAAAATATACACGCAGTCTACAAACATCAGCTGGGTATGGAACCCGTTTTTTTGGCTCTTAAATACCTTCTCTTCACTGTCTCAGAATGTGCCTGAAACATACAGAAAAGTGGCCATAAACAGTATTAGCCAGCAAGAGAGTTCCTCCATAGTAGTTTTTAACTATTTTGGTTCAAATTAAATGTCTATAGTTTAATAGACAAGAAGCAAATGAAAAAAAAAAGTAGAATGACAACACATGATAAATTAAAATAAATGGGACCGATTTCATGTGTTTTCCCAATACAGAAAGGCGTAAGGTATTCAAGTGGGTCATATTTCTGTCTACCTTGTACTCAGTTTTAAAGGTATGTGTATTCTCATTATCTGTTCAAGGCAGAATAGAAGAAACATATTTGAGTTTGGGAATGACAGTCGAATTATCAGCAACAAAAGGCTAAGGGGCTTCTGTACGAGGGGCAAAGAAACATTAACTCATTGAACAAAGATTAACTGAACATATCCTTTTTGCCATGATCACAAAGCCGCTGTGAAAGAAACTAAGTTGATAGTAATTGAAGTAGCCAGAAATTTCAATCTTTTAATGGCCTCCAGGTGTTTCTTGAACTCTAGTCTGCCCTGATATTTTTTTTCCAAGTCTCCTAGGGAAATCAGGAATTATATACAGTTTTGAAATTGAGGCATACATGCTATTTTTAAAAGAATTTATACAAGGACTGAGTAATTTCACTTTCCATTTGCTTAATACTTATACCTCAATTCATTTCAGGCCAGCTTGCTTCTCAGTAATGACAAAGGTAGAGATTCTCCTGTATTCAGATAAATCAATGTAGTTCAGTGGGGAAGGATCCTGATCTAGAAATTTAGCATTCTCCTGCTGATGTAATTTAGGAATAACTTCTTTCGCATCTATAAAGTGAGATGATCAGACTAGGCCCTCTGTGTTTCCTTTAAGCTTGGGCATTTCCTATTTCTTTTATTTCTGTAATTAGACTTATTCTCATCACAGAGATGAAAGATGGCAAAATGTCCTAGTCATACATGCAAGACCTAAATTGTTTTCTGGAAAAAATAGTGCTCAAGTTATTCCTAAGACATAGGAGCTGAAGCTACTAAGCTTCTATTTCTGTCGGCTGTAAAATGTAGGTACAGATCAATATCAGGAGACATGGCCTCGTTTTTCACAGTAGATTTTCAAGTTGCCAGACAAAATCTATGGAGGCTGTTTTAGGGTTATGAGAGGGAAGCAGATGCAGTGTGGCACAGAAAGAAGACTTAGTCTGTGCCCCCATTACCTTCCATGTCTATGATTATTTCAAAGCATTAAAAAGGATACAGCCATCTCTTGGCTTACTGTAGTATGAATACGGTTTATGCTCTGCACATGTAGATGGCTTGTATGGATGAGAATTGTATTCAGTAGGTTCCATGGCAGACTTTCTTATTATTGATAATAAATTTGATGGTACAGTTCACAGGCGCTCCTGCTTGGCGATGAGCCTTCACCAGGTAGATCTCAGATTTCTCTGTTCTGGTCTTTCTATTCTCATTTCAGTTATAAAGCCAGCGAGTTTGAAGGTGTCAGGATGCCTTGACAAAGCCAGTCCATCTGTTCCTTTCCAGTGGATTATTGAATAGGCATTTCAATACTCCCTACCTTGATTTGCTTATAATTTCATCCACTTTCTTCAAGATTTTCCCTTAGCAGTCAGAAACCCAAAGATAATTGAAAGGGGTTTGAGTATGATTGCTCTACTCACACCAGTGCTCCAGAAGCTCCACCTCAGAGGCTGCTTTGTGGTGGAAATGGATTTGAGTAGAATATTTTTATCTTCCCTAAAGAGTCCTCTTGTCCCTTAGCTACTTCACTCCACCACTTGAGCCACACTTCTGCTTCCAGCTTTTTGCTGGTGAAGTGGAGTCTCATGGACTTTCCTGGCTTGCAAATGTGATCTTCAGATCTCAGGTACAAGTGACATCACTAGCCACTGGCAAGTCACCTTGCAAGAAAGTCATTAAGTCAGGAGCAACGAAGCAAGAGGGTGGAAGTATAGCTTGAGTATAACTGTTCTCATATTTCATTTATATATTCTTCATCTTAAAGATTATGTCACTTTCTATTTCGCAGATAGATCAGTCTGGATCAGAGCTTTTATATGACTTGTTCAACCCATACTGAGTGAACTCTCCAAATGTCATGACTTTCCTCAAGACTTGAGCTGCTAATTCTGGTCCCATGGGATAGGGGTAATATACCTTTCATCCAGATTAAGGCTTTGCTATACATATCAATCTTGGCAGCTATACCAGGCTGTTACCTAATGAATTTGTCATGAAAATAGGAACATAGCTGTAGATTTTAAAATATAGTTTGTATGATCATTAAGTAGTTGTACAAAGGCATCGCCATTCCATAAAGCAGTTTATGAATACAGTCTCTTGATCAGTGTCATCCCTTTTGTCCATGGTGCTAAATCCACCACCCTTCCCTCAATTTGCCTAACTTTGTAGCATATGCATTGAAATGAATGACTGCAACCCCCACCCAACTTCCTCTCTTCATTCTCCCACCCCACTCCTCTGGACCAAACCATCCCCTCCCTTCAAGAACCTGTTTGCTGGTGTTCATTTTGTTGGACTGTGAAACTTTCTCATAAATTACATTATTTGTATTCTCCCCTGACTCTATCATACCAAATTTTCTCCACTTCTCACTCCTCTACCATCATATAGCTCTTTTTATTTTCCCTTCCAATCCTGGTAGTTATCCTGATCTTTAAGGGAATACCTTCTTTCCTAAGATGGTAATGTTTGGAGCTAATTATCAATGAAGTTGTTAAACAACAACAACAACAAACCCACCTCAAGCTAGTCCTGGAAGGGTTAAGGTACTAGTTGTGAGCACTGTACTATGATTCTTTCTGCAGGGAGAGAACTGCTTTAATGTGAAGCACACTAGAAAACTGTCTTCCACCTGTCCTTCTCGAGTGTTTACCCAGTGAAGAGTAGGAGTGTCTTTTGTTCTCACAGCTTCATAATCATGACAATTGAGGGAAAGAGTTTTCCTGCTAGACTCCTCACAATAAATTGCATTCATGGGACATGGCTAGTGTGTGATAAACATTAGATGGGCAATGCTAAAGATAGAAGACTAGCTCAGAGGAGGCACAAACAAATTGCTTTTCTGTTGGCCCTGAAATATTTTCTTTCAGTGTTGTTAAATATGAAGTCGGAATGAAGCTAACTAAAGCTTTATTTGAAAAAAAATCCTATTCACTTCTTGGCTTCTGGTAAGAAGGTAGGAGGTAGCAATTTGTTTTAATGATTGATTTCACTTATACTGACTCATAATTGTACTCTTCTCAGCGTTGCCACAAGATTTCCATGCACAGGTGAATTCACAAAGAGAATTATCCAGGTGTTAAAATATATGCACATTTTCTTTATAGACAATAACATCAGCTTTAAAATACATGTTGTAAAACACATGCGCCACACATACACAGACTTTCAGATGGGTTATGGAAGATATCTAGTAACTGTATATTAATTAATATGTATTCTAATTAAAACACAATTTACAGCCAGGTAATGATGGCTCATACCTGGAGTCCTAGCTACTAAGGAAACTAAGAACTGAGGCTCTTTGTTCAAACTTAGCTTGGGAATAAAAGTCCATGAGATGCTTTTTTCCATTAATCAGCAAAATGCTGAAAGTGGAGGAGTGGTTCAAGTGGTAGTACACCAGCCCTGAGAGGGAGACCCAGTACTGGCATAGTATACAGACACAATGACACAAACACAGACACAGACTCACACCCACACACACACACACACAGAAACACACATACACACACATAATTTCTGAAAGTCATGGCTAAAAGGCCATTGTGGCTGGAACCAAAATTAAAAATTTGCTTCTCAGTGTCTATAATAACAGGTGGTAAGGATTAGAGAAAGAACAGAAAACAGATCATAATGATAACTTCAGGTAGATTTTACTAAGTATCCAGGATGAGTCAGGCCCTGTGCTTGCTTAGTAAGCTTAGCATTCAATCATTTTAAACTACTATTAAATATCTGAGTTACACCACATTATCTTAGATCTCAGGAATATTTCTATAAAAACCACATAATAATCACATAAGTAATCCAACATAATTAAAAGGGAAGTTTGGGAATTGAACTCAGGTTTCTATATTCCCTGAGCATAGTTTTTAATCGCAAAGTTCTTGCCACATTCAACCTTTTACTTACAATCACACCACTGAGTTCATTCAAACTTGAGATTACTCTAGTAGTATCTCTCTTTTTTTTTAAATGCACATATCAAAATACTACTTTTAATTCTTCTCCCTCGAGATACTGAGAAATAAATACACAGGTGATAGTTCTTTTCGGGAAAGGGAGAAACAGGGCAACTGACAAATTTTTCTTTCCCCACTGTTTCTCTGATGACGGATATGAGTATGTGGATAATTAACTTTTGGAAACTGACTGACTGGCAGCCAATGACTAGCTGTTGTGTGCTTATGGATGAAGCTTATCTCCCATGAGACTCTGTGAATATTCTTCAGACAATGGATAAAGCTGCACTTAGGGGCTGAGAAAAGAATATTGAATTCATACATAAAGATGAGATCAAGAGAAGGAATCAGGAGTGGTCTGTACAGAAGGCCAGACCATTCTCAGAACCAATCACCTAGAAGAAGAGGCAGAACTCTCGAGAGGCTCCATCTGTGTGATGTGTTTATCTCTGCTCCCATTCTATCACTGCTCTGTGATAACATAACCATAATTGTTAGTGCAGGACAACTGCCCTGCCCTCCTCAGGGCATCAAGATGACCATCATCTACAGGTCAAGTTCTTTTTTTAAGATTTTTTATTGTAATTAATAGAAGGGTTATATTATATTCACCAGATAGAAGGTGCATTACTTCACATATATTGATACCCTTTCTCATGACATAGTCCCCATTTCCCTCCCACCCTTCCCTGTCCGATTTCAAAGAACCAATTAAGCACATATAAAATATATCAGATAACAAGGTGAAATATTGTAACAATATGAGATAATCAAGGGATAGCAAAGGAGATGAGAGATAACAGTACATTAAGGACAACAATCACTCATTATATGGCTTTTGTTTCCTTATCCTGGAGGTCCTTACATTTAGTGTCATACTATTTGGGCCTTATGTCTCTAGATTTTGTTCTATTGTAAATCTCTGCTAGGAGAGCCCAAGATTTCTATTGATTATGACAAATGAGGGAGACTCTTCGGCCTATGTTCCTTTGGGTCTGGCTTACTTCACTTAATATGATTTTTTCTAAGTCTTTCCATTTCCTTACAAATGGGGCGATATCGTTCTTTCTGACAGCAGTGTAGAATTCCATTGTGTATAAATACCACATCTTGTTGATCCAATCATCTACTGAGGGGCATCTGGATTGGTTCCATATCTTTGCTATGGTAAATAATGCTGCAATGAATATCATTGTGCTAGTGGTAAATGCCAAGTAATGGAATTGCTGGGTCATCGGGGAGCTCTATGTTTAGCCTTTTGAGGCACTGCCATACTGCTTTCCATAGTGGTTGAACAAGTTTGCACTCCCACCAGCAGTGTAGTAGTGATCCCTCCTGTCCACATCCCCTCCAGCATCTGTTGTTATTAGTTTTCTTGATCCTGGCCATTCTAGCTGGAGTGAGGTGGAATCTTAGAGTTGTTTTGATTTGCATTTCTTTTATGACCAGAGATGATGAGCATTTCTTCATGTGTCTATAGGCCATTCTTATTTCTTCTTCAGAGAAGAGTCTCTTTAAGTTTGGCCCATCTTTTCATGGAATGGTTGTTACTTTGGAGATTACTTTTGGAGTGATTCAATTTTTTGAGCTGTTGATATATTTTAGATATGAAGCTTTTGTCCATTGTATGGTTAGTGAAGATCTTCTCCCATTCTGTAGGCTTCCTATTTAATCTACTAGCTATGTCCTTTGCCATATAGAAGCTCTTCAGTTTAATGCACTCTCACTTATCCAGCTTTTCTCTGATTTGTTGTGTTTCTTGATCCTTATTAAGAAAGTTTCGACAGGTCAGGTTTTCTACAGGTTTCCTCTCCCTTATCTGGCTCCCTATCACCCAGGTGTTAGAGCTTGGCTAGTGCAGTTCCAGCAGATGGCTTGCCAGAGGTGTTCACTCACATCTAGTAGGCCTTCTCTTGACATTTTTGACATTCACTCAGAGAAACTCAGAAAAGTAGCCACAGGGCCAATCACTGGGCACATCAGAATCAAACTATATTTTCTAAGCAGCTGTCAATAGTGTGTGCTTGAGAGTATTATTGTTTGCCAACGCTTTATTGATCTTGACTTTGTGAAGCTCAAAGTCTGTTTACAGCTACCTATAAAAAACGAACAGCCACTTCTTTTACTGAAGGTTAACCGGGTGTGTTTATTTAATTGAATGGAAATGGCTTTGTTGTTTTCCAAATGTCATTGTTAATAATTTTTCAAGGGATTCTCTGTGACTCTTAGGCAGGGACTGAGGAGAGTGGCTGTTGGGGAGGGGGAGTGGTTGGAGTGAGGATTGCTAGAGGCAAGAGATAAAAGAAAAAAATACACAGATATATTCTTACAATAGCTTCCCTGTGTACAAGTGCTACATACAATCAGTATTTTACATTAGATTTGTAATTTGAAGCTATTGATACAATATTGAAGACTTTATTCTTTATCCACTTCTGATTCTTGTTTCTCCTTCAGAGTGTTCTAAAAGAGTATTTTTAGGATGATACTGAGTTTTAGTTTATCATTTAGTTTACTTTAGTAATTGATTTCGGCCATTTTAGTTTATTGTAATTTTGAGGTTTAGTACTTCCCACTTTCATCGGGTTGCTTTTCCCCCAGCTTCTTTAAGAGATTTTACAGAAGTATCTAGTACTTAAAAGTCTATCAGAGAGGAGACATTGACAATCCCATTACATGAGCAGGGGGAAAACATTAACAAGAGCTGGCACTGCTGTAATCTTAGGTACTCAGGAGGATGAGACTTGGGGAGCCCTATTTGAAGCCAGCTTGGGCAGAAAAGTCCCTGAGACTCTTATTTCCAATTAACCACCAGAAAACCAGAAGTGGTATTATAGTTTAAAGTGGTAGAGCTCTAACCTTGAGCAAAAAGAGCTCAGGGATAGCATCAAGGCCTTGAGTTCAAGCCCCTTGACCGACCAAAAATGAAAAGAAAATGTGAACAGCTTGAAGTGCCTGGAGGAGTAATAAAAGGCTCAGAAGCTGTGAAATAAAATTTGGTTTTCCAGTATGCTAGATGTAAGTGAGAAACACCTGAATCCAGTATTTGAATATTACAAAGAGAAATATCAGAGTAAATTCAGAGGATGGCCTTTTCTGTGTTCTTCAGGTTTGCCCTTCCAATGTGGTCAACATGGGAAATCTCCATGTTGAAGTTTTAGTCTTCTATTCTGCCTCAAATTTATTCTGCCTCCATTTTTGCCTCAGTTTCCTTTGCAGGAACACACACACACACACACACACACACACACACACACACACACTGATAACTCATCTGGATACTTCCACGTGAATGAATGATGAAAAGGAGAAAAGAGGTTGTCACAATGGCATTGTGGAACAACTCTAACAGACACTGGACTAGGAATTTTCTAGCTAGAAAGAAAAGCAAGAGAAACTGTAAATAAGATTCCCATGCTATGTGCATGGCATGTGTGTGTTTGTGTGTGTGTGCATTTACACGTGTGCAGATATTGTTGGGGTGGCTATATGTGCAAATATTTAATGATGTATTAAGTATTATTATAACAATAATCTAAGAATCCATTAGAAGTTTCTGGATCTGATGCAAATACATTATTTTAACATCTGTGAATAGAATATGAGCTCATTTTCTGTTCTCTCCTTCATTTCCACATGGAACTTTGACTGATGTCTGATTTCAAATCATCATCCCATCATTTGAATATTTGATCAGCTTCCATCAGGAGGCTGACAGAAT
Source organism: Megascapheus bottae (assembly GCF_031878675.1). Lineage (NCBI taxonomy): Eukaryota > Metazoa > Chordata > Mammalia > Rodentia > Geomyidae > Megascapheus > Megascapheus bottae. The sequence goes on from NC_143522.1 coordinate 15,884,084, forward strand.
ATATGAAACATCAAGCAATTTGTTTTGGTGACTGATACTTCTAAAACCGATACTTCTTTAAAAGTACAGATCAAGTCAAATTAAAGAGTCCAAAATGTGTGATCCCTTCCTTGCAATGGTACAACCTGCAATATTTGAAGAAATAAGATGGCAAGATTAGCATTGCAAGGTGAGTTTCCTGGTATGAATTCAGTTCCTGAAAAATCTCCTTATTTCTCATTTTGAAACAAATGTATGCAAACCTCTACTAAAAGAAATACACTGAGGATGTTTAAGGAAGGAAGAATGGAGTGGGTAGCTATGTTCTCAGGAAGGACACCTTATCCACAGAACATTATTCTCTGTCAATTAATAGATATAGATTATGTGACTTATACAATGTCCTATAAGAAAAGTGGATTTTAGTGATTTTAGGAAGATGCGCCTCATATTACATACAATCAGAACTGTGCATTTTGGATTTTCCAGTATACTCCCTCTGGCTAGTATCTTTCATGCCAGATGCAACCTTGTTAGAGGTGATCGAAGTCACAGAATTTGACATCTGTTTCTTCCAAGTTTGGCTAGGATGGATGCATCCCCTTGGTGTCTCTAAGATGCCGGACTTTGTTTTGAGGGATTTGACTGCAGGATGGTGTAAATGTAAGGTCTGAGCCTCCACAGATAAACCACCCTGCTTTCCCTATTCTGCAACGGGGCAGCAGAGCCCGACACACAGTATCTGACCGAGCAACCACTCAGAGGTCATGATGAAGGGCATTGCCTCAGGAGTACAATTTTCTGGGTTAGAGCACTTTTCTGGATGGTCCTGGGCACATTTCTCAGGCTGTTTCAACATTAGTTTCTTCCTCTGTGAAGTATGAACCACAGAAGTTTCTCATAAATCTTGTCAAGGTAACCTAGAAGCCACATAGCCCAGTGTCTGGCACATGGTACAATTTCATAAACCCTAACTGCTAACACTAAGCAGAATGTTTCATTAGCTATTATCTTAGAAGGACCTGTGCATGAACTTGCTACTATAGTTTGTTGTTGGTGGTGGTGGTTTGTTTGTTTGGTTGCTCTTAAGAGAAATTGATTTTGTTTTTGGAGATCCATTTGGTAAATGAGTCTTCCTAGGGCTAAGATAACAGACATGCACTACTGTGCCTAGCCTGAAATTGTCATTATAATGGTCAAGTGATAATATCCATAGACCAATCTCCTAGACTGGATGTATGTACGTCTTCAAAAGGGTTTCTGGTCATTGATTTACAAAGTGATCAACATGAATCTATCATCTTCCTTGGAGAAATAACAACAAAACTACCCTGTTGATAGTAAAGGAACTGAGAGTCCTTTTCACAAAGGACAGTTTGTTCTTGAACAAGGGACTGCAAGAAAAATTATTTTGTGCAGAGTACCTTTAAGAGATAAAGAGTTTTAGGAATCCTGAGGTAAGAAATTAAGACTCGGGTATGTAGGATGTGAATCGTTTTTCAGTTTCTGCACTACTCTTTTCCTGTCAGGAACAAAAGAGTACTTCAATATGAAACATTTTCCACTCACACTGTGGACATTTTTAAAAGTGCATCTTTTCCCTCATTGAACTGGATGTGAAAGCTCTGTAGATATGCATAAATGTCATTTTCAGCATTATTTACCTAATAGTTAAACTCTAAGTCTCAACTTAGTTTTCCTGTGACATTGACTTCAATAATATAAATAGTGGAAGGGAATCTGAAAAAGAAAAATTCCACATTTGTTTGTCTGGGTTGACTTTTAAATTGATATTTGAGAGCCTGGCATTCTAAAAACACAGTCTTTCTGGTGAGAATTTTGCTGTTCAGCAATCTGCATCCCAACACCTCAGCATGGTGAATGGCAGTCATTGAGCCATGGTTAACTTCACACTTCTTGGAGAGATTTGTTTGCCTAAAGTTATCAATAGGTTTCTTTGGACACATGATCATTGCATATTGGATTATTGCTTTGGTATTTCTTAGGTGATCAGCAGTAAACTCCCAATTGCTGGGGTTTTATAAATCAGTATTGCACATACTGGCTACAGGAGAGTTGCTTGACAGAATTTTAGGCAAAGCAAGCTTTCCATGACCATTGGCATAAAATGGACCAGCTTAAAACAAAAAGAACTATGAGGTCTTAAATTCTAGTAGACTCCCAATCTATTCCTAAATGATTTTGACTTTTCATTTGAAATGTATCCCATCTGTTTTCCTCCACTGTTTTCCTCAAAAATGATGTAGTCGCCAACCTTATTAACCTTTACCTGGATGTAGCTTGCAAAAGCTTGCTTCTTTTCTCCTCATGCTAATTTATCCTCTGCATGCAGCTGAAGTTATCATTGATGAATTGCATCTAATCACATCCTTCCTAAAAGAATGAGCCCCCAATGGTCTCTATTATCATAAGATTAATTATTCCCTAAGGAATGGAGCATGTTAGTATACTCTGCATCTTTTTACCTAAAAGCACCTGTGATTTCCTAACAATGTTTCTCTAATTCATCTTAATCTTCTTGGATTAGCAACCTGAGATTCCCGTGTAATTTTATGTTTCCATATCTTTGTATAAGGTCTTGTTGTTTTAATCATCTTTCACCAGAAATTACTAGAGATCCAGGAGGCTCAAATGTCATGTCATTTGAAAAGACTTCCTGATATCTAACCCTCATCCTGGAAATTAAAACCCTCTTCTTCCCATTATCTTTGCACATACCCTCTTTTTCACAAAAGTTAGGAATAAAAGATCCTATTATCTTCTCTTTGCTTCAGAGCTTCTTTGTTTGTTTCTATTTTCTATCAGTATTGTCCATAATTGAATAGACTTTATAAATTGTGGTAAAGTAGTAATTTTGAGAAGATAATAATTATAAAACAGGTCACTTTTCCCATCACCCATTTTAATCACAAGCATTATTTGATAATGTTGGTTAACAACTTTAATATTCTAGAGTTTGTTGAAACATTTGGTTTTCTAGTCTCAGAAACAAGAGTTCATGGTAGCACTGAAAATTCAACACAAAAAGCCTTTATTTCATGAACACAAATTTAAAGATCATGAAGTGTTTCCCGCAGGATTTTGTGTCTGTTTTGTTCTAGCGAGCTTCATAATCTTTTGTGATCAGGACATTTTCCTGAGAAGTGTCCTGCATTCCTAGTGACTCTATTTACATAGGAACTGGGGGTGCGAGGAATAAAACCTTTTATGCACTGAAGTTGAGGTGATTGTCAGACCTGTGTTTTAGGGATGCCCGAAGGATTATGCTTCTACCATTTGCTTTCATCTTAATTTAGAGTTGTCAATTTCTTGTTATCTTTTGGGTTTCTCCATGACACTTAATAATATAATCTTCATAATGCAGTGAGTGCTCTGGTCCAAATCTGTAGTGCAGTGAATAAAACTGGTTAGCTCGATTGTCTTTCATGTTAGGAAAGAATATGTACCGAAAGAAATGTTGGCTTCCTTTAGAATGTCAGGTATTCAGAAATTGAAACATTTAGAGGAATTCACAATTTTCCTCTCCCCAAAAGAGGAGTTCAGGATGTGACTCTTCCTGCAAAGCTGATGTATTATAGACTTGGGAGAATTGTCAAAGCAGATAGGAGGTTCATGGGAACATGCTTGGTTGTTGGGAGGCTGGACTCCAATCACAGGGGTGTCTACAATTTTCAGATCACAGACCCGTGACATTAGGAGGAGAAATAAGTGCAGAGAGAATTTGCAATGGCACGATTTTCCCCCATCTCCATTCCTCCAACCGACATTATTCTCTCTTCAGTGATGAGTGGTGTGCATTTTATTTCCAGGCTCACTACAGCTTAAAAAAGATGCTTAGGTAAACAAAAGTGAGACAAAAATCTCTATTAGGATTGAGATTTAGTTTTAAAAATGAGAAAATACTACTTTGAACTATTGATTTCTTTTTCTTTCTCTATTTTTTTTTTGCCAGCCCTGGGACTTGATCTCAGGGCCTGGACACTGTCCTTGAGTATTCTCAAAGCTAGCATTCTGCCACTTAAGCCCCAGCAACATTTCTGGCTTTTTCTGAGTATGTGATACTGAGGAATAGAACCCAGGGCTTTAGGCATGCCAGGTAAGCACTCTACTACTAGGCTACACTTTTGGCCCCAAAGTGCTGATTTTCTACGTTCAAAATATCTCATGTATCACACTAAGTGGTGGTTGCATGATGCAAGGAAGAATATCCAGAAACCAGAGAATGAAGGCTTTTAGTGAATGACAACATTTTATTTTTAATGGGGATACTTATTGCATTTTATTCATTGGGTCTTGTCTACATGGGGTTAGTTGGTTCTTGATTCAATGGTACTGGCTCACTGAAAATAATGGATGATTCCTCTATGAAGAAAGCCTCCAAAACAAGGCCCAGCTTTTGAAAACGCAATGCTTGAACTTCTATTACCCAGAATTCTTAAAGAAAGTTCAGATACTCCATGCTCATTCCCAACCTAGGAAAACTGAGAAAGGACAGCTAGGAATTTTCATGTTACAATTTTTCCAGGTAACCTGCCAGGTGCTGGGGTTTAAGTGACACTCCTTACTACCTTCAGGTTTAGTACTAATCAAACAAGACTCAATTTTTGGTCAGGTTTATAGACAATAACTAGGAGCCATAGCATTTTCTGAAACAAAGGAAATCGCCCATGATACTGTGAAACCTCTGGCACATGTGTTTCACTTAGCTCCAGATTAGAAAATAAAGAATGGGAAGAAGCCCAATACAAGCCATGAGCACAGGTGCACTATTTGGAAAAATGAAACCAATTCTATAAAAAAAATCAAGCGAAAGTCAAAAGAGTTTAATAAAAATGTAAATGCCCTTAAAACTGGCACTATGTTCTCTTTTAATGAACACCTGTCATCTGGTGAATAACAACCAGGCCCTGAGTGTGGGTCAAGCAAGCCAAAAGGCTCATGGCCAAGAGACCCTGTTAAGCATTTTAAAATGCTTAATCCCTCTAACAAATAAAAACTTCTGTCACAGATACAGTTTTATCTGTATCATCTCTTCAGGAGAAGCAATAGGCAAATGACTCGGGACCAGAAATGGAGGGAATTTGGGGCAGGGCTGGAAAAAAGCCCCTCGGATGGACGCTGAGTGTCACAGATTTATTGGGAGGAGTGTGAAGGGTAGCACCTGAGACAAGTTCTGAATGGAAAGGAGGGAGCAGAATGGGTAGAGTGATAACTTAGACTGAAGCATATGGATAGCTAGAGCCAGTCCCATAGTAACTTTCTGGTATGACTTAGCTGGACAAAGATCTGAGATTATTTTTTGTCCCCTTGGTCACAACCATCAGTTGTTCTGTAAAACGAACTCCAATTCCCTGAAGCTAGTAATTATGCAGAAGGATTGAGGTGTGAGTATTTAGTGAGGAAATAAGAACTCAGGTCTTGTAGTAGGTAGGAATCCTACAGTATTCTCACTACAGCTGATTATTTTACCCTGATTCAAGGCCAGGTTTGATGGAGCTCAGAGCCACAGCAAGCTTCTGATCTTGCACAGTCGGCTGAATGCCCCTGACAACCCACTGAAGTGATAATGTTAAGGAAGGAAATGATTAGAAGTAATTTGCTGAGGGACTAGAATTGCATTTTTTGAGCTGTCAGCAAGTAATGAAGCAAGAATGTCAATCGACAGGTGACTCAAAGTCGGAGTTGAGGGAGGGGAGGAGGACATTTGCTTCCCCCCCAAAAAAACAATTGCTTTAATTGAGGCTGGTGATGAGATTAGTACAGAAAGTTGGCCACAGTCAGAGATTACTAGGAAAGAAAAATAACATTGTGTGTGTGTGTGTGTGTGTGTGTGTGTGTGTGTGTGTGTGTGTGTGTGTGTGTGTGTAGCTGTTGAAACTGGGACAAGAGAGATGTTGTGGGACAGAATTTTACTGGAGAATTCAGGAATAAAAGCTCTAGACAAATGAACTGTAATGCTTCAAATAAAGGATCTTCTGGGGTTTTGTTTTGTTTTTGTCAGTTGTGGAGCTTAGACTCTGGGCCTTGGATCTGTCGCTGAGTTCTTCAGCTCAAAGCTACTGCCCTACGCCTGGAGCCATATTGCCACTTCTGGTTTTCTAGTGGTTAATTGGAGATAAAGAGTCTCATGGCCTTTAGTGCCCAGGCTGGCTTTGAAGCAGGATCCTCACATCTCAGCCTCTTGAGTAGGTAGGATTACAGGCATGAGCCATCGTTCCTGGCTAAGGATCTTTTGTTTTTACATAGGCCCTAGCCATGAATATGTCTCTCTTTCCCTTAAGTATTGATTAGCAAAGGTGTACAACACCAAGACATACGTATGTGTAATTGCTCTACTGAAAAAGGAAAGACATTGCTTTTGATTGATGCAATAAGTCCTAGATTATTTCACCCAGTGAAATATGATTTGCATAGGGTGGCCTCATTTTGTTTAAAGTAAATTGTGGCATCTCTCCTGATGTGGAGGTATTGTTTTTCCTTTGGGAGAAGAGGAATGCTGTTTCCACAGGTGTGGGAAAGCAAGTTCAAGTGTGATCATTATAAACATATACAGAGTGAAATGTCCTATATGATAAAAGGTCATTTTTGCAATTGTTCAGAAACCGATAAAGAAAATTTGCACTGCTTTCTATCTTGGGCATATTTCTTGTGGGGGTTCCTCTTCTTCCTTTTCTTATCTGTTGCCCATACTTACTCTTCTTTTTCTTTATCCTCACTCCCACTCCTCCCTCTGTTCTTCTCTTTCTATCATGATTTATAAAAACATTTTCCTCTCAAATCTTTGAATGCCTCCCAGTGTCACTGTAGCAGTCTACAGTGACATGGTAGAAGCTGTGGGCTAGAGTGAAAGCATTATTATGATAGAGGGCTGTAGTTTTGATTTCTAATGATAGTTATTCCTGAGCTGTTTGTAACTATTTCAGACTGTTCACTCAGCTGTATGTCCCTTTTTTTTTTCTATTTCAGTAGTGGTCTTTCTTCTTCTTCTTCTTCTTCTTCTTCTTCTTCTTCTTCTTCTTCTTCTTCTTCTTCTTCTCCTCCTCCTCCTCCTCCTCCTCCTCCTCCTCCTCCCCCACCTCTTCCTTCCCTACCTCCTCCTCCTCCTTCCCCACCTCTTCCTCCTCCTTCCCCACCTCCTCTTCCTCTCCTTTCTCTCTCCTTCCTCTCCCTATTCTCCATGTTCTGGGTGGCCAAATTTCTTTTTTCAAGTACAGTGCATTCAGCATTGATCTTAGTCACTAAGAGAAACAACTCATGACATTTATCTTCTTTTTTGACAGCACCCTTCCTTCCTTCTTTCCTTCCTTTCTTCTTCCCTTCTTATCTTTCTTCCTTCTCTTTCCCCTACTCCTTCCCTCCCTCCTCTTCTTTTCCTTACTTCTTTTTTCTCTTTCTTCTTTTCAGTACTTCTTTTCAGGAATTTAATACATGCCATTCATGTATTTTTTCCACTGATGTGTATAGTCAGCTCTTTTTATTGATGGATTGAATGAATTTTTTTAAAAAAAATGTACATAATCTCACTAAGTTGTCCAGACTATCTTCAAATTTACCATCCTCGTCTCTCAGCATCTAGGGTCAGGGAAATTATAGATAGGCATCACCACTCTGGTTGCTCTTTGTTTTTTTTTTCCATTTTGCTTCAAAAATTCTGAACTACTTTACTCTCCATTCATAGTGCATTGCATCTCAGTGCTTTTAAGTTAAATTTATTACAATCTAGGACAATCTTCTGGGTGAAATGTGACACTTTAAGAAAATATTTGTCTTAGTCTCAGCTTCAGAATCTTAATTTTCAGAGATGTTAGCATAAAAGACCCATCAGTTCCTTATAGATATTTTACAAGGATTGAAGAATCTCATGTCCAATCTAAAATATCCTAACACGAAGCTTCATCTTAGAACCTAAGTGAATCTTTTATTTAAATACCCAAGCCCTCTCAAGTATTCTGAATTTACTTTGTCTATGCAATTCTGTCCAATGTGGACAGATGGCTACATCATTTTAGCCACCTCTAAAATCACAATGAACTCCAAAGACTATGCATGACAAAAGACCCACTGCAGTTCAAAATTGAAGTGGCTGTTAAACTAGAGACAATTCTGAAGTAGGTAGTCTCTAGCTTTGTGGTATGATTTGAAAATGTGTGGCTTCTATTGGTAGCTAAAACAAATGAGAAGCCCCTTGCTTGCAAGTTTGAAGAACTAATCTTCAACATAGGTCTGTCATATAATCATCTATGTCATTCAGAGAGAGCCATTTGACCTCTAATTCATTATGTTCTCATGTAAAATGGGGTTTAGGGTTTTAATATTTTAAAAGTTCTAATAATTCAACTAAATATCTTTCTATCTGTATCAAATGATGTTGGTAGGCTGCATCAGTCTCTTCCCCCTCTTTCTCTTTCTCCTCCTCCTCCTCCTCCTCCTCCTCCTCCTCCTCCTCCTCCTTATTCTCCCCTTCCTCTCTCCTCCTCCATGTAGTTGAATAACTGGGGTTCTAGTTCAACATGTCCATTTGTGTGTACATTGCATTTTGATCCGTGTTTGTCATTCTCTCCCAACACCATTTACCAAGTTCCAATTTCACAATATATACAATGGATATTATGATGGCATTCTCAAGCTTCACCTTGTTTTTCTTAAATTAGACACTATTTTTGTTGTTTTTTGGAGGTACTGGACTCCGGTATGGTTTGCCTATGGGAGGGAAAACTCTGAGATACAAGACACTCCAGATTTCTCTTGAGAAACTGAGAAAATTAAGAGAATGCCCTTGTTTGGCTTCCTTTCTTTCCCAGCCCAGACAGATTCCTTGTTCCTCTGTGTCTGTTTCCTTATTGAATCCTTGCTTTAGGGTCTGTCTGTTACTTTGGTGCAATCTCATCTAAGATCTTACCTGTCTGTCAAGCTATCCTTTGTGAGTGTATTTATAGAAGTTTGGTTTAGATCTGTGAGAACAATTCTGGTTACAGAAACTAAAGGAAAAAATGATTTGGTTTGTACACAGTTCCTTGAAAAAAAGTGAGGGTTACAGCTGGCCTCAGAAATGATTCTAGCTAAGGAAATTGCTACGAAAAAGCTGCCTTTCCTGATCTGTAGATTTTCTGTCATTGTTGTTTGTCTCCCTAAAAATAATTTACATCATTTTCTTTTGTGGTGCTGGGATTCAAACTCAGAGCCGTTTATGAAGCTAAGTAAACAATCTAATTTGGAGCTACATCACCAGCCTAGAGTTTTTAAGTAAGCATTTCATAACATCTGTTGCTGTTTCTATGAGTTTCAGGAACAACTAACTGGGATAGAAGTTTTCTGCCACCATTCTCTGGTTGTTACCCCAGAAACCATTTTTTTTAAGATCTAATTAAATCTCACTGGAATGTGAAATGAAAACTAGAATTTGAGCCAAGAATACCTGAAAGAGTATTTCTGGAAAAGATTTTGCTTATGCCATCTGTGTAACTATAGATTCAAAATGTGTGAGACAATAAAAAGTGTCATGGAACCTCAAAGAAGTGCCTAATGTTTACTTCCCTAAATCCCAGTGGTCACCCTGGAAGTAATGGGTTGCAATTTGATATTACCATAGACTAGATCTTTTGAGCAGTTTCTACCCTTCTGGTTAGCGTGAGTCAATTATGGTACATTTAAGAAATATTTTGAAATAAACATAATGACATTTTACCGCTTGCTTTCATGACATTATTTTCTTTGCAAATTGCATTCTTGCCCCTTTCTTTTTTATTTTATTTTATTGGGGTAATGTATAGAGGGGTTACAGTTACATTCATCAGATAGTGAATGCATTACTTCTCGCACATTGATACCTCTTCTCATGTTTTTGTCCCCCTTTCCCTTCCCAACCCTTTCCCAATCATCTTGTTTACTCCCTTTCCTTCCCTATTTCAAGTAAACAAAAGTATATGCAATATACCAGGTAACAAAGTCAGATGGAGTAACTACATGAGATTAACCATAAGGGGGAAAAAGAGAAAAATAACAAAGTCCGTTAATAACAATCATAAAGATATCCTAGAGTTCATTTTGTTTAGTCTCATCCTATATGACCATATGTACCTAGGTTTTGAGCTATTGTGATAACAAAGTGAGATACTATACCAATATGAGATAACCAAGGGACAGCAAAGGAGATGAGAGACAACATAGTACATTAAGGACAACAATCATTCATTATATGGCTTTTGTTTCAATATCCTGGAGGTCCTTTCAATTAGCTTCACATTATATGGCCTTATGTATCCAGATTTTGCTCTATTGCAGATCTCTGCTAGTAGAGTCCAAGGTTTCTACTGATTATGACGAATGAGGGAAACCATTGAGCCTAAGTTCCTTTGAGTCTGGCTTACTTCACTTAATATGATTTTTTCTAAGTCTTTCCATTTCCTAACAAATGGGGCGATGTCATTCTTTCGGACAGCAGCATAGAATTCCATTGTGTACAAATACCACAACTTGTTGATCCACTCATCAACTGAGGGACATCTAGGTTGGTTCCGTATCTTTGCTATGGTGAATAGTGCTGCAATGAACATTGTTGTGCTAGTGGGTTTAGTATGTCCTTGTTTCTGGATGGTTGGGTAAATGCCAAGTAGTGGAATTGCTGGGTCATAGGGTAGTTCTATGTTTAGCCTTTTGAGGCACTGCCACACTGCTTTCCATAGTGGTTGAACAAGTTTGCACTCCCACCAACAGTGTAGTAGTGATCCCTCCTGGCCACATCCCCTCCAGCATCTGTTGTCATTCGTTTTCCTGATCCTGGCCATTCTGGCTGGAGTGAGGTGGAATCTTAGAGTTGTTTTGATTTGCATTTCTTTTATGACCAGAGATGTTGAGCATTTCTTCATGTGTCTATAGGCCATTTTTGTTTCTTCTTCAGAGAAGACTCTCTTTAAGTCTTTGGCCCATTTTTTAATGGGATGGTTGTTACTTTGGAGGTTAGTTTTGGAGTGATTCAATTTTTTGAGTTGTTGATATATTTTAGATATGAGGCCTTTGTCCGTTGTTTGGTTGGTGAAGATCTTCTCCCACTCTGTAGGCTTCCTGATTAGTTTACTAGCTATGTCCTTTGTCTTACAAAAGCTTTGCAGTTTAATGCAGTCCCACTTATCCAGCCTTTCTCTGATTTGTTGTGATTCTTGGTCCTTATTAAGAAAGTTTTGACCTGTGCCAAGGAGGCCTAGTGTATCTCCTATTCCTTCCTGTAAAGTTTTCAGTGTGTCAGCTTTTACCTCCAGGTCTTTGATCCATTTGGAGTTAATTCTAGTGCAGGGTGACAAAGAAGGATCCAACTTTAGTTTTCTGCAGGTGCTTAACCAGTTCTGCCAGCACAACTTGTTGAAGAGGCTATCTTTCTTCCATTCTATTTTTTTGGCTCCCTTGTCAAAGATTAGGTGGCCATAGGTCTGTGGTTTAATATCTGGGTCCTCAGTTCTATTCCATTGGTCTTCAGGCCTGTTCCTGTGCCAGTACCAAGCTGTTTTGAGAATTATAGCTCTGTAATAGAGTCTAAAGTTTGGAATTGAAATTCCTCCTGCGCTGTTCTTTCTGCTAAGAAGTGTTTTTGCTATACGGGGTCTTTTATTATTCCATATGAAATTTTGGATTGCCTCTTCTATTTCTTTAAAGAATGACATTGGGATATTGATGGGTATTGCATTGAATTTGTAGATAGCTCTTGGCAAGATTGTCATTTTCACAATGTTGATTCTTTCAATCCAGGAGCATGGGAGGTTTTTCCATTTCCTTAGTTCTGCTTTAATTTCCTTTTTTAGGGTTTTAAAGTTTTCGTCAAAAAGGTCCTTTACATTCTTAGTTAAGCTAATTCCTAGGTACTTTATTTTCTTTGAGGCTATTGTGAAAGGAGTTTCTTTCCTGATTATTGCCTCGTTCCTCTCACTGTTGGCGTAAAGGAAGGCAGTTGATTTTTGAGGGTTGATTTTATAGCCTGCTACTCTTCTAAAGCTTTGAATCAGCTCAAGGAGCTTGGGAGTAGAGTCTATAGGATTCTTTAAATACAGAATCATGTCATCTGCAAAGAGGGATAGTTTTATTTCCTCTTTCCCTACTTGGATCCCCTTTATGCTTGCTTCTTGCCTTATTGCACTGGCTAGGAATTCTAGTACTATGTTAAAGAGGAGTGGAGAGAGTGGGCATCCTTGTCTCGTTCCTGATTTTAGAGGGAATGGCTTTAGATTTTCACCATTAAGTGTAATACTAGCAGTAGTTTTCTCATATACAGCCTTTATTACATTGAGGAATGTTCCATGGATTCCTAGTTTCTCCAGAGCTTTTAACATAAAGGGGTGTTGGATCTTGTCAAATGCCTTTTCCGCGTCTATTGAGACAATTATGTGATTTTTGTCCTTGCTCCTGTTGATGTGTTGAATTATATTAATTGATTTGCGTATGTTGAACCAGCTTTGCCTCCCTGTGATGAATCCAGTTTGATCATAGTGTATAATTTTTTTGATGAGTTGTTGTAGACGGTTGGCCAGTATTTTGTTGAGAAGTTTTGCATCGATGTTCATCAAAGAGATAGGTCTATAGTTCTCTTTCTTTGATGAATCTCTGTCTGGTTTGGGGATGAGGGTTATACTGGCTTCATAGAATGAGTTTGGTAAGGAACCTTCATTTTCAATTTCGTTGAAGAGCTTGAGGAGTATTGGTGTGAGCTCTGCTTTGAAGACCTTATAGAATTCAGCTGTGAATCCATCTGGCCCTGGGCTTTTCTTAGGTGGAAGTTCTCTAATTGCCATTTCTATTTCAGAGCTTGAAATAGGCCTGTTGAGCTAGCTTAGTTCTTCTTGGTTCAGTGTGGGTATGTTAATATTGGCTAGGAATTCATCCATTTCATCTAGATTCTCGAATTTGTTAGCATAAAGGTTTGAGAAGTATTTCCTCATGATATTCTGGATCTTGGTAATTTTTGTCGTGATATTACCATTTTCCTCTGCGATTTTGTTTATTTCGATATGCTCTCTTCTTTTTTTGGTAAGATTTGCTAAGGGCTTGTCAATTTTGTTAATTCTTTCAAAGAACCAACTCCTTGTTTTGTTGATTCTTTCTATAGTTTTTTTGGATTCCAAATCATTTAATTCTGCTTTGATTTTAATAATTTGCTTTCTTCTACTGGGATTAGGGTTGGTTTGTTGCTCTTTTTCCAGGAGCTTAAGGTGAGACATTAACTTGTTGGTTTGCAATTTTTCCAACTTGGTGTTGTAGGCACTCAGCGCTATAAATTTTCCTCTGAGTACTGCCTTTGCTGTGTCCCAAAGGAGTTGGTATTTTGTGTGCTCCTTACTGTTCAATTTCATAAACTGTTGGATTTCTGTTCTGATCTCTTCGATGACCCATTGGTGATTCAACAATGTGTTGTTCAGTCTCCATGAGTTACAGGGTTTTCGTTGGTGGAGATGTGTGTTCAGTTCCAGTTTGATGCCTTTGTGGTCTGAGAGTGTGCATGGAATAATTTCAGTGTTTCTGAATCTGTCCAGGTTTGTTTTATGGCCTAAGATGGTGAGTATGTTATTTGTGATGAACACCATTTCAATTAACATTTTGTTAACCACATAGTATACATTTATCACCAAATATGTGACCCATCTAGTTACAGATCCTTAAACAATGAGCATCAACTTGGAAATGAAACTAAATTTAGTAGTAGACATTTGTTAGAATATATGCCAACACATATAAATATGTGCAATGTATTACACATATTCATGATGTAAACAATATATTACATATGCATCCTTAAGTATATATGTTAAATATAAATATACATGAAACTGTTTGCTCTGGGCAAATAGAAAACAGAATTCTTTACTTCCAAGTGGCTACTGCTCTGGAGTTGTAGATCTAATGCTTTGTATCCCAAATGGTTTGCCACTGGACCACATATAAAATTCCTTATGTTTTGTTATGAGTGGAGTACTATTTTCAGAAAATCAAAACCCAAACTATGTTTAGCTTCTTAGCTCAAAGTCTCTAAAGACCCTTCTAGCCAGGTATTATCTGTATGTTTCATTTAAGGCAAAGTAAATAAGTATTCAGTAGAGAAGATAAAAGTTTCTTTCTTAGGTGGGTGTCAGTAGTTCACCCCTGTAATCCAGGCTACTCAGGAGCCTGAGAGCTGAGGATAATTTAAAGCCAGCCCAATAAGCTAAATTTGAGAGAATCTTATCTCCAATTAACCAGAAAATTAAAAAAGAAACAACAAATGTGAAAGTATGGCTCAAGTGGTAGAATGCCAGCCTTGAATGAAAAACCATAGGGGAAACATGAAGTCTTGAGTTCAGATCTCAGCCATAGCATACACAAGCAAAAGGGTTTCTTTTATTTCTTTGTATTTTTTCATACATGTTAAGGGACATTTTCATATATGCATGGCTTGACATTTTCATGCATGCATCTTCTCTGAACACATTCATCCCCTCTGTTACTCTTACCATTCAACCTTATCTCAGAGTACAATTGCCTCATTCTGGTGACCCCATCAAATGTTAAAGTCAAATTGTAGCCATTTCTACATGGTCTTCTTCATTTGTCTTGCTATGAAATGGGTTTTAATGTTATAATCTACTTGATATGCTTGTATAAATAGATATAACTTGGTGGCTCATATGTTATCAATAATAATGATAACTATAAACCCATACAGAATACAAAACACAGAATTTGTTTCCTGCAGTCACTCACTTAGGTGTTTGGGAACTCTCCTGCAGGTTCAGAAATGATGCATGCCAGCTTTATAAGGTGAGAGTGTAGAGCAATATAAATTGTACACAGCAAGTATTGAGTATTGCAAAGTTCACAGTTCCTTAGAGAAATGAGCTGAACATTTACTGCTGAAAGCAAACCTTTCAGATAATTTTATTTGGGCACCAGCCTAGCCCAGGAGTAAGGTTATTTCAAAAGGAATGGATGGCTTTAACCTTTGCTCATTTTGAAATTTAAGGCCTCTTACGCAAGATAAAATTATCATGACGAAGCAGTTTAGAATAAATGAATCAAATCTTAAGGATTGCACTGAAGTACAAATGGATTTTGAATCTAGTATTGAATTGAATTGTATGTTTAGCTAAATGACTTTGTAAATGCCAATTAGTCTCTGCGCCTTAGTTTCCCATTCTTTAGAATAGAGATCTGAATATCTACATAACATGACTACTGGTATCGTCCCTTTAAAGTTGAGAACAAGCTGTAGAAATGGCATACTTGTCACATAATATCTGCTCCTTCATCGTTAGTCACATATTTTTTAATATTACTGATAAGAATCAAATCTTTTCAAAGTTCAGCAAGCAGCCATACTACAATTATGATTTCTATATTTACAACATCCTTCCTCATGTGGTGAAATCCCCTACCATTACATTTAGAGCAGGAGTGTCCACATCTTACAAGAATCTACAACTCTAGAACTTAACACCAAATCCACACAACATAAAAGGTCCTTCATGAATAGTTGTAATTTTAATTGTAATGGGAAATTATGCTTCAAGGCGAAGACTGTAATCATCAAAGTGATTTTGTTTAAGTTTTAAAAACATTCTCTAGAGACTCAAAGCCAGACAGTGAGATTTCATGTTTATAATCCTAGCTATTCAGAAAACTGAGATGTGAAGATTACAGTTTGAAGCTAGCCTGGGCAGGAAAATCCCTGAGACTCTTATCTCCAATTAATCACTGAGCAAGTGATCCTGTAGCTGTACAGTGGTAGGCTTGAGCAAAAGGAGCCTCGGAACTCAGGCTCAGGCCCACAGTCCAAGGCCAAGAACCAGAAAAAAATCTAGAGACCAATATCCTTGTAATACTCTGAAGAGTATTTCAGTAATATCTTCACTGGATAAATTAGGAACCATATGGTATGCTAACTTTGATGGCTCTAGGTCTTTATTAATAGATATATGGGCCCCATGGTAATAAGTTGCTGGTATCATATGCTATTCCAGAGATAAATTTAGAACACAGTGACCTTGCTCTGGGATCAAGTAGCAAAAGAAAAATGACTTGAAGCAGAAGAAAAGCTTAGATTAGCTCAACTATGATGATTGACCGATGTGGCAAAGGCATTTCTATTCCAAAAATAATCAACAATATGATCACTACTGAATTAATGTTGTTATGGGTTACCAGTTTGAAATTTTTCCTTGTTAGCAAAATCACCCTTTAAGTAACCACATGGGATTTGGAACAAACAGCAAAGCTGTTTCAGATAAACTCTGCACTTGAAGAGCTAGCAAAAAGAAATGGATCTCCCATGTAATACGTTCTTGGCATGGTCTTTCACTTGTAAGTTCCACAACTCCAGAGGGAAATAAACAGCTGTCTAAATGAAATGCTGAGAGCATAGTCTAATAGGAAATCTAAGAGAAGCATCAAAGCATATCATCTGGTTGAAGACTATGAAAACAGAACAAGAGAATGCAGATCTTCAGCCAGAACCAAATTTCAAATCATCTTCTAAGGAGTAACTTGAGACAGGTCCAGCGTGTTGAGAGAGTGGACCTTTTCCTTTCTCCGAATCCAGGATCTGTATTGAGCAAGCCCATATAAATTTCTGTTGTTAGCCTATCTCATTTTCTGTCTCATACTTGCCTTCTTTGTAGCCAACTCTCTTGCAATTGGATGAATTATAATCAGAGCTTAGCATATATAAAATATGTGGTCAAGAGCATCTTTTTTCCTGTCATTTTATGGATCCCCTTTATGATCATTCAGAACCAGGATAAGGCAGTAAAACCAACACTAGTGCTGATTCAAAGTAAATGAAACAAACAAACAAACAAAAACCTGACACCCACATAGCACTTGTGATGAGTTAAGCATGGAAATTTGGGCTTTGATAATATAGCAGCCTGTCTCCTGATCACTAAGTACCAAGGGATTCTTATGGAAATTGAATCCAGTTCACTTTGATTTGGAGAATGATTACACTAAGATTCCTTTAGCAATATTCAAGGGGTGATTGTGTATGTGACTGCTTTCACCCTCCTGCTTAGCAATAATGATGTCGTCACTAGATGCTAAGTCATCACCTGAATATTACAGGGTAATAGTCTTATGATATATTAAGAAAAACTCTAGAGTTTTGTTATGAACTTTTTTATCCAGAGAAAGCATGGTTAACAGTTCCCACCACAGGCAGGACATGACTGGCTACTAGGAAGGATACTAGAAAGGACACAGATAGAATCTGATTAGATTTATTTTTGTTCAAAAAAGTTAGGCATTTGAAGTATTTAACTGGCAAAAAAAAGAAAACACTATTATTGGACTTATACACATACCCTGATTCAATGATCTTTTTCCTTTCATTCTTTTTGTCCAATTATTTTAATGTCTGATCCACCCAGTCTTTGGCCTACTGTTGCTGTGTCTTCCTGGAAACCATTGTAAGTAGGTATGGACGCTCTAGGCCTTTAGCTATTTGATGTAATCATGTCTGCCTTGCAAGATCCGAATCCCTGCACTGCAGTTTGCATGAAGTTTAGTGTTTATGGCAATCCTCCCCGGAGGGGAGAGATGAGCAGGTGAGGCCAAATGCAGCATCTGTTGACTTGCTAGGATCCAAGTTGGCCTTGTGTGCATAATTTCCACTTCAAAGGGTTCACAGACTGGTGATAGTCTGTTAATGCAGCCTGGGCTTGTCAAGTGGTCCAAGTTGTCTTTGCTACAACTGTGGTAGATGATAGGAAGTCACTTACAATCCATGATTGGAGAGCAGAAGTGACCCTTAGAGTTCCTCCATGTACAAATGAGGACCTCGTGAAGTGTGTGCTGGGTTGATGCATTGTATAAAATTCATTGACCTATTTTCATGCGGCAAGATGAAAAGAGACAGAAGCATATGGCGTAGGTTGATCTGAAAGGCTAACTTCATTTTTTTTCTTACTCTTCATATGTTCTCAAAACCTACTAATACAGACCTAATGATCTGATGCATAGTAAAAAATAAATATTTGTTAAAAGAAGAGCAGTATGTATGTCAAACAGACAACCAAATAGAGTAAAAACTTCACAGAGAAGATGATGCCTGGACTTGTACATTAAAGTTGGCAAATAAATAACATCACAAAGAGATTAAGGGAAATAACAAATGCTGCATAGCCCAGTTAATTCAATAGACAATATTGCCTAGTTCTATTTGAACCAATAGGCTCATCTTCCAAAAAGAGATATTCTAAAGTATTTAAAAATATTTAATAAAAACTTTCCTCATGATGTCTTGAATGTGAACTCTATCAGGACAAGAAAAAAATCCATGTCTGTATATCTATTTTTTCCTTTTGTAAATTATTAAGTAGTTGTGTCAGTGAGTTACAATGTTATGTAAGGTTATAAGTCAATCTTACCCTTTTCTTCATTTTCTCCCATTTCTCCCTCCCATCCATATCCTCAGGTTTCAGAGCTTACTTCTTACATAATATACATTGAATGTAATGAGTACATTACATGGCCCTTCCTTCCTCCCTCCATTCTTGTGTTCCCCCACTTGATCACCCCCCCAAACATGTTCCACTTCCTGGTACTTTTTTTCTGATAAACAGTACATCCATTGTCCAGAGGAATTATGTCTCTGGGCTTCTCCCCACAAGTGTACCATCTTTTTGCTAGTGTATATATAAATGCATTGAGTCCTGTATATATGATTATGCACATATGTTAAAAAAAGACAAATTTCTTCTTGCTATTTTCACTTCTCCACTTCAACTACTTACACGAAGTGAACAGCTAATTAACTACACTCCAGTCATGCTAATTCATAGGATCTACATCTAGCCAATTTCTTTCTTAGAATTTCGTTCCCATTGGCCTTGGAAAAGAGAAAGATGACCAGCAATGGAAATGCAAGGTTTTGTGTCATAGTCATCTTGTAAATTCCATTTTCCTGCTGTCAGAGGTCTGAGCCTAGGAGGCTGGGAGGAGAAGGAGGAGAAGAAAAGATATTGTTGGCACAGGGGTTAAGAATAGCCTCTGCTGCTTGAGATGAAGGGGGGTGGGGATTCTCTGTATTACTCAAGCATGTGAATGCCATGAAGTATTGAGACCTGAGTCAATATATTGCACTACAGCAGAGAAAAGAAAGAGAAGGACTTTTAGAGTTTATTTATCTAGTCCCTCTTCAAAAAAATACCCAAGTGAGCTATCTAGCAGAGAATGATTATTCTATTGAATTTCACTCTTTCACCTCCGCATTTTTGGGAATGCTTTTCCAAAGGGCCATAACCAAACAGCATTGCTCTCTTTCTTTTGTTTTTAAGAGATGGGAGGAAGGTGCTTACTAGAATCCAAAAATGACCCAACTCCTTGCTTTAAGGAAGCTTCAACCTCACATTCTTGAGTTACAAGGGTCTATAGATGTGCACTAACAAACTCAACTTCAAGTTTGTTTTTTGGCTGGCTTTCCTTTGGGCTTCTTACTAGGTTAAGGGAAATATGAATAAAACATCTATTGCAGAATTCACAAATTAGTGATTGTCGTATTACTGCTTTGGACTTGTAGCTCTCCTTTCCTTGGATAAGTTCAATATAATTTTCCACATACTAATTAATTCTTCTAATGACAAAGTGGAGAGAAGCTATTATCATTTCCATTTTAAAAGTGGATCAAATAAAGATATGCATGTGATGGTTATTATGGAAATAAGCATTGGTTTATGTATCTGAGATTGAACAGAAAGCATAGTCCCACTAATAAATACATGACAGTGACAGCTAATATGAGTGACAACCTCAGTTTGGGAAATCATCAGGTCTTAGTCTTAATTAAACAGATTTTCTCAAAGCTCTATTCACTTGTATCCAAAATATTAAGTGCATATACACTCAGACAGTTTTTTTTGATCACCCGATGATGTGATTGTGGACAAGGCAGACACATGTTCTCCCAGATTCACTGTCTAGTAGGAGGTAAATAAGATGTGGTAACTGCTCTACCAGTGGTCAGTAGAGAACGACTCCTTGGAATGAAAGGCTCCACTTTATATAGTTCAGCCAAAGCCACAGATTATGCCTGACTGATAAGACAAATCAACCTGGCAAAGATCTGGTAGAAGAGCAAAGAGTAAGTACAAAAGTTCCCATAGCCAGAATGGTATTTATTGGCTAACAGAAGAAACCTCAACATCTGGAACAGAGTGCTTAAAAAGAATGTAATGCCAGATGAATTCTCAGAGATTGGCAGGGGCTAAATCACAATGAACCATTGGGATCATTTTAAAGAGTTTGATTTTCTTTTAAGGCAATTGGAATCCATTTGGCAATTTTAATCAAATGCGTAGTAGGGAACCTGTGGCTGTGGTGTGAGGAAAGATAATCTGATCCACGCTGAAAGATACACTGATTGGCCTAACAATATTAAATGAAAGTTTACTAGGTCTCATATGATGTAACAGGGATATAGAACTGTGTAAAATTGATTCTACCTTTACTGAGCTTACATTCTATCAGGGTGAGAGAGAGAAAACAATCAGACAGGACCATGATGAAGATATAGAGTTTATGTTCTGAAAGTGTTAGGTGGGGTATTAGAAAAAATGCTGAGCTGGGGAGTATTGCAGTAACTGATTTTAATTATGGGGTTTTGTTGTTTACTTAAACTAAAACTCTGGATGGCCAGGAAATACTTCCATGGTTTGTCTAACATTTCTATCCATTGCTTTTTATTCTGTTAGCTTCATTTATAATGTAGACCATTTTCCTGAAAGTCTAATCTCAAGAAAGTACTTTGTTTGTCCAACCTAATGAACTTACTCTTTTATTTTCTAGAGTCTAATTCTCTACATGTTTCTATAGATGCTCCATTTTATTCATAGTGTGTTATTATTTGATGACTTTAATTTAACCAAACGGAAGTACAGATACCATTATGGGGAAAAAAAGGCTAGCCTGGATATAGAGAATAACAAAGGAAATATTTTATGATTATTATAAATGCACCCACTCTTTTTTCCCATCCATTATTCTTTCCTTATTGTGAAATATGAGATAAATAGTTTTCTCCTTTAAAATATATTTTTTTGGGGGGTCATCGGGCTTGAACTTGGCCTGGGCACTGTCTCTGGGCCCTTCAGCTCAAGGCTACCACCCTACCCTTGAGCCAAGCCCCACTTCCTGTTTTCTAGACGTTAATTGCAGATAAGAGAGAGTCTCAGGTCTTTTTGTGCCCAGGTTGGCTTTGAACCTTGATTCTCAGAGCTCAGCCTCCTGAGTAACTAGGATTACAGATGTAATCACTGCACCTCACTTAATAAAATATTTTTTTATTGCCAGTCCTGGGCTTGAGCCCAGGCCCTGAGCAGTGTCCTTGGACTTTCCCAAGGCTAGAGCTCTACCACTTGAGCCACAGAACCACTTCTGCCTTTTTTCTATGTATGTGGTTCCAAGGAATCGAACCTGGGTCTTCGTGCATGCTAGGTAAGCACTCTACCACTAGGCCGAACTCCCGGCCTTAATAAAATATTTTAAAGAGATTTTTTTTTCTTTTTGGTAATGAACTATTTTGTATAAGTGAGTTTTATGCTAATAAGCAGTGAGGTGACATAAAGAAAAATTTTGAAGGATGCCTCTCCCATGCTATTGTGCTAAAAACCGTGGCATATGATCTGCCCTCAGGACAGTCTTAACTATAAGCACTATTTTGAGGATCTCTAAAAGCTATCCATCTGACTCTGACATTTCAAGCCTATTGATTCGTAAGTAAAGATCTGTTTGCAGAAAGTTTCTTAAGCTCTAGCTTCCTCTACTATGGACTCTAGCTTTGGTGTTACTGTTATTGTAGGATTAAGTTCTCCTAAGAAAAGGTTCTTAGACATTATAGAAAAATTTATAGTGAGAAAACAGTTTTGCTATTCAGCTAGGACATGTATGGGCTAATTTTTGCCTACCCCCCACCCATCCTAATATTACTCTAGGGTTTTGAGAAAAGAAGAAAACAGCTGTAGCTGGCTTCTATTCAGTAACCAAAGAAATATTTTAATTTATTTATTATTTATTTATTTGCCGGTTGTGGGGCTTGAATTCCAGGCCTGGGCACTGTCCTTGGACTTCTTTTTTCCCTCAAGGCTAGAGCTCTACCACTTGAGCCACAGCACCACTTCAAGCTTTTTTCTATGTGGTACCGAAGAATCAAAACTGGGTCCTCTTGTATGCTAGGCAAGCACTCTACCATTAGGCCAAACTCCTGGCCCCCAAATAAATATTTTTAAATGCATGACTTTATTAGTTGGATCTCCTAGAAGTCTAAGTATATATTCAAAATATTCTTCAAGAATTAACCTGCAGGCACCAGGAGTTTGTCCTAGTGGCAGCATGCTTGCCTAGCATGCAGGAAATCCCGTGTTTGACACATAGAAAAAGCTGGAAGTGGTGCTGTGGCTCAAGTGGCAGAGCAATAGCCTTGAGCAAAATGTGTCCAAGGACAGTGCTCAGGCCCTGAGTTCAAGCCCCCAGGACAGGCACAAAATATAAAAACAAAAAACAATTAACCTGCAAGCATGTTTCCTTCTAGTGTGCTAAAAGTATATGTAGGAAAGCTATGGCTTTATAGAATATGAGCAAAGTTCTCCAAAGAGTCACTCATTTTCTTAAGTGAGGTATGCAGCAGCACATGAAAAATAAAATGAAAATAAACTTGGATGGATATTTGTTCAATGATTATAATATTTTATTTGTTTGTATATTCTTCCTTTCTTAGAATGGTTCCTTTTGGAATCATCCAGAAAGGGTTTGCAGACATTGTGGATAATAACTATTCAGTATCTGCTAGAGTACATCTGGTATGAAATTTTATTATAATTTTAGAAGATTCATGCTATGATTAGATAATTATAGAAAATGCCCTCGCCATTGATTCTCACCCATCGATTCAGGTTCTGCTTTCTGAGGCAGCTCAATCCATCAGCCGCATGACATCTTATATAAACTGGAAGATGGAAACTCAGGGTGTCCAAAGGTGTCTGGTTATATTACCTTGAGTTCACTCATTTGTTCCTTATGCAACAGTATTTTGAGGCCTTTCACCATCATGGTCACTTACTTAACAAGTCTATTTTCCTTAACCCTACATAAAAAATGATTTTCAGAGAGATGCTTTGGAAAGCTATCTATGTAGCCCTCTCAACATAGACATAGGGATTGACAAGGACATAAACTCCTGTGAGGTTCCACCTGTGAGAGTCTGTGTCTTCTTGTCTCTCTCATGCATTTATTCCCCCACTCTCCCTTGCAGCCTACACTCATTCTATTCATATTGCTTTCCGGGTTGTTCTCCAACATATCAAACACACTGTGATCTTCCCTGTTTCTTTGTCTATTCCTTTAGGCTGAGAACACTGTTTTCATAGAAAGTGTATAGCTTGCCTTCTCTCCCCTCAGGGATTGCTATGATCATCTGAAAGGGGAATGTCCCTGTCACTTCCATTGAATACAGTTTTCTGCAAGCTTTAGCCCACCTTCCCAGACCTGCTTAGCACTTCAAATGCTCAGGCATTGTGCTATAAATCTATTTACTCCTTTGTTAACCAACATTGTCATTAGAGTACCATTTCTATGAAGAAAGGATTTTGTATGTTTGCTGATCTCTTTCCCACCCTAAACAGATCACCTGTGGGCAGAAGACACAGAATACGATTTTAGTTGTGTGTTTGTCTATACAATAAAGGATTATCTTCTTCATTGTGAACATAATGAAGCTTCACAGGTTCAAAAGCATCCTCTGTAGATATGTATGTATATATACATATTCATACATACACATCTGAGTATGCATACATGTATTCACACATATACCTGTATCTGCGTGTTCTTATTTTGTATGTATTTTTGTGTATATCACTGATGAACTGGTAGATCTGTGTTTTGGAGACCTGCATCTCAGTGAAAATGACAAATTGCAGAAAGGGAAGGAAAGTGAGCCAGCAACACTGCTCAGGGTCCATGAATTTCCAAGGATACAGTTGTTCTTGAACAATCACAGTCCGTATATCAAAATAAGCACTTTATTGAGTTGGGTAAAAGGAGCTGCAAGCAAGACTGTAAATTTTCTCTGAGAACAAATGATAATGGAGCCTGGGAGCCCCTTTGTCCTAGGGGGGAGGGGGCATAAATTCCCTGGAAATATCTGTCGTGGGGAATTGCTCTGCATCCATCATACCCGCCTCTTGCATCATTCATGAATGTCATAAGAGTCTAAAGAATTGGCACTTCATAGCAAGGATGATTAAATAGCCATTGTACTTGTCTCTTCTGCTGCACAGTGCTTTTAAAGGAATCCCATTTAGGTGGTAGCATACTCCTTTCAACCTTTCCTTGTTTCTTGCCTCTCGAGGTCTTCAGCAGCAGAGCTAGGAGCACAGTGAATCTCCAGCGTTCATGCTTGTGGAGGCTAGGCAGCTTTGGTGGACTTGTATTTGAGCTTCTTATTCCCCTGGAGTGGAAATCTTAGGGTTTAGGAAAGAAGAAAGCACAGAACTCTAAGCACCTTCCTTTCCAGTGAATATGAGAAAGCCTATCTTAGCTCAGATTCTGTAGTGATGAAGCTATGAAAATTTTAACTATTTTTGCTTTTCTTTGTCTATTGTTACTAAAAGTAATGAATAAGAACAGGATTCCTTTATACATAATCTATTTTTCTCTTGTCTAATCAAGTGTAAGGCTTAAAATGTTTTGGTACTCAGTAAAACATATACACACAGAATTAAAAACATTGTATGATATATCATCTTCCCAGCCTTCCCTTTTTACCCAGTTCTTATCCTATATACCTATGTACCCTTTTCTGCTTCTCTACATCCTCTTCCATTTTCTCTCTTTCTACTTCTCCAGGTCACACTTTCTCTGTCTCTCACATATAAACACACAAATCTATGCATCAAAAATGTTTCATAGTGATTCTTGTTACACACATGGTGTCATGAAAGGACAATGATAAACTCATAAACCAGGTACCAGTGGCTCAAGTCTATAGTCCCAACCACACAGGAGGTTGAGATCTGAGGATCATTGTTTGAAATCAGTGCAGGCAAGGACATTCATGAGACTCTATCTCCAATTAGTCACCTCAAAATACAGAAGTGGAGATGTGGTTCAAGTGGCAGAACACCAGCCTTGCATGAAAAAGCCTGGAGAGAGTCCAAGACTCTGAGTTGAAGACTCAATACCAACCCAATAAAACCACATTTGTAGAATCTAATGTAGTTCCTTTCGTAAAACTGAAGAGTGTTATATATCGACCATGGGAATCCTGGGAAAGGTGGACTGGAAACTATTGGCCAAAACATTGTTAGACATGAGAAATATATTTTTGAGATCTAGTGAATAGCATAGAGAATAATAATATGTTGCCTATTTTAAAATTGCTAAGAATAAGTTTCAGTAGCTCCCACTCCAAAACATAAGTACATGGTTGAAAGGATATGTTCATTAACTTGGTTCACTCTCGTTAGGTAGTATACCTATATAATATTATGTCAGACCTTATAATTATGTCATTACAATTTATAAATTAAAAATGAAAGAATATATTTTTAAAGATCAAGTCAAAGACAATCAGGCAATCACAACCTATTTCCTAAGTACTTACTTATTACCAAGGCAGCAAAAAAAAACATGGAGTTCAAAGGCTGTAGGTAAGGAAAGACAAATTTCAATTTTGTTCTGACAGCCAACAGCTTTGACCTTGGGCAGGTTCTGTCCTCTCTCAGGGACTAGGGGTTGGCACATGTAAACAAGGACACCGCTAACATCCCCCAGGCTTCTCTTTCTATTCTCATGACTCATTCTTTCATGTGTTTAGCATGGGGCTTGGCCATCATGGGAACACAGAGAGGCCCACTACACCACCACAGACAGGGGACAGATGTCATGTTTCTCATCATGACATCTTTGACTGTTAAGCATGGATAATGTTTCAAATTACATTGTCATCTATGACTGTGATTTTCATACAAAAAAATGAATATGTCCTTTGTGCCTTTATTGTTCACAGTCTTATCCCCCAAATCTGTGGTATTCAGGAAGAATATTCTCTTCAAAGAACATACGTTCAAGGGCAAAGTTAATGGGTATCTCATAAAAATGGACTCATCACTGAACCAAGCCCTTTTGAGACAAAACACATCCACCTTATACCAAAGAAGTCATACCAGCCATACGTCAAGAATGCCAAGAATGGAAACACATGTAGATCTGTTGAGCTGGAATTGGTGCTCTGGAAGGAAGCCTTTCAGGCCTCAAAATCAAAACCTATCTTAGAAGTTGAGGGATTACTAAAATGCCACTCTCAGCACTTAAAAATTCTGCTGTTCTGGCCATGTGACTCTATTTTTTTTCTTGCTACTGGTTTAAGAGATATTAAAAGACACAAAGCTGCTGTCTAAATTTCTTGATCTGCATGGTGGCAGTGAGATTGTAAGGAAATTGGACAATGGGAAAGGGAATAATCTTCAAGAATAATATGTATGTGAGTTCTGGGAAGCAGACCCAGTGTTCACACAGAGTCTTCAAATACTAAGTCATTGCTTTAGAGAATCTTCCTGAGCCCAGTAAAATCTGCCACCTATGTGACACAATGTGAAGCAAAAGCTGAGGCTGTGAGATAAGGACAGACAGGCTATATGGCTGAATAAAGAGCTTTCAATTTCTTTTCCTTAGTAGATGGACAAGTATCATATCATTTGGGGGTAAAAACACATCAAAAATGAGCCTACAATCTAAGTGTACAGGGGATATGTTGGAATCTTTTCACATGATTGACTTAATCAGAAAGTCTGATCTAACAGGGAGAAGCACTGTGTTTATTTAAATATGACAGGTGCTATCTAAGTTTATTGCAGGAGCTAAAGACCAATTATCTTGTATTTTTCCATAAAATTGCATTTTCTAAAAAGAGACTGGTGTGTCTGAATATATCCATCATAACAAATCCTCAAGCTTTGATGGAAGTGACTGCTGTTTATTTGCTGCATGTCATATCTGTACTATTGAATCAATGCTAAAAGTTATCATATAAGAGCTAAGATGAGGGCCTGGGAAGGAAGTTTTCATGGACTTGCATTTTGGTATTGTGATTAAAAGTGTAAGATGAGAACCAAGTGTCACAAATATATTCCTCCAAAGCTGAATGAACTAGAGGAGATGTTTTATTTTTCAAGTGAAGATTGTACAATTCCTTACAAGTCCAAGGTAAATAGCAGGAAGTATTTTTAATATCAAGATTTAGAAAACAAGTGCACTTTTGAGGAAGAAAAGACAAAATGGAAACAGAGAGACTAAGATGGGGAACCTGACTGAAATAGATTTAATAAGGTAGAAAAGAGAAGAATCACCAAACAGAAGGAAAGGGTAATATTCTACCTTACAGGGGTATTACTTTAGATCCCATTGTCTCAAGGGATACTATGCAACTAGTGAAAGTGATAAAGGTATGATGATAATATACAGAAATTCAAAGAGATCAGAGGTCTTGAGATTATTTAAATCACTGTGAGCACCCCTATGCACACACTATAAGTAGAGGCCAGAGAGAAAGACAAGTACCTGAATGTTCTACAGATATGACTTGGGCAAATCAATTTATGTGATCTTTCAGATCCCAGAAACAACGAACAGTAAGCATCTGAAAAATAAGTGAGCCAAAGCTGAGTATATTCTGTAATAATGCAAATACACTTTAAAACCAGGCCTTTGCTGTTCATAGAGTTCTAAGGGGATGCTCACCTACAAGGACACAAAACTCACAAAGCACCATGTAGAGCACCAAGTCTTATATTTGTGTCTTTCTCTCATTTCACAAATCCACAAGCCAGGTTCCAACCCCCTACCCCCAACCCCCAGCTTCCGAATCTGCACTGTTGTAATGCTTTTCTGACAGTTGCATATGGGCACATTGTCTTCTCTTTCTGTCTCATTCCTAGAGACATTTTCTTCACTTTTTCCACTGGCCCAAGTGGTCATTTCCCAACTCCTTACACATTAATAGTCTTCTGTTGAAAATTTGATATAGAGTTATTAGATTTACCTACTTAAAAGCTGAGTTAGAAAACCAGCCCAGTGCAGTGACTCTTGCCTGTAATCCTAGCTACTCAGAGGGCTGAGATCTGAGGACTGCAGTTCAAAGCCAACCTGGGCACTAACATCCTTGAGACTCTTATCTCCAATTAACCACCAGAAAACCAGAAGTGTCATTGTGGCTCCAGGGATAGGGTATTAGCCTTGAGCTAAAGAGTTCAGGGACAATGCCCAAGCCCAAGTGTAGGGCAATAGCCTCGAGTTGAATAGCTCAGGGACAGTGCCCAGGCCAGAGTTCAGGCCCCATGACCCACAAAAAAGAACAAAAGAAGGAAAAAGAAAGAAATCTAGAAAACCGTTATTTGGTGTGAATTGTGGGCATGATTC
Source organism: Megascapheus bottae (assembly GCF_031878675.1). Classification (NCBI taxonomy): domain Eukaryota; kingdom Metazoa; phylum Chordata; class Mammalia; order Rodentia; family Geomyidae; genus Megascapheus; species Megascapheus bottae. The sequence goes on from NC_143522.1 coordinate 15,912,503, forward strand.
TGACAGTATTTCTGCCGCAGAAACAAAAAACACTTCTAAGAAAATCACTAAGGTATCCATTAAAGTACAAAGACCTTGATGTTGTATTCAGTACTCCGGACAGCTCCCACCAGCTTATTTCTTAGAATTGTCCTTGCTGTTTTCAACAATTCTGCCTACACACTACCCACAGCGACTGTGCTGTTCCATTGAAATTTTATACAGTGAATTCTGTGACTCTTAAGAATAGATAATTTTGACTATGATCAGTTTAGTATATATATATATAATATTTTTTTTTTGCCAGTCATGGGCTTGAGCTCAGGGCCTGACACTGTCCTTGAACTTTCTCAAGGTTAGGGCTATACCACTTGAGCCTCAGCACCATTTCTGGCTTTTTTCCTATGTATGTGGTACCAAGGAATCGAACCCGGGTCTTCGTGCATGCTAGGCAAACACTCTACCACTAGGCCAAACTCCCGGCCCCAGTTTAGTATATCTTTATGCTAGTAAAATAAATCGTTCTTTACTCTTCCTTGTAAATTTTCTATAGCAAATCTTACACTTTGTTTTCTTTCTGATTTCCATAGTGGCTGCTGCCTTCTAAGTCTTACAAGTAATGAAATTATTTTCCAGTCCTCCACATTCTCTCTGATAATTATTAATTTTTTGTTTATTGATACTAACTAGCCTAAAGGGAATAAAACAATTTTCAGGATAGTTTTGGTTTGCTTTTCTGTATCAGTTATTCACAATGAAGGTATTTTCATATGCTCACTGGCTATATGTTCACTTTTTCTGGATAAATGTATGTTTAAACCATTTTCCCTTTTATTTTGTATTTAGGGCCATTCACATACTAAACACATGCGCTAGCACTGAACATTTTTTAACTGGGAGGCTTTTTCTTTGGTTGCTAATCTACAGGTATACTTTATATATTCTGAATATTAATACTAATTTATCTGAGTTTTGCTTTTGTAATTCACCCTTTTGTTGTCATATAAAATTATTGTGAAATTCAGTGTCATGAAGCCATTCCACTGTTTTCTTCTAGAAGTTTTGAGCTTTAGCTCATAGTTTGAGCTCGCTTTTGTATGTCATATATAAGTCCCAGTTTCATTCTTTTACACATGGATTTTTCATTTTATCAGCATCATTTATGAAAATGATTCTCAGTTTTCAAATTTGAAATTGTAAATTGCATGGGCACACTTGTCAAAACCATTGGTTTGTCTTTGGGATAATGACATGCTATTGATTACTCTGAAATGATTGAATAGTGCTGTAATAATTTTTAATGTCAAAACACATATTTTTGCTACTTAGTATGTTTTTAGCTTGCTTTTAAACATCATCATGTTTGGAACATTTTGTTCAATTCCTATTTTAACTAAAAATTGGAATGAACAGCTCTAGGATTTTTTTAAATACTGAACAAAATTCTATTTGAATTAGTTGATATAATAAATTTGGTAAGGAGATATTTTCAGTTTTTCATAGTCCAAGGATTTTGTATTATTCTTTTTTTTTTTGCCAGTCCTGGGCTTGGGCTCAGGGCTTGATCACTGTCCTTGGACTTTCTCAAGGCTAGCACTCTACCACTTGAGCCTCAGCACCACTTCCGGCTTTTTGCTATGAATGTAGTACCGAGGAATCGAACCTGGGTCTTCATGCATGCTAGGCAAGCACTCTACCACTAGGCCAAACTCCCGGCCGTCTTTTAATACATCCTTGAAGTATTTATTCAAAAATGTTACCAACTCATAAGTAACAGCAATGATGTTTTGTTTATGTTTGCTTAATTGTTGTCGTTATTGTTTGAGACACGGTTTTGATACATTACCCAAGCTGGTCTAGAACTTAGTGTTTAGCCCAGGCTGGCCTCAAAATCATTATTTTCCTGTCTTAGTCATCCAAGTCATAAGATTATAGGTTATATCACCAGGCTCTCTGCTATAAATTTATATCATGTGTTGATGTTAAAACAATGCTGCATTTCTAAATGAATCTCAGGTAACCCACATCACTGGGGCCACTCTGACAAAAGAGACACAACTTAGTATCATTGTAAACAGTAGAAAGTTGTATCTCACAGTTCTGAAACTTTGGAAATTCCCAAATCAAAGCATATTCCCCTACTCTCTGGTGAGGGCCTGCTTTCTCATAGACAGCATATTTTCCTTCAACCTCACAAGGTTGTTTTAGATCCTAATGACAGAAACCATCATGGATTTCTTTGTCAACAAGAGCATTGTCAGTGTACCTGGGATCTGAAAGTACATGAATTACCCATTTCGTAGGTTACTGTCCGAGCTATCATTCCATCCCTATTCCTCAACATGTCTCTTATGAGGTCCTTTAACCAACACTTATCTGTCCCAGTGTGTGCCAGGCCCTGTGGAAATTTCCAGGTGTTCATCTCTATCTAAAATTCTTCCAAATATGAAAGAAGCCAAGTTTGAACTGGCTTTGACTGAATACAATAACTACTGAAAAGAGTATATAAGAAACATAATGATCATTAACATGGATCATTGAGAGCAAGTATTTGGAAAATGTTAAAAATTTCCTCTGTGTGTGACTCTTGGCTCAGCAGTTAGCCTTCATTTGGCAGGGGGAGGTGTTGGTCAGTCCTGGGGCTTTTACTCAGAGCTTGGGTGCTGTCTCTGAGCAATTTAGCTCAAGGCTAACATTCTACCATTTGAGGCCATATTTTTTACTTCTGCCTTTTTTTTTGCCAGTCCTAGGGCTTTTGAACTCAGGGCCTGAACACTGTCCTTGGGTTTTCTCAAGGATAGTACTCTACTAGTTGAGCCACAGTGCCGCTTTCATCTTTTTCTGTGTATGTGGTACTGAGGAATTGAACCCAGGGCTTCATTCATGCTAGGCAAGAACTCTACCACTAGGCCATGCACCTGGCCTTTTTCTTTGTTTGGTAGCTAGTTGGAGATAAGAATCTCATGGATTTTCTTTCCCTGGCCTGGCTTTGAGGTGTGATTCTTAGATCTCAGCCTTCTGAGTAGCTGGAAGTGCAGGCATGAATCACTGGTGCCTTGTTAACCTCTTGCTTTGAGTCAGGAGTAATTCCCTCACAACTTCTTTTTGATAATGGAAAATGTGACCACCATTGCTATGTGCTTCTGATGTCACAGGTCCATCATCTATCTGAAAGATATTAGTGAAGGGTCTCTGTGAAAAACAAAACAGAAAAATATAAGATTTAGTAAGCAGTTCTGACTGGCCTGAGCTTTGGATGGATTAAGTGCAGCTTAACTCAGCTAGGTGCTGGCATGTAAATGCAGAGTATTACAATTGGTGAGATACAAGTCTACCATTTTAGTCATAAACTTGGCTTTTTATGCTTTATGGATTTAAATCATTTTATTTTTTAATGATGGTCCTGTAACTTAAACAGTGTGTGGGCACTGTCTCTAACTTTTCTTTCTTTCTTTCCCTTTTTCTTCCACAAAACTATCATTCTACCACTTGAGACACAGCTCCACTTCCAGCTTTTTGGTGATTAATCGAAAATAAGACTCTCTTAGACTTTCCTCAGATCTCAGTCTCTTGAGTAGCCAGGATTACAGGCTTCTGCCACCAGCACTTAGATTTTAGTTTGGTTTATTTTTGTTGTTATTTTTTAGACAGCATCACAAAATTTGTTTTTGGTCCTAGGCTACCTTCAAAGAATGATCTTCCTATCTCTACCTCCTGAACAGCTGAGATTACAGGCATGAGCCACCATGCCTCACAGCAAGAAGTGAAGAATATTTGGTGGGCATTGAGAACTTTTCAAGTCATGTGATTAGATTTAGGAAAAATAGTAATTTCCATGTGAAGGGGCTTAATGATTCCAGATAATAACAGTTGTCTATCACAATATGTTAATCCTTTACTATTTCTAGAACTCTAGCCTTGTGTGGGGGGGGATTGATTATTCTGACTTTTACCATGAGTCTTTAAGACTATTAGATAGAAGAAGTAAAGCTAAATGATGTTGTATAGTATTGAATGTGGACATAATAGTTGGCATGGTGTCTTTTTCTAAGAAAATATTTGAGATGAGTTCTACAATTAAGAGACACGTGCTTTAAGAAATAGTCATTCCACTTCAAAGCATTGGCCAACATTTCCAGGAAAATCACATTTTGATGAACAAGTACGCATAAGTCTTCTGTGGAGAGCCTTGTGAGTATGAAATCTGTATAAATCAGGCATTTAAGTACAAGTAGTGGAAATAAGCATCTATTTGTCATCTGTATTTCTTTTCCAGGACCATTCTATACTTGGAAATGCCTTGATTACTCATCTTAATGGAAGTATTTAAAATTTGTGAATAAAAGTAGATAGATACATGTGTTGTGAACTTCTTTTCTTCTAACCATGTCTCTTGAGATATGATCAGAAGGAGTGCAGTGTGTGTGTGTGTGTGTGTGTGTGTGTGTGTGTGTGTGTGTGTGTGTTACTCCTGGTGAATGCTGTGTGACTAAACTAACATGATGATCATACCATATATCCATGTATCCTAGTGAAGTCAAATGCAAGAGGTTCTCCCTGCTTTGTGGTTTTTCTAGAAAAACAATTTTGAGCATGACTTAGGAAGAGAGGAGTGGCATCAAGCATCATGACTCAAAATGGGTGTGATTTCTTTATCTGAGCTTGCCAAGAATTTTCTGAGAAAAAAAAATCATTCAAATGCCTTTGTAGCTAAATATCTGTGTTCTACTACATCATGAGAGATGTTGTGAACCCTAATTGGTGAGTGCTTATAAAATATTTCCAAAGTGATCTACAATAACATAAGGCTGAGCTGAATTAGACAGTGTTATCATTAGAAAAACCACAAATGGAGCTGCGGCTTCCGTGGTACAGCACTATCCTTGAACAAAAAAAAAAAAAAAAAAGCTTAAGAACAGTATCCAAACCCTGATTTTAAGGCCCAGGTCGCGCGCGCACGCACGCGCGCGCGCGCGCACACACACATACACACACACACACACACACACACACACAAGAAAATTTAGTATCCTTCTGTACTACTAGTTTCTAGAAGGACAGATATATTAATACAATGAATGTTCAGAAAATAAATGTTGTCGAGTTCAACTATGAAACTTGATTCACTGGTCCTTACATGGTTGTCCAATTATGCTGCTATTATAAAATGATGCAGTTTTTCATAGAATCAGTACACATCCAATAGACTATGTATTATCTGCAGATTCCTTTGAAAAATTAATGCAATGTGAGTGCTATGTATATAGTTGTCCCAGTATTCTTTAAGAAGTAATAAGAAGAAAGTCCATACATGTTCTTTGCTGGTTTTTCTGATGCAACACACTTTTGAAATAACATTATCTTTATGGCTAAGAAAAGGTCTGGGTGCATTTGTCAGTATTGCTGAATTTATCTGAAAATAGTGTGCTTTTTCTTTTTCATTCCAACTTTGGGAGAGTAAGAAGACAGAGCAATAAGATGTCTCAGTCCATGTTTCAGATTTGGAAATGGCACACTTAATCATTTCTTCATTATTTGTTGGGGAAAAAACATCACAATATTCTCATCAGAAGTTTTAAGGCTACTTGAAAAGTTACAAAATTATGCTGTAATCATATAGAATACTTTCCTTTGATTATATTTATCACTACAAATAAATAAGGACTTTTATTGTTATTCATGGCATAGCTGTTCATGGAACCCAATTGCTTCTTGTCTCTGAAACTTTAATGTATAGCACAGTGCTTTTCCAGTTACATATATGAGTAGATTTCATACTACACTGAGCCAATATTGGCTTTTGAAAGGGCTTCGATTTTAAAATTGATTTTTTTGGTTCTGAGATTATATTAACAATTGTTACCTCTGTGGACTCAGAAGTAATGGGTTGTTTTGACTTAATGTCCATTGAGCTCTTCCTTTCAGAGATGTCCCTTATGGAGAAAGCCTCCACCTTTCCTGATCATGAGGTAGTAGACGAAGATTGGCTTTTCCTTAGGATTAATTAGATTTAGATATCATCAATTTCTCAGTTTACTAACCAGCGATTATGTTCATTTACTTGCCAATGGGAAAAAAAAAGATGCTATTAAACCAGTAGGTGGACATTTCATGTTAATGTTCATTTCCTTCCTTAAGTTTGCTTTAAGACTTCCTCATCATTGATTTTTTTATACCTATTTCTTAAAAATGAAGAGTAGACAAAGCAGATCAATGCACCATTCATTCAGTAAATACACTGGAGGGCCATGGGTGAAATCTTTATCATTTACCCTCTATTCCCAATTGACCTTCTGTAATGCTCAGGCCTTGTTTTGTTTTTCTATCTGTCACTCATTCTCCCTTGATCCTTGTGGAGCTCTTGGTTGCTAGGGGTTTCTCTACAAAGTGGCAAACCCTGGTCCAATAGGACAGCCTGATGAAAGGGAAGGTCGGGGGGGAGGGGGAGGATTGAGAGTGATCTCACTTCTCTTCGTCACCCCCAGAGCAAAGTAGTTGAACCCTTCCAAATCTCCTTTGACAATTGAGTTAAAATAGTAACAATATTTGCCATTGAAACCTCAGAGACTGTTGAACAAAAAGGCATCAAAGGAGACAACCCCCCAAAAGAGGTAATTTGAAAATCACTCAGTCTATCTGATTTGTGTCAGTAACATGCTGAGGTTGTTGCTGTGCATGTAAAGTGTGAAGTTAAGAACTGTGATATCCTTTTCCCTCCTCAGGATTGCTTTGGCTATGTCAGGTCTTTTGTGCTTCCATATGAATTTTTAGGATATTTTTTCTATTTCCATGGAGAATATCATTAGAATTTTGCTGAGGATTGCCTTGAATCTAGACATTGCTTTTGGTTGTATGGCTATTTTAGCAACATTTATTCTGCCAGCCCATAAACGTGGTGGGTCTATCCCTCCTCCAGGGACTTCCACAGTTTTGTTTTTTTTTTTTTCTGGAGGAGGGGATGAGAAAGAGTAATGAAATCTGCTACTATGCAGAGACAGTCTAATTAAAAAGAAAGAAATTTACTCAAAACCATGGGTATATTAGATATATTGGATATATTACTGTTGGAAAAAATAAGTGATATAACACCAAAACAACTTGTTATATGGAGAAAACAAAGGAAACCATAGAACAAACTAAATTTTAACGAGGAGTGACTATATTCGTCAAGCCATCATTAGTAAATTAGTAAATTCTTGTGTCTTCCATTTGCTGAAAGGGATTTGTCAGTTTCAAAGCCATAAGTCTTGCCATTTTGATTATGTTAGCTAATTGACATCAATAAAAGATAGTTTTAGTTTAATACCACATCTACTGGTATAATTTGTTTTATGCCACTGATAGTCTATTTTCTAAAAGTATTTATAAACTTACAATAAAAATATATGATCAAGATGTAATGTATTAATAAACTGCTTTGTTAAGTGGCAATTCTTTCATATAGCTACATAAAGGTAATAATAACCTAATAATAATAATGAATTATAGACAAAATTTATATTGTGGAACTTAATGAAGGAATAATCAAATAGAAATATGGGACCTGAGCCAAGTAACTCATGACTGTAATCCTAGGTACTCAGAAAGCTGAGACCTAGAGGACTGTGATTCTCAGACAGCCTCAGCAGAAAAGTTCAGAATATTGCAGCAAAGTGCTAGATTGGTAGTGTTGGTCAAGTGGTAGTATGCCAGACATGACGCAAGAAAGCCAAGTGCCCTGAATTCAAGCCCTTACTCACCAAAGAAAGGAAAATAAAAACCTGAAATGTCACAGAAAGGCACATAGAATGTGATCATGAGATTGTTGACTACCTTCTCAAGTAATGGTCAAAGAGATGAGAGGAGAGGAGGCTAACATCTTGGGTTTTTTTTAACATCTTGTTTTGTTGTCCAATTTTATATAATGTAACTTTTGAGCATTAAGTATACAATTTTATTAATTTAGCATTCTATCTGCGCTACTTGTTCACAAGTAATATCTTTAATTCTCTTTTAGTTTAGTTCTGCTAACCTTCCCCTGGGAGATACTTCTAAAACTTGTTTTATTTCTAACAACAATGAAAATTAGTGCAGGGAAGGCTGGTTTGCATTTAAGAAAACCCGCAACAAATAACTAACAAATATTGAATTTGAGAGTAGCTTTTGGAGAACCATTTGATCTATAATTGTTTAATGGACAAATTAATACATAGATGGATTTCAACTGGTCAACTATATTTTCTAATTAAAATGTCCTTGTATTATATATGCATACACACATATGTACATACACACACATATATATACATACCCAGGGACACATGCATTCTTTGGATCTCTAAAATCAATCTTAAACATGGCTATAATTATATTCCTCTTGATGATCTCTCCTAAAATTAATAGGTGAGTTGGCAATGAAACAGGAAATAGAATCAGCATTATGTATAGCATCAAGGCCTTGGAGTTTACAAGTCAAGGCAATAACAGTGCATATAAATTTTGTTAGCTATCAATTTTTGGTTTGCTCATTTTTATGGGAACCAAATTCTTTCTTAATAGAGTATGAACATGGCGCTGTAGCAGAGTCCACTATGTACTGATGATAAAATTTCATGAGATTTTATAAATCGCCATGAAATGTCAAGGCTGATTTGCATCTTTCGGTGATTTTATACATTAATCGTGGAATAACCTCTGCTTTTCCAAATAAAGAATAAGAGGAGCAGGAGTGACATCTGTGACCATCTACACGAAGGGACTTATTTAAATTCCTCACAGATGGGGAGCTATCAAGATAAATCACTTCACTCACATTTCTAATTTTAAGAAGCTTTGCGGGTGTTTGTGGATAGCATGGAGCAGACATTGTTTTGTCTATAGACTTTATCATAAACTTTCCACACTACAATCCCAATTCCCCAGATGGCTTTCTAGAGACCATTCATGAGGGCTCAAGAAAATAAAAGGAAATTAATGTTCTACCCTATGAAATATACAAAATTATACTTCAAGTATACATGGAAGCACAAGAATGGTGATGTTCCAAAGAAGAATTTAAAGTGACTCATCACTTTAAAAAAAAAAAGGATGACAAAGACTTCTAATTCTAGCCTCAAAGGAGTTTATTATTTCCAAACAAGCTGCATATTTCTTCTTCAAGCAACATGCTTCTAACCAATGTTTTCTGTAAATGAACTCCAACAAGAAATCTGACCAGTACTTGAAGTTTCTAGTGAGCTATCTTAGAATATCTTTAGCTGAAAATATCCAGATGGTTGTTTAATATAGTTTTAAAACTATTGGAAGTGTTAGATTATGTTCCCTAGGATTCATACAAAAAAGTTGCTGCCAAATGTTCTTTGGGCTTTGTGATATGCGACATATGGAATTGCTTGCTATGGGTGACAGGTGACAAACTCCAGAGACAGGAAACAATGGGGTGGTATAGTTTGGCTACCAAATCTGTGTTTGTTCCTAACTCAGAATTTAGCACTTGTTGCTTAAAATAGACTTTAAATTTTTTGGAAATGCAAATATATTTCGTTTTGCTCCCTATTTGTTTTTTGTGTGAGTAGTTTAAAATGAATATATATTTTAATAACCTCTGGGTCCATACTGATAAAGATAACAACATTGATTAAACCTACAAGATGTATCGGGTGTGGTGGTTCATGCCTGTAATCCTAGCTACTCAGGAGGCTGAGATCCAAGAATTGCAGTTCAAAGCCAGCCCAGCATTAAAGAGCTTCAGACTCTTTTATCTCCAATTAATTATCAGAAAACCAGAAGTGGCTCTATGGCTTAAGGGATAAGGCAGTAGTTTTCAACTGAATAGCTCGGAGAGAGCTCCCAGGCCCAGAGTTCAAGACCAACGACAGCCAAAAAAAACAAAACAAAACAAAAAAACCCCAAAACTACCAGATATGATCAACAAAAATACCAGGTAACAAAGGACTATTCTGGGTTATTTTTCCTATATCTTCTTTATATTCCCTTTGAAGAAGATAGAAACTCCTATTTTAATGTCACTTTTTTTTTTTTTTGCCAGTCCTGGGCTTGAGCTCAGGGCCTGAGCACTGTCCTTGGACTTTCGCAAGGCTAGAGCTCTACCACTCGAGCCTCAGCACCACTTCCGGCTTTTTCTAGGTATATGGTACCGAGGAATTGAACCCGGGTCTTTGTGCACACTAGACAAGCACTCTACCACTAGGCCAAACTCCCGGCCTGAAACTCCTATTTTAAAATCATGACAAATAATACCATTAGGGGAAAATGTTCATTTTTTTTCAAAAATGGACATGTATGGAAATGAATTTTTCTACCATGTTTTCACCACACAGTAGTAAGATGGATAAATCCTTTAAGTCGAGTAAGTTCACCATTCCTAATTCCCAAGACTTGCAAATTCAAAATTCTACACAATTAGGATATTTTTTTGAATGTTATCATGGGAAAATTCCACACCAATTCTCATGGGATCCTGGGATGTCACCACCAAACCACAGGTGTACTAAAAGTACCATATACTATGGCCTACAGATTATATCAGACATATACATGAAACATAAAGGAATTTTGTACTTAAAGTTGGGTGTCTTCCACAAGGTTTCTCATTATGTATATGCAACAACCATTACAGGATCCCCAAATACCTGAAACGCAAAATGCTTGTATTCATAGGTATTTTGCATAAGGAAATCTTAACCAGTTTGGCTTGGTTTCTTCCAGCTTCCTTTTAAAGGCAGATGGAAGGCGAAAGAGACCTGAGAGAAAATGGTGTCTGGGGACTTTCTCGTTGCATTCATTGTGGTGAATGCTTTTCCTAGGCCTTGGCATCCCTGGAAAGCTCTTAGACTTACTAACCATAACACGTTGATAGTGAAGAGATAGGAGACATGGTGTTTATTTTGTGTCTGTGCTACACAAGATGGAAAACGTAATTCTGTGGTTGCTAAAGCAGAGAGGAATTGAATTGTCATACTGCACCAAAGTTGTTGTTGTTGTTGTTTTTTGACATCAAGTGGTATTTGCCTTCTACTATTCTTCAGTGGCAATTAATGATGTTAAAAGTGTCTTTGCAACATCTGTATCTGTTACTCATTTTGTCTCCTGCCATCTTTAATTTGAAGTGAAAAATGCTTTTGGAGGCTTTTGGAAACCATCTTGCTCTGAAATTAAACCCTGTGCTGGGAGATCGTTTTGTGATCTCAGCAGCGTGCTAAGGCTGGTGACAGATAATACAAATGTCTAATGTCCCCTCTCTCATTCCTTTCCCAGCTGGTGCTACGTACATCTTTGGGAAGAGCGGTGGCCTCATCTTGTACACCTGGCCGGCCAACGACAGGCCCAGCACGCGCTCTGACCGGCTGGCCGTGGGCTTCAGCACCACAGTGAAAGATGGCATCTTAGTCCGCATCGACAGTGCTCCAGGCCTTGGCGACTTCCTCCAGCTTCACATAGTGAGTACCAGGCCTTGGCCGGGATTCTTTTGTCTTTCTGGTATCCCGAGTCAGACTCTCGGCTGCGTGGCTTAGCTTGTAGTGAAACATGTAAGTAGATCACTGTCTGTAGACAGGATTTACCCCATGGAACTCTGCTTACCTGGTACAGGTAGCAAATGGACATTCCAGCTAGAATGCTGATGATCTCATGGCTGAGCACTGCTCATGTTCCATAAAGGGCCTTGCAAGTCTCTGTTTTATCATAGACGTCATACTATATGATGACTATGTTTTTATGACAATAAAACTAGCTGTAGGCTGTGCCTTTATAACCCTTGTCCTGAGCTGCAAATGTCACTGGAGATGTAAAGAATTAAGATTGAAGACTGAGGTTATATTGCCAGGACTCAGAGGAGGCAACACAGTGATGAGTTAAGTGACCCAGGCCTATGGTATATTGATATTTGTCTTTAAGTCTTGTACCCATGAGCCTAATAGGACTGTACTTTCAGCCCCTGCATATCGTAGGAGCATAGAAGGAATTAAAATGATCTGGTGGAAAATATTCATTTGTGATGAGGATAGAAAATGTTTTTTATAGCAACAATTAACCCATTTTATCACCTGTGCAGTCTGCAGTTAAGAAAGTAGGCTAAAGAAAGATATGATTCTCATTCATAAGTACCCCCAAGTATAGCCTCCAAGAGCAAAGAGAGAAATTGTTCTCATTAGTTAGTGATGACACGGCCAGAAAGAATGGATTTAATTTGGAGTAATAAGAATTCAGTTTAAATAGCAGGCAGAAAAAAAAGCAGTTAAGAAAAGGATCAACTGGGGATTTGTACCAACTTCCAGAAAAAGTAAAAGGAATATTGACTTGAAATCTTTGAATGAATTTTGCTAAGTACAAGTCCCAGAAGGGAAGATGGGTGTAAGATTTTCTTACTGGTCCCTAGGATCGGAGGTGGCATAGCAGAAGGCCGAGACCCTTCTCATTTCTCTCCAGCAACCAACTTTCCACCCATCTTGGAAATGGGAGTAGTTCAATTACTAGGCTTGGGTTAGAAACACATCTGGCCCCAGTAGAAAACAGAGCAATTCCTTAGCATAGGAACAGGGAAAAGACTGGTTAGAAATGATCACCTTCAGAAGAAAGAAAAGAGGGTCTTGAAATTTTAATTCCTAAAGAATTTTTAATTCCTTCTCAGCTACTTCAGGAACCATATGTTGCTACAAGCCTGAGCTTAGACATAGCAAAAAGCCATGCCAAGAAGGAAAGAGAAAGGCAGTTATAGTTATGACAGTTTCTCTTTATTTGGCCTCTAAGAACCTTCACAATTTACATAAACTTAGTGAGATTCATACAGCATAGACTTTAATGACTATTTCATGGCAGCCATAGCTAGGCTATTATTACCAGTTCACTGGCATTTTCAGGATGATATATCTTTGGATATTGTTCAGTCTGTCTTACTATGGAAAATATGATTTGGCACAGCCAACAGCATCTTTTTAAATTCAGACAATGTGCTACTAGTATACTTACCTCTCCCAGTTTGTGTTTTGGAGGGTGGATTTATTATTAGGAAAGAGGGTGTGGGCCAGATACCTTAGCACATGCCTACTCGGGAGGCAAAGAACACAATTATGTTTCAAGCCCTATTTCAGTAAAATATTAACAAGAATCATCTCAAGCAATAAGCTGGGCATATCGATGCATGTCTTTAATCTCAGGTACATGGGATTGTGATCCCAGGTCAGGAAAAAATGTGAGATCCTAAGGAAGACACAAAAAACAATAAATAAATACAAAGCAAAAAAATCTAAAGCACAAAAGTGATGGGGGATGGCTCAAAAGATTGAACCCTAGCCTAGCAAGTGTTAGTCCCTGGGTGAAGGCCATTACAGTCAAAAGGAAGGAAGGAAGGAAGGAAGGAAGGAAGGAAGGAAGGAAGGAAGGAAGAAAGGAAGGAAGGAGGGAGTGTTTTTATTGTTTCACTGTTACCTGAAATTAGAAGGTTTCTAAAATTGATATATAGATAACTGAAAACTGGTAGTCTATACCACTACATTATTTGTGTTGGAATTAGGTACATACCACATTACATATATAATATAACATAACATATTGCTATCATGAAGTTCTGCCATTTCTTGGTTGTGCTTTGAAAAGTGAATACTTGAAAATATTTGGAGGTTCAAGTGATAGTCACTTATCTATATCTACTAGGGTGTTCCCTCTAAACAAAAACATGGTAAACTACTTCCATTACAAAAGCAAGAAAACCAGAAACACTTCATCAAGATCTCTAGAACCCCCTTGGGATAATTTGAATTTAACCCAGTAATGGTGCCCTTGTGTGAACATTCTGGGAAACCCCAACAGCTTTTCCCACAAAGGACCCTCGAATGTGGAGAATAGAGTAAACCTGACAGGCCCATGAGCCTCTTAATCATGGGGCTTCATGTTCTATTCCTTCAAAGACATGTTTTACTTGTTAGTGAACTGTATCATATGGTCTGCAATCCTTACCACAAGTAGGAATAAAGGAAATCAAGTAGAAGATGGACAGTCTTCATTACCAAACCAGCCTATTATTTTGAGCAATGAAGGAGATCCATCAGAAAAAATAAAACCATAAATATCTGTTAAGTTACTTTATAAAACTTTCACAGTATATAAACAGTGGTTTTGGTTGCTGATTGGTTTTGTTTCTTTGTAATAAACAGAATTATTCAAAAAGAAAAGATATTACAGCCCATGAGTAAATATGAAAGCAATTGAGCCCAAGGCAAAAAAAAATTCTTTTTTTTTTTCATTTCACACTGTAGCTTGACTAGGAGAGAATGCCACTGAGGAAATCAGGGAATTCATGGCAGCCACGTGCCTTGGTTCATGTTGTACTGTTGTAACAGAATACTTAAGAAGAGAAATTTGTTTCTCAAAATTTATGTTGCTGAGAAGTCAAAGATATTGTCTTGGTTAGTTTCATCCCTGCGCTTCTAAGATGGGCCTTGAACACTTTATTTTGGAGGGGAGCATGCCAAACAAACCACGTACCAGGGAAGCAAGAGAATAAGAACACTCAGACAATCCTTTGTTATATCTTATCTTCCCAAAATCCCCTTATGCCACTGCTACTAAACTTTCAATCCCTACATTTAAGGAGAGGAGTAGGATAAATTGTTTGACAAGAGGGAGGGAGTATAGGGACCCACTCAGATGTGTTCCAGCAGGGGCTACATGGAAGGGAAGTCTCATCTTTTTGAGCATGGCTGCTACTTGTGAAAAGTACTAATAGTATTTCAGTGTTACTTTTAGTGGTGGTCAGGCTAATATACTTAGTTTAAAAATAAATAATTTGAAATTATCCAGAGTGCATAGGTGTGTATGTGGATGTATGTGAGAAAGAAAGAGAAAGACAGACAGACAGACAGACAGACAGACAGACAGACAGACAGACAGAGTTACTGAGTAGCTTGGATTACAGGTAGAAGCCACCAGCCCCTGGGTACAATATAGTATTTTCTATGTCAATTGCAAGCAGTAGTGTTAATTAAACCATGAATAGAATGGGTTTTCCAAAGAAAAAATGGCCTTGTTTGTCCCTTGGGAGGGGGACCATCTTAGGGCTGAGTGATTTTTAAAAAAAATATTATTTTGAATGTTAGCTTCTGTCCAGTGAAATTTATTCTTAAGGAGTTAATCTGTTCCATATTTGGAGAGAAGCTCTATTGCTCGAGTGGCACTCACATGTTGACCCCTCATCTAGGCTTTATGGAGCCATGTCATGTTATACTCACCTTCATTTGTGCAAGAGGGAAGAAATTGAATAGCAGCAGAGAAAGGATTACCAACAAGTGTTTGCTATTGCTCTCATGCAGCTCTTGACAATCTCCTTTCAACACCTACTAAATAGAGGTCAACGAGAACCGGGCAACAATTAGCTTCTCGTTATGTAGTTAAAGCTGAGTGTAAAAAAGACATCCTACTAATTTCTTTTTCCCTGTGTGTAATTCACAGTAAATCCTCTTGGATTCATTTTTTTTAAATTATGAGCCTTTCAGAAACAGTGAAAATTTATATGCCAGGACATCTGTTTTACTTGACAAGAATCTTTAACCTTCTCCACCTACTTCCTTCCTGACATATAACATAGTAACTTATATAAACCAGACTTGCGAAGACAAAGCAGAGCTGTTCAGACAGGTGGCTTTTCAGAATGGCAAAAGTTTCTCCTTCTAGAGACTAGACAATCCAGGGAAGAGACTGGTGACATTCCCTCTGGGTTAAATATGAAAAAAATGAGGATTTACTAGAATAGTCTTGTGTGCATCCTACTGGGGTTATCTCATACATAGCATGAATAACTGGGAACAGAGATGAGATGTGATAAATGATTATTCATCTATTGCATCTATAAATTCCTGACCCCAGTGCATCATTTTGGCTGCCATCATGTGTATATTTACAGTAGATCACCAACAGCTTATCTGTCATGGTCTTCAGTAAAGTTAGGAGGCTATGAGTTTAGATTCATCCTTGATTTGGCCATTGACAGACTTAGATTTGATTCCTGGACTTCAATTCAGGCACTCTCCAGTGCAGTACTGAGGAATGTTGGTGTTTTAGAGTCTGGTAACAAAAATGAAGAGGGAAAGAACAAGGCAGCAACAAAGGTGCCCAGCAGATGCAATTTCATTCCCCACAGAGTACTGTGCACTGCAGGTTGGCTTTGTATTTCCTTTCATTGCTATTTGTTCTTAGTGAAAAAGCCTCTTTGGGTTTTCTGGGCTTAGGAGCTTTTCCAGATCATTAGCCACTTGTGCAGAGAGGACCTGCTGGGCATTCTCCCTGCAGCTTCTAGCTTAGCTGTGCCATCCCAGAAGAGTTGGAGAAGTTAAGAGAAGGGAGTAGAAGCCTAGATTGGATGAGGTGACTACTTATATAACTTGAACTTCAGGCAGCTATAAGCATAGGTCTGTGTGTGTTTGTGTGTGTGTGTGTGTGTGTGTGTGTGTGTGTGTGTGTGTGTGTTTTCTCACTTCTTTTATGTTGTGAGACTTCTATCTAGAAAAGTTGGTTTTGATTCCATACATGATTTTAAGCAGCCACATGGCACAAGTGAATGAAGTCCTTCACATTTGGATTCAAGTATCATTGCTGTCAGTACCCAAGGTATTTGGCTTTCAGTAAGGCATTCTGCCTCTTGGAGCTTCCTTTAAATTGGCATAAAAAATACCATGTTGCAAGCTTTTCCTGAGGCTCAAATGACCAAATAAAATAAACTCAAAAGCTGAATAAAATCCAGTAATTAATACTTATGCACACATACACATACGTGCATGTGTATATAGATATCTGTAATGAGAAGGATATATTTTACAATAGGAAATAAAGTTTTATATTAAATACCTTTTTTATTTCTTAATAGTCCTGCGGTTTGAACTCAGGCTTGGGTGCTGTCCTTGAGCTTCTTTTGCCAAAGGCTAGCCCTCTACTACCTGAGAGTATTACCACTTCCAGATTTTTTTTCTGAGTAATTAATTGTAAATAAGGGTCTTATGAAATTTCCTGCATGCACTATCTTTGAACGGAAGTCCTCAGAGTAGCTAGGATTACAGGTTTGAGCCATTTGTGTGCAGCTTTCAAATATCTTTACAAATCTCCTGGGACTGCATTTAAATTGTTTTTTCCAGTCTTGGGGCTTGAAATCTGGACCTGGGCATTGTCCCTGAGCTCTTTAGCTCTACCCCTTGAACCACAGCACCACTTCCAGTTTTCTAGTGGTTAATTGGAGATAAAAGTTTCATGGACTTAGTGCCTGGGCTGGTTTTGAACCCAGATTATCAGATCTCAGCCTCCTGAGTAGCTAGTATTACAGGCGTGAGCCACTATGCCTGGTTTTGTCCCCGGTTTTAAAGCTAGCCTGATGGCCTCTTATTCTAAGTATCTGAAGTCATCAAATGAGTGAAACAAGTTTAAAGAGCAGAGGCATTTTATTTTATTTTTTATAACTGCATTGTTTATTAATATTTGCCAATAACACCTTACTATTCTAAATATAATACATTTGCAAAAGTCCTTCCCAGATTATATCTCCTATTAATTATCACTCTGGTACAAGGGAAAAAGCATTGGGCTTTTATATGACCAAATATAGGGCCCACAATACAGACAGACATTTGGTTAGGGATACTTGCTATGGAATTCAAAGGCTATGCTTTTTACCAGTGTTACCTAGCAGCAGGCGTTTCCCTATATTAACCTTTCCTTTGTCAAATTTTCAGAGGTGGTACTTACACATATACCACCATCATGACATTTTGCGGATTCCATTTTTGTCTCAGTGAGCAGAAGCATTTTTAAATACATAATTTCCCTCAAGTACACCACACCAGACAAACTCTAGGTACCAGAAAGTGAGTTCTGACTTAACAACAGGCCCGCCTTAACTGGGACCATGGAGATGAATTATTTCATTGTCCACCACTGAGCCCTGTTACTAATCATTACTCTTGGGCTATTGGTCATTGTACCAGGGCAAGAAATAACTCACCTACTCCCTGAAGCTCCAGATGATAGATTTCAGATCCCGAGCTGCATTCAAAAAGTTGGAAGCTCAACACATTGATGGGGGGATTGGTTAGCCACCCACTCCGCAGAATCATATGCTCAGATCCCTGTGTAGCTCCTTATGCTGTTCCAGCTTGTTAAGATTTCCCTCTGATAGATGGCAGGGAGAGCTGCAGAAGTGGATTCCCCTCAAAGATCACACTGACAGCCAAACCTAACATTTCTCAGCCCAGAGATGAGACCTATAGAAGCCAGAACCACTTAGCAGACATTTAAAGAAACATGGTTGATTCTACCAAGCCGTCCTCCATCTTGAAGTGAATTCATGCTTGAGATAACTTGCCATGATTGGCGATTAGGTTACACAGTCTATATTTGACTCTTGAGTTAACCTTTGTAATTTGGTTTATTTTTCTTTCTCCACTACCCAGAAGGTGGTGCTTAATGGCATAGATGATTATTTCCTACATTTATTCAAGACCATTTCTTTCAAATATAGTACATTTCTAACATTATTATCATTACTGCCAATTCTGATGGACCAAGTACCAGGTACAAGACATTGTGCAAGAAATATGTTTACATTACCTTGTTAGGAGCTCACAGCCACTCAATTAATATCTCATTGTACAAATGAGGCAACTCATGCTTGGTGAAGCTAAGGAATTTCCCTAAGATAGAATTGCTAATAAATGGCTCAATGGCCCCTTCAAATTCAGTTGTGACTCTTAATTATGATTATCTTCCTAATGAAATTTTCAGAGTAGAAAGTTTAGTGGTAATCATTTTAACTCAATACCTATTTATAGAGTAACAACTTATTTGGCATTTTGCAGAGGAGAAGAAGATTTACACATAGAATAAACATCTTGCATATTGCTGTGTTTCAAAACATAATCAGCTCTATACCAAGAAAGGTAGAATTTCTGCTGGCTAACCAGTGGTAAAATTTGTCAGGTTTTGATTTGTGAAACCTTAAGAAGGAACATACTGCATAGAGATTTCAACCTGAGTATGATCAGAATAAATGAGAATAGACAGACAATGTAGAAAAGCAAAAAGAAAGATCAAATGTTTGTTTTTTTAAACATATACCAGCGTTCAAGCTCAGGACCTGGATGACATCCTTTCTGCTTTTTCACTCAAGGCTAGTGATCTATCACTTAAGCAAGCCATAGCTTCATATTTGGCTTTTTGGTGACTAACTGGAAATAACAATCTCAGAGACTTCCCTGCACAAGCTGGCTGGTGAAGATATGAGCCACCAGCACAAAGCTAAAAAAAAAAGGCTAAATGCTTATGACTCCAGTTTTTGCTCTGCCTGTAAACAGGCTTTCTGGTCTTTGAGGAATTATTTGCATGCTCTGTAAAATGCAGATGATAATAATACCATCACCTTTGAGGTCAGTGTTCATATTTCTAAAATCAGACTTGAAAGTGCCTAATGAATCCTTGATAGGAGCTCAGTAATAGACAGGCAGGATTTTTTGTTTGCTTTCTTTCCAGAGATTTGTAGGGTATAGTCCCAGAAGATTCCAATGTCATACTGATGATAGATTACAAAGGGAAGACCATGAAAATTTGGGATAGAAGACAAAAGGCCCAATTCTTAATATTTAGGAAGGTTATTTTGCCTCACTGGAGGAATGTTTTCTTCAATGAGTTCATGGAAAAAATGTTTGAAGGTATCTTTTTAGGCATTGACCACAGAAAGGAAAGGAGGAAGAAACTCAAGGCCATTGTAGAGTTAGAATCAATGTCAGTTGTTTGGACAGAAAAGGAGAGAAGTTAGATATGTCTATACATAATTTTATTAACAAAAGAAAGGGTATATAAGAAAAACAGATTTTATAATAAGGGAAGAGTCAAATACAAAACTTCCAAAGATAGCCTCTTGAGATATCAAATTGGAAATGTATTTGGAATAGATATAAGAGACTGGGGGCCACAGATAGGAATTAGAAGAGTCACAGCCTAGGAAGAGACAAAAATTAAGGAATTGCTAAGACCTTAGAATTTAAAAAGGGGTAGGAGCTTGGGGCACAAATCAATATATTTACAAGATAAAGGGAAAAAAGGAGGGAACAAGAAAAAACAGGCTAATGGTAGGGGGTAACAGGGATGCTGACATATAACTGAAATCTGAAGGATTAAGCAAGATTTTGAAACATAAGTGAACTATTTTTTCTTAGCTTTGTGTCACACCTTTCTCATATGAGATTATGGGGACTCAAGTGGTAATTATGACATTCTAGTCTTCTTGCCAGAATTCTGCATTTCTTTCATTACTGGTTGACATGAGTGTTGGCCTAAGCCAGAGGACATAGTGTATAATCTTAGCACTCTAACTAGCATTTATCTTGTGTACGTAATGATGAGGTGTGAGAGAGTGTGTGTGTGTACGTGTGTATGTGTGTATATACCCTTCTAACATACTCAACTTTATATGATTATGGAGCGAAGAATAAATGATAGAATGCATGTTAATGTGCTATCACCATTGAAAGACTTTCAAAATAATTGAGATAGTTTTGTTTCCATATTATTGGCATACCTACCATCCAGTGCAGCTGTTGATGTTGAAATAATTAGAGTTGGAGAGTTGGACATTAGGACTAAAGAGATATTGAAAGAGGTGGATTTTCTTAATGGGAAGATTGACGACCAGAGTGCTGAAATGGGGCTGATCGGCTACTAAACTCCATGAACAGGCATCTTCAAATGGTGACCTCGTCTGGTCATTCTTTCAGGCCTTGCATTTTGTCTTGTGGATTCATTTTTGGGGATGAAACTTTGCATTTATTCTCATGCTGGAGTTCTCTAAAGAGCAAATCCCCTGATGCTGGTAATCATGTGCAATGAGGCACAGAATTTAATTATCCTCATTATTATCTTAGCTTAGATGGCTACAAAACCTAGTAGGGGGTCATAGAATTATCTGGCTCTTTTAGTAAGTGCCAACTACCAAATCTGGATCACTAAACACTCTTACAATAAAGAGGTTGACACATTATGGCTGGAAACTCGTGTGTGTGTGTGTGTGTGTGTGTGTGTGTGTGTGTGTGTGCGTGTGCGTGTGCGCGTGTGTGTGTGCGTGTGCGTGTGCGCGTGTGTGTGTGTGTGTGTGTGTGTGTGTGTGTGTGTGCGTGCTAGGACTAAGATATACTCAAGGGCTAGACATTACCTCTTAGTTTACTCAAGGCTGACACTCTATCACTTGAATTGTACCTTCTCTTCTTTCTTTTTGTTTTTCTAGTTGTTTAGAGATGTCATTTTTTTCTGCTGGGAGCTGGCTTTGAAGAGCTATCCTCAGATCTCAGCTTCTTGAGTAGCTAGGATTATAGGCCTGAGATATAGCATACAACAGACATATTCTTCTTGCATAGCATGCAGTGTGGTATTCACTTGTGCATTGTCTCTTTTATTTATCTCTTGGCATTTGTTTAAATCAGTATATTTTCTCTTCACAATGCTGTTAAAGCGATAGGATTACCTCCATTTGGAGATGAACACATGAAGGCTCGGTAGATTATGTAGTCATCTGTGTATTAAGAGAAGGAAAGAGGATGTAAATACTAGAATATTTGATTCTAATGTCATAAATATATACTACTTATGATAATTAGCTTTTCTACATAGTATATAGGTAATATGGGTTAGATGCAGTCTATTTGATATTTAAATGCATTCTGTGAAGTATACTAAATGAGACCTTGGGTTAAATAATAAGCATAACTAGTACTATATGGTAACAAGCACTACAATGTTTGTGTGTATGTGTGAATAAAAATATACAGTAAAGATGTAAATGAATAAAGATAGGTATGTAAATATGGATATTGCATTAGAAATAGAAACAGTATTTTGACTAAAGCAGAATACACAACTGAAACTAGGTCCTTTACTTTTTTGATTCAGAAAAAAATGTTTATTTTAGATTACATCTGTTTGTCTCTCAATGTTTGTTTTTCTTTCTCAATGACACTCAACTACCCCAAACCATTTTCTCAAATATTCTTACACAAAAAGAAAAGCTTGGCTCACAAACTAAGCTCGGGTTTTGGATCTGCTTTGGTAGTAGATCAAGAGCTTCAGAGTTAACTTTCATTCCCCAATTTCAGCACAGATCCTTTCAAATTTAGTACATCTGAGCAGCAGTTGTTGGATAAATGCAATTTAATTTTTCAGTGTATGATAAATGCTGTAATAGAAGTCTTCAAATACACTTCCTTGAGAACCCTAAATGATCTTAAATAATATAGGAACACGTTTAGCCTCTCTGCAGTCAGTATTTAATTTTCTCTATTTCTAATTTAAAACCAGAAATGAGTGGCTTCACACCAGCCCTGGATCCCATCCCCTGATCTGTTAGCTTCTAATGTCCAGTGACAGAGTATAGTAAAAGCTTGAAAGGTAGTCCTTCAGACTGCAAACCACATTTATTGAAGTGAGAGCAGATGTCATTTAATTTGCTCCTGACTCAATGCCTAATTCCCAAGGTTAACAGGCCTTTTCATGTTTGCTTCTATAGATGTGCAATTCTGGAGCTGGATTTGTGGTATAACTAAACATCAAATTTCTTATTCAGAGGAAAATGAGTTTGAGAGTGACGTGAGAATGATGTCATTTTCTCGAATACCCTGAGAGCCAGTGGTGCACAGAGGGTGTCCTCATTTTCCAAGACAAAGTAGCTCAGATGGCTTGTTGAGAATCAATGCAGGGACAGAGAGCAAGGACTATGGGATGAAAAGTTTAGCTCTGGTCAGAGGTAAGTGGGCAGAAGGGAATATACATATTAAAAGCTGGCAGAGCAGCAGAGTTAGTACCTGATTGTCGTAAAAAGAATTATTATATTTATTTGTTCAGTCAGCTCCTGCCCTGTCAGGAACTGTTCTAAGTGTTTCAATAGATGAACTTCCTGTCTTCCAGAAAGTTCTGTCTTCTATTTGGAGAATTTTCATGGAACAGCCTGAACCTAAGTGTCTAGTACTTTGTTACACTGTGATTATCAATATTATCTATACTTAACAGACTGGAAGAATCTCCACCAAACTTTTATTACCACTTTTGTAATTTTCTCTGTCTCTCAAATTTCTATATAAACTTTTCACAGTCTGATAGTTAAAAAAAAAAATCCAATGGATTCCCTTATTGCTGCCACCTTAAGGATCACTTTAGCTTTCAGCCCAAAAATGAGGCAATAAAGAACATCATCTTCACTTTCAATTCCAGTTCCTCTTCTCCTTAAAATGATGTGGGCATTCCTATGGTTCTGGTTTTTATAATTACGCAGATTTCACTCTGAACATCCAAGTACATTTCAGAGCTAGAACATTGCCTGAGGCATCTAAACTGTACTGGCAGAAAAAGAAAAGATAAATCCTCAAATCACCCAAATGAACCTTCCCACCCTGGGGTTAGAGGCTGCTATTTCTCACAGATTCTCCTGGCCTGCCTAGAATAGATGTCTATACAATGACCTAGTTTCCTTTTCTGCTCATGCTGTCACAAATATGATCTTCTCATATGGCAACAGCATTAATATGAATTAAGGATTTTCTTTTACTTTGTTGAATGCCACAAGAAGCAGAATGGAGCCACATGTCTCCTTTTGAATCACACCCAAACACTGCAAAACACACAGAAGTATGCTTCCTCCTTCGAGCTGTGGGTGTGCTTTAAACTCATGCAAACATTGGACCAAACACAGACACAGTAAGTCAGCTCTGGGGGAAAATATTTTCTTTCCTTTCTCTACATCTTCACCTCTTATTCCAGCACAATTTTAAAGAACACTTCACAATTTTCCCCCAAGAGCAACTACATAATGTCGTTTCTAAATTTGGGTAGATACCACATACTCACAGACCCTACTCTGGAACTGGAAATTTAAATTATAAAAGTCTTTCTTTAGACATACTATCAAATTTTCACAGAGATTTTTAAAAAACATGCTGATTTTACTTAATGGATAAGAAAGATCACAGAAATAATGCTTATCCTATATTTCTACATAGTCCTTCTTAGCATGAAGAATTTTGTATATATAATATTAAAATAAGATGAGAGAAAATTCCATGTTATAACCCCCAACTGTAGCAGGAAAAAACCAAACTTCTCTATTAAGAAATACACATTTCTGCAAAGATAGGCTATGTGTATGGTTGGGATGTATGTTGGTCAATCAGAAGTTATTTTCGCAATCTGTGACATCTTCATGTGGCTAAAGGTCAAGACCATAGGATTGACACAGAATAGCTTTTGTTTGGACAGTGGGAAAAATGTATGTTTTTAAAAATCTCAGCGGAACATTTGTTCAGAGGAGTACCCAGAAGCCACCTTGTAAATTTGGAAGCAAAATTTCTAGAATTTGAAAACGTAGCTACTGTTTTTCCAATAACAAAAGAGAAAATTATTTAGGACTCAGACCCCCCAGGACAGCATCTTGGTACCTAGATGCAAAGGAGACATTGTTTTGCAACATTGTATCTCTGCCTCCTCCTTCCAGCTTCTTCTCTAGGGAAAGAATTTGTCCAAAAGGCCTGAATAGGAATTAACAACCAGTTAGAACGTTGCCGGACATGACCAATAAAATTGTATGTCCAGAATACCTCATTATAGTAGGGGTGACCAATCAGGGCACAGTCCAAGGTCTAAGGGTCAGGGAATAGAAGGTAACTGAGCCAGATACCAAGACAGAGATACAGAGACAGCTATCCCAGGAAGAGACGAAAGATGATCGTGGCAGAGGTAGTAAACTTTGAGATACATACTTTTCTTCTTAATGATGTTCTTCACATGAATCTGCCATTATCCTGGACTTCACTTGTGAACTCCGGAGACATAAACCCAAAGAAGCTTAGTACCTCTTGCAGTGGAGTTGTAACACTGGCAGGCATTGTCTACCAATGAACAGGCATTGCCTGCTATGGGCTGTAGCTTTTGAGGTCTCTGCAGACTGCTGAGTCAAATAGGCTGTGTGGATTCTGCCATCAAGAATAACAACAGAAATTGCACATCAACACCAGTTCCTGGAAATAAGCTTTGTCAATGACTCTTTAAAAAATGCTAGCATTCAATGGTCCTTGCCAGGGTTCCTGTCACCAGAGGAAAAAAGTTAAGGGCTTCCCTCAACTTGCCAGTTTCCACACAAAATCATAGGTCCTTGAGAATCATTTCAGAGTTTCTCATGAATAGAAGAGTGTCTCACAAGGCAAAAGTTCCAGCAAGGGTTTATTTTAGTATAACGAGGTTAAAAGTAGAGAGAAGCAGAGAAATCCTTCCTGTTCCCCATGCAGAATAGGTGTTAAAGGCTCAACATGACAACTGTTATCTGCTGCCTTTTATTTTTATTTTTTTCTGATTTGAGGGTATACATGTGGTTATGACGTCTAGCAAACTCAATCTGGTTTTTTTCTTTGCAATGAATTTTTAACATCTTTAAATAGGTACACAAAGGAGTTGCCATTTGACAAAGCAACCCTTGTAGTTTAGCATATACTTAGAAGGAAAGTTGACTGCTTTGTTAGCTACTCTTTGGTTTTGACTTTCAGTCTGGCACTTTTCATATTTATTAAAAATAATATAATTTCCCTTTCTTCTCGTCTGTCTATCCCACCTCATCCCTTTGCATTATTAGTCAATTAGAGAGGGGGATCCATGGATGTATTTGTAGAGTTCTTTGAAACTACTCCCAAACTCCACCTGGCCAACCCCTTGCTGTATCTAGCTCCTTCATCCATTTCATTTCCTGCTCCATTTCTTCTGTGACTTCCATGTGAATACTTGGGTGTCATGGCTTCACACATTATGTGCAATCAATGTCACAGAACATTTTTTATCTCACACGTGTTTTTAATATTTAGGTTTGAAGAGCTTGGGCATTGACCTTTACGTGATCAACTCTAGGTTTATATTTTCTTGCTCAAGAATATTTGAAACTCAAAACTTCCATTTGCCACCTACATTACCTGATAATCAGCACAGTCGATTTCACAGATTCTAAGTCAATTGTTCCATAGTCTGCATTATTTCTGAAGGACCTTCTGACTGAACTTGGATCAAATTTGTAGATGTGCATTGTACTCATTTTTGGTGGGGAAAATTGCTTATAGTTCCTAAATTTTAACACTGAACACAATTGAAGAGAATGGTCCCTCTTTCTGTGTTTAACCCAGAGCTTCATAAGACTGGGGTGTCATAGTTTTCCTGACTCTTCTCTAATGAGGGGTTTTTATACAGATCTCTGATTACCTGGCATTTCTTTGAAGGGGGGCCATTTCTCAGGTGTTCATTTGAGAGCTCTGAACTCTAACAAGGCCTTTGGGAAACACATTTGTGAATCCTCGTTTTCTACTTGAGGACTTTGAGCTGTCTCTACTGAAATGCTTCTGAAGCTTCCTGTGGGGACGGCGTTGATTGTTGCAATTCTCAGGAAGCAAAGCACTTCCTTTTCCCCACTCTCTGGCAATGCTACCTGAACTTAATTTTTTTTTTAAATTGCTTCAGGCCATTGCTTCAAGTCATATCATCGTCTGAGATGATGAATAATTCGTTCACTTCAATTATATTGTTACCTTGCAGGTATTTATAGGCTATAATCAAGTCCCCTGCAGTTACTGCTTTGCCAGACTTTATAAATTTAGCTTTCATCACCTTGTCTTACATGTTTTATCTTCCTGCCTTTGTGGCTGCTTTGTTGTGTGCCTGTCTTTGTAGTGTACCTGACAGTTCAATATCCTTCCTAAAGGAAGGAGGTCAGAAGAGCATATCATAACCTGGGTATTATTGTATCTGATTTTCTAGAGGGAGGGATCAAGGAGGAGGATTACCTCATATTTAAGCTTAATCTGTTTTGTGACTCACAAAAATAGACAAAATGATTATAAAAAAACCCTAACAGAGTACTGTCAGTCTGTACCCAGAGGTTTTTTTTTTTAAACATAGAATAATCCTGGAAGTTTAAATAGATTTCTTTTTCCTGAGAGAGAACATTTTCTACCATCAAGTGTTTAACTATCTTGTAGAGTAAGATTTTATTTACATCTCCAGGCTTCACATTTGTTTATGTAATTAGGTAGTTCCCTCCTCCACCCCTACAGTCCACAGACTCCAAAAACTATATTATTGGTGTTATTTCTGAGTTTAGTAGCTCCAAATGAAGAACAAGCCTTAAACATTTCAGTGTAGGGAGAAGAAATCAAATTGCCATATCTACTACCCTAGTACTAGGATGAAAGTTCCAATTTAGCTCTTCTGGCGCTGGTAATGCAACAAACTTGAGTATAAACCTGGGAATGCTACAAAGATCTAAGGCTCAGTTTAATTCCTCTAGTTCCCTGATCTCCAACCACTTTTTTCCTTTGGTTGATCACTTGAACTTGGGGTTCTCTTGTTCAAGACTAGTGCTCTACCAATTGAGCCCTAGCTCCATTTTCTCAAATCACCTTTTTATGGTTCTCCTATACTAGAAGAAAAGATGACACATGTATCACTTGTCTGTAGGCAGGTGTGTTTGTATTATATATATATTTTATAATCACATACTTATATTGTGAAATTGTATAGACAAAATAGGGTTTCTTAAAGGTAGCAACAGACATTTCACTAGTTGTTTTTCATT
This sequence comes from Megascapheus bottae, assembly GCF_031878675.1. Classification (NCBI taxonomy): domain Eukaryota; kingdom Metazoa; phylum Chordata; class Mammalia; order Rodentia; family Geomyidae; genus Megascapheus; species Megascapheus bottae. The sequence goes on from NC_143522.1 coordinate 15,940,101, forward strand.
TTTGATCCAACCCTACATGAAACAACCTTCCCACCTCCAGGAGATGCACACTCCACTGTGGAGTTGGTTGCTCTGCTGGGATTGCTATGCTGACAATGTAACACACAATTCTCAGTAGGAAGCCTCTCTTGGCAGTTACAAGCTGAAGAGGCCCTCAGAGGATACATCTGGCATTTCAGATTCATGAACATCACATGTGTAGATTCAACCAATCATAAGATGGGGGGAGTTGTATTTGCTGAACGTTGGCAATTTTTGTTATCTTTATTATTTGAACATCCAATATAACAATATTAACATAGCATTTGATATTAATATATAATCTAGAGATAATTTAAGTTACTGATATGGGAAGAGGGGTCCAGGGATACCCATGAGTGATAGAGACCTTGGTCAAGCATATATAGGTAATATATAGAGCTACATATAGGTACTATGCTATTATATATAAGAGAGTTCACAACAGCTGTTTCAGTGCAACCTGAGGGAGCTCTAGAATCAATTGTATTTAATTCAAGCATTTACTTTAGGTAGGGAGACATGGAGAGCCCAAACCTCATTTACCTAAGATTAGATAAGCAGAATTAGATATTGAGAAAGCTCGGGGCAAAGTAGCATCTCTTCATTCTCAGATTCAAACACATATTACAAGCAAACAAACAAGCTGGGCACAGTGGCTCACACCTGTAATCCTAGCTACTCAGAAGGCTGTGATCTAAGGATTGCAGTTCAAAGCCAGCCTGGGCACTAAAGACCATGAGACAAATCTCCAATTAACCACTAAAAATCAGGAAGTGGTGCTATGGCTCAATGGGTAGGGTGGTAGCCTTTAGGTGAAGAGCTCAGGGACAGCTCCCAGGCCCAGAGTTCAAGCCCCATGTTCGACCAAAATAAATCAAAAAGCAAAATGAACACAAACAAACAAATATTCTGTTTCAGCTGCAGTCTAACAAAGTGGAGATTGAGCTCCTCCTGAGTGATATAGAGGAAAGAGTGTGTTGACTGTCGATAGGTTGCCTAACAGGTAAAATATTTTTGAAAAAGTAATATTCTTTGTCTTTTTGTGCTTCCTTTATAATGTTGTCTTTGCAAGTATCTTTGTCTGTTTCTCTCTTCCCTACTTCCTGTCATGAGTAAGCTATGTCAGAAACATAGATGGATAGATTTGTGTCTTTCTGCAATGTCAGACCTTGAATAGTAAATTCACAAGCTTCATCAATTTCCTTGGCTTTAATTCACCAAGAATTACTGAGGTCATTTGATAGCCTTGGCTGTTGGCAAGGTTTTTTATTCCAATCATGGCTACTGATACGAACTCTCAGATCACACACACAAAAAATTGTAATAATATGAAGATTGTAGGATAGCTAGAAAATGTTAAAGTGGCTACAAGGTTCAAAGAGGCCTGGCCTATCAACAGAGCAGAGTGGCTACAAATGCAAAAAGAGTCACTGCAGATGTCAGTTAACATACTAATGTGGAACCAGACACAGAGTTTTTGAGGCCCAGTGGTGTCAAAAGGTGTCAAATACTGCTTGGGTGCAGATCTAGTTTCAGGCAGAGTTGAGTGAGTCCTGATGCAGAATCTGTGTCCATCGTGGGCCTGGTGTTTCTGATGAGATGTGATACCTCTGCTGATGTGATTGCTTACTGGCACAGATAAAGAGTTGTCTGTGTATGCCTCATGCCGTGTTGACAGATGGCATTTGTTCATTTGCATCAACAGAACACAGAGTGCTTCCTGTTTTGGCACTTCCCCTCTAGGTAGAATGGCTCAGGTTGAAACTACTTGCTTTACACAAAGCAGTAGGTCAAGGCTTAGTATAACCTTAATGCTGTGGCTGTGCACATCTTACAGGAATCCAGGGCAGGGCCAGCCTGTACTTTTAACATTTCTGTTTAAAATGCAAAGCATTGTATTTAATGACAAAGCTCTTGAACAAGATCAATGACTCTGGAGCCAGATTCACTGAGTTCAAATCTCTACTCTGTAACTTAAGCGTATTCTTCAAACACTATTCCACTGTAGTCAAATGATTTCTCTATGCCTTGATTTTCTCATCTCTTGAAAGGGGAGGCGATAAATTAGGTTGATAGGAACATTAAATTATTGTAAAGCACATTGCCTGCTCCCAGCTCAAGTACCTGGAAACACCAGTTGTTGGTCTTGTTGATACCATCTAAAGGTCTTGGATCCTTTTTTTCTGTTTTCCAACAAATAAAAGAATAATGAAGCAAGAAATGCAGCTGCAGAGGTTAAGTTTTTTGAAAGTTTGTTTGAGAGTAAGGTACCAGGGAAACCAAGGAAAGCCTCTTAGCGCTTAGTGGTTAAGTCCAATGCCCCAACTACACTTCAGGTAGGAACAACCGATTTATGCCATATGTCGTCTGGTCCACTCGCTTCCTCAGTGCGGAAGTGGTTTTCAGGAAGTGGAAGATTGCCTCTACCAGGCCTCTGCCCCCACTCTTCTCCACTACGTATCCCCATCTCCCTAGTCCTCCTTTCTTTTCTCCTTCACTGTTACCATAGTTGTCAGACTTGCAATGAAGCTAGTTCTTTTTCTTTTTTTGACAGTGCATACAGAATGGGGATACTTTTATTATTTTTTTATAATTCTTACTAAAGTCTGAAAGTGTGTTCCCTTGGGTTATTGCATTTCCTTTGGCCACATACCCCTGCATGCAACCGAAAAAGGCATTTACTGGCCATTTTGTTCAGCAGCAGATTCTTTCCACAGTCCCAGGACAGATACCCACCTAGTGTCCTGTGACAAACTGCACTCCCCTTCCAAATGAGCCCAATGGCTTGAAGCTCTATTTAGCTGAGCAGAGCACATACACTGCTTCCATCCTTTTCTCTTTCCCCACATTTCCTTAAAGCCCCTTCTCTGTGCCTGAGATTCTCCTGTCAGTGTGCCTCCCAGCTTGCTCCCAGTGGCTGCTTCAGAGTTAAGGGGATGTGTTGTTCATTGGTCTGACCTCTCAGCTCCCAGCCAGCCTCTGTGACAACCTCAATAGCTTCTGCAGTGCCCAGCTCTCCCCATCCTCTTGGAGTGTTTTCATTTCTTTTCCCCTTGCTGCTTTCAGTATCAGGAATGTTATTAAATGATAAGGGTCTGCTTGCTGGTAGTATATTTTGGGAGGCTGAGAAACAATGAGAACTGTGACACATGAGAAGGGCATGTTAGCCTTGATTCTGGGCACTCCGTATCAGAGAGCAGATCATATGACAGGCAGAGCTACATCGGGGACGCTGTATCCTTCTCCCCCTGAGAGTTATTAATGGGCCTGCATACCTGGGAGGACAGTTTACTGTCTGGGCGATGCGATAATTACAGATACATCACTTATCATAAGCAAAGACCCAGCAACCTAAGCTGCCAGCTAGCTCTGTGACAAGCCCTGGGTGAGCACCATAGTGCCGAGACCAAAAACGAAGTGGAGTTTGTTTGGATGACCTTACTTCAAAGAGGCCATCAGAAAATGTCGCCTTGATTGACAAATGGAATGAGATAGAAAAGGAGTATTGGGGGCTGAAGCTCAGAAGAGCTGAGTCTTAGTCGTAGTTCTGTCACCAGATCTATGATGAAGAGTCCTTTGCCACTGGTAGCAATTAGTTTTCAAGATGTGAAAAAGAGGAACTCCATATTCCTTGTTTACCTTCAAAGGCTGATACTTAGACAATACCTCTTCCAATTCCGATAGGGCGGGAATAAGATGATGCACGTGTTCTAAGGTTAAAGGAGGCAGAAGGATGGTTTTTGGCAGAAGCAAATGGGACTGGTACAAAGGGAAAAGGCTGGCAATGTGTGGGAAGATGTATGCATAAAATTAGTCAAGCTGGGGCTAGCTGAGGCAAAGAAAGGTGAAAGAAAATGAGAACAGAGAGTTTGGGTATGATCATTTTTACTGTAAAGCAAGGAGAAGAGAGTAAGGGTGGGATGTTTGCCAAGAAACTCTGAAGAGGAAAGTCAGAATAATTGACGTTACCAAAAACTTTGTCAATGAAGATCATGTTAAGGCCATTTAATGCAAGCCGTAGGGACAAGGGTAGATTTGGGGACTCGAGGAAAGTAGAAAACCTGAGGAATGCTCTTTGGGGAATCACGAAGGAAATCAGCAGGGCAACTTTTCAATGATGTCTTGATCTCACAGTCAGGAAATCTTGGGTTTCATTTTAGTTGGAAGGTCATGTAATGAATGCATTTTTTCCCTCCCAGAATAGCTCTAGGCAGATACTCTTCACTGTCTTTATCTGTGTTTCAGAGCTATCATACATTTTCTAGATCTGTTATGAAAGACAACTAATGACATACGTATGATAAACATAATACTACCATCAGTGCACAGGAACTTGCTATTTGGGGAAAACAGGAATGATGGGAAACAATGCCCAAATCATCCAGGGCTGCAAAATAAATGTTGACCCAAAATCAGGGTTGTGTTTACCTATCTGCATGAACCAGGATTTAATAATGCTCTTCTGGTATAGATTCATTGCCCTTACAGACACTTGTCTTCAGTTCCAGTAATTTTCATGGCTAGCATTTCTCCTCTCAAGTTTTCCTACCTGCTCACTGTCCTGTAGAAATCAAAGGAGAGATGTACTCTGAATATTATGTAATATATTTCCTAAGGTCTTGAATGGATTTCAGTGACATATCAGATAATCTTCAAAGCCACACCTACTTCCTGGTTTGAGATAGAAAACAATACTTGTGGAGTTCACAAGGGATATCAAGTACCTTAGCATCTGAATTGTTTTTTAGACTATTTGTCATAGATCAATGGCTCACTTTACTCAAAGGATAACCCAAGAAGGTGTGCGTGTGTGTGTGTGTGTGTGTGTGTGTGTGTGTGTGTGTATGCATTGTGGTACTGGGGCTTGAACAGAGGGTCTTGCTTAACTACTTAGCTCAAGGCTGATACTCTACCACTTGAGGCATACATTCAATTCTGTATTTTTGCTGTTAAATTGGAAATGCAAGTTTCAGTTTGTCAGCTTGGACTAACTTTGAATAGAAATCCTTAGATCTCAGTCTCCTAATGGCTAGGATTTCAGCTATGAGCCACCGTGCCCAGAAAGAAATTTTTGTTGTCTCAATTTTCTAAAGCCCCTTTTGAATCTCTTTTTATTTCACTCTACACAATTAATGTAGATGATCACAATTGTGACATCCATGGAGACTAGTAAAATAAAGGTGGATGATAATATCAGAATTAACCAGAATCAATTATATGCCCCTTAAACATCAAGAAATTTCTCTTTCCTGAGAATGCCTCAGATCTAACTCACATATTTCATAAGAAAAAGAAAACAGGAAAGGGTGCTATGGCTCAAGTGATAGAGTTCTGTCCCAAAGACAATGCTTAGGCCCTGAGTTCAAGTCCCAAGACTGGCAAAAAAAAAAAACTTGCCACTTTTAGCCAGGTATGGTGGCTCATGCCTGTAATCCTAGCTACTCAGGAGGTTGAGATCTGAGGATCAATGTTCAAAGCCAGCCCGGGCACAAAAGGACCTGAGACTTTTATCTCCAATTTACCTCAAGAAGTGGGGCTTGGCTTGAAGGTAAGGTAATAGCCTTGATTTGAAGAACTCAGGGACAATGCCCAGACCCAGAGGTAGAGTGGTAGCTTTGAATTGAAGAGCTCTTCAGCTCAAAGCTAGTTCAAGCCCCATGACCCACACACACAAAAAAAAGGAAAGAAAAAGGAAACATAATTTTAACATAGAGCTATTCTTTTTGTTGTTGTTGTTTTGTTTTGTTTTGTTGCCAGTCCTGGGCTTGATCTCTGGGCTTGAGCACTCTCCTTGGACTTTCTCAAGGCTAGAGCTCTACCACTTGAGCCTCAGCACCACTTCTGGCTTTTTGCTATGTATGTGGGGTACCGAGGAATCGAACCCAGGTCTTCGTGCATGCTAGGCAAGCACTCTACCACTAGGCCAAACTCCCAGCCCTAACATAGAGCTATTCTTATTAAAAAAAAACATGTGTTAAAAATTAAACATCAATTGAGTCTGAGGATGTATATATATTCATGACTGTAGACCTGTGTTTGTCTTATTTCTTTTCCCCTTGTAATAACCTCAATGAACTCTACGGAGGAACTATTATACATAATTCCCTGACAAGGTTGAAAAACCTAGTGAGTCACTAAAATTCAAGCCAGTCTGCAGACAGTGTGATAAGAGTTAAAATCCAGGTGTTGGAGAGTAAAAGCCCACAGGTTGTTTCTCCTCCCTGGGGTTTTCCAGTGCCTCCGCAACCTGCTGCTTAATGTGGCTTTACTCTACTGCACACTTACATCCTATTGGCCACCGGAGTAGAAGGCAAAAAGATAGACTCAAGACACTGCTTTCACAGCTTCTTGTGTTTATGTGCAACAATGGGTCCCTTTTCTTTACTAACTAGGGGGGAAATCAGTAGCAGTCTTTTGGGAGCTACCTGGTGTCTATTTGATGAAACCTTTGTATGAATCCTACTAATAGAACCTCAAGAAAAAGAAATAATTCCTAGAGTCTGTAGTGTGTTTTGAAAGGGGAGACAATTTCCCTCACTTTAAAAAAGATAATTTAACCAGGTGAAATACTGTAACAGTACAAGTTAACCAAGGGACAACAAGAGAGATGAGAGATAACATAGTACATTCAGGACAACCATCACTCATTATATAGCTTTTGTTTCTATGTCCTGGAGGTCCTTACATTTAGTGTCATACTATTTGGCCTTCTGTGTCTAGGTTTTGTTCTATTTTAAATCTCTGCTAGGAGAGCCCAAGGTTTCTACTGATTATGACAAATGAGGGAAACTGTATATATGCGTATTTGGTTATTTGAAGTTGGATAGGGAAGGGGGAAAAACAAGATGAGGGGTGGAGGTGGGGGGAGGGAAATGGGGATCAAGACATGAGAAAAGGTAGCAATGCATGTGAAGTAATGCACCTTCTATCTAGTGAATATAATGTAATCCTTCTATTAATTACAATAAAAATATATGAAGAAAAAAGATAATTTAAATCTTTCCCTAACTGCCAATCAGCATGACAGAGAAGAGGTAGAATTTTTTTCCTGGAGAATATGTGATTTGAATTTATTTTGTCCTAGGTAAATAATAAATTCACTTACACAATATATTTAAGCACTAAGCAGAATTTCATTCAGAGCAAACATTGCCTCTGCCTATATTTTGACCATAAATCATTGAAGGTTACAGATGTCTCTATTTTAACAGATAATTAATTGTGTGGTAGAAATAACCAAGCCATGATTATAGATCATAACTGTGACCCAGACAAAATCAGTGAGCCTCCTGCATGGCTTCCTGAAACTTGTTTGTTCGGATGCTAAATAGAAAGCTACCATTCATTTTATTCTGTTTTTTTTTTCAGTTGTTCATTTCATTGACTTGGCTAGCTCAGACTATCAGTATGCTCAGGTATTAAATGACTCCAAAAGAATCCATTTAAATTATAGTTTATGTGTTAATAACAGCAAGAAAACAGGCGCCATCCTAAGCATAATTCTGTATATCAGAAATCACAAGGAAACAAATCAGAACGTTTGTATTTGTGCTAGTCTCAAGTCTCCATTTCTTCTTTGCTATATTTGTGTATTTTATTGATACTTATACTTTTTATTAAGTAGTTGTACAAATGGATTTATTCTAGAAGTCCTTGCTACACAGGAGACTGAAATCTGAAGATTAAGGTTCAAAACCAATTAGGGTGGCTAAATCTGAGAGACTCTTTCTCTCTACTTAACCAGCAAAAAGCTAGAAATGGAGCTGTAGTTCAAGTGGTATAGTGCCATCTTTGACCCCATAAAACCATGGGTGATTATGAGGCCCTACGTTCAAGCCATAGTATAAACATTAAACAACAACAAAAAAAAAAACATAGTAAATGCTGAGAGTTTTAAATGATACTAAATGAGTCACCTGAACACATTCAATGTGAACAAGTATTTCCTTTCATGGCTTAAAACGAAAGTGATAAATGCCAGCAGATGAAGAATGGATATTAATTCAAGTGGTGACTCAGGTTGGCATTGTGAAGATTTTTAAATTCCAGGACTAAATGGATGATCTGATGGGAGGCAATGTCCAGACAAAGCAATAGCATACAAGAAGATAATTACTTTTCTTGGTGAATCCTAAGAAAAGCTGGGGCATTAGGGAAATTGAAAAAGAGTTGTTTCCCCTCCACCAAAAGGTAATTAATGAGTATAACTGGTAATTCAAGACAAGAAAATAGAACCTGAGGGCTTGAAAGCCACACATTCAGAATGGATTTACAGATTTACAGAAAGACTTTATCCCAGAATGGTGCCTACTAGACTGGGTAGAGCTACAAGGTGACAATGTCTCCTTGAGACAGTGTTACTAACCTCTCCAATTGGTCAAGTGTCCAGAAACATGGAAGAAAACTTGGTTGCTTTCCTGTACCACTACATATTAAAAATGTCAAATATTCAGAAGAAAGAAATTCATAGTGGTTGAAATAGTCCTTTTTCGTGTATTGTTTTTTTATAACACTGTCAAACTTAATGAAGGCCTGGAAATAACTAAGCTATGTATAAAGCCCATGATTTAACACTCAGAAGTCCTTGAGTTCAATTCCCAGTACCTGCAAAAACAAATGAACGAACAAAATCAAATCAGAAATATCAACAACATGTACAAGGTGCTAGTCCTTAAATTTTAGTCCTTAAAATTTCCAGTGTGTTTGTTTGGAGGAAGTATATCATTACTAAGCTGGAAATCATGTTAGTTGACCAAAGTTGGTCATGCTAGAAACTCTAAAAGGTCATAATTTGCTTATTTACCCAAATCTCTTTAACAGATTATGAGATCTTTTATTATAAGGCTAACTCTGCCACCTCTAAGTACATTGTCCCTTTAAAAAACATTATCTAACTAAAATATAACAAATACATAATAAATATATATTTGGTGCCTGTTACTAATTTTCTATTTTTGATATTTGATTAGATTTGAACCTATAATGGTTCAACTATAAATATAGGTTATCAAAACAAAAAAAATTCTTTCTCTACTGAACCAAGACATTTGTACTTCAACATAAAAAAATGAGTAGCCAGGGCTGGTATTTGGCCAGGGTAGAAAGCTTGCCTACCATTCATGAAGACCCAAGTTCAATTCTTCGGTACCGAATACATAGAAAAAGTTGAAAGTGATAATGTGGCTCAGTAGAGCACTAGCTTTGAGGAAAGCAAAAGGACAGTGCTCAGGAGTGGCAAAAAAAAATGAATAAACATTCTTTCCCCCTAATAGATTCTGCAATCTTTGTAAACCTCCTGCTTTGTCTGAGAAATAGCTACATTTTAGGGTCAGAAAGTCTATTTCTGACTATTTCTACTAAGTCAAAAATTTGAATAATCTCCCAGAAACTTGGCTGTATAGAGAGAACAAGAGAATAAGAAGAAGTTGGGGTCCCATTAATCATTGCATTCCTCGAAAGCCATCTTTCTTACAGGCCTTGCATGAAATATTGTTAGGATGCATCTTTTATACATTTGAAAGATATAAATAGAAAACATTCACCTATTCAGAGAAAAACAGATATTGAAGTCATCACAGAAGGGGAACTTTGGCTACACAGCCAGAACTATTGAATTTGTTCAGGTTTTGAATTCAAGTATTTCTAGATTTGGAGAAAAGTTGGAAACCAGCTTCCCCCAATGCTAAGAGATTAAATAATCATAATGACTTATTTTGGAAATTTAAAAAAATGAACATTTGTGTGGGACTTCTGAGTACAAGACTATTTACTCATAGTTACCAGTGTTCTCACAGGTCCTCTTCTTTTGGTGGGACTAGGAAATGAACTAAGGACTTTACCCTTGATAGGAAGGAACTCTACCACTTGAGTCAGGCCTCCTGCTTATCATGAATGTCCACTTTATGTTCTAGGATCTGTTTTGCTCCGTTTTCTGTTGCTTTTGTGTTTCTTGAATTATCATGTAATTATTATTGACCCTGATACCAATGAAGAAAGAAAATACATGTAGAATATGAGAAAAATGACTAGGTTTTGTATCAGCATGCCTGAATTATGGAGAATGGCTCCACAGTTCCTAAATGGAAGGTTGTTTTTTGTGTGTGTGTGTGTATCCCTTAATATAAAGAAAATGATACTTTCTTTACAGGATTTCCTTTAAGGACCACATTTAATGAGGCAGGAGAAAGGACTGCATGAAAGACAAAATACAAACCCCAGTGATGGTGATGAATTTGGCGTAAGGAAATGAACAGAACGGGAGTGGCAGGAAGTGGGCACTCAAGCATGTATCCCAGTCCTAAAAGTTGCAGGAAATATGCAGATATAGGAATTGTTTGTTGCTGATCGGAAATATCAGACAATTTAAGCAGATGTGTCCTTATAGACAGCTAACTAATAGGAGACAAACAACCTGAAAATAAAGTACCCTCGGGAAAATGTAACAAACACTTTTGGTAATCCTGTAGACATCAGAGATAAAGAATAGGTTGAGTTTTGGGATTCGGCAGTTCAATGTCAGTGCGAATTTATTTCCATATTAACATTTTTTATGTTAGGCTTCACCCCAGATCACTTTACCTATTCTGTTAGTTACACTCTTCCAAGTTGAGTATTATTATAAGAATCTGTAAGATGACATGAGATCCAAGGACTACTCTTAAGGACAGAAGACCAGAGTGTAGCATAAACTGCAGATGCCTGGGTCACATCTGCTCTTGATATTCTGCTTTGTTACTAAGCAACTGAGATTGTGCTCACTAAAGAAAAGAAGAGCTACGTACACTTCAAAGAGAAATGGGTTGAAAAAGATCAGAGTAGGAACTTAATTTTATCCTTTAGTTACAAGCATGGCATGCTGAGAAAGAGTTCTCAATGCAGGAGCAGGCAGAGAGGGCAGCTGGAGCTGGGTTCTCTTTTTCCTCTGTCTTTTGACAACTCTGCATCTTAAGAGCATCCAAGATATGAACCATATAACAATTGGAAGTCTTCTGAGAGACTGGGATGTAAATGCAGACCAAATTACATCGGTAATAGCTAATACTTAATGGAGTGTTTTCTTATGTGCTAAGCGCTCTTCTAAGCCTTTTATATTTAATCCTTGAATCCCTATTAAGTAGGATGGATTTTTTTTATTATTTTACATTTGAACAAACCTGGAACACAATAGCAGATAAGAAAATTACCCACAGTTACACATTTATTCAGAGTATTCTTCCAAAAGCTTTTCTCTTCTGATAACAGCGTTTTTGATAATTAAGATAATTGATAAAGACCTTTACAATCTGAGGCCCAACAACAGATTAAATTATAATGTGGAAAAGAAGCCAGTGGCCAGTCAGTGATCTTTGTTTTTGCTAGGGTTCATTTGATCGTGGAAAAGTATCCACTCCACCAATTACTCTAATACCAGAGGGGAAGAATCAAATGTAAACTGAAATTTAAGTACTCAAGGGAGAACTTTGAGCAATGTTGAGGTTTTATTACTTGGTACCACTTGGGGAGTTTCAGAAGTAAATTAAATGATATGTATAATTCATTAGTCTACAAAAAGGAGTGCTTCTTGGAAGATTAATTGTATACCATTTTCTATACTCCAGAAAGGAAAAAGAAAGAGGAAAATATCACACATTCTTTTTAAAGGTTTAATGTGATCTAATTATGTTTCACACACATATGCATATCAATAATATGAGAATTCTTGGCCATCCATTTTTTTCTAGAACATTAAATGCAGGTTTCTGATCCGACCATACAATGATTGACACTTTAAAAAGTCTGCTCTTTGGTAGAAAGCAATCTCCTATACCTATAAAACAATATCCAGAGATTGCATCTTTATAAAGACCATGAATATACTGAAATACCCTCAGACAGTCAGAGCACAGTGTAGTTGTTCTTTAAGGTGAAGTGTTCAGAAGACTTTGCAGGATTTCAGGGCTGTCATGATGAACACCCGTGATCTATGAGAGAACTACCAATGAGTTGGGAACCCCAGATATAGAACACTGGGTTGACTTTGACTATGTAGCTCCCTTAGCTGAGTATAGTAGTGCAGATCTGTAATTTCAGCAGCTAGCAGGCAAGAATAGGGGAATCAAAGGACTAGGGCTTGCCTACAATGCCTATGTGTGATCCCCCAGCACTAAGGGAAGAAAATAGTAATCAAAATGCTCCCTTATTAGTCCTGGGCTTTAAAACTCATGCCTGGGCTTACTTGTCAGATACTCTAATATTGGCTCATACCTCTAGCTGTTTTGTGTGCCGATTATTTTCTGAGTCTTACTGTCTGCCTAGGCTCCTGCCTAGATCTGAATCTGCCTGTTTGAGGCTTCCCATTGCACATAGCAAGTGCCATTATGGCCAGCTGTTTGAAAAGGGGGCCTTTCTTGTATGTCCTAGCTAGTTCTATTATCGTCTCGATCTCCACTCTGGAAGAAAAAGCATCAAAATGTTGTCAGGTCAAGTAGTAGGCTGCTGGATGTTCAAAAAATGGTGAAATCCTCAAGGAGCTAGACCTCAGTGTAGATGCAGCGTAAGTGAGAATTAAGGGTAAATCTGTGTCAATAAATTTGTTGGATTGACTATGTAGCTCCCTTAATAGTACACTATGGCAATCATAATGACAGCTGATACTAATAGAGTCCTGGATATGCGCCAGAGACTTTTCTAAACATGTTTCATGTATTAGTCAGTCAATCCAATAATTCCTGTGACTACAGACTATGGACTGTAGGATAATTGGGAAAATAATCTATAAGATTCAAGGGATGGAAAGGGGCTAATACAAGGATTAATGGCCTACCAGAGCTCACATAGGTAGTGTGAGTTCAGTTCTTGGGCTCTTAATTTTCATCTAGTCTAAGAGGGAAGGGTATGATATGAATACATTTGACTTAAAAGTGTTATGAATCCATATCTAGGTACATGGCACATATGCTTATGCTGTAGAGGTAATAAAATTAGAGCATAAGCAATGCCCTAACTCCCATTTTTTACAGCATTCCAGTGATCCTGGGTTCTGCCATTTGAAAGCATGGCTTTTGTTCCTACCTTAGCATCTCTGTGCTTATTAAATTGGACTGAAATTACCCACCTGGGCTTCCTCCACTGGCTCTTTCAGGTTTTTCCACGTCTCTCCAAATGTTACTTTGCTACAAAGCACATCACTAACCTAGCTAATTTCCCATTTCACCTTCACACACTTTCTATTTCTTTGTCTCACATAACTTGTCTCCACGGGTTTTAGCATCTGACATGCTCTGTATGTGCTTTAAGATTGTCTTGGCCATATATCTCTCAACACTAGAACATAGGTGCCAAGGAGTGAGAACTTTGTTGGTAATATTGATCTCTGAATTTCTAATGGCTATACAAAACATTATCCCGTAGAACTCAATCATGGGTCTCTAATCCATAGCCATCTCCCTTATCTTGAGTGAAGGATGCTGCTAGAAACTGAGCTGGCTGCTATGTAATAGGAGGGTGATTAATACCTCCCCAAACCAAGAGATAAAAAGCAGGATTAGTTTCCATTCCAAAATAATCTTTTAAAGGCCAGTTAAAATTATTGACTTCATACATCATTGAGAAATTAAAGGGAACATTATTGCACTCTCTCCATTGATGAATATAATAATCCTCATCCTTTCCTCTCTAACCACTCTCTCCCATGCCTTACACTTCTATTGTGTCTAGCATGTTACACGTATTTGCTTCACTAAAAAAAAATCAAGACATGGTATAATTGGGTCATTCCCCTCTCATACTGGTTTTCTTCTAAATTTGCCTTTTCTATGAATTGTATGGGTTAGTTGCATGCACCCAAATAACAAAGAAGATATTACAAATACATATGAACTGGAACTAAATATATACCACCTTCAGTTGAAAAAGAAAACCGTTAAATATAACCTTAAGATAAAGTGATGTCCATTTTCTTTTATCCTTTGTTAAACACTAGAGTTTTGATTAGTAACATGACTCACCTGTAAGCTACTGGTTTGGTTTTTGTTTTTTTTTGTTGTTGTTGTTTATTTCTTTTCCTTTCTTGGTCTTTATAAACAGCAAGATATAGGATTTTTACTGACATAGGGTTTCCTATAATTGCCTGCCTACCAAATTCAAATCTGGTACTTAATAGAGCAGAATGCCCTAGACTTATAGAAATAAAAGGTTTCTACCATCTTAGGGATGTATTTAAGAAGCATTTTAGATAATCCAATCATTAAAGTCTAGAAATCTGCAGCTAATAATATTCATGAGTTGTGTATGGATCTCTCTGATGCTTTTTGGATCTATCTTTATTTAAATTATTTAAATACTATAATATGACTCGTTAATTTTTTTCCCACAATCCATTGCCTATATTGTGAAAGGCAGAGACTCTGTGATGAAGATCTGTTTTTATTAAGTTACATCACTTCATTTTCCCCTATGTGAATGGTGGCCCTGTGACATTTGTCAACAAAGCTGACTTACTCACTAAGCTTCATTAACCTCACTCCTGAAGCATTAGAATATGTCACTTGGTAAATGCATTTTGATAGAAGCTAGGGATTAGGAAAGTATCAGAATGCTGAAAGATTATAGATATCCCACTCAGAAGTCATCCGTTACTGCCTGAGAGCTATAAAAATAAAGAAACAAGAGGCCCTGGAGGTTTTTTGCCAAAGCTAAATGGTCATTTAGGGATTTGGACTGAATCGCTTGATTCCTAGCCAAATTTCCTCTATGGTGCTGACTTTTTAAAATAAGTCTGTTAGCCTTTTTTTTTTAAGTCTATTTTCACCCTAGGTAAAACCAGGATATATTAGTTCAGTAACTCTGAAACTGTGTTATCTGAGGCCTTAATGTCGATTGAAGTCTTCTGTGATGAGTAGAGACTGGTTAGGATGTGGAGAGGTGAGGTTTTTTTGGTTGCTTGTTTTCCTTTTATCTGACTGCCCTACTGATGTTTCATTTAAGAATATGTCAGGAAAACCATATTACTGTAAGTATGTATAGGTACAGGTCTAAATGGTTATCTTCAAATACATATCTGGTTCTTCTACTCAGAAACTGTGAAAAAAGAGGTGGTCTTTCTTGGTTATTTATGGTAAAAACTAAGTCTTATATGTTCAGTAAATGATAGTTGCCTGCCAAGCTCATGTAAGATTTATACAGGCATAGGTGCCTTTGAAGTGAGAGAGAACATAGAAGAGAAGCTCTCGGAAGGCATGCTACTGTTTTCGATTCTCTTACGCAAAACATATTTTTGTTGTTGTTGTTGGTTGTGGGGCTTGGACTCTGGGCCTGGGCACTGTCCCTGAGCTCTTCAGCTCAAGGCTACTGCCCTACCCCTGGAATCACAGTGTTACTTCTGGTTTTCTTGTGGTTAATTGGAGATAAAATCTCCAGTAAGTGTCCAGGCTGGCTTTGAACTGCCGTTCTCAGATCTCAGCCTCCTGAGTAGCTAGGATTACAGGTGTGCCCGGCACAATTTGCTTTTAATGAAAAAATGATGTTGTATCTTGAGTAGTAGTATCATGCAGTATCATCTCCTTTCCTATCAAGACCGAGGGTAAACTCTCACCGTGAAGTATACTTTCCCTTATATGTATGGAGTCTGCATTTAGGGATTCTTACCAGGCAACTTGGTTTTTCTGATAATGTCCCCAAGAAAATTACTAGAGAAAGCTGTGGCATTACAATGGTTCATACCCATAATCTTAACTACTCAGGCAGCTAAGATCAGAGAATTTCAATTTGAGGCCAGTGGGGATCTGGGAGCGGAAACTTTGTTTCCAAAATAACCAACAAAAGAAACAGGACTGGAGCCATGGCTCAAGTGGAAGGATACCCCCAGAGAAAGCAAGCTGATCAAACAGGAGGCTTTGAGTTCAAACTTTAGTCTTCCCACAGAAAGAAAAGAAAACCACAGAAGGAAAACCAGGAAGAAAAAAATAATTATATGTTCTCTCTTGCTCCCCCTCTAGCTCGCTCTCTCGCTCGCTCTCTCTCTCTCTCTCTCTCTCTCTCTCTCTCTCTCTCTCTCTCTCTCTCTCTGTCTCTCTCTCTCTCTGTCTCTCCCTCTCTCCCTCTCTCCCTCTCTCTCTTTCTCATACTCTCAACCATCAATATATAACATAAACTCAGTTATCTTCAAGAGTGCTAGAAACCCAAGTGGAAGAGATCAGAATTCATCTTTCTTTTTTCTCTTAACTTTGATTTCTATTGTTGAACCCTAAAAAATAACTACACTTTCGTTTCTCCATGCCACGAAGATTACCATCATGGGTTTTTCACTTTCTCCACACTCTCCACCATCTCATCATCTGTGGTCACTCATCTCTTTTCATTAAACAATCTCATGCCTTCATTTTTCATTTCATCAGCTTGCAAGCTACTTGGCTTGTGGCCTAGAGGAACAAATCTTGCTGTAACTGTTGAATTAGTTGAATGGAGCCCCTTACTTCCTCTTTGCCCTTCAGCAACGATCACTGAGGCTGTCCAATCAAGTGACATGGCATTTGAGGATTATAGTAACTAGATCATTTGGTTTACATTTGCTTCTTTGCAGCCACAGCTCTTTAGCAGCCACCACTCTTATAGCATGCCACTGATGTGGTCATCTCTTGACAGTGCATATATTTCTTCTGCAATGTTGCGTGATACTTCTCTCTCCTGGATTTTTCCTCTGTGTGTTGTTGACTTTGTGACTCCCATCTGCAAGTGAAGTAGATGTGTTTCCAAAGATGATGGAACTGAGTAGGTCTATAAATTGAAAACACTATTTGGAAACAACGGCAACAAGCCAATTGGTATAATACAGATAAAAATAGGAGGGATACCTGCAGCCAACCCATGTTTCTGAACATTTTCCACTATTTTAACCTCCATGAACAGCAGGGATAGTAACTTCACTACTAATTGTGCCAAGTGCGTTTGTTCAGACCTTGTGTCTGCATAGGCTGTTGGCCAGGAACACTCTTTTTTTCTACATCACCTGGAAAATGTACTCTGGCCTTTTAGGCCTAATAGAAATGTCACCTGCTTTGATTGGCCTTCCCAGATGTTCAGGAGAAAAGTCAGATGCTGTACCTTCTGTTCTCCTAGTATGCTTTATTGATAATTCTGTGCCAGCTTCCCATATTCTACTCAATGGGGAAATCTTCAAGGGTGATCAAAATTTATTCTTCTTTGTGTCCCCAGTGCCACATGAGCTAGCTGGAATGCAGGACAAACACAGCCAATGTGGCTGAATGAAGTGATGAATCAATCCACCTCCTCACAAGCTCCTGAAATTCTCAAGGAGCCTCTGCTTCCTTTTGCTTCTATTTTTTCCCTTAACTCTCCTCATATTTACATAGTTTCTACTATATTCTTCTCTACTGGCATGTTTTTCCCTCTGCATTTTTAGCCCTCTTTATGAATATAAAGCTACTGTTTCCAAAGATGCTTGTCAAATCTGGAATTTTTTCAACTTAGTTTCGGAATTCTATAACTGTGCCTTGGATCATCCATCTTCTATATGTCTGTTGTAAGACACAGTCTGTACCTGTACCTGTACCCTATGACTTGCTTCATAGCTCATTCTCACTATGTTTTCTCTCTAGAAAAGATCTGAAGAGACTTCCCTATTAACTATAGACTGAGCCTCTACTCAAAGCATTTAAGACAGCTAGGCTTACTCCATATTGTGTCCATCCAAGCCAGACTCTTCCCTCACTGGCTTCTCTTCATAGTTCGAAAGGGGCCTTCAGTTTACTTATACTGGACCACAAAATTTCACCCACTCTAAACAAGTGCATGAAATGAGATATCTTATGAAGGTTAGCTAGATAAACCAATTCACCCTTTCATTACACTATATGGCAATACGTAAGACTCAGAACACTTGAATTTTGCTTTTCACATACTGTC
Source organism: Megascapheus bottae (assembly GCF_031878675.1). Classification (NCBI taxonomy): domain Eukaryota; kingdom Metazoa; phylum Chordata; class Mammalia; order Rodentia; family Geomyidae; genus Megascapheus; species Megascapheus bottae. The sequence continues at coordinate 15,958,023 of NC_143522.1, forward strand.
TATAAACATTCCCTTGCATATATCAAATAGAGATTTCTTTTTTAAGCTTATTAGATCATTATATATTAGGACAGATCATGATAAAATAAAAATATTTCAGGTAGAAAATGAGGGTATATTTAATTAACAAGTCAAATTCAGCTCTCATGGAGTTAGGTAACCCATTTTTCTTCCTATCTGCCATGTCGGGTATAACAATATCTTTGAAATCCGAAAAAAAATCTGATTATTATCACTTTAATTTGCTTGTGTTCATAATACTGATTTTTTTTATTTTATTTTTTATTATTGAGGTAATGTATAGAGAGATTACAGTTGCATTTAGCAGATAGTAGGTTATTTACTTTTCACACATTGATACCCCTTATGTTTTTGTCCCTATTTCCTTCCCCCCCTCCCAATCATCTTGTTTTCCTCCCTTCCCTTTCCTATTTTAAATAAACAAATAAATGTATATACAACATATTTAATATACCAGGTTACAAAATCAGATACAGTAACAATATGAGATTAACCAAAAGGCAACAAAGGAGAAGAGAAATAACCTATACATTAAGAACAACAATCATTCAAGATAAAGCTCTTGTTTCCATATCCTAGACACCCTTTCATTTAGTCTCATCCTATATGACCTTATGATAATATTGAATTTTTGAACTATAAAATGATATTAAATAGAATGCTTTGAAACCCAATGCTTAAACCAAAATGAAGATTATTTCACATGGACATAAACATTAGTTATTGTATATTTGTGCATGTACATATCTGTATGTGAGAGTCATGGGAGAGGGAGTACAGTGTAGTTCTAGCTGGTGAGGTGTGAGTTCTGATCCATTCTGTCATTTTAGGATTTGGTCAACAGGAAGCTGTTACCTTCAACATAACTTCCTGAGTTTCTGGGATCAAAATCCAACTGTCAGAATGGAAGAGATTATGGCTGGCTATACATGGCGTGAATTCCTGGAAGAAGCTTGAAAACAGTGCATATTAAAATAATTCAAGGGCTGGGAGTTTGGCATAGTGGTAGAGTGCTTGCCTAGCATGCACGAAGACCCAGGTTCGATTCCTTGGTACCACATACTTAGAAAAAGTCAGAAGTGCTGCTGAGGCTCAAGTGGTAGAGCTCTAGCCTTGAGAAAAAATCCAAGGACAGTCCTCAGGCCCTGAGCTTAAGCCCAGGACTGGCAAAAAAATAAATAAAATAAAATAATTCAAATTCTACCAGTTGAATATTTCTAATTTTATTGGAGACTAGGAATATGTAGTATAGGGCAGGCTTAGGATGAAATGAAAATGCTCATCTTAAACAGGAAATGCTTATATTAAAATGTTTATATTAAAATAACCTGTTAGTTATTTTCAAATAATTTCTGGTTTATAGTTCAGCTTTCCTAATAGATTGTCAATGATCTCTGAACAGATGTTTCATATGACTTTCTATGCCCACAACATCTACTGAGGTCAGATAGACTTGGCACTTTGTATATGTATTTATTTTCAATTACGATACAACCAATGACCACAAATTCAGGATGACAGAAGCAGCATGTGTTCGTTTTATTCCTGGTTTCAGTAGGAGGGGATTTGGGGCATAGTATGGTTAGATTCTCTAAAAAGCTGATCATCGAGGTAGTAGTGAAGACTGTCTTGTCTTGAGATTCTTCTAAACTCACTCATGTTGCTGTCAGATTGTATTGCCTTTGTGGTGACTTAATTCTTTGGAGAATCAAAATGCAAGGCATCTTGCATTTTCAAAGCTGGTAACAGAAACCAAATCAAGGACTCTTAGCAAGATAGAGACTTATCTAATGTGAACACTCACAAGAGGAAAATCCTTTGTAATACTGGTGATGAGCAGATTGTAGATCCTATGACACATAAGGGGCAGGGTTCTTCTATGAGAAGCCTTCCCATTGTAACAAATGACTGAACATGTAGAATTGCCAGTTTATTTGAGTGTACCTCTTGACATCAACCCATAGTTATGAAAAACGTCAAAAATGACCCATGTTGATCTAGTGTTAGTAATACTGCCTACAAAATAAGTTTTCGGGAACTATGCTTGACAAGCTTCACAAATATTAAACAGGTCAGCCCATCATCTTTAGAACTGAATCTAGGGTAAGTTGAGACTGGTTTGAACCTGTTATAAGCCAGTTTCCTCTCTAGAAGAACTTTGCTACATGATGCTTTTTCAGGCTTCCTTTTTTTCCTTTTCCATTACTCTATCTAATTTAGATTGTATTGTTTCCTATTCTCTCTCATTTTTTATTTTTTGTCAGTCATGCAGCTTGAACTTTAGACCTGGGCACTGCTCTTCAGCTCAAGGCTAGCACTCTACCACTTGAGCCACAGTGCTACGGCCAGTTTTCTGGTGGTTAATTGGAGATAAGAGTCTCTCGGAGCCAGGCATAGTAGCTCATGCCTGTAATCCCAGCTACTCAGGAGGCTGAGATCTGAAGATCAAAGTTCAAAGTGTGCCAGGGAACAAAAGGACCTGAGACTCTTATCTCCAATTAACCTCTAGAAAAGAGAAAGTGGGTTTTGGCTCAAGGGTGGTAGCCTTGAGCTGAAGAAGTCAGAGACAATGACCAGGCCTAGAGTCCAAGCCACATCACACACACACACACACACACACACACACACATACACACGCACACACGCACGCACACACACACACACATTAGTATTATGGACTTTCGTGTCCAAGCTGGCTTTGAACATGATCTTCAGATCTCAGCTTCTTGATTAACTAGGATTACAGATGTGAGCCACTGAAGCCTGGATTCTTTTGTTTCTGTTTGGCTTTTTTTTTTTTAGTTCTTATTGCCTCTTAAGACAAATGCATAGCATTTCTTCTGGGAGGGTAATATAAGAGGAATGTTCTAGAATGAGACTTGAGTCTACATGTGTAATTTGCTTCAGAGAGGAAAATGATAACCTCATTCCCCCAAACTCTTCTTATCTTACCAGTGAGTTCTCTACAAGGGAAGATGAGTATGAGAAAATCTAGGCTGTTATTTATATTCTAGTATTCTAGCTATGGAAAGAGAAACTTTCCTGCCTGCTCTGACCCCAGTCTTTGAAGCTTCAAGAGTGGCTTCGTGTGGTTATCTTCCAGGACATCTGTGATACAGCCCTACAAATATAAAGGTTCTGGGCATCAAACTCAAAGATGTAATGGCTCTAATAGAGACAGCCACATTTCTAAAAAGGCAAATCAAATTCTGAAGATATTTTCTGGCTCTGTGAACAGCTAAAAATATAAGGATAATCGTTCCTGTAGTCTTGAACTTTTATCATAGCAACCATCCTGGAAGGGGAAAAATGGCACTAAGCTATAAGGAGAAAAGAGAAGATAAAGATGAAAAGCAACTTCAGTGGAATCTCAGTCTGCTTTTCAAGGTACCTATCCCTAGATTAACCCCTCTGTCTTCGTGCATCTTGTAATCCTGTTTGGGATGACTTAAAACCAGTTCCTTCCTGAAAGATACAAAGAATTCTTGGTACTACTATATAGCATCCATGTGACTAAATTATTTTTGAATAAAAGTAACATGGGCCAATAAAACAAATCAGTGAGCTGTAGCTCAGTGCTTCTGGCAAAAGACTAACAAGTGGAGTAATTTCTAAATATAAATGTACATTCCTGTCACTTCAGTGACCTTAATTTGACCTTGCCCCAGCCATCCCGAAACCATGCCCCAGGGCTACTCTGCATCATTGGATTGAAAGAGCCAGTCCTTATTTTAGAATAAAGAGTTATTTCAGTGCTGATTATTATATTCTAATCTCCACTCCCTACTGGGAGCAGGCATTGCATATATGCAGATAGATGAATGCAGAGTAGAAACTGAGGATTTCTTTTTTTTTTTTTTGAGATTTATGGCACCCTATTGGAGTGGATCCCTGAGCACATCTGGATTCATCTGGATTCCAATTCAGGAATGTACACTCTAAATCTGACAACCCAGTCAGTTGCTTCACCGGGCATTCTTGCTATGCTTCCTTTCCAGGGAGATTCTGAACCAGCTTCCTTCCCAGTTAGCATTGAGTGAGCAAATACTTGGTTATTCAGATATCTTAGAGAATAATTAGGAGTCAACTACAGTTAAACTCTATTCTGATCCTTCCTACTTAGGAACTTGATGGCCTCAAACAAACAGCCAATAGGAGTTAATAAAATAATGCTATATGACTTGGTACCTAGTCCTTTACTATATGATGGGTAATATCATCATCATCGTGGTAAGATTCTATGGCTAGCATTGACTAGAGCTTCATGGACATTGGGGAGACCTTTGTTAGAACTGAATTTTACCTATTTCTTTATGAAATAATTAGTTGCATTTTGGGAAACATTCCTACCAGGCATTGTACTCAAAGTAGATTAAAAATATCAGAGTTCTTATTTATTCTTTGTTCAGTGTTCCGATCATTGAATTTATTATTTATTTGATATATTTTCCTAGGAACTGAATTCTTTCTCTGAAGAAAGGGTTCAAGCTTTTTCTTTAAAGAAGAAATAAGTAGTAACATATCCTGTATTTCAAAATCCCTACTAAAGTAGATTTTGAATGTTTTCACTACAAAAATTAGGGATGATGATAAATTTGTCAATGAGGTCATTGGCCTTGTAAATAAAGTGAATGATACTTTTAGCTTTGAATGATCTAGAGCTAACTAGAAGGTTAGTCTTGAGAGACACTTGCATCTTTAGATTACCCTAAATGCAGTCTCTCACATGCTTTGAATTGACTGAAAGCATTTTTATCATTAATTCTCCAAGGAATATATCCCCCGCTAATATAACTGAAATCTTTGGGGAATTAAGAGCAGTTCCAACTTAGCCGTGTCTCATGGCAGTTGTGGCATGGAGGAGGAGACTGAGAGTAATTAAAAATACCTCTCAGCTCAGCATGGAGAGGGCAGTCACTACCTCCTCCACTTTCCATCCACAGGCTCCCCAGGGCTTCCCAGCTGTTCAGCAGGCCACAGTAACATGTGATGTGTTATATTCTGAGTGGATCACAAAAGAACATAACAGCTTAAAAGCATTTAGTTCTAGGCTTTGGAAGGATTCCTAATGATTCTATTAAAAAAAAAACAGGGGAGACAGGTAAAAACTGAAAGAGAGTAGCAAACAATTCAGTTGCACTACAGAAATGGTTACTCGATTCTTGGAAATCAGATTGGTTCCCTTTGAAACACAGCAAGTGGAAAGAAAAGCCGATGGATCAGAGATACGAAAGTTGCATGGAAGCTTTAGGTCCTCAGCATGTCTTTTGGAGGGAAACAAAGCCTCTGCCAGAGAGGTAAACACAGAAGGAAGACTTTTCCTGCCACTCATAGCAGTCACACCAGTGAGCAGAGACTAAGAGGGAGAGCCCTGGGGTGGGATTAACAGGCTGGCACGAGTCTTCATTTTGCTTACATGAGTAACTTCATTTCACTTGACCTCCACATGGAGGACAGCATGACACACGTCCATGCTGTCTTTACCATCCCCTGCTACCAGGAACAGACTTGGTTCTGCTTTGAAGCCATGGAGCCTAAATTTCCATTGAATTTGTCATCTCATACTCATCATGATAGGACCTCCCAATTGGGCTTCACATTCAGCACTGAATATTATTGTAAAACTGTGGCTCTAGTGAACACAGACTTGATGTTTATTTTGTCAATATGCACTATAGCCAGTATTTACATAACATGGACATTGTGCCCCATATATTATGAGGAAGCAACAGATGATTCAATGGATTTTGAAGGTTTTACATAGGCTCTATTCTGTATTATTTTCCTTAGGAAACATGAACATCAGGAGAGCTTGGTAGCCGTGGGTCACTGAACAATGGCCCAGAGATACTGAGGGACAACGGCTACCCAAACATGAAGCCTGGATTTTTGTTTGTTTTGTTTTGTTTATTGCTTTTTGGAAATGGAGTCCTGTGAACTCTTCTACCCAGGCTGGCTTTAAAGCATATCTTCTGTTTTCTACCTTCTGAGTAGCCAAAATTACAAGCAAGAGCTATCAATGACCAGAAGGGGTTTTGCTAAGCAACATTCTATTACCGAACTTCATTAGTCTGTAGTCTCAAAATTCCCTCTCTCTCTTTTTCTCTCTTCTCTTCTTTTCTCTTCTCTTCTCTTTCTTCTCTCTTCCCTCACCCACTACTCTCTAGTCAAAGTATCAAAGTCATGGCCTGTGCATGGGAATCGAATGTAAAGTCTGGATAACTCCCAGCCCATTTATTACAGCTTTGTTAACCTATCCTGATCTAGTTAAATTACCTTTTAGCAACTCAGTAATGAATCAACCTACGTTCCCTATTCTATTTTATTTCTAAGTTTGGACTCTTTGTTTTAACTGGATAAACTTCCTGATTCAAGTTATTTATTAAACAAATATTCAACCAAAAAATTCAAACTTATACAAGATTTAAAACAAGTAGCTTTATCAGTTATCACTTGCCAGTGCTAGAACCAAGAGCTGGAAATTGTTATGCCCCACTTTTAGAAGGGTTTACATGTCTAATCACCTGTTTCCTGATATTGCTAATGAGGGCGAATACACAACCATCAGTAAGAGATGATATACATAAACTAAACTTCTTAGTGCAATGCCTGACTGACAACAAACAATGTAGAAAATTTCATCTACCATTATTAACCTAGAGATAGGGCAATAGACTAATTTAAGTAAAAGACTAGTGTTATTTTAAAAAGATCAGTGTTAAAGACTCAAAATAATAACACAATCAAGCCAGCCACTTGCCAGTGACTCATACTTATTATGATAGTTACTCAGAAGACTGAGATCTAAAGATCCGGTTCGAGGCCAGGAAAGTTTTTTAGACTCTTATCTCCAATTTACCACCAAAAGGCCAAAGTGAAGTTGTAGCTCGAGTGGTAGAGTGCTATCCTTCAACAAAAAGAACTCAGTGACAGTACCTAGATCTGAAGTTCAAATTCTACAACCAGCACACATATGTACACATACACACACATGTACACACACATACACACACACAAAGATGAAAGATTTTCATAATCTTATAAGAAGAATGTATTCCAAATTGAAGCTGTGTCCCTCACTGTGACATTGATTGATTTTGAGATTGGCAGATTGGCCAAACAAGACATCCTCACGCAGCAAGATTACTGCAGAGCCTTCAAAATGGCATGGCACTTTGAATGGCATTATAGAGATGTTTATTGCACTCCTTCCATGCTTCCTTAATTTCTTAAGCACTACCACCTACCTCCATTTGTTCCTGGTCCATTTCCCTAGAATGGAAAGTTCTACAGAAGCATACACTACATTTATGTAACTTGTTCCATCCATTGTGACACCTATCACTTCTGACAAAACTAGAGAGAGAATAGTTGATGATCATGTAAGTCTGTAAAACATACAATGAAACATCATAGAACAATCTAGAAGAGGAATTCTAAAAGAAGAAATGGTAATATGTAGGATAAATCATCAACATGGGAGCAACCCAAATGACACAGGAGAAAATGTAAAAGGAAGTGTATCCATCTGTGTAACCTGAGATACATTCCCAAGAATGGTGTGTGAAGAAGACAGGTCAATAGATCATAAAATATTCATATACTATACCTCTTCTGATGTGTTCAAAACACTAGGAAATGATCTTTTACAAGCTAACACTTTCCTTGGAATAGAGTGTATTTCTTGGCTTGCAGGTACTGTAGACATATGTTTTGTTTCTAGGTAAGAGAAATGTTGTCTAATATTACCCCCAAAATGTGTGGTACATTCAGGACAGAATTTCAGATTTTTCTGACTCAAAGGCCATTGTACCACCCACTAATCCACCCTTTGCTATGAGCAATTATTTAGTCTGGTACATGGAAGGAATAATCTGTTCTCGGCACTGGAGGCTGAACACAGCGGTGAATAAAAGACAAAACCAGTTCTGCACTCAAAACGACACATTCCATTAATACAAGTGGATTCAAATGAACTAATTTCATTCAGTAGTACTTTCACATTCTGTAGCTCTATGGGCCAGGATACAAATTGTAATGTCAGTCTGTCAGGAGAGTGGACTGCGGTGCATAATTATGAGTTCTTGTTCTGCACTTCAGGAGCTAATCAGAGCAAGGATGGGAATCTGTAATTTGCAAATGTGCAAAGACAGAGGTTACTGTGGCACTAATGGATCTGCAGATAACATTCATGCCACCGAATCACAGGACTGTGGGTGAAAATCGAAGGAGCTTCCATTTAGTCATTTGGTTACAAGGAGCCTGTCCTGCTGGCAGCAACCAGGAGCCCTTCTAAGTTCAATGATGTTCAAAATTCATTATGCCAATAAATTAATATTTACCTTCCCAGAAGCAATTGCACAATCACAAAGTAATAAACAGAGAAAATGAGTGCATTAAAATACAGAACAAATAGAAAATTAATACCATAAAACCTATTGCAAACAAACATTTCTCTCTTAGGTTTAGATCAAGAAAGATTAAAGGGCTGAGAGAAAGAAAAAATAAAGTTCTCCAGGCACTGATGGCTCATACCTGTAATCCTACCTACTCGTGAGCCTGAGATCTAAGGATCGAAGTTTCAAGCCAACCTAGCCAAAAAGTCTCCAAGAGTCTGTTACCTAAAAATCCAGAAGTAGAAGTGTGGCTCATGTGGTAGAGCAGCAGCCTTGAGTGGAGAAAGCTGAAGGACAGCACCCAGGTCTTGAGTTCAAGAGTAAAAACTAGTATCAGCACAACAAAAAGTATCTGTCTTTCTATATCTGTCTTCTGGCTGTCTGTTTACCTTCGTGTGTGTGTGTGTGTGTGTGTGTGTGTGTGTGTGTGTGTGTGTGTGTGTGTTTGTAGTCATTCCTTCTTATCCAGACAGGATTGGTTTCAGGGCCCTCTACAGCTACTATAGTAGAACCATGCTTTTGTCCTCATTCCTCTGTGGACACCGAGGACAAGAAGCAAGATGATGATTGTTTAGTTTCCGGTTAGCTGGGTTAAATCTTCGCTTTGTCACCAATTTACTGTGAACTCTAGGGAGATCACTGTTCTCCATCTATCCACCCATATTTCCTCATTCAGAAAGGAAAAGTCTCTGAAGATGAGAGATGAAGGTATGAAACACTTAGCACTATATCTACATATACATATATGTATTTTTTATATAAATATGGCCTCCGTAGTAGAAAGGGCTTTCATAGAAGTAGACTGAGTGTGGCATGGAGGATATTTCTAAAGAGTGTCTTTGATATCAAGGCCCATGAAAAGGAGGAGCGGGAAGTAGGGTGCCACAGAAGCAAGAGAAGCCTCCACTAACCTCACAAAGGTTTTAGAGCTGGAGCAGTCCATGGATTTGTTCCATATTGAGTCAAGAAGGCCAAATTTTTACACTGCTGCAAGCATCAGTTACTGGATGTAGAGTGTTTGAAGAAGAAAGAGTGATGACCTTAGCCAAGAAGGTTCATGAGAGCCGAGTCTAACCCCAAAGAGGCTGACAGCCAAAGGCAATCTGGCAGTAGGATTTTTCTAGAAATACAGCAATAAGAGGCAGCCAATAAGAGTGATACCAATAATTAAAAGTTAGTTTCTTACATGTTCATACTTTTCTGTTTGTCTGGTAGTATGGAGGCTTGAGTGCAGGGTCTTCTGATATTGCTTGTCTTTTTTGATCAAGGTCTGCTCACTACCGCTTTGAGCCACAGTGCCACTTCCAGTTTGGGGATGGTTAATTGGAGATAAGAGTCTCACAAATTTTCCTGCCTGAGCTGGCTCTGAACCATGATCTTCAGTTCTCAGCCTCCTGAATAGCTAAGATTACAGGTGTGAGCCATCAATGCCCAGCTAAGCTTTTTACCGGTTAATTAGCAGTAAGAGTCTCACAGACTTTCTTGCCCAACGCATTTTCTTTTCTCCTCTTCTCTCCTTCCTTGTCTTCTTTTTGCTGCTTCTTTGGAATGCTTTACAGAATTAAAACTCTATATAATAAGACTTTCCATGTGCCTTGAGGTGTACTAAGTATGTATTTAAAAAATGATGCCTCCTAGCCAGGCGCCGTGGCTCACATCTGTAACCCTAGCTATCAAGAGGCTAAGATCTGAGGATTGTTGTTCAGAACCGACAGGGGTACTAAAAAGTCCCTGAGACTCTTATCTCCAGTTAATCACCAGAAAGCACTGTGGTTCCAGGGCTAGGAGAGTAGGTAGCCTTGAGCTGAAGAGCTCAGGGACAAAGCCCAGGCCAAGGGGTAGGGTGATAGCCTTGAGCTGGAGAGCTCAGAAACAAAGCCCAGACCTGGAGTTCAAGTCCCACGACTGACACCACCCCCCAAAAAAAGATGACTCTTTTCCCATTAATGGATAGTGATACTGTGACAGATAATGAGCCATCTGCATTGACTTATCAAAAAAAATTGCAGCAATTAGAGGATAGAATGTTTCAGTTTGTCTAAAATGAATATGCTATCCTAAGAAACCTCCTCTTTCTTGCTGGCTGATTTGTGTGTTTAAATGAAAGCAGAAAAATCCACCCACATTTAGACAAAAGAAAGTCTGGCTAGAAATAAAGAAGAACTAACAGGGAAAATATCTTGTAAATCATGACCTTTCAAGCTAAACTTCCCCTAGAGAAAGAGACACTTATTTGAATTTACAAACATCCCAGCATTCCAATGAATCAGGCCTCTGGCTCTTTTCCTCTGGGAACTTACAAAGCTTAGGTCTTTGCAGATCATCCATTAAGTCATCAGTGCTCCATCTAATGAAGGTTGAGTTCCAAGAGGAGGTTGAGCCATCTGGCCCTCCCCAAATGGCATGAAAGCAACCAGTCTTACAGGGGTTGGAAGGAGTGGCAGTAAGCCGCTAGGGTTAGACCTTCCTCTTGTAGTTCCTTAATGCTGACTGTTTTTCAGTGACCTCAAGCATTGCTCAGGCCGAGTAGACTGGCATTCTCCAGTCACAAGAGAGTTTGTAAATACGATCCAAAAATCCAATTGCTATTTAGTAGGAGTGTTCAGAGAGCCACAAGATGCAAAGAAGAATTGGCAGAAGTCCCCTTACCTTGAGGAAGGCTGTGGCTTAGAGTTCCCTCCCTCTGGTTAATATGATAGATCTCCAGTCTGTACATTCAATTTGTTTCTTAGATGTTTGAGCAGATACTATCCTTGCAAAAGGAAAAAACAAATAATGTTTCTTATCCTTTCTGTCCTTCATTTGCATGAGAAACCAATTGGTTGTCACTTTGGTGTGTTTCTAGAACTTCTCATTTTGACTCCACGAAGTCGAGCAGACTTTACATACAATTCTGCACCTTGTTTTACTTGTAAGATATTCCAGCTTCTTTCTCTATCAGAACATAGAACACCCTTTGGTCATATATATGTGTGTATATATAAATACATATATGTATATGCACAAGTATACATGTGTATGTATAAGTATATGAACGTACCATTTTTTTTGCTTAACCATTTCTTTTTTCTTTTTTTGCCAGTCCTGGGCTTGAGCTCAGAGCCTGAGCACTGTCCTTGGACTTTCTCAAGGCTAGAGCTCTACCACTTGAGCCTCAGCACCACTTCCGGCTTTTTTGTATGGATGTGGTACCAAGGAATCGAACCCGGGTCTTCGTGCATGCTAGGCAAGCACTTAAACCACTAGGCCAAACTCCCGGCCCTGCTTAACCATTTCTCTGCTGTTCGTTATTAGAAATAATATTGCATCTAACCTCATATTCATATGTGCTGCATTTCCTGTGTATATTTGGAGATATATATAGGCTATGTTTTCAGAAACAGAACTCCTAGGTTTGGAGATGTATGCATTCATAATGTCAGTACAACCAAATCTGTTGATAAGTTCAATTTGAAGCATGCCCTCAGTCAAGGAGGGTGCTAGGCAGTACTCCATTAGTTGTGGAAAGACATTTTGTACCACTATCATGACCTTGACTGTGGAGCTATATACATGTCTCTAGGGTCTGAACATTGACAAGTCTGGTCCTTAAATTTTCAAGTTAAATTTATTAGTCTTCAGTAGTCTTCTCTATGATGTATGACTGGATTCATTTTGCAAGTATAATTTTCCATACTCTTGAACAATTAATTTAACACTAGAAGTCTCTATTCTCTAAAGACTTAGAATGATTTCTTTGTGAAATTTTCTGAGCTTAAAGTTTCCCTTTTGTGAGATGTTTCAGGTGACTGAGAAATTCATCGATGCCATTTATGGAAGTGCTAGGGGTTTGATTTTTGTATCACTTTAAAAATTTTTAATCAATTATATTGCACCAAAGTATTCTGCATACTCCTAAAAATGTCAAACATATTTGCATAGAATTGATCGACTATTTTTATTATACTTTGTCTTTATATTTACTATTCTTAATCTTATATCTCTCTAATTTTCTTCCTTTTCTCATAATGAGATGATCCTTTATTATCTCCTTTTGGTTTTTAATTTTTATTTGTTGTTATGGTAAGGTCATATACAGAGGGTTTCTAGTTACATAAGGCAGATGAAGAGTGCATTTCCTTTGAACAATGTCATCCTTTTCCTCCCTCTTTTCCAGTTTTTCCCTCCCATCTCTACCCACAGTTGTATAGTTCATTTTCAACATAGTGACTAGTGACTATTATCGCTGAATTTGTTCATGCTTTGTTCCACCATATATTTCATATATTTTTATTGTAATTAATAGAAAGGTTACATTATATTCACCAGATAGAAGGTGCATTACTTCACATATATTGACAATGTCTTGGACCCCATTACCCTCCCCCAACCCCCACCCCTCATCTTGTTTTCCCCCCTTCCTTATCCAACTTCAAATAACCAAATAATCATATATACAATATATCAGATAACAAGGTAAAATACTGTAACAATATGAGATAACAAAGGACAGCAAAAGAGATGAGAGATAACATAGTACATTAAGGACAACAATCACTCATTATATAGCTTTTCTTTTTACATCCTGGAGGTCCTTTCATTTAGCATCATACTATATGGCCTTATGTATCTAGGGTTTGCTCTATTGTTAATCTCTGTTAGGAGAGCCCAAGGTTTCTACTGATTATGACAAATGAGGGAAACCATTGAGCCTATGTTCCTTTGAGTCTGGCTTACTTTACTTAATAGGATTTTTTTAAGTCTTTCCATTTCCTTACAAATGGGGTGAAGTCATTCTTTCTGACAGCAGCATTGTGTATAAATTCCATTGTGTATAAATACCACATCTTGTTGATCCACTCATCAACTGAGGGGCATCTGGGTTGTTTCCATATCTTTGCTATGGTAAATAGTGCTGCAATGAACATCGTTGTGCTAGTGGATTTAGTATGTCCTTGTTTCTGGACGACTGGGTAAAAGCCAAGTAGTGGAATAGGAACTTCCATACTGCTTTCCATAGTGGTTGAACGAGTTTGCATGCCCACCAACAGTGTAGTTGTTGTTATTATATTTCTTGATCCTGGCCATTCTAACTGGAGTGAGGTGGAATCTTAGAGTTGTTTTGATTTGCATTTCTTTTATGGCTGGAGATATCGAGCATTTCTTCATGTATCTATAGGCCATTCTTATTTCTTCTTCAGAGAAGACTCTCTTTAAGTCTTTGGCCCATCAGGAAAGTAACTCCTTTTGCAATAGTCTCAAAGAATATAAAGTACCTAAGAATAAACTTAACTGTGAATATAAAGGACCATTTTGATGAAAACTTTAAAACCCTGAAAAAGGAAATTAAAGCAGAACTGAGGAAATGGAAAAACCTCCCATGCTCCTAGATTGGAAAAATTAACATCATGAAAATGGCAATCTTGCCAAGAGCTATCTACAAATTCAACTCAATCCCCATCAATATCCCAATGTCATTCTTTAAAGAAATAGAAGAGGCAATCCAAATTTATTATGGAATAATAAGACCCTGTATAGCAAAAACAATTCTTAGCAGAAAGAACAGTGCAGGAGGAATTTCAATACCAAACTTTAGACTCTACTACAGAGCTACAGTGACCCCAACATCTTTGTACTGGCACAAGAATGGGCCTGAAGACCAATGGAATAGAACTGAAAACCCAGATATTAGCCCACAGACCTATGGCCACCTAATCTTTGACGAGGGAGCCAAAAAAATAGAATGGAAGAAAGTCTCTTGAACAATTGGTGCTGGCAAAACTGGTTAAGCACCTGCAGAAAACTAAAGTTGGATCCTTCTTTGTCACCCTGCACCAGGATTAACTCCAAATGGATCAAAGACCTCGAAGTAAAAGCAGATACACTGAAAACTTTACAAGAAAGAATGGGAGATACAAGGCCTCCTTGGCACAGGTGGAAACACAACTAATCAGAGAAAGTCTGGATAAGTGGGACTGCATTAAATTGCAGAGCTTCTGTATGGCAAAGGCCTTAGCTAGCAAATTAACTAGAAAGCCTACAGAGTGGGAGAAGATCTTTACTAACCAAACAGTGGACAAAGGCCTCGTATCTAAAGTATATCAACAGCTCAAAAAATTGAATCACTCCAAAACTAATCTGCAGAGAAACAATCATCCCATTAAAAGATGTTCCACCATTTTTCAACCCCTCTTTATCTTCCCCAAAACACATAAACAAGACAGAAGGAAATGGAAATAAAAACAGCAATGAAGAGAAAATTCTTCATTTTACTACTTTTTCATTTTCTCATTTGAATTGTCATTTTTCTTTGTTAACTGGTTCATTATGATTTTCTTAAATATATTTTATATCTGGAAATGTTTTATCACATATTTTATTGATTTTAGTTTTTTAATCTAACTATAAATATTTAAGCTACAATTGCCGCAGTCTGTAGTCTATGATACATACTGCCTTTATATTTTTTGTTTTTCTGAGTAACATGAAATAGTGTGTTTTTGTTCATTATTTCATTTGACAAAAAATTTAATGTTAATATCTAATACTATACCATAATCTAGAAATGTTTACTATGGTATTCCTACATTTTTTAAAAACAGATCTTGCCATTTTCTTTAGGGACTATATATGATACATATTTCATATATTCTCATGTGTATATATACATACATATACATATTCACACTTAGCTTTTTTGCTCAGTTAGTTTTTTACCATTTGACACTTGAGCCACAGCTCCACTTCTAGCTTTTTGCTTAATATTTGGAGATGTGTCTCATATTAAAAAAAAAAAAAGGAAGAAAAGTCCATGGGAAAAGTCCATGAGCCAGGCATGGTGGCTCGAGCCTTTATTCTACCTACTCAGGAGGCTGAGATCTGAGGATCGAGGTTCAAAGCCAGCCCAGGGAACAAAAGGACCTGAGACTCTTCTCTCTAATTAACCTCTAGAACATGGGAAATGGGGCTTGGCTCAACGGTAGTGTGGTAGCCTTGAGCTGGAGAGCTCAGGGACAGTGCCCAGGCCAAGTTCAAACCCTATGACCCACAAAAAAAGAAAGAAAGAAAGAAAGAAATAAAGAAAGAAAGAAAGAAAGAAAGAAAAAAAGAAAGAAAGAAAGAGAGAGAAAAAGAAAAGTCCGTGAGACATTTCTTCCTGGGTTAGCTTTGAATGGCAATCCTCAGATCTTAGCATTCTGAGTATCCAGGATTAGGCATGAGCTACAGGTTCCCTACTTTCTGTTTTTCTTCTTATCTGTCTTTGCCTTTCTCCTATTTCTCTTTCTCTCCTCTCTCTCTCTCTCTCTCTCTCTCTCTCTCTCTCTCTCTCTCTCTCTCTCTCTCTCTCTCTCTCTCCTCCTCCTCCATCCTCCTCCTCCTTCTCTTCCTGCTTCTCCTCCTCTTCTTCTTTCTCCTTTTCCTTCTTCTTCCTCCTCTCCTTCTTCTTCTCCTTCTTCCTCTTTTGCTTTGTGTCACAGAATTAACCAGAGCCTCACATATTTTACACAAGTACTCGAGTTTATGATTTGACTTATTCCTGTTCAACCTGACCTTTGTTTTCCCCATGCAGACCTAGAAATTCCATCCACTACAAACCAGCCGTACCGGGGGTTACTCTTACTAACCCTATTAAACTTCCTAGCGGCCTTCTTTCTTTTCTTAACTGTATAGTTTAAATACAATATCTAAAAGAAATGGTATTATTGGATTTTATCAGTTGCTGAGGATACTTATTTTCTCTTTTCTGATCTCTAATCATCTTCCTAATGCAGTTTTCAGGTAGCTGCATAGTTCTTAATAACCCATATGTACTCACCCTTTCTCAGTGAGTACAAAATAAAATATGTGGCTGACTAATTTCTTTATTCCCAAATTGAGAGCTGCTACCTAAAGGAGCAAAGCTTTAATAGGATCTCAGCTTGACTTATGTCATGTTTGCATATAAAACAGATAAGCCAAGCTTTGTTTGGGGAGATGTTAATTGATTCTGGCCACCATGCTGTCTAACGAGCCAATTCCCTGAAAATGTAGTGATGGAGGGGGAAAAAAATGTTTCAATTACTATGTAAGTAAAACACTTCCTTCCCCTTGCATTTAAAGGGAAATGGTGCTCACTTCTCAGACTTCCTAATACCCACAGGTAAATGCTCCCTGTGAACAACCCCACTTTGGTAAACATTTCAAAAATCACTTCATTGTTGTGAAAATGGAAAGAAAAAAAGTAGTGAAGGGGGAGGAGAAAGAGCAAGATAATAGAATCATAGGTATTCAAAACTCATTGGCTAAGCTTCCTTGAATAATCAAAGAGGGAGGCCAGGTTGGACTTCAGAGGCTAGGATAGGTTGGATACATCTATGATTTCTCAAGATCTCTTTTAGACCCAGAACAACCACATTACCAGATTCTGGGATCCAAGTGCAGGGTCAAGCTGGCCCATGAATCTGCATCACTGAGTAGGATAACCACACAAAGAAATGAGCTGTCATGTATAACACCATGCCTAACTTTGAGCTATATCGTGGGTATAGTGAATCACTTTCTGCTGAGCCTTGATCACCATTGGTTACGAATGTGTTATTGCTTCACCACTCTCTGCTCAGACCTATAGTGAGAGTAAACACGTGGACCTCTCTGTCCTGCCCACCTTTGTGCTGATAGGCTCCAGCTATTAGCTGGAGGGACTTCCTCAAGAAAGGAATTCCTGACTTGAAGGACCTCCCTGATGCGTCTGATTGTCCTCCTGCCAGGGAGGGCAGGCGGTCAGCCGGCCCTCTCTTTTCTTGGCTAGTCTTGGTCGGGGCGTGTTCTCTCTATCTGTCCTGCGGGCTGGGAGGTACCGAGGACTAAAAACCCTGATATTCTGGCACCCAACGTGGAGCTCAAAAAGAGTGCTCATCAAAAGCCAAACCGTCTGCGAGTCGAGCCAAGCAAGGTATTCGAGTCTGTGATCATTCCCAGTTCGCCTCCGAAGTGACGTGTCGTGGCAGCAGGCAGCGACAGCCAGAGGATTTTCTAGGCCAGGAAACCCTTCTGTAAAGTGATGGAACCTTCCACCATACGTGTTCTATGAACTCAGGGCTGTATTCAAATCTGTGTTCTCACAAGACTCATGGGGCCACTTGTTGGGTGAACTTCCTCTATTTCTTCTGAAATTATGGATAATGACATTGGCTAGGAATACCGTAAATCTAAATGACTAGAAATAAGGACATCCTGTCAGAGGAGAATTAAAGTCTTGCTTGCATAGCATGTGGTTCTCAGCAAACAGAGATCTAAGAAGGAAAACTGAGTGCGCTATTTCCAGCGGAAGTCCACAATGCAGTAACTTCCCCAATACAGGGAAGAAGCTAGCATGGTGACTGGGTCAACCTTATTTGGTTGTCACATTCCCTGAATATCTGAAAAATTCAATGAAGCCTAAGGCCTTTCCTTTAATACTACAATGTTTTTATCTCTGGCAAGCTCTTCTTGTACTAACAATCAGATTTTCAGTATGGAAAATTGAGTTTAAGTGGACTTTATTTTTCTAAGGAATGTACAAATCCTCAAGACCTGAGAATTCTATCCTATACTTCAATCATAAAATTCCAAACATCTAAAGAAGGTCTAGACAAAGATATGGATTGATGACAAACCCTCAAAGATAAATGAATCCATTCACCAAAGACTTAATGGTTCCACTGAAAACAGGTCTCCTAAATATCATTTTTAAGATTACCAGTAATATTTTTGTAAATACCATTGAACAAATATCCCCTTCCATTTTTATGCATTCAGTTATTGAGCTGATTCTAACATATGTTAAGGCATATACATGCTATGTCATATTTCTTCTATGCATGACATTAGTGTGCTAATCTCCAACCCAGGATCAAAAGGTTCTGTCATTGTCATGTTGTAATAATAAATCCCACACCATTCTTCCTGAAGTTGAACACTCAAGAATTTTGCTTCTGCTCTTTGCAAAAAATCTATTAATATTGACAGTCATATAAATAAATGTAGCCATTACCATTCCCACAAATGAACCAGTTGGCTCAGCCTAAAATATATCCTTTCCCTACCACTGAGGGCCTCTTCCAAGCCAGCTTTTAAGTGTTCTGGTTACACTGCACGGATGCTCATTTTCCTCTTAGCATTGTACACTTGGCTGATGAGGTGGGGAGAAGGAACAGTACTGACTGAAAGATTCCTATGATTAACATCAAGTTTTATTGCCTTGTATCTCTCTCTTATGTACATTATAAATGTTTTAAGTCAATATAATGTTAGGAAAAAGTGCTAGCTTGGTAGAATAAAGGTAATAAATTGGTCTTACTTTGGGCACAGGATATCAGAGATTTACTCAAACCTTCTTACCTGTCTAACGAAGCGTGTTCTTCAACAGGAAGTTGTGAGTAATACAAAACTGTAGAAGGAGCTAAATCTAGTGTATTATGGGTGGATTGGGAATGGAGAGATGGTCTGGATGCTGTAAAAAAAAAAAGACTTGGCACACTTCCTCTATGCTAGACCTGAATCAAACCCCTGAAATTGGACGTTATTCTAATTTCATATAAAAAGACAAAAGGTGTTAATTTTTTTATTTGAGTTATTTAATTTTTGTTTCATGGTTCAATGGGTCTCACAAAGGCTAGAGAAGGGCTCTCTCACTAGGCTGTACTCCACCTACAGAGGAAAGATCTTTACATTGCTCCATCTCTTTGTCCCTGACCAGCTTATGATGAATAACATTGGAATTTCCCACTACATTTTCCATCCTAGAAAATATTAAACCAGCTAGACATGGTGGCTCTCTCCTGTAATCCTAGGCACTCAGGAGGCTGAGATCTGAGGATCGACAGAGACCAAAGAAAGGATCCTAAAGGCAGCCAGGGAGAAGAGAACAATCACCTACAAAGGCAAACCAATCAGAATAACCCCAGATTTTTCAGCAGAGACCATGCAAGCAAGAAGAGATTGGAAGGATATATGTCATGCCCTTAAGTCAAATAACTACCAACCAAGAATACTGTACCCAGCTAAGCTCTCATTCATAATTGAAGAAACAATAAAAACATTCCATTCCAGGGAAAAGCTGCAACATTAAGTAGCAACCAAACCAACATTACAGAAAATTCTCAAAGATGTTCTACACATTGAAAACCAACACAAATGTAATACAGAGAAAGAAATGGCACCTAAAATTCATACCAACTAAGTGCCACAAGAACTGTCAAGACACAGGCCCTAATGAAAGCTTTTAAAAATGGCAGGAACTAATAAATATTTCTCAATCCTGACTCAATATCAATGGACTTAACTCTCCAATTAAGCGGCATAGACTGTCTAGTGGGATCAAAAAGCAAGGTCCATCATTCTGCTGTCTTCAAGAGATACATCTTGCCCCCCAAAACAAACATTTTTTGAAAGTGAGAGGGTGGAATAAAGTTTACCAAGCTAATGGCCCTCACTATAGTTTTTATACTTTATTTCTTTTGCTTGAACAGTTTGAACTCAGAGTCTTGTGCTGTCTGAGCTTGTGCAGCTTTCTTGTAGAGCTGGTGCTGTACTACTTGAGCCCTATCTCTACTCTGGCTTTTCGCGGGTTACTTTGGAAATGGTTTGTCACAGACTTTTCTGCCTGGGTTGACTTTGAACCATGATCTTTCAGATCTCAGCCTTCTGATGAGCTAGGCTTACAAGTAGCAGCCTCCACAGAATAGCATGGTCTCTTGTGAATAGTTCTTATTTGAGAAGAAAGTGCATCAACACTCAGTATATCCAGATGGATTAAAGAATCCTCAGGTGGTGAGTAAAGAGAACCAGCATAGTTCAATTTGGTAATGGCTAGACTTGATAAAACAGCTATTTTGATATCCTTGTATGAAAAGGAAGATTAATCCTTTTGGCATTACAAAAACACATCATGTACAGCAATATATTTTAGAAGACTAATAATATTTCATTCTAATACTTAGTTATACCACCAGATGACCATAAAATATGTGTGAAGGCTGAGCAAGTTATAAAAGATCCCATTAAGTAACAACTCGCATGAGTATATCTGCCCTAAATAAATGAGGAGATGATAGGTAGTGTGATATATATTTAGATGTGAGCAGGAAGTATTTCTCATGTTTTTCTTTATCAATATTTCCTAACATTTAGGCAGTGAAAATATAGTGCCTAATATTTTTAGTAAGACTAGCCAACATGTATAGCAACTGAAATTACAGATGGAGTTCCCCAAACATGCTGTGCCTTTGCTTGGTAGAAAAAAAGGAATAAATATTTCTAATATTTCTCTAGCTTAACATGATAAAGCAAGTTGCTTCACCAGCAAGTTTATGGTGGCATTGTGATTAAGGAAGTTTTGGTTTCATAAAGACAGGGTTTTATAAGCTGGGCATGGCGGCTCATGCCTCTAATCTTAGCTACCCAGGAAGTTGATAACTGAGAATTATGGTTCAAAGCCAGTTCCTTCAGGAAAGTCCATGAGACTTATCTCCAATTAACCACCAGAGAACCAATAATGGTTCTAGCCTTGAGAAAAAGACAGCAGGAATAACGCCCAGACACTGAGTTCAGGCCCCATAATGACAAAAAAAAAAAAAAAAAAAAACTACTAGATTTAGTCCCAGCTTCACTTCTTTTTAAAAAAATTTTGCCATATTTTTTATTGTAATTAATAGAAGGGTTACATTACATTCGCCAGATAGAAGGTGCATTACTTCACATAACAAACCGAAATACTGTAACAATATGAGATAACCAAGGCCAGCTTCACTTTTTATTTGCTTTGCTACCTTAAGCAAATAATTTAATGTGTGTATGTATGAAACTTAGCCTTTGCTTCAAGCAGGGGAGGCTGGAAACAAGTGTGTGCTATCTTGTGTGGCTAGGTCAGCACTTAGACCCCATCCCAGCTCCCACATACATGAGAAAATACATACTTGACTATTAATATATACATAAAATAGCAATTTTCTCCCATGACAGTGAAGTAGAAATAAACTTTACAATGTCAAACTTCTAAATATATGAATTCACATAGACAATACTGGAAAAACATCTCCCTGAAATGCTGTTGCAAAATAATTGTGGGAAATGGTACAAAGCTGAATAAGATGTAGAGAGATTTTTTTTAAAAGTAGGACCTGTTTGTGTATTTGTGTGCGTGTGTGGGGGGGTCTGTGTGTGTGCTATGTGTGTCTGTATGTAAAGATATAAAGAGGGGAAAGGGAGAAGGGATGAAAGAGAGAGAGAGAGAGAGAGAGAGAGAGAGAGAGGGGGGGGGGGGCCCATACAAACGATTTAGACAAATCAAATTAAAACAAAGCTAATCTTTCAGTGTATAAAATCACACCAAGAAAAGTTGAACACTACCAAACTATGTTCATATTCATTGCCTAAATAATTCTGACTCCAAATAATTATTTGTTTGGTCTCTAATTACGTATACTTACTCCATAGCATTCTATTTCTATCCTGATTTAAAATTATACTTTTTTTTTTTAAACTGGTGTCCAAAATGGCAGAAGGAAGGGGGAATACTTTAACTTGGATCTATCTTTACAATCATATCATGGATAGAAGATCTTTAATTAGTTTCATGAATCTTTGTAAATGTAAACGGAAACATATGCATATCCGTAACCCCATTAGCACAACATTTTGCCAGAAAGCTTTAGTCAGAGCTGGTGTAGACAAAATAGTAGCATTCATATAGTCAAATGTAAAATTAGAGTTCAGATCAACAAACAAAGATAAAACTTTGTCTGAAAAAAATAACATGGGTAAGCTTGTTTTAATTTAAATGGTGATTTTGTAAATTGTAATTATATATCCTGGGTGTGGGGGTGGAGGTGCACTTGTATGAATGAACACAAAGGAACCTAAAAAAGGATTCTTCTAGCTCCTGGCAAAGAAAGGATACAGAACCTGGACACAGCATCTCCAAAATAAGCAGTGCAATATTCATCTCCTTCTTATTTGTTCTGGTCTCCTCTATTTTTAGATTTGGAAAACAAAAAGATGCACAAGTGTGTCCATCCTGTAATCCTAACTACTCAAGAAGCTGAAATCTGAGGATTGCTGTTCAAAGTCAGTCAGCTCAAGAAAATCCTTGAGACCCTTACCTCCTATTAACTAGCAAAAAGCTGGAAGTAGAAGTTTAGCTCAAATGGCAGAGCTCCAGCCTTGATCAGAAAAAGCTAAGAGAGTGTCCTGGCCCTGAAGTTCAAGCCTTAGGACCAGCACACAAAACATTTTTTTTTAAGAAAAAGTATCTTTCTTTGTTTTTCTTCTGTTCTTTGGAATGGACTGTCGATTTTTTAGTTGTGACTGAAGAAAAGAAATAAAACAAGCAGAACTCATGTGAAAAACCCAGAAACGGAAAATGGGATTGCCACTCTGTCGTGTATAGAATCAGCAGTTTTCTAATGCTAAACAAAATAATTCTGTGCTGGGATCTTTTTGAAAGGAAAAATGAGATTTATGGATGCAGCACTACCAAACCATTCATTGTGCTCTCTTTCTTTTTGAGATTGTTGGCAAATGTAGCCAATGAAGAATGCAGAGTAATTTCATTGCTGTAAAATAAATTACCATTGGATTTAGTCTGTTTACCTTACAGAACCCTGAAAAAATAGCCTCATTAATGTTTTCTATCTCCAGGCCCCATTCCTTCTTATCGCCTGATAGAAATATGACTCCTGACATTTCCATTGAGAAAATAGATAAGCATTCAACCCTCCAGTGTCATTTATTGCTGTTGCATTTAAACACAGTTTAATTAGTTCTATGCACCCTCCTTCTCAGTCCTCTTTGAAGTGGTAAAGTCCCATTGCATTTCTTTCAGCTAATTTCACAGTCATACCCTATTTCTGAGCTTGATGAGAGCTAAGGCTACGATGGCCTTGTGCCACCTCTAATAAGAAGACTAAGACACTAAGATATACCTGTTAATAACAGAACAATATTAGCAACAGAATATTCAGGTAAAGGGGAGAGGATAATGTCATGGAGTAGGCTTGTATTAAATGTACTTTTGAGAAATACGAAACATGGATATTGTTTCACAAAAAATGTTACAGTGAGGGTTGAAAGGCACCAGTAAGGGTCAAATGACAAAAAGGTAAAATTGTATATGATGAGGGTATGATCTGTAATGGGATCAATAAAACCAAAAAAGGAATCATTCTAGCCTTAAGATGGGTTATGACCATAATTTAATCCAATATAATGTCTTTTTTGAACTTCTATAAGAAATACAATATTTATCCTATAATGTTTTTTATCCAGAAAATACCATTGAGTCTCTGTTGATATGAGGCATAATTCACTAAGAGAACAGAACAGGTTACTAAAGCTATATACAAAAATACGTAATGTATAAATTGAGAACACTTCAAATAAGTAGGGTAAGTTTATGCTCAATTACCCATGTATTACTCTATATTAACAACTCTCTATGCTATTGTATTTGTTTAAAAAAAAGGATCCTAATTACTTCTTCCATGAAACAGTTTGGTGCTGTTTCTATCTTGTCTTCATCTCTCACTTGGGGATGTGGCTCAAGTGGCTAAGTGCCAGCTATAATATGGAAAAAGCCGAGGGAAAATTTAAGACTCTGAGTTTAAGCTCCAGTATCAGCATAAGTAAGTAAGTAAATAAATAAATAAATAAATTTAACCATAAGCCAGGGATTCACGCTTGTAGTCCTTGCTACACAGGAGGCTGAGATCTGAGGACCATGCTTTGAAGCCAAAAAAAGCAGGAAAGACTGTGATATCCATAGCTCCAATTAACCAGCAAATACCCACAAGTGTTGCTGGGTCTCAAGTGGCAAAATACTAAGCCTAAGTGAAAAAGTTAAGCAAGAGCATGAGGTTCTGAATTCAAGTACACACACACACACACACACACACACACACACACACACACACACATTGATACTGTTAGCAAATAAAGTATTTTTAAAGGAATAAATAGATATTTGAGATACTTCCATATATCTTAATATGTCCTCTTTGGGGTGATTGCCATCTTTATCAATGTAAGTGAAGTCTCTTAGCAATTCTAATAATCTTCTCACTGAAAAACTGAATCCAATTCTTCAGTTATTCTGATGTAACAAAGAGACAAGACTGAAATTTTACAACAGAATTCTACTGAAGTATGGACTGCATCAATTATATTAGTCAGTATCTATCTGTTCACCTCAAGAAGCTGAGTCCTAATAATTCCTTGTAGATACCCAATGTTTACTATAAACCATGACCTATGCTTTTTTATCTTTCTTCTTCATCCCCCCCAAACAACCATAAGGTAGATATTTTTTTTATTCTCCCTCATTCATAGATGAAAAGAACTAAGAGACATATCTTGAGGAGCTTGTTTGTGATTACATAGCTCATTAGTGCTAGAGAAGGTATTAAAGCAAGCTTTAGAGGAAAAAAGTGAATAATCAGAGTTCCATTCTTATTAGCCCAAACTGGGGAAACAACTCAAAGAAAAATCATCGGCATACTTTTATGCTCCCTAGTAATGAACAGGAATTGATAATAACTTGTAACAATTAAGATCCAAGGAATGTACTTAATTTACAAATATACTTTTTACTTGGAATATATTTCTTTCTTCTTTAAGTCTGGAATTGGAGACACAAGCTTCTTCTTTCCAGCTGGTGCTAAGAAAATAAAAATCATGAAAGATTATAGAATATGTCATGGTGACACTAGAGGAGAATTTAGAGATTATCCTAATACTTTGAAGCTAAGAGAAGATCACTGGTTTGTTCATTTCTATACCTGTTGGTTTGATGGTTGCCATACTTCTGTCAGCTGGCCAATTTGGTATCATACCAAAGATGGTACTTAAGTTATAAGAAACCTCTGGCTGATGCCTTAGAAGGCTGTCTCTTGAGTATGCAAGCTTAAGATTGGTAATCAGTTCCAATTAAAAGTGATTCTACATTGAAAAAAATACAGCACAGCATCCGCCACAAAAGAGGCGTTATATTTATAGCAAACAACAAATGAATGTTCAAACCCTCATCTCTCAAAACTCAATCTGAACCTTTTGAGTGATACAGAGTTGGGAACGTCGCATGGCTTTTTATATTCACTTTAAAATGGAACTTCTAGGGGAATTTGTGTTAAATCGATGTCAAATTTAAAAGCCCTGACTTATGGAAAGTCCCAAGTCAGTCAAAAACATGGGGATGTTTAAAAAAACAAAAACCACCACCACCACTACCAACAAAACCCTTCTGCAAGTAGCTTGCTAGCAGTTGAAAATGAATGTATAATGGAAATGTAG
Source organism: Megascapheus bottae (assembly GCF_031878675.1). Lineage (NCBI taxonomy): Eukaryota > Metazoa > Chordata > Mammalia > Rodentia > Geomyidae > Megascapheus > Megascapheus bottae. Next base: position 15,983,723 of record NC_143522.1, read on the forward strand.
TCAAGATCATTTGAGGGAAAAACATACCAATTACATGTGAATGAATCAGGAAATATCCCAGAACACCAGAAATATGAAAACTCTAGTATCCTATAGGGGGTGTTCAGGATGCTGAATAGACCCCCTCACTGACAATGTGCTTTCTGCCCAGAACCCTGGATAAAATAGCTGCAGGTCCTGCTAGACACTGAGGTTGCAGTGAGAGGCAATCTTACCTTCAAAGGAAAAATGGCATACAGACCTATCAAAACTGTCAAAACTGTGGGGGTTTTTTTGTTGGAGCCGTTGTTGAGGTCTATTTTATTCTTTCATGTTCTTATCAGAAATTCATTAAAGCGAAGAATGCCCCTTAAATTATACCAGAGAAACACCTGAAAAAGTTAATAATTCACCCTTGAGATGAATCAAGTGGAGAGGAAAGAATTATGAAAATAAAACAAAGCAAAGAAATCATGTAAACACATTAATTAATTGTCTGGAAGGGAAAAGCATGTTTGTAATTTCACTGTCGTAGAAGGAAAATTGGAGTTCATTATGCTCGCTGACTGATTTAAAAGGGCCTTCCTGTCCAGAATCACCGAGAGAATGAGTGTGTTGTGAGTGTAAAGCCTGGATTGGGTGCCACATCCATTAAAATAAGAATTCATTATTAAAACCTATGGAGGATAAAGTGGTTCACTGCTCTGGACTTTGAAGAGAAGAGGGAGACTGTTCTCCTGTCTTCAGTTTCCTTTGCTTTCTTCTTTCTTTGCTCTCTTCCCATTTGCTTTTTGCAACCCATCAGAAAAATTTTATTTTAGACTTACAAGACAAGACATTATCTTTGGTAACAAATTATATTACTACCCTGTCACACATTGAGCACATTTCTGCACACCAGACATGTCGGATGTTTTTTCATCTTTGATCCTCTGAGCAAATTCTGGTAAAATGACATCAATTAATATTGTGTTCACTGAAGCTCATGGAGGTAAAACTGAGCATCGGCCAAGTGATGGACGAACAGAATTTTAGACCACCAGGTCTATGTCAGGTCAGAGTTTCTTGTCTATCTACAATACCACCAGGCCTAGTCTGCCATGATTGGCTGTGACTGCACAAAACCAAGTCTATGCCAGGCGTGCTCTGGAGATGTGGGATGAATGCTGCATGTTCCCTTGTCAGATGCAGGGCTGACAACAGCCAAGGGATTTCTAGGTGGAATGGGATACACTAGGCAAACGACAGAAGCCCATCTGGCTCTTGCTGCACTGTGCTAGTGGGGAGAAATCTTGCTTTAGATTTTTGACATCCTTTACCCAGGGGCATCCCTTAAGGAGTTAAAAAGAAGACAACATAGGGTTGATTCATGGAATAGTTCCACTTTATAGCAAATGAGGGGGAATGAAATGGGAAAAGAGAACGAAATTAGAGAACATAGAAGTTCTAAGTATGTACAGTCAAGTGACTGCTCGAGGTGAAAGGGGCAGAGGGTGAATGAAAATCCTGGAGCCAGAGCAGATGAAAGAGAAAGGGTTCATTCAATTATGGTACTGGTAGGACATAATTTCCCATCCCAATTACGGCTACTTTTTATCATGGCAATCCTGGCCAGGTTACTTCTTCCTTGAATTCTGTCTCTCCGTGTATAAAACTGTCAGAAATTTCTGAAGGACATAGAGATGAAATGATGGTTCTTAGATCAACTGCTCTAAGTCAGTGGATTCAATCTCTTCTTTCAATGTGAGGAAATTCCTAAGCACACAATATATATTATTTTTGTCCATAACAAGGTCTTTTGAAGTCTTATTTTAGCAGCAAATGAAACTGAGGCAGGGAAAGATGAACACCCTCAATCTGACAACTAGAAAGTAACAGAGGCAGGCTTTAAACCAGACAGTCCAACTCTAGATTCTCTGAGTGTTGTCAGCCTTCCCACTTCTTCAGAAGTTCTCTCAGAACTTCACCAGGTCAAATCCAGAGATATTGAACAGACTGCTCATGCTTATTTAACAAGCTACCCAAATCCTTCTAGGACAGAATAGTGTCTGCATAAATAGATATTATGAAGGGTATGATGTGAGAACTGTTTGTGTTTGTGATTCATATTTCATTCATACTGGTCCCGCCTCACTATTTAGGCTTTGTGGGAAAGCATTCCAACATTGCTGAACGCTCCTTCTGCTTTCTTTTATACTGACCCCAGAATGAGGGAGGAGTAAGGTATGTCATGCTGACTTGAAGAGTCCCTTCAAATTTATGATGTAATTGTGTGCCTCCTGGTTAAAAATAAATAAATAAAAATAAAGTGCTCCCTGCTGGAAACAAGGCACAGGTGTTCATCTTCCTTCTCTAAGGCCATGCATGAAAAGACTTGAGACCTTTTATCTGCTCTCAGATCTCATTTAGTTCCCATCTGATTTCCAGGCATTCTACTCTTCAGCAACTTTCAATATCTTGCTGTGTTTTGGGATCCTCTCTTTTCTTCTCCTAAAGTTTCATTGAATTCAGTAAATTCCCTAAAAGTAGGTCATGGAGGTATTTAGGAAGCATTTGAGAAGGAAAGGGAAGAAAAATACTCAGGGCTCATGTAAAATAATTACTATTATTATAAGCATGTCAGGCTTTGGGAAATAGTTTATGATCTACTTTTATATAGGTAACTTAAATGGATAAAAAAGATGTTCAAAAATATTACTGTTAGGGATAAGGAAATATATCCAGGTGCCAGTGGCTCACATCTGTAATCTTGGCTAAGGTCTTCAGGATCACGATTCAAGTTCAACCTGGTCCACAAAGTTTGGTAGACTTCCTCTTCAAAATAACTAGGAAAGACAAGTGTGGGATAATGGTTCTAGTGTTATAGCACCAGCCTCACAAGTGGAAATCCTTGAGTTCAAGAACTGCCTGAGAGAGAGAGAGAGAGAAAGAGAATTTATAAAAAAAAAAAAAAAACAGTCTGAAAATGGTGGTCTCAGCTCATACCTGTAACCTTAGCTACTCAGGAGGCTGAGATCTGAGGATGGAGATTCAAAGCAAGCTATGTCAGGAAAGCCTGAAGGACACTTGTGTCCAATTAACCACCAAAAAGCAAGAAGTAGAAGAGTGACTCAAGTGTTTGATCAAAGCCTTTAACAATAACTACAACAACAACATCCTAAGGAGCAGTATCCATGCCCTGAGCTCAAGCCCCTTATCCTCCCCCACAAAAAAAAAAATCATCTTAATGTGTCTTATATAACTCAGAAACTGACCAGAATGAGGATAAAGCTTAAACAGTAGAAATACTTGGTATTTCATAATAAAACAGCAAGGGAGGGTTTTTTGCTTGTTTGTTTGTTTTTTGTTTCCTTATGCTCAGATAGAATTAAGAAGTGTCTTTTTAGCTCATGTTTTTCTTGGCCTCTGGGTGAGTTTGTCTTGGATTAGTTCTCTAGGACATTCCATACATTCCTTGAGAAGAAAGGAACATAATCTAACCATAAGTACCAGGCCATGTCCCAGATGTTAGGGACCATATGCTACTCTTGGTTTTCCTTTCTTAATACTGGACTTGAAAATTGGCCATGATTAAAATTCCAGCTTTTATAATGAGGTGCATCAACTAAAATGTTCACTCTGTTCTTTAAGAGTCATCAAAAAAAGACATGAAGTTTTCTGAAAAGAACATTCTATGCTGACAGGGGCCTCTTCCCCAGGTTTAATTTACTTCTAAGCGCATCCCTTTCAAAGACAAGAGTTGCTAACTGAAAGAGTCCTTGTACCGGTTCCTTCAGTCATCACCTTCCACCTCCCTGGAGGGCCTTTTCTGGAAGGCAACCTGAGTTCCCCTGCTCTGGTCTCTCTTTCTTGCCTACACAACCAACCCATCTGCTTAAATATTGAAGGAAGTCAATTATGTCTCTCTTTAATGAAAAAAAAATAAGTGAAAAAAAAAGAAACACTCATTTTTACAAGTTCCCTTCCAAATAGACTTTTGTGTTAGAGATTTTGTTTGTTTATTTATCTTTAAAGAAGGCAGAAATAGGAATAGGCCATTGAAGGCCAGAGACTGCCACCAAAACTAGTCAGCAGGTTTCTCTGTGAAAGAAAATGCCTTTTTTTCCAGTCCAGCAAGAAAAAGTAGACATAAAATATGAGATAGCCTGTGCTCCTCAGAATGACAAATGACAGGTGAGAAATTCCTCCCCACCTCTATGTTGCTCAAGGAGAAAAGAGCTCTCTGAAAATTAAAGACAGAGATGTTCACTGCAAAGGAAAGATTTCCCGTTCTACCTTATAATTAGCCTAAAACCTGGCTTTTAAAGACTTATGATGGCAAAAAGCTGAGCCTAGTGAGTTTGGCAGAAAGCCGTCAAAATGGTGGACACTGGATTTTAGCACAGACACAAGCCAGGTGTCATTTTCCAAAATATCCACATATGGCCAACTATGTCATAGTGTTGATCAACTGTAACATGTGCATTTGACACCTTCCATGACAGAATCCAGCATCATGTTTACTTGATTAGAAGTCCAATTATGTACAGGTTCTTCTGTCACTGAAATTCAAAGCCTGTTTTCATTTTTTTTTACATTCTGTTAGAGGAATCAAAGCCAAGCATAGAAATGACCAGTGAGGTTTGCCAGGGTTCTCCCAGTTCCTTGTCATCCTGTTTGTATTTGAAGCTGATATAAATATGAAGAGAGATGAATATGTGAATGAGCCTGGGGCCTATGGTTTCCCTGGGAAAAAAATGCCACTAGGCAGTGCGTGCTTTTGGGGTATCAAGGTGATTGGGCTGGGATTTTCATGACCCACAGCATGAGCTGGAGACTTGGCTGTGTTCAACATGACATAATTGGCACAGGTCAGCTTTGACTGTAAAAGATTTGGAACTAATGCAGAGGTGGATAAACACATCAAAAAACAGAAGTTGCAGCCTCAGATTTCTACAGGGAACAGAAAGGTAATGTGCCTGAGTGAAGCATGCCATGCGCAAGCTGGATAGTATAAACTCTAACCAAATAGGGCAGAGAAGCCACTGAGCTACTGCTTCTGGCCAGTGAGAGAGGTGGGTTTAGAATTGCGAGCTTGGTGTGCATATTGAATCTTCTTATTGTTAAGTCTCAGCTATGAGGAAATGAAAGCCTTTAGCAAATCAAACCAAACCATTTGCTTTATAGGTTGTTATTTTTTTTTAACCTTTAGCTAAGGCACTCGTGTCTGGTTCCTTTGATTTCTAAAACCTACAAAGCTTTGTGGACTCAAGTTTTAAGGCATCACAAATTTCATTCCCTAAAATTGAAAAACAAATGAAAAACATAGGCAAAGGAAATGAAAATAATTTGGAAAGGTCATAGTATTCCTATAAGGCTAAGGGTGATGACATAAGGGACACAGCTGAGCCTCCAGTTCAGTTGCTATGACTAAGTCTCAGCACTACCCAGATTGCAGGAGAGAAATAGCACACAAAGTCCCCAACTTTGAAAAAAATATTTTTTTGCCGGTCTTGTGCTTGAGTTCAGGGATTGAGCACTGTCCTTGGACTTTCCCAAGGCTAGAGCTCTACCACTTGAGCCTCAGCACCAATTCCGGCTTTTTTCTATGATTGTGGTACCGAGGAATCGAACCTGGGCCTTTGTGCATGCTAGGCAAACACTCTACCACTAGGCCAAACTCCTAGCCCTAACTTTGAAAATTTTGATGGCCCTTGCAGCTCATAATCCTAGCTACTTAGAGATCTGAGGAATGTCGTTCAAAGTCAGCAAGGACAGGAAAGGCAAGGCCCTCTTAACTCCAACTAACGATTAGATAGCCAGAAGTGGAATTGAATTGTGGCTTAAGTGGTAGAACATCAACTTTGAACAAAAAAGTAAGAGACAACACCTGGGCCCTGAGTCCAAGCTCTAGTACCCTGGATCCCGCCTCCCCCCCATACACATACACACACACAGAGAGAGAGAGAGAGAGAGAGAAAGAGAGAGAGAGAGAGAGAGAGAGAGAGAGAGAGAGAGAGAGAGAGAGAGAGAGAGAGAGGGTCAAGACAGAGAAAGAACAGAAAAGCAGCAGGATGGCCGCATGACTCCCTGTTGTATGAAATTGAATATCAACAGGCAAAATCAATCACCCACTGTGCTTTTACAGACCTTACAATTCAGGATGCTGTAGCATTTCCTTTTTAAAAGATTCTTCTTTAAAAAAAAAAAGAAGTGTATAGGAGTGGCTTTTGATGGTTCTATGGGCTGATATGAACAATACTGAAGAATAAATAATGTAAACCACCCTTCCAAGAATGCTTGCATAGAACAATCACAAACCACAGTGTCTTGATTATAGGAATTACCTAGAAACCTGTCATACAGACATATCTTTGATCCTCACCCTGACTATTGAATATGAGACATAGCTGTTCATCCCAGTAAGTCTATGCTTTTATAAATCCCTCCAAAAGCTCCAGTGTAAAGTTTGAGGACCAGACTGATGTAACTGGGATGGGAGAAAGCCTAGGTTACTAGACAACCACGGGATCTTTCATCCAAGGAGCCTGCCTTATCACTGACGTAAGTGAAGAGTGTCAAGATTCCACCTCCTTGAAATCACATTTGGATGGTGTGGTTGTTTTCGTGTGAGGTTATGTGTGTTTGTTCTTCATCTACTTTTTATTTTGTTTTCTTTTTGACCCATTGATTGCTATAGAAATGGTTTGTTACAGTGGATGTAATGAATCACTTACAATGTTCATGGGTTAAAATGACACACATGTATTATAGTTCCAGAGGGCAAAGATCCAACAGAGTTTTCTTGGTGGTAAAATTGAGACGTTAGAATGTTAAATTGCTTCAGGGTGATGCTAGGGTTCTTCTGTCCTTCCAGCTTCTCTGAGCCATTAGCTAGGCTTAGCATGTGAGTTCCTTCTAGAAAAGAGTCATGTGGCTTTTCAAAGTCAGAATCTATTCTTCCTTCATTGACTCTTCCTTGCTGGGTAATTCAGATAGGATTTACTTCTTATTTAAAGGTCATTTGATTAGAAACTTTAATAATGCTACATCATGGAAGATGACATTCATAGGTCTTAGGAATTGGAATGAGGACATCTTTCTGTCATGTCTGTCATGTGCTTGTAAGTACCAATGTTCAATAAAGAGATAACTCTAAGCACCCCCCCTTTTTTGAGAGATAATAGAGAAATAAGATGGGTATAGAGAATGGTCCGAGTTATCCAGAATTAAGGACATGAATCCTTACTGTCAATATGCTTCCCAAACATTAGTGCAAGCAGAAGATAGATTTTCTTTTCTACTAGATTTACATTCTCATATACAAGTTCAGCACTTAGGTGAAGACTATTCATTAAGCTTTTTTCCATCAATAACCCCAACTGAAATCCAACAAGCTCTGTGTTTATTATTCACTCTTAAAAGGTGGAGGCTCATTTGCTTCTACTGTAAGGAGATGAGCTGATTTAGAGAGAAGAATGAGAGCACTCCACTAAATGGTCATTCTATCGACAATCAGGCCTGAATAATACAGAGGTGTTAAGCAACCAAGAAAAGCTCCAACTCCAGCTGGAAATCAAATATTGATCAAATAATCCTTTAATTTATCAACTTCCCTCTTAGTGGTTTAATTCCCATTTATTCATTCAACAAACAGTAGTTGACTCATGCTAATCAGGCTGTGTGCAAGGCTATAGAAAAGGCAATGCAAATGCCTGCTCCCTGTATAATTATACCCACACATTCAATCTGGAGTCATTAGAAATTAAATATATATCTATATATATATTTATGATTGAGTGTCTTGTAAAGCATCAGTGCTTATATGCATATCCTATAGTGGACAAACCTACCCTTTCCCAGAAGGGATTTGTGTGCACAACACTGTTATTCCATCTGTTCTTAACACCACAAGAAGTGTGGCTTTCAGAAACGCATCTTCAAATAGCAACAAAGCTTCTAACGCCATGACATTAGTCCCACTGAAAATGGAAGGAAGAGTAAAGAATCTAAATCCAGTTAGTTTATGAGCCTAACCTTGCTTTGAATGACATTTCGATAATGACCTCAAACACCTTTACACACTGTTGTGTTTCCTTTTGATGTCCTTCATGTCTGGGGAATTGGGGAGCAGTTCTATAACATACCAGTGCTCACATGCAAAAGGGTCCATCTCAAGAAAGACAGTGTAAAGGGAACTTGTCCGAAGGTGAGTAGCCAGATGACATTTGCCCCATAGATTCATTGACTTATTGGAAGGCCTATAAATTCCCTAACCACTAGTGGCAGGTGCTTGCAGGAGAGATATGTTCACTCAATATATGCTGTCCAGAGCTAATTGGCAAAAAAAAATCTCCAATAACCTATTAGTTTGGATTTGCATGATCAGGGATTCTTTCTCTTTGTGTGGAAAGACACAGTGGAATTTCAGCACAGGTGGGGGCTTTAGACAGATATAACCTCAAGAATGTGGTTGCTATCCTGTGATTAACACCTTAGAATAGCTGGCTTATATAAAGCAACATTTTTTTTTGGTCAGGGAATTAGTGAGGTGTTCTCTGTGGATTTGATGTTTTCTATCTTTATTTTTTTCTTAATCCAAGGTCATACAATTGAGAGCTATTATATCAGTTCCCCTCTCTGTACTCAACAATCAGAGGCAGGGGTAGCCTAGAAAACAGAAGAGAGACCTTTGAACTTAAAATTAAGGTTTCCTCTGGAGACTCCACAAAAGGGTGGACTTAGAATCTGATACTGTCTTTGTTTATTTACTTGGAAATTTCTAATCTGTACACTTGTGGAAATGCAGCCCCCTGGTTGTCATCGTCCAGCACCAATGGCGGCCTTCTCAAATGCAGACTCAGCCAGGCCCTGATGGTTCATGCTTGTCAACCTAGCTATTCAGGAGGCTGAGCTCTGAGGATCGTCGTCTTCATTCCAAGTCAGTCCTGGCACCAATGAACTACCCAAGAAACAGGAAATGGAGCTGTGGCTCAAGTGGTAGAGTGCTAGTCTTGAGCACAAATGCTCAGGGACAGCAGACAAGCCCTGAGTTCAAGCCTCAGAACCAGCACAAAAAAAGAAAAAAAATACTAGAAAATAAAATTCAGAATCATTGATAACAGAGAGAAGTGTTTTGTCCCTTGTTACTCATTAATTCCTTGCTTCAACAATTTCAATTTCCTCCACACTGTCTGTACTGAGGAGCATCGTGGTTTACTGTCTGTGGCAAGAATGCTTTCCACAAGGCAAGACCGGAGCTAGCTAAGTTAGAGTACTTCCACAGTCCCCCTGAGCTGACCTAAAATCCCTTGACTTCCTCTAAGGTTATCTCCTACGTGGGTAGTATAGTCTTAGAACAAGACAGTCTTGCTCCCAGGAATTCCACTAATGACACTTGTCCCTCAAGGACTACATGCCATCCCTCTTTCCTTTCCTTTCATGCCTTTTTCATAGGGTCTCTTACTATACCCATGTGCCACCTTCATCATTGTCTATCTCTTGTGTTGGAGCATAAATGCCACACTTACTGGGAGTGCATTTGTGAAGACGTGAATATATCTACGTCTCCAGTGCTATATCCTTGATGCTGATTTCAGAAGTAACACTTGACAAACAGGTCGCAACCCAAGTAAAAGCAGATTGATGGCCATTTTTAAGGTTGTCTACAGGAATCCTAGGTCAAGGACCTAGTGAGGATGAAGGTCAAGGGAAATAGGGGTCACCGAAAGGCCAGTCACAACAGAAAGATAAGGGCAAGTCTCCATGAGGACAAGAGTGAGATTGAGCCACCTGGACAGGCAGACCCAGAAGCAGTCCTCTTCCTGCTACAAGTCTTTGGGTTTCTTCAACTTGAAAGTGAACAGTAGAAGGCCATTTTAAAGATTCAAAGGGTTAATTACATGTTTCTCTATAAAGCATTTAAAACTGCCTGATAGGAAGTTATCACAAATAACTGTATGAGTAGGGCATAAACTTGACCCTCTAAGATGGGGCTGAATTAAAGTCAGGGCCATCTTGAGCATCAGAAACAGACTGGTTAATTGGGGCATTGTTAATGTTCTCTGACTTCTTTATTTTCTACTTTATAATGGACTCAGTTATCTCTCTCTCTCTGTCTCTCTCTCTGTCTCTCTCTGTCTCTGTCTCTCTCTCTCTCTGTCTCTCTCTCTCTCTCTGTCTCTCTCTCTGTCTCTCTCTCTGTCTCTCTCTCTCTGTCTCTCTCTCTCTCTCTCTCTCTCTCTCTCTCTGTCTCTCTCTCTCTCTCTCTCTCTCTCTCTCTCTCTCTCTCTCTCTCTCTCTCTCTCTCTCTCTCTCTCTCTCTCTCTCTCTCTCTCTCTGTGTGAAGAATATCTGGATACAAAATTGGGATTCCATTTTCTTCTCTAGGACTACAATAGGAACCCTGGGTGCAACTGGAACTGGCCTGCTGTCTGTCTTCATTCCCACAGACAAGCCTGGATGCTTCTCTTTAGATCAGCTCCAGGGACTGACTTTTGAGCAGAAGCTCTTCTTACTGAAGCTGAAGCATGCAGCAGGAAGGAAACCACTAAGCCCTGGGTGGTGCAGGGAGGAGGAGAGGCAGAGTTGTTTTGCTAATTTAACCCTAGGGAAACTTTTAGTATTTCTGGGCACGGTTGAGTGCACAGCTCCTGAAAAAAAATGCACTGGATGGTAGCTATATTTGATTTCAGAGGAAGCTAGAGAACCAGGAGGCAACCACAAGAGCTATTCTGCTTCCCAATTGCACCTGCGTGGTATTCCTCATTTCTACTGCTCTCCTCCACCAGTCCAGCTGTCCCCACTCCGTGGACAGACAATGCCTTGTGGTAATTCCTCATCTACATCAGACTGTTGCCTAGCTTCCTTGCTGTGCTACATTGAAAATAACTAAGTCAAACTAACCATATCCTATATTTTTCAGATAAGAAGGCCCAATGCATTGATATATAAATGCATGTTGCTATTATTACTATTACTCTTGTGAATTCAAATTTAAAGGCACTGATTATCCTTATCCAGCACAGAAAGGGAAGGAAGCTAAGGTCAATTGCATGTATGTTAGGTTTTAGGTATCATAATGCCTTCTCCTTTGTAACTTTGTGTGTTTGGATATGACTGTGTGTTAGAGCAGAGGTAGGTCAACACTGGAGAAAGGGTACCGATTTCCTATTTGTTCCCATTTACCAAGTATGTATGTGGAAAACAAGTCAAACCACCTGAGTTGCATTTCATTCTGTGAATTGAGTATCCGTAGTAGCAGATAATAGAGATGTTAGGAAGATTGCGTCGATTGGAATATAAAAGGTTGACAGTTCAACTTGACTTCTATGATTCAGGTGTTATGAAAGTTCCTCTTATTAAACAGATAATAATAAATAAATAGATTAAAGGGTAGTTTAAGCGAGTAGTTAGATGATAGATAAATGCATACAGGATACATCAAATAGATAAATAAGTAGCTAAATGACATATTAGATAGATAGATAAGAGACTCTAAGGGGTTGGAAATTATAATTTGTCCCAGGACATGGTTGATAGTGGGATCAGTTAGAACTCATACTTGAACTTTAAAAATATTCTTTATTAAAGTGCTTAGTGAATCCATCCCACACTCTCTGGTCCTACCTCTACCCTAGGTCAACTATACTTGTCTATCCATCCATCACTTGTCCATCAACTACACTTATCCATCCATCCTTTTACTGAGCCCTCACTTTTCTCCTTGGTTAACCACCTGGACAGGCTTACCCATGATGCTTTAAGTCAATTGTATTCTGTCACTGTTATTTTGATGAACACTAAACAGCAAATGAAAGATGCATATCAGCGCTAATAGGCAGAAGCCTCTCCATTGAGAAGTAAGCATGTAGTTACAGATCTTAATTTATGGTTAATCTGTTCTGGTGTGGTCTTCTGTATCCTAAGGAAATGAACTTGCAAGAAAGGTCAGTTTGAGTATCAGTTACCTAAATTTACAGATAAGCTCACCAGTTCTTTTGGGGAGAAGAGGAATGAGGAAGTTGATTGAAAAGATTGAAAGTTGGGAAGGGACAGCAAACTCCAAGCACACAATAGAGGGCTGGAAAAGAGGAGGGACTCCTTGGGCTGCAATCAGAGCAGAGTCTAGAAAGACATGCTGCAATTTACATGAAAGACTCACAAGACAGAAACCAGCACCAGTGAAGCACATTATGTACTCTTTTAATTCTTTGCCAAACAATACATAATGCTTTTAGTGCCTTATTGAATTTGACATTATCCAAATACTCAAACCTCTTCCCTACTTGTGGGAGAAGTTAGGCACTTCCTCCAGCAACTCAACAGCAGACAAAATAAGTACAATGTTCACTTTTGTTGAAAACTTTGGTCCTTACTATAGAGAGGAATTAAAAGCAAACAGTGAAGACTTATTTGTGTGCCATTTGGATGGGGAAGACACAAAATCTGTCAGGCTTTCCCCTTCCTAATGAGAAAGAAAGATGTAGAAAGACAAATCTTTTCTGCGGAAGATCGAAAGGGGCCTTCATTAACATGCCCACCTACATGAAAGTCCCTTTTAGGAGAATTCTGGACATTGGTGCAGGCTTCCCACACTGTTCATGAAAGGTGCTAGCCAGGTACTGGTGGCTCCCACCTTCAATCTGAGTTCAGGAGGCTGAGATCTGAGAAGACAGATCTCAGAAGGCAGAAAAGACTCAGTGAGACTCTTATCTCCATTAGCCACTCAAATACGGGAAGGAAATGGTATTATAGTTCAAGTAGCAGAGCACTAGCCTGGAACACAAAGAGGTTCACGGATAGCATCCGGGTCCAAGTTCAAGCACCAGAGCTGACAAAAAAATAAAAAGAAAAGGTGTACAACATTCATATTCAGACTATCCTGGTAACAAGAAAGTGGATTCTATATTCCAGGGCTCTCAGTGTTTGTAGACAGAGAGTATCATGTAGTGACACAATTGTATAATGAGTGATACAGTGGGTACCCAGGACTCCTTCTCCATCAGGGATCTATCCATTGTATTTCAGATAATCTGTTTGATGAATGTAGATGGACAACTATGATACTATTCAATGAAGCCTAAACAATTTGCTATAAAATATTGGGCAGCTAGGAGCTGGTGGCTCATACCTGTAACCTTAAACTACTCCAGAGGCTGAGATTTGAGAATTATGGTTCAAAGCCAGCCTAGGCAGGAAAGTCTTTGAGACTCATCTCCAATAAAAATTAAAACAAAACTAACTAGAAATGGAGCTAGTGGTAGATCACTAGACATGAACAAAAGAGTTCAGGGACACCATCCAGGCCCTGAGTTCAAGCCCGAAGACTGGCACAAAAATAAAATAAAATAAAATATTGGGCAGGGGAATAGTGCAACATATGTAGGTCCCATTGATAGTCATAGCTGGTATATGTCATGCTAGTGTTTTTTGTGTTTGGCAGAGAAAGCCTTGAGAAAGGTTTGGAGTATCTCAGAAAGTCTTCAAAGAGGCAGAGGGGCCTGAGCTGGGCCTTGGGCACTGCTGATATTATATGCATGGGTAAGAGAGGACTTCTAGACAAAAGTAATATATGCTCCAAAACCAGTAGGGAAACACCAATTTTCTGGATGGATGAAATAACATTTAGAGAAAAGAAAAATGGTGGTGTGGTTGAATTTATTGAATTATCAGATACGCAACCAGCTCCATTCTGTTCTGTCAGTGCTATGTCACAGAGCAATAAGAATAAATTTCCATTGACTTGAGCTTATGTTGTCAGAAGGCTAAGTATGAGATGCTGGGGACACAGAGAATAGTGGGGTCTGGTGTTTGCTTGGGGGATCTCAGAGTCTGCACACAGAGATGTGCATACTTTACTAAGGAAGCCAAGGAAATAGAACTGGCTGCTCTGCCTGCTAGATTCAGAAACTGCTTGGCAAATGGAGGGTACTATGAAAGGGGTGATGAAGCCTGTGTAAGAGTTTGCCAGATTAAATAAGGAAGTCATTCCCAGTAGAGAAAATAGAATGACATAAGGCCTGGTATGGCCCCTACGTGTTCCCAGCTAGTGTTATTTCACTGTTCCCAGGAATAACACATGTTTGGATTCTGCATTATGTACTTTGCCAATTTTCTTTGTTTCCAGACCATAATTCCTCAGTGCAGAGTGCTTTCCTCTGCCAAATTATCCTGCTAAAATAACCCTAGAAATTCATCAACTCTGTCTGTGCTGCTGTCATGGGCAGCTTGTGTCCTTACACCTTAGCCAGTCTCACTAGAGATGGGTAGGAGAAACACATGTTCCTCTAGAGAGAAGAGAGACTTCTCTCTTCAAGAGCAGAGTATGAGTGTACTGAGAACATTACTACATTATCTTCCACAAATGTACCTTTTGTTGTTCTCCTCATTCGTTCACTTGATAGGTCGGGGTCATCTTTCTATCTTGGTCTATTTGTGATGATTTGATTAAAAATACCTTCACATGGACATGGATGACTAGAGACCATACAAACAACCCCCAGTCCTTCAAGGATCCAGTGGTCCTCAAAGTTATTGATTTGTAGAAGGCATTATAAGTCTAAATCCATGGCTTCCTATATAATTAGTGGACAAACTCATTTTTAAAAATGCTACTTTTCAAGTTAGTATTCATAGTGTAAATAGTTTTAACTATTTCTATGAACATAATAGCTGGATAGAGGGTCTGTTCCAGACTGTTTTGTACTGAATGGGCCATTATGTAAACAAGGTCAAAGGTTATGCCAAAAACTTCCAGGCAAGGTGACACCTTCAAGGTTAGGGCTAAAATGCATACTTCCACTTTGCATGGTCTGAAGTTTAGGTGCATTTGCATGAGGAATCTTTTAGGAAAATTATTCAACACTAAACACTAATTTATAATGAGAAAAGGTGAAAAATGATACATTTTTCAAAACATAAATATCAAAAAATGCTTTAAATAGCAGGGCATGTAATATTCTTCTGCTCACTGCCATAGCACTTTAACTCTGAAATGGTATTATTGCTATCTTTGAGTGTCTCTTCATAAAGAAATTGTATAACACTGTTTTCTACAGATAAATTAAAAGAACAAAATTGTTATTTCTTTAGCCTGATAAGTCAAACTTGGTTTTGTTTTGTCCTTATTGATAGCTTTTTATAACGTTTATGTTGTTCAAATCAAGTGAGTTCTATAGGTTTATTTTAATTTTGGCAAACTTCTATTAAGATACAATCCTTGGTTGGATGCTGGTGACACATTCATGCCTTCTTAGCCACATGTTAACTATACAGGAGGTTGAGATCTGTAGATTATGGTTCAAAGCTCAACTGGACAGGAAAGTCTGAGAAGCTCTTATCTCTAATTAACCACAGGAACAAACAAACTACTAATAGAAGTGGAGGCATGACTTCACAGTGCAATGCCAGACTTTAGCAAAAAATAAAGAACTCAGTGATCTGAGTTCAAGTTCCAGTACCAGAAAACATACAGAGAGACAGAGACAGAGACAGACAGAGAGACAGAGAGAGAGACAGAGAGACAAAGGCAGAGATAGAGAGACAGAAACAGAGAGGAGAGAGAAACTGTTCTTAGATGAGAGAGCAGACCATTTCGGTATGTAGAGAACCATTTTGGGGAACTATTTTTACTCCCATAAAGTAGGTCACAACTTAATTCTATTAGGACCAGATCATGACCTATTTAATGATCTACAACCACAAAACTAAACACACCTTTTTTTTTTTTACTTTGTGTATGTTCAGGATTCCTGAACATGAATGAATGTGATAGAAGAGAGGTTAAAGAGGAAAGTGACTGACATTGTTCCCAACTGCTCTTAAAGTGTCTTCTTTTAGATGTTGAAGTGTGTGTGTGTGTGTGTGTGTGTGTGTGTGTGTGTGTGTGGTTCAGGGAACATATAGGATTTTCCTGAGGTTTTCAAAAGCTCTGAAAGAATAAAAGCCAGAAAGGTTATATTTACATCTTAGGAATGAGTGAAAGGAAGGAATTCCTCACTAGAAGATAATGAGGGAGGTATTGTATAATAGGAACTGTATGGAAAATGGCTAAAAAGAATTCTAAAAGAAGTGAGATCCTACTGGCTCATCCCCATAACTCTAGCTACTGGGGAGACTGAGAACTGAGGGTTGCAGTTTGATATGAGCATGGCTAAGAAGGTCTGTTAAACTCTTTTTTTTTTTTTTTTGCCAGTCCTGGGCTTGAGCTCAGGGCCTGAGCACTGTCCTTGGACTTTCTCAAGGCTAGAGCTCTACCACTTGAGCCTCAGCACCCCTTCCGGCTTTTTTTTCTATATATGTGGTACCAAGGAATCGAACCCGGGTCTTCATGCATGCTAGGCAAGCACTTTAACCACTAGGCCAAACTCCCGGCCCCCCTCTGTTAAACTCTTATCTCCAATAAACTACTCAGAAAAAACAAACAAACAAACAAAAAAACCTGCAAGCGGGACTGTGGCTCAAGTGATAGTGCTAGCTTTGAGCCAAAGAAGCTAAGGGACAGTGCCCATACCTTGAGATCAAGCCCTAGGACTGGCAAAAATAAAAATAAAAAAAAAAACCTAAGAGGTCGCAGGGCCTCCAGTGAAAAACCGTTGTTGACTAATGCCTGAACAGGTTGCCTAGCCACAGTCTACAGGACACGTACTGATACCATCTCCTTTGAAGCCCCTCACTGCCCTGCTGCACACTGCTTACTTCATACTAGGCCCTGTGTGTGGCCTCTTTATTAGCCAGACAGCTGCTTGTACAATAGAGGCCAGTCCCACTGCAGAGAATGGATTTATCTTCTTTTTATTTTACTGGAAGTCTTTGCCGCCATCCGGGCTGGTAATGGCACCACACCGTTTTCAGAATCGATTGCTTTTAGAGCTGTTGTACTTTTACTGCTGTTACTGGTTGGCCTGAGACAAGAGGAAGAGGAAGGTGATCCTAGGCTCTGCAATAGATTGGCCTTGTCAATTTTGCTTTGCCTAGCTTTCATATAATGAATACTACTTAGTAAAATAAAAAAAGAAAACAGTAAGAAAAGGAGACAGGGCATTGTGTATGTAGTCTGTATGTATGTGTGCAAGAAAGAGACAAAATAAAGACAAAGGTAGGAAGAAATTAAGTAGAAGAGAGAAGGAGGGGAGGAGCCAGAGAGGAGATAGGAGGAAGATGAGAGAAGACAGGAGGGGGAGGGGAGAGAGGAGGAAGACAGAAGAAGAAAGGAGGGGAGGTGATGGAGAAGTGAGAGAAGGTAAGGGACAAAGAAGGAAGAGTGAGGGAGAGAGGAAGAGAGAAAAGGGGGCAGAGAGAGAGAGAGAGAAAGTGAAAGAGTGGGAGAGAGAGAGATAAAGAGACATGTGGATCTGACTGTTTTTTCTGGGAATAGATAGCATAAATAAGCCATTTTGTGCTGTTGGCCCTGTACCACAGGATGTTGTAGAAATGTAACAAGAATCAAAAGATGTCAGTACTACACACATACCAAGAGCTGGAAGTGATGCTGTGACTCAAGTGGCAGAGCTCTAGCCTTGAGAAAGCCCAAGGACAGTACTCAGGTCCTGAGTTCATGCCCCAAGATTGGCCAAAAAAAAAAAAAAGAATCAGAAGATGAATGAATTTTAAAATGTTTGTGAGAAATTGCATGCAACTACCACATTGGTAGGTGTACCGCTGTTTTCTGATTCTTGGAACCCAGGGGAAAGGTGTACACTTTATTTTAGGTTTCCTCATTCTATTCAGCAAGCTCTGTAATTTGATTCAAATATGATTGAATTTCTGCTCAGTTTTAGGAATCATGACTACTTTGCTAGTGGATGCCATTCTCCTCACCGTTGGGCCAGTTTTATGAGCTGTTGGCATCAATTATTGATTTATCTACTTATGATTGCATTGAAAGGTAGCAATTGGCAAGGCCAATTCTATTGTGAGGAACATCCTTATTTTAATTTGTCCCCTTTTCAAGAACAAATAATATTTCATTTTTTTAAATAAAAACCTCTTCTAAGAAACACTTTAAGACAGAACTGAATGCTCACCTAATCTTTGTATATGCTCATGGTTGACAGCCCTGATGATGCTTTATTTAATGGTTTTATCCCATATGCTATTCGTATAACATTTACCTGCATGATTAGGTTTTTTTCTCCTCATCAATATTTCAAAAATGGTTGAATGACAGTTCATGGTGTTTACCTATTCTCCAAAAATAGGCTTTGCCAGTCATTATAAATTGTGCTTTCCTGTTAAATTGATTTGAAATGTATTTCAGCATCCTATAAAATCAGAACTTTCATAGGATTCTTCTGTGATAAGCAGGTGGCAATGAATACCCTTTCTGGGATGGAAGTTTCAGTGGACTTGCCAGGGTCATATACCATGACAGAATAGGGCATAAAAGCCAGGCTCCTTATTCCAATTTTCTTCCTCTAAGTCACCTGGTTCGGTGCTGTTCTGCTGCCAATGATAGTCCCTGCCTTCTGAGTGGGAGGCATGTGAATGTCACTTGTCACTTAATGCCCAATTAATGTCTCCCACTGTGGCCGCTCCTCTGCTTCCAGTCTGTCATGTCAAACAGCATTGCCTTTATTATCGAAATAAAGAAAAATATACTTGGACCCTAGATCTCAGTGATCTCCATTTGGCAACCACGAGAGCAGCTATTCCACTGTGCCATGTAGAAAGATGCTACCTGGTATACCAGTTGTCCAGTGTGGCAACAAACGACTGTCACAGTGAACCCTGCCAAATGGCTGACTTGCTGCCAGCTTCACACCTAGATCCCATGTAATTCTTGCCCAATAGGCAGTAATAAAGGTACTCGGAAATCTCACTGATGACCATGAAAATGTCATAGAGTTTTGGATTTGGTTTAATATTCCAGTCCCTTCAACTTAGAAACTAGAGTTTAGAAGAATCTTTGTGTGAAAGTCTGAAAAACTTTAAACCTTATTTGGCTTTTCTGATAGATTTTCATTCCATATTTTTATGACTGTGCAAATATAATAAATAAAATTAAAATATATTTATTGAGTATTCTTTCATACTAATTGTTTTGATTGGCAGTGAGAATTTGTTTTCAATTTATCTTGTTTTCTCCTATGTTAATTCTTCATTGAGCTTGGGAAAAACTTCAGAGAGTAAATCCACAATATGAAAGGCCTTGAACATGATATAAGGAAAGTATATAACCTCCACTGAAGAGCTCTATTTATATACTCTAGGAGGGTAATTAACAGACAGCTCATTGAAAATATCTTTCTATTCTTTTAAGGAGAATGTAACCTCTCTTTATTTGTATTGTTATTGTAAAGATGATGTGCATAGGGGTTCCAGTTACATAAGTCACGTGTAAAGCATACATTTGTTTTTGGATAATGTCACCCCTTTCCTTGCTCTTTCCAAGTTTTTCTCCCCATTCTCCCCCACCAACAAGTTATATATATAGTTCATTGTCAACATAGTGTCCAGTAAGTAGTTTGATGAATTTGTCTCTGTTTTTTTTCACTCCATTTCTGCACCTTTCCTTAACTCCAAAGACATACACATGAAAATAAAGGTGAAAAAATAAAGCTGAAAAAAAGAAAAAAACTCATTTCACTTTTCTGGATTTCATTTTGATAAATATTATTTTGTGTGATCAGATAGTCATTGAATATGTAACATTTTTAAACGAATTCTACAAAATTATTCATGGCTAATGTTATAGTGAGGACCTATTATAATAGCATTTCTATTTTATGAGTAGCAAATGGAAGTCAAGGGAATTTTAGTGACTATAAAATTAATCTAAGGACCAGGTAGCAGGCTGGGGCCCAACTGTAAGCTAGTACAAATAGAAAGACTAGTTCAAGGTCGGCATAGCAAAAATGCTATCAATACTCTCTCAAAAAGCAAACTGGGGGGGCCAGGAGTTTGGCCTAGTGGTAGAGTGCTTGCCTAGCATGCACAAAGACCTGGGTTCGATTCCTCAGAACCATATACGTAGAAAAGCCAGAAGTGGTTCTGTGGCCCAAGTGGTAGAGCATTTAACCTTGAGGAAAGCCCGAGGACAGTACTCAGGCTCTGAGTTCAAGCCCCAGGACTGGCAAAACAAAACAAAACTGGGTATATATAATGCAGTAGGCAAAGGTAGGAAGATCACAGCCTTGAGACCATCCTTTAACAAAAATATGAGACTCTATCTGAAAAATTAAAGCAATATGGGCTGTGAGGTGAATTACATTGTAGAGTGTACACACACACAAAGTTACACAAGTATCTTATGTCAAATCGGATATTTAAATCAAGTCCATTCCAATGTGTTCTCACCTTTTACTTGTGTCCCAATAAGCAACAGCTCATAGCATAAAAGACCCTCATTTTTTGTATAAGGAGCAAAAATTTTTTAGGATAGTCATTTCTCGTATTCAATATCCTATGCAAGTAATAAATGTATTTAACTTGCTGAAGATCCCAGACTAAACTTTGAGGAAGTGGCCATAAAATTGGCAGGGATTAACCTTAATATTTGAGTAGTTATCTGAAGGAGTTTCTTTTTCCATGACAGTGCATACTGTCAAAATTGGATCTCATTAAGTAAATCCTCACCCTATCAGAGAGGAGATTCCCATAAGTAATAGGACATGAACAAGCTCAATTAATGACACTTTTTCTTTACAAAAGGAAAGGGGAAAGCAAGATAACCCTTTTATCCCATTTCCCTTCTCCTAACCACGGAGTATACCATGACCAGCTGCAGGCTGGGTAATTGAATTCAGTTCTGCAAGCTCACTGCATTTCTACCCTAAGTGGATCTCTCTCTTCTATCAGTGAGAGAAAATGGTCTCAAATGAGTCTGACTGGGACACAGCAGCCATCTCTGTCACAAATAGCTGGGCTTTATTGACTTCTTGGGGTAGGGAGCCCAAATTGGAATCCAGATGACTCCAAACAGCAACCAGGGACACCCTTCTACTTAGGGCAGGCTGCTACACTTGTGAAATGCGTGATCAGTGGGATCCATCCTAGAAGAAAAATGACAAGTATGGACAGAAGAGTCAAGAAGTGATGCTAGATATAATAAGATGGGAAGATTAGAGTGCTCAATGATATGTAAAGTTAGATATGTGAATGTATTAGCAATGGGTCCTTGGTGTCCACAGATGTAGGGTTCCATGAAGAATGCTGATGAAGAAAGACTGCTCAAGCTTGGGATGCAAAAAGTTGAGTTTTGGACTGTGGGTGTTTGATCCGTGTGTCTCTTCGTCCTCAGCTTTTGCTAATGGCATTTTACCATTCAACCAATTTAAAAATTTCACTTGATCATCACTTAATTTAGATGTGTTGTGTACCTTTTATAGCTTGGGAGGAGAAGTATAGCTTCTACCTGTTTGGGGGCATCATTTGCTTTGGGGAGGCATATTTCAAGGTAAGGAAACACTCAGGAGATTGCACAATGATTTAAAAACAACTGATGACAGGACTTTGAATATTACCTGTGTTATAGAAAATATTCATTTTCAACATTTCTTTTGATTTCCTTTTTTTTAAGACTACAGTTGATCAAAGGTGTGAGTAATAAACTTGTGAATAAGGCAGGCTTACTCTTACTATATTATCTGCCAGACTGTGTGGAAGCATGTCAACTTTACGAGAATATTGACTTCTAAGAATTCTGGAAGTAAAGGAATCATTAAGAAGAGGGTGGGGCCACTTGGTCCTAGACCATCAAATAGCTGACAGTGAAGATTTGCCGTGGTTACTAGAATTCTCTCCACTTTCCATGTATCCTTCAATAAAATTGCTTTACTGCATGCCTAAGATGGAGTGGAAACAACTGTTGAGAATCCATTCATACAAAAATCAGTAATAATATCCATTTGATGCTAAATAAAGAAGTCATCATGAATAACATAACCTAACAAATGCTTGTCATCTGCTCCACTTTACTCCGTGGTGTAGTTTACAAAGACAAATTGGTCACATATGAAAGAGCTTCAGAGGTCTGACTCTTAAAGGCCTCCAGTTCTCTGGGAGTGTTGGGAGAATGTATGTGCACCAAATGAAAAGCCACATAATTACAACACAAGCATACCATGATTGATTATGCTGACCATCAGCAATCCCATACTTTTACAGGGTTTTCACACCTGTATTTAGTTGTGCCCATGAGGATATATAGATAGACAGACAGATAGATAGATAGATAGATAGATAGATAGATAGATAGATATGATATATATATATATATGAGACACTAAAGGGTAATGACAAGAAAAAAGAAGCATGGTGATGGTTATATGGTATGGCTCATTGTTGCAAGAAGCAAACCATAAAGTTTCACATTCATTCAAGGAGAGAAAAGTGGAGGATGGGTAGGGTTAAAGTGTGAACAGGATAAACTAAAAGATCTTAGGCCAAAGAGGGGTAGAAGTACTACTGTTTGATATATTCATTAATGTCTGGCAATTTGGCTTAAGTTAAACAGCATTGGCTGTCATGTTAAATTAATATGACTAATGAAATGTTATAGCTTCTAGACATTTTGTGTCTAATTTATAAATCAGTTTTTGTTGTGTGAGGTCTAAAAGTGTGCGAAGATCATAGATAGATTCAACTTTGTAATATATTAACCCTTGAATTCATGACCTGGGTTCTGTCCTATAGCATTTTCTCATAAGACTAGCACTCTACCACTAGAGATATATCTTTACTTCTTGGGAGGTAATTGGAGATAAGCGTCTTAGGCACTTTTGTGCCCAGGCCAAATTGTGATCCTAAGATTGGCTTGAGTAATTACAATTACAGGCATGATCCACCAGCTAAATATACAATTATAGCTACGTGATGCTAACATAAGATACTTAAGTAGGCTAGCAGGGTCTTTTGGAATGGCTTTTTCTTTGTAAATAGATCTGTATTTTAACCAAATCTGAGCAATTCTGTCGTGGTGGAAGGGATATTGAGTATTTGACTCAGCACTGGGCATTGATGACAGGTTGGAGGCTTCTCCTTCGTAGGTCCAGTGGCCTCCAGGTTACAGTTATGTGATGAGTTCAGGAAGGTGTTGGGAATTACCAGTAGCCAAAAAACACCAGCTTTGTTAGCACTTGTTAGGTTGGATTTTGCAAGACAGAAGACTGACTATTACCTCCAAGGTAATCTGATAGATTGTTGGGGGGGCGGTGCGGGAAAGATCTACCTGAGCAGGATACAAAAGCTAAGCACATAGGCTGTTCTTAGAGAGGCTAATGGAAACGAGTGAGCACAGGAAGGAGCCATTATTCTTTCTTCATAATTAGTCTCATAGAATATCAGTATGAATTATTTGCTAAACACAAATTACAATCTTTAATGCTTTCTTAAAAAATTAATTAAATTTAGAGCAAGAACAAAAAAGATGGCAAAAAGCACCAAACGTAGAAAAGCAGATGATGTAATCACGTTAGCCAAAACTTAGCATGATTATTTCTCCCCCGTCTCACCCCCCACCCTCATATGGAATCCTTCCGTTCCATAGTTACTATGAATCTTCAAAGGAATGATTTAAAAGCGAAATCTTATCTGGCTGTGTGGCTTCTGAGCTTGACACTCTTCTGCTCTAGTATGACTCAGAAAGAAAACAAATCATTTGTATGGTCTTACATTTACCTTCACAAAAGCATTTTGTTTAGATCAAGGTAACTTTACTAAACTTAACTCCTGTATTCTGTATTTATCTCCATGGAGCACATATCCTTTTTTTCACATAAGCTGTAAGCAGAAAGCTTCTTTCTATATATATATATTTTTTTCTGACCTTGAATAATGCTCAACAAGGAGAGTACTTAAGTAAAATGGAAGCTTTCCTTTCCATTTCTTTTTTTCCCCTTTTCTCTTAGGGAGACTAGACTTTGAACATAGGTCTTAATGAACTTTCTAGTCAAATGTTCCAAAAATATTAGCCACACCTGAATGTTTTCTGCTGTAGTTATATTTTCAGCTAGGGTCATGTATTTTTGCCTTGCCTCTCTTTAGGCCATAGTCTTCCTACCTATGCCTCCCACATAGCTAGAGTTTCAGATAGAAACCATCCTGCCCAGCTAATTTGTTGAGATGGCAGTGAAGGATGTCTCTCTAACTTCACTGGGGCTAGCCTGGAACTATGAGCGTCTGATCTCTGATTATCAAGTATCTGAGATTGCAGGGGCAAGCCACTTTATCTGCCCTTCCATTTCATTTCTCTTTGAAAAGCCTGACTCTTTGTTTTCTCTCTGTTCTTTCCCTGAACGGTTACCATTTCTCAGTGCATACTTTCTTTTCCAAACTCTGCCATTTGTCATATAATCTCTACTGTTAAAGCCAGGACGTGTGAGTTTTGCTCCCATGGAGAAACATGAATGGCAAGAACAGCTAACTCTTTATATTTCCAGAGACCCTGGAGCTTATTTGCATTACAGACAGGCCAAGTAGCAATACCCAACTCTAGGGTTAAAACATTTTCAGCATGAAAATTATACAACACGCTTGAGATATAGTAAACCTAAAGCCCTATATATGATAAGTTTTCAATAAATACTTGACATTTTTATTTATTTATTTGTATTCCCTCTCATATATAGAAAAATAAGATTGTCATATAGCTAACCCCAGAACGGTTTACTCGTATTCTAGCAATACTGTAGATGAGTAATAAAGGTCCAGCAATTTAGTTTAGTTGAGGGGAAATGCATGCTTGCATTAGTAACAATTGTATATAGTCTTAAAAATAGTGTCATTATTTATTATTTATTTATTTAATGCTGAGGCTAGAGCTTGAACTCAGGGCCTAGATGGCGTCCTTTAATGTTTTTTTTTTGTTTTTTTTTTTATTCAAGTTTGGCACTCTACCACTTGAGCCACAGCTTTACTTCTGATTTATTCTTTGTGTGGTGAACTGAAGAGAGGAATCTCACCTACTTTCTTCCCTGGGTTGGCTTCAAACCACTATCTTTCAGATCTCAGCCTTGTTATTTTGAAATCATTCAAGCCCCTCACAATATAGAGGCCTTGCTTTAAGGCTCTCACCATGACTGGATCTACCTGCTCACCAGAATGCCAGGCTACCCTTGCTCATCCCTGTTCCCTTTTAGCTCCTTCATTATCAGATTTCCTCTGAGTGTTACTGCAAGTTAGTTCCTGGTTAATTCTGTTAAAAGTATTAATTCAGCTGTGACAATTCTGACCCTCGAGGGATACAAATTTTGTTCAATATAGTGCGAGCGAGTTTGTGTTCAAATTGCCATAAATTTTCAAATTAGTAATTTTGGAATCAGGGCATAACATAAGTGAAGAATAACATACTTTTGCTTTTATGAAAAATACTTTCTGTATGGGATCAGAACTGATCTCTGGATATAAGATAGACTGAACTTCCATATGTTAATGGACAGTAAAATGAGGAAAGGGGCTTTGTAATTACTTTAATTTGTGAAGAATCCCAGGACACCACTCAGAGTGGTAGAGGTGATGGGAAGCCTTATGTCCTGGACATGATCCAGTTTAGGTAATTGCTAATTACAATCTGTCTATCTAATTCCCCTGACTCTTGTCTCAGAATGCAACTTTTCTTTATTTAGCAATATTTAACTATTATTTGCTCTTAATGTGTGGCTATTAGAATATTTGCTAACTTCCATTTCTGTGTTTATCATGATTGGCTTCTCTCATCTATTTGTGTTGAATTATAATTATTATTTTACATTTATTATTATTATTATTATTTCTACAAAATGAAATTTATAATAATTATAAATTACCTAGCTATTTGCGTGTGTGTATGTATGTGTGTGTGTGTGTGTGTGTGTGTGTGTGTGTGTGTGTGTGTGTGTTTGTGTGTTTGCTTTACTAGGACTTGGATTCAGGTTTTTGGCATTGTTCTTTAATTTTTCTCACTTAAAGCTGGTGATCTACTACTTGAGCCATAGTTCCATTTCTGGCTTTGTGATGGCTAATTGGAGATAAGAGTCTTGCAGACTTTCCTGCCTGTGCTGGCTTAAAACCATAATCCTCAGATCTCTGACTTCTGATTAGCTAGGATTACCAGCACAGTGTGAGCCACCAGTACCCAGATGCTTAGCTGGTTTTAACTGCTGAGTCTGCCAAATACTTCCTTAGTCTCACAGATAATCAGTCTTCCAGCATCTGCTTTTGGTCATTTGGAAATATTAATGGGTTACAAAATACACTGGGTGATTCTCAATTAGTTGGAATGCCATTCACTTCTTAGTAACATCAGAAAAATAAAATCATCTCTCCAATCAATAATATACTGAGCATTCTCAGTGAGGAAAGTTCTTAAATCTTGAATGAAAATAGACCTCATTGTGCTTATGGGCTGTGTGTTCCTTATATGCCAAACACATAGATATTATATCCAGTTTTACTCACTCTGGTTCCTGAGGATTTTCTCTCACAAACATGCTGTCACAGAGTCAATGCTCCACAGCTAACCAGTCTGAAAGACTCAAATATTATTTCCTTAACATATTCAAAATCATCATGTTTCATCCACAGTTGGAAGATTCTTCCTGTGATTTTTATTAATAAAACATATATTGTTTCCTGGGTAGGAAGATCTCAGCATATGATTCAAATGTCCACTGGTGATTCAGCCAGCAAGGAAGTAATCCAGCTCACTTGATGTCCACCAGTTTTCTCTGTCCCTCAAACCCAAGCTAACAAATTGCTTCCATTGTGTGTAAGAACACCATTTAGTCACAAGCACTCTTATAATGGGAGTAGGGAGTCATAGTAATAAAAGAATATAGGCGAATAATTGTGCTCACATGCATGTGTGTATGCACTTGCATGTGTCTATGCGTGGGTACATTTGTGTAAAAGAGATATACAGAAAAACAGAGAATGAGAGGAGAATGAGAGGAAACAGAAGAGCAAAAGAATTCTCAATGTTTATAAAAAGGAACAATATTTTTTTTTTTAAAAAAAGCTTTTCTTTTTTGTCGTATCTTTTGGTACTGAGCTAGAACCCTGGTCAATGTTCTTGCTAGATAAGTGCTTTGCCATTGAGCTACATCCCAGCCCCAAAATGACAATCTTACACACGATCTTCTAAGCATTACCATATTCCTATGTCCTCTTGGTATCACTCATTAATCCTTACCATTTGTTAGCAACTAGTGCTAGAGTAAAATGCTTAAGTTCTTCTTTCACCCTTGCTTCTAGTTTCCTTCTAACATTTTCTAAATTATCTCCAGAAGGCTTCAAACTTTTCCATACTGGATTATAGATGGTTCTCTCACACAAACTGTCTTCTTAGTCTCTTTGCTAATGTCTACTGCTGGTATCTGGGATTATAAATCATGGGTGTCATTTCTGTTGCAAGAATGTGTGTGCCTTCATTGAAAATGCTGCTCTCTGTGCTTTGCAAAATCAAAGATCTTCAAGGAACGAACTCAAGCTTTACTGCCCAAAGTTTCTCACATAACTGAAAAAAAAGATCCTTTCCTGCAGACATCTAACCTAGTACATAGCTTTACCTGGAGAGAAGACACCGTTTCTTCTTCCTCTCTTTTCCTCATTGCTCCTGTACCTAAGATTCATCCCTCTCCTCTGATGTCATTTCCTATTTTAGTCATATGGTAACTAGGAGACTAATCCTGTCAGGTTTTGGCCCTATGCTGTGACCTCATTTCACTTCAGTGGCTTCCTTAGAGGACCCGTCTCTAAATATACCACACTGGTAAATAATACTTCATCCTATGACTTTTGGAAGATACATGCAGTTATTTTAACACAGAGACATAGTTCATCTCATGAGGAACCATTGATCCAATTCTATTCTTTCTTAGCCAGTTTGGTGTTTGAAACTTTATACATGTTGCATCAAGGCTTAGTCTCCATGAATAGATTGACTGATTACTTAAAATGTAGCCGAAACTAATCAATATGCAACCAAAGCCAATATACACAATCCCATTTTTACTTAGTCAAGGTAAAAAATGAACTGATATTGCAAGTTATACCTACATAAAGATAGGATTGTTTAAAATGTCCCATAGTAGAAAATACAGTAAGATAAGCTAAAGTAACTAAGTTAGCTGATCTGTGACAAACATGGAAGATGAGATCCAGGAATGAGGATAAAAATGATCTTAGGCAAATCCTGGTGCCTGTCTATGAGCAGCCCCCACTGTAGGTAAACAGACTTGTGTCAAGCTTTACTAGAGTTTTGGCCTTATTTCCAATCTTTTTGAGCCAGCCAATCCAGAGGACTATTTCCTCAGTTGTCCACATTCTTACCACCATCTATTTGCATAATTTGTTCTGAAAGTGGTTTAGTTGCATAAAAGATTTGTAGTGAGTACAGGTACATGTGTAAATATGTGTGTTACTGTGGGAGATTTAGACAGATTGATATGTTCAGCAGAAAAAAACCTGATTATTAATCTGGGGCAGAAAGAATTCTGGTATTTGGTAAGATTTTTGGACTGATTTTTTTCTCCTTTAAATCTGGTGGCCCTTCAGCTTATCAAATGTATAATGTTGCCCACAATAATGATTCAGTGGATTTTTCCCAAAATTTTTTTTATGTGTGTGTGTGTGTGTGTGTGTCTGAGAGAGAGAGAGAGAGAGAGAGAGAGAGAGAGAGAGAGAGAGAGAGAGGGGGGGGGAGAGAATGCATGAACTGAAACAATGTCAACCTAAATAATAAATGAGCTATGGATTGCTGAGGTCTGAAGACACATTGCCATGAAAAGAAGTGATTTTTTAAACAAAATTCTCAAATAAAAGTGATCTATTATTACATACCACTCTTAATGGAATGTTTTTCATTACTGATACTGTACTCACACAAAAGTCACACACATACACAAGAGACACATGCACACTTTTTATGCTTCCTTTCAATCCTTTAGAGTGACCCAGTTTAACACTGACTAGATGAGTGAATTGGGGTAATAGATTAGTCAGTAAGATATCATAGCAATAACCCAGAAGATACTAAGAGGAACATAGCAGTGTTTGGAACATGAGTGAAAAGGTCTGAACTAAAATTGCATGCTTGGGGTATCATTTAAGATGGCTCCGATGTAAACTTTTAAATATGCTCAGATTTTGTCAGCATTGTCCTTGGGTTTTCTCAAGGATAGCATTCTACAATTTGAGCCACAGCAACACTTCAGGCATTTTCTGTGGATGTATTATTGAGGAATCAAACCTAGAGTTTAGGGCATGCTAGAACTCTTGTCAGCATGTTTGATGGAAGAGGTTCTATGGAGTTAGATAGTTTTAAGAGTTATTTTGTTCCTGTGTTTTTCCACATGTATATTTCTTGGCTATCTTTCCACCATTGAGAAATTCCCATACTTGTATCTACTTAGGTGGTATTATTATTATCATTATTATTATACTTTGACATTTTCTGAGTTCACATACCTTTAACTCAGAATATGTAAGAATATGTAGAAGAATATGTAAGGAAAGGGGGAGATACAGAGTCTACCACTTTGCATATTAATACCTTCATCTGCCAGGTCCAGTGGTAAAATACATAACAGACTAATATTTTGCAGTTTTCATTTTTATTGGGAAGTCCCATGTCCAAATGCCTTAAAGGGATATTTGTTAACCAGCCTTTCTGCTGCTGTAATAAAGTGCTTGAGATAGTGAACATAAAAGAGGATAGGTTTATTTTGGACTTTTCAGTCTACAGTTAATTGGCCCTGGGATGACGCAGAACAAGCATTTGGGTATATGAGGTAGATAGATAAAGTTACTCACATGATGCTTGCTTGGAAACAAAGACAAACATGGGAAGGAGTCAAGTCTCCACATCCCCCTTCCATTGCCCCAATGACCTAACTTCCTCCCACCAGGCCTTACCTCTTAGAGGTTCTACCACCTCTCAGTAGTGACACAGGTTAGGGATCATGTGTCTTGGGGGAGGCATGCCACATGTGGAATATTGTAACCAGTGATGTAGACCATGCACAACAGATATGAGGTCACAGTGGAGAAAGGTGGGGCCTGTTTTCTCAGAATATCTACCTCTTCTTATGTGGAAAGCTGCTTTCTGGCCTTTAGCCAATTGTTATGAGGACCAGTTTTGTCAGTTATCAGCATATTTCCAAATAACTGGAATTGCTCAATGGCAATGCCTTTGTACAACTGCTTTAAGAAAATGAAAACCACAATAAAAAATTTAAAGCAACCAGGCTTACAGAGTTATACAAAGAATGCTCAAATTATATCAGAAACAATTCCAAATTTTGGCATGCCTTTTGTGGGCCATCATGTGGAAGGCTATCTATGGTTTTGGCTCTTCTTATTCATATTCAATGTACCCTCAGTGTTTGCCTTAATAGCTGGTTCTCAGAGGGATAGCAACTCTTTTGGAAGATGTGTGTGTGTGTGTGTGTGTGTGTGTGTGTGTGTGTGTGTGTGATTGTGCATATGTATAACTTCTTTTCTTTTTTTTTGCCAGTCCTGGGCTTGAACTCAGGGCCTGAGCACTGTCTTTGGACTTTCTCAAGGCTAGAGCTCTACCACTTGAGCTTCAGCACCACTTCCACCAAGAAATTGAACCCGGATCTTCATGCATGCTAGGCAGGCA
This sequence comes from Megascapheus bottae, assembly GCF_031878675.1. Classification (NCBI taxonomy): domain Eukaryota; kingdom Metazoa; phylum Chordata; class Mammalia; order Rodentia; family Geomyidae; genus Megascapheus; species Megascapheus bottae. Next base: position 16,014,243 of record NC_143522.1, read on the forward strand.
CTCTACCACTAGGCCAAACTCCTGGCCCCTATACCTTATTTTTTAGGAGGCCCATAAGGAAATGTTACTTCTCTGGTTGCTTGGCCAGTCATAAAGGTCATGGATGATAATGAAATTGTCTTGGAGGACTGCCATATGTATGATGCAGTAGCTTATCTGATTTTGTAATCTTTCATCAATTCTATCTACAGTTTGAAGGCTAGGCAGTGGATATGGTGCAGAATACTAAATGCTTTCAAATCAAGTCCAATCTCTGTTATAATCTTTACAGAGATATCAAACTTTATTATTAAATAAGTATGTATCATTGTATTGTAAATTCACTCTGAAGTGGATGGCCAACCCAAGAAACTATTCATCTATCATTTGACCCCATATATCTACTTGAAAATCCCTTATAGTTTGCTAGTAAAAGAGGTTTTCATGTCATCATTTTCTTAAGGTGAGGTATATCTTAAAGGGTAAGAGAGAAGACTATTGGGCTCGAGGCAAAGTTTGAGTGAGTATCTGTACAGTAGTGAGAATGATCTATGGAGTCTTCCAAAATATTTAGTCTCTGAGAGATGATTTCCCATCTGTAAATAGACCATAATATTACTACTTACTTTATGCATGACTAGGCATGATTAAATGAGATACTTCATGTAAATCATCTAGCCTACTGCCAGCTCTATTTTATAGTCATTGCTAATAGATTTTTATCATTGTTTTGGTGTGATGTTGCCACTGAGTTCTTTTTACCTGATTGTGTGTGTGTTTTGATATGAGTGTGAAATATGCAAAATGTACCTGTACTAAAAACATGAAGAACTTATTATTTTGTAGGACTACTTTGTTCAAGTCCTGATTTTGGAGTCATCATTTGTATGCAATCCATCTGATAGGGGAAGTATATTTCTCACTGGAATTAGTAAATGCTGAAAACATCATCAATCACAGTCTTCACAAAGCAATTAAGTACCTAATTGTGCATTGCACTGAGTTTGCTACAGAAACAGAAATCTTCATAGGCCTTCTGCCTACCCTCTTGGGGCTTGGAATCCAAGAAATCAGTAGTATGCAGAGGCATGGCAAAAAAAGGAGAAGGCACAAGAAATGTCTTCTGAAATGTAATTGCAATGGAGGGAGGAAACTGGTTTTAGCAAAAAAAGCAAACAGAATGAGTTTCTGAAACTCAAGGGAGCTATTCAAGGAGAGACAATAAAGTAAAGAGATATTGAAGACAGCCTGGATTTTATGTGATGTATACACAGATACATGTGTGTGTCTGTGTGCACATACATGCATACCAGTTCTGAAAGGGCAATGCCTTCTAGCTTTTTTTATACTCACAGGTGAACAAAAAGCCACAGATTCATTTCTGGCTTTGTGGTGGTTAACTGTAGATAAGAATCTCATAGGCTTGCCTGCTCATGGTAGCTTCAAACTAAAATCCTCAGATCTCAGCCTCAAGAACAGCTAGGATTACAGGCATGATTCCCAGCACCTGGCTGGAGTTTAAACATATATATGGTACTCAGTGACTTCACCCAATATGTGAAGAAGACAGTCACATGCACATTACTACAGTGACGGAGAGCTGAGACTGTAGTCTGTAGCTTGCGGGCCTCTAAAGTAGCCTTCCTTATGTGTTTATAAAAATATATATATATATACATATATATGTGTGTGTAGGCATGTATGTAGGTGTGTATGCATAGTACGTATGTAGGTATGTAACTGAAGAAAAGTCTCCATACTTAAATAAAAGAAAAAGCAATTCATGTTTACTTATTCTTGGTACCTAGCTTTGCTGAGTTTGTGGGGTTTTTTCCATCTAAACACAATTTCCTATCATTCTGTCTCCTAGTCAATGTCAATAATGGTTTTGAATTTCCTAATTTCCATCTCTACCCCTCAGTGCCCTGATTGCCCAAGTGTATGTGGATGTGTATCCTAAGGTTATTGTGATGCAGAATGGGGTGAGAGTGCTCCTGCTTTTCATATGCATTTGTAAGTGTTTTCAATCAATCACGCATTTATAATCCAACTGGGAAGTTATGATTCAGGCACAATAGCCCGTCTGTTGCAAGAGCCTGTTGTAAAATGGATCAGTTAGTTGGCCAAGTTATCTGGTGTGATTTTTTTTAAACTTCCTTGGCTTTCTTTCTGGGAAGAAAAAAGACAAAAAGACCAGAAACCACAACAGCAGGTGCTGCCAACACTGGCTCTTCCTTATCTATACTGATTTCAAGGGAGAGCAAAAGAATGTGTAATTGCTTCTCTTGCCAACTGTTGGGATGTTGCCTGTCTTTCTGGTGTTATCCACTTATTAGATCTAGGTAAGGCTAGAAGCAGAAATAAATTAAAAATGCATTTTCCCAAAGGCTCCAAGGACATTATCCATATGAGTTTTCTTCTACCAGCAATGCACAAATATATATTTAAGGTCAAAAGCTCTCCTGGATATTCTACTCCTTTCACTTGTTTAACCTTCCTATGTACTCCTGTAATGATAGAAGAACAACAGAAATGGTGAGTCTAGCAGAAAGTTTCTATTTAGACCAGAAATATCATAAATCAAGTTGAAGGAGATAACAGAGACAAAAGACAACTGAGGGGGAAAAGAGAGAAGGGAAGGAGAGGAGAAAAGAGAAGAGAAGAGAGAAGGAAAAGAAGAGGAAGGGAAAGGGGAAGAGAGAAAGGGAAGGAGACAGGCAGGCAGGCAGGGAAGCAGGCTAAACCTGAAGTAATCTGCTAATGGCTGGTAGAAAGCAATATTTCCCCACCTAGAAAAAGGAGAAACGGCAAGAAAACTTTCTTATCCTTTTGACATTGGCATCCTTCTGCCCTGCTGTCACTTACCCATTGGTGCAGGCTTCAGTTCTGGTGGCCCCTTGTGGATCAGATTCTGACTCATATCAGAGACTTACCTCTCCTGATTCTACCTTTATCCTAAGCTTTTATCCCTTTTTTAGTAGTCTTTTCTCAGGTCCCTAGAATCTAGAGAAAGCCCCAGTTTTCTAGAAATGTGACACTTTTTGGAACATTTAATACTTTTTAGTTATCATTGATGTTCCTTAAATCTAGCAATGGCATAGCTTTACAAATAATCATATCTATAATCCCCCATTACAATGAAAGTCATAGATATTTGTGTAGATTTTTTTCCTGTATTCTGAATGACAGTGGAGTGATTGCTTTTCAATTGCTCTTCAATTGCTCATCAACTCCTACCATTCTCCAGTGTAATTAAGGAAGCTTCATTTTTTTTTTCGTAAATTCTATTCTTAGCTTTTCAAATTTATTATTTGTGTGGTATCGCATTAGAACTCAGGGCCTCATGGTCAGAACACTTGCTACGGTGGTGCTCTCTTATTTGAACCATTTTTGCTGATTAATATTTTAGATAGGGTCTCATGAACTGGTCTGCCTTGTCTGGTATTAAACCAAGATCCTTTTACTCTCAGCCTCTAATTTCCAACTTGGAACTCTTCTAAATGAAGTTTATTAGTCAATACCACAGGAAACAACTCTTATGTGAAATCAATGGCTCACCTTTTAGAATCATTATTACATATTTTACTAACTTTCCCTATGTTTTCCTTTGTTTTTTTAACTTTAGAAAACATGTCACAAGGTAGAAACGTTTCAGAAGTAATATTGCATATAGTACCTAACATTTTAACTTACCAAATAAACAAGCATAGAACAAAATTTCTCTATGTTTCATTGAGTGGACTGAAATGAAAAACCAAAAGTTGAAAATGATCTCAAAGAATGACTGAATGTTAATTGGAAATGAATGAATGATTACAAATACCTAAAATAATCAATTTAGAAGAAGAAAGGTTTGAGGAGTTTCAGTCTATACCTAATAAGTCTTGCTGCTTTTGGGGCCAGGGTGAAGCCGTAACATTGTAGTAGGAATTATGGTGGTGCAAATTGTGTAGCACATGGCCTCAAAGTGGAAGAGAGCCAAGGATTTGGCTGTGTTCACTTTTAAGGGCTTCTACTTCCAGGTATGTCTTACTTCTTAAAGCCCCACCATCTCCCACTAGCTGCCATGTTGGGAAATAAGCCTCACCACAGAGGGACATTGAGAATCCAAACTCCAGCATCAAGTTCTCTCCTTTGCCTTTACAATCACCGCGAGTCTCCTTGTTTTCAAGGAGTTTGTGCAAGCAAGAGATCTGTCATCCACAGTATTGAGGAGACACACAAACACCAGAGTCAAGCCCTAGTCAGCCTGCAACACTGTAAACGTACTCTCCATATGAGTTTGTGAAACTGGTCCATGAATATCAAAGACCAATGAAATAATCTGGAGCTGTATGGATCATCTTCCATGTATAAGGCCATGATTATTAAAAACTAAGTAAGAAAATGGGTTAGTTTGGATCTTCCCCACATAAATATGAAATTCAGCCATTGTTTAAAACCATTGTTTAAATCTTCCAACAACTCAAGCTTGCGCCTGTGTGTGTACAATATTTAATGACTAGCATTGTTTAGAATTCTAGGAGAGAAGAATTTAATTCCCTGTCTTTGAAATGAAATCATCTCTTTTGTATAGCACTAGATTATGGCTCCCCACTTCTCCCGCAACACGCACACTCAAAAACCTGGTATCATTGTGAGTTGTAGAATTTACCCTGATATCCTTTTCTTGCCTAGGGTGGATGTATTTTGAAGGAAGTCTAAGATTGCGCATGTATTGCCACAGAGCACTTTCGGATGTTATTGACAGTCCTAATTAAATGGAGGATTATTAGAAATGGGAAGGCAGCTATAAATAGTGTGGTCCATTTTATCAGTTTCTTTGTTGTGCAGGAAGAGCAAGGCTGGGCTTCTCCATTGAAGTTCAGTTAACACAGGATGTGTTCTGCTTTTGTTATTCTGTTCAGCTTAACAAATAAATAAATAAATCTTCTGATACTGATCAAAGTGGAAAAATCACAACAAAACAAGAATTACTCTCAGTCAATGTAGAAAATGGGCATTATAGAAAGTGAAATGAAGTGGGATGGGCAATTACATGAACAAAATAAGGGAAAATATGTAGGCTGGATCTTTTTTGACAACTTTAAAAATTTTGTTTATTTATTTATTTTTGGAAAACTGCCATAAATACATCTTGTTTTAGGTCTGTAAAAAATAAAATAAAATAAAAATAAAACAGTTCTCTTCATCCAGCTGTAATGGAATCAACCAGTCTGTGAGAACAGAGCTGAGGGATGAGGAGTGTCAGATACAGGGGCAGCAGCCTCTTCCTCTTTCCTGCCCTTCAGGACCTCTTTCCAAGGGACTGAAGAGCTTACTGGCTTCTCTTCTCTCATAGTGGCCAGTGCAGGCGCTTGCTCAGCTCTAAGTTCAGAGATGAACTTGACTAGGCAAACTCATCAGGTTCTTACCCAGAGATCTTCTACCAAGCTAGAAAACATCTTTATACACAATGGCCTAAATCTTGGCATTTAAGACAAACTTTCTCAGTGTGCTGTGAGACTCAAAGGATGATTTCATTAATCATTGCTTTTATTTTGTTCTTTCACCCCTTCATCACCTCTTCCTTCACAAAAGCTTCTTTTTATCTCCACTTAATTTTCTCTCAAAGCCCAAGTGAAATTACATTTCCTCCAGCTATTATCTTCCCCATTTTAAATTCTAAAACCTTGAACGACTGAGCTATTTCTGTAGCACTAAATAGCTGTTTAGTTAGTTTTTGTTCCCCCTTATCAACTAATTTAAAACAAAATAGTCATGTCACAGTAGTTTAACCTAGGTGAACCTGTAATTGTATTATATTATATTTTGGAGCATATGAAATTTTTTCCTCAGTATCATTGATCTCAAAAGCATCACATAATAGATAGAATGTCTATAATTTCACATGGCAACTGCTAAATATATAATTTGCCCCCAAATCATTAGGCTAAGAACTAGTAGATCCAGGTTTGAAAATGCTGAGCTTTTAATTATCTTCTATGTTCTTTTCAGAGTTCATGGTTGCTTTCCTAATTTTTATGCTCACCACCACCCCTAGAACTGCTTTTATATTTACAAATTAATCATGCCATTAAGTGAACTATGTATGTTAATGAGTTTGCTAATTCTGCAGAATTTCACGACATTTTCTGAGCATCTGTCAGGCACTTGAGAAATGAGACAAGCTTGTTGCATGGTCCTAGTGTTTTCTTAGAAATCAATTTTAAATGTCAGGACCAAATCCTCTTAGGTAGATTTTCTTTAACTAAAAATATGTATTTACAGCATTTAGAGGATGAGGATGGTCTCCTTTCCCATTCCACTTTAAGACCCAAAAGCACATGTCCTAATTGAAAAGGTGACATTGATATCAATGCAACACAGCAAATAATTTTCTTGTAAATGCTCTGATGGCTTCAAAGAGGATTACAGAGATAAATGAAAGTGTGAGACAGATGAGTCTCTATGTCTCAGTCCCAACTTTCTCATCTTAAAACAGTGCATAATACTGCTTTCTCCCAAGATAATTGGAGTTGGTTGAAAGAATCGACATACAACCCCTTACCACAGTGCTTGATTAGAAACATGCCAAGTAGCTCCTACTATCTGAATCTTGCTAGAAGAAGGGAATCCTCCCATCTATCCTTTGCACAAGTGGCTTATACATGATTTTTTTTTGGGGGGGGGGGTGTGGGCAATGTGAATTTGATCTCTGCATGGCTAATCTTACTTTTTCTTGGAAGTTGATGTTTTGACCCTGATTTTTAATATTGAATCAAACAAGATATGCTTGGCTAATGAAGGAAGAAGCCATCCTGGCTGGGTGGCTTCATCTTGGAAAGAACTTTTATGATCCATGTTCCCTCTTCCCCTTCCTCCATCTTTCCATTCCAGGGCACTTTGAGTTTTGCTCACTCCACCCCAGGAAATGAGTACAATCACCCTGGAGACCCCTTGTAAAATCACTACAGGCTGCTCTTGTACGGGGAGAGGCAGCATCTGCTGCAAGGACAATGACTGTCAGAGAGGAGGATTAAGCTGATTATTTCTTCTTGAAGTGGATAGCATCAGCAATATGGGCTCCAACTCCATGAAGTCATCATTGACCTGAGATTGATTCCTTGGGAAAATAGACTTAGAAGTTGAGAGAGAGTTTCTGGTCATTGCTAAGTCATTTCTTTCTGGATATTATTCTTGTTCTTGGCCAGAGTGACTGCTAGACATTGTGTGAAGAGTTTAACTAAGGATAATTTTCTAGGCTCAGATTCTCCCCTCAACTTCTGCTTTATCATCTTTCACTGGGTTCAGGCGGGTAGAACTAGATGGTGAACTAAATCTTGGTTTGGACACCTGGGAAAAGGTACCTTGGAGAAGAAGGCCTATGTGTCAATTTATAATTAAATTAAATTAATTAATTATTTGTACCAATCTAGGGCTTGAACTCAGGGTCTGAGGTTTTGTGCTCAAGGCTACTTGACACACACTTCCACTTCTGGCATTTGGTGGTTAATTAAAAATAAGAGTCTCATGGACTTTTCTACCCAGGCTGGCTTTAAATCACTGCCCTTAGATCTCAGTCTCCTGAGTAACCAGGATGGCACATGTGAGCCACTGACACCTGGCCAGTAGCATTCTTTTAAATATGAGTTCTGAGTGCATATAAACTGCTGCTGACTTATTAGTGTACACACACCACTGATTTCCCTATGTCTCAACCATGTATGCACATTGATTTTACAGCATGAGAAGGCCAAGCTCGTGGCTTAGCATATGGTGCTCCTTTGAGTAAGCACACTGTCTGCCTCTCTGCTTATCTAATCACAGCAACAGAGAAATTGACTTTTCATTTTTCTTTTCCCCAGGCCCTAGGAGATGTATGTGCCAAATACTTGGCATTCTTCATAACGGAGTCAATCATAATTAAGATTCCAAATTAAGGAACACTGCCAGCTAGGCCATGAAGTGTTTTATGTTATTTGTTTGAACACATGTAAGACAACCTAAAAATAGCAAAATAACAGAAATAAGTCAGGCTCACATTTTTATGTGTAATTATCTTGTGGAGTTTAAATTCATGTTTTAATTGACAGGTATTTATAGGAAAGGGCATTCTAATATACTACACGAATGCAATATCTACTGATCCAATCAGGGGCATTGGCATTTTTACCTCCTCAAATATCATTTCTGTGTGTTGGTACCTGCAGACCCATCTTCTCTAGCTATGTAGATTAAAACACCTAATTCCTTATTATAGACTATAGCTGACTTATTGTGCTGTATAATATTTAACTACTATCTCTCTTCTGTTTTAATTTCTGCTATCAACCCCTGTTTTAATTTCTGCTATCAATTTGGTTTTGATCCTATGCTTCCCTTTCTAGTCTCTAAAGACTCTACTTCTATAAGATCAACTTTATAGTACCATCAGGGAGTGAGGAGAGCTGGAAGTTGTCTTTCTGTGTCTGGCTTAGGTAATTCAATGTAATATCCTTCAGGACATGCAGGTTGGTGCAAATGACTGGATTCCATCTTTTTACAGCTGAATAATCTTCTGATGCATATATATGTCACATTTTTTGATCCATTCTTCCTGTTGACAAGCCATCTCGGTTAGTACAGTGAATAATGCTACAGTAAACATAATTCTCAGAGATTTTTTTTTTACTGAATATGACCTAAATGTGAAAACAAAGCTATAAAAACAAAGGTTTATATGAAATTTTATTTATTTGTGTATGTGTGTGTGCATGTGTGTACTGAATGGGACTTGAACTCAAGTCTGAGGCTTTCTTTCCTTTAGCATTTTCCCTCAAGAGTAATACTTAAGCCTGAGCTTCGCTTCTCCCATTTTTGCTTCTTTAATTAGGAATGAGTCTCCATAGCTAGCCATCGAAGATGGCCTTCAACCTTGTTCTTTTTATCTCATCTTCCTGAATAACTAGGATTGTGGGCATGAGCCACCTGCACCCAGCTGCAGAGTTATTCTTAAGTGAAAAACATGATTACTTAAGCACTGGTTTTTATTTTGCTTTAAAACCTCCATTTTATAGTCTTGGTTATAGCTAGATGTTATATGAGGAGTTTATTAGAAATCAGTTGTAGGCAATATACCGTTAGTCATTCCACTGATTTTGCTTTTGGAGTCTCAGTTGGCCTGGGTTTCAGTTAAGATTAGTGATTCACAAGTGAACATAAATGTAGTTTCTTCTTGAATTCACTTTGTGTCACAGAAGAAAAAAATATCCTTAGTAAATAAACCAGACTTTTCATTTCTGTGCAGCACTTCCTTTCCCTCAAGATTCTTAATGAAGGAACCATTATTCACAAATGTGTTCTAGCTGACTTAGACCGAAAACAATGCTCTGGGGCTTCATCTGCTTATTTATAAAGAGAAAAGGCAGAGTTGGATGATCTCCATGAAGTGAGTTGGACAAGTTCATAGTCGTTGGAAGGAGCTCGGGTGAACATTTCAAGTTTACTTATTAAAAATGAGCAGACAAAACACTAACAAAAATAAGTAATAATTAGCTAACTGAGCCAGGCACCTGTGCTTCATGCCTATAAATCCTAGCAACCGTAATTTGGAAGCCAGCCCAGCCAGAAAACTCTATAAGACTTTATCACCTAAACAACCAGCAAAAGGCTGGGCTGGATACATGATTCAAGTGGTTGAGCACCAGCTCTATAAGCACATTGAACAAGAGTAAGGCCCTGAGTTTAAATCAGCAAAAACAAACAACTAATCTACTTAGTAATGTGCAATATTAGTAGAAGTAGAAAAGGTGGCCTAATATTGGAAACAATATTAACTCTCACTGTGTGCCAGCATGGAATTCTTCTATGCAGTAGTCTAACCTTCTTTTCCATGCGTCCTTTCTCATACCATCCCCTATCTTTTGTTTCATGCTTTTTTTAGCCAAATACATGGACCACAGATCATCTCAGCCCACATCAGAACATGATGGCACTATGCCAATGTTCACGGCTCTTGAAATTCTGTGGATGCTTCAGATTAGGTCTGACATGATCTTTCAGGTCCTTCAAAAGAGGATATTGTTGAAATCATTTCCCAAGACTTTTGTGACGATTTCGGTATTTGATTTTCATGTATTCCATCCAACACTTAATTTTCACACACCTTCCTACGTTTCACACACATTACTAGCCTCCAAGCACCAGCTGCAGGCTGCCTTGGGCTGTGAATTCATTGTAAGAACTGAATGCTTCCAAGTCGTCTTGTCAGTGTCATTTCTCCCCAGGATTTCTACTTCAGTGCCTTCTCTCCTCTCCAAGGTGGAGCTTGACTGGATTTTCCCTTCAGAGTGGATCCACTGGGACCCATTTTTAACCCTTTGCCATCCACACTGTTGAACAGAACACTCATTATTTCTGAATTAAACATGTTATGCAAATAAAGATTTGCATAACAACAACAGCTGAATCAGGAAAAATAGTTTCCATGAGATAATTTTGCCAATATCACTGTCTCTTCACTTTATTTGTTTGGAAAGCTTTTACTGTGAGTGTTTTTGTTTGTTTGTTTATTTTGTCATTTGTCCTTGCCTGCCTCTGTCTAGAAAACCCTTGAGAGAAAACCCTTGAATTAACACCATTGTTTCATCTTTTCTGGATTCTTCTTCCAGCTGCTGTCAACATCTCTCTAAATTCCAGGGTTTAGAAATCAAGTTAGTAGAGGGTTTAAGTTAGATGGCAGCTTTAGTAAAGAAAAATATGCTATGTTTTTCAAATGCACAATGAAATATGCTAATATACTTGCACTTCAAGATGCAATTTTTTACTTATTTTCCAAAGATGGTCAAAAGAAAAAGATCAGGAGATTGCTGGGACAGAGAAATATGTTTGAGTAAAGGGAAGAGCTAAGGAAGAAATAAAAGTTCTGTGTGTGAATATTAAAGTTAAAGTAAGAAGTATCAGAAGTTTCATAGTTCCAGAGCTTTGGCTGTAGCCTTAAGAGAAAAGTTAACAATACCCAGGCCTGGAGTTCAAATCCTAGGACTGGTACATCACACACACACACACACACACACACACACACACACACAAGCTGACTTTTCAGTTCAGATTGTATTTATATTTGGTTTCTCAAATACATCATTAATTTGCCCTTGCATTCCAGTTTTTCTTTGAGTAACAAAATCCTTACATGGTGTTTATCTAGCTAGGTGAGAGGCGCCTCATGGTTCTTTTCCACATATGATTATAGAACATTTCAGATTCATCTTGGGAAAACACTCCCTGTCAAGATGTCAACCTTTTCCCCACTCTTACAGATGAGGCTTTCACTTATCACTATTGTAGCTAACTAGCATATAAGAAAAAGTGTAGTCTATATGACTTCTGTAAATCCGTAGTCAATATTGCTTTGGTTACAGAAACGACTATAATATACAGGTGGTTTGTCTGTGTGCCTCATTACATTAGTGCATCAGAATGCACTGGTGAACCTGAAACACAACTTGAATACCGGTGATTCACCAGTACTCAAAAAAGTGTCTGCTATTTTGAACTAAACTGACAGTTTTTGTTAATGAGCTGTGTGACAGCTTCTAGTCTGTGTTCCTCTTTAAATGTTCATGGAATTCCACGGGACATACAGCAAGAGAACTTTATGTGTGTCAGTAGAGTTGACAGCTTGATTTAGAAGACCACAGGAAATTGAGCCCTAATTGACAAGCATCATATTGATTATGTCATAAAAAGGGCAAGAAACGTGTTCAGTGGGAAGGCTCTGGCCCACCATTTCTTACCCATGAGCTCACTACTACTCTTACTGGGATTTGAACTCAGACTCTCACACTTGTTCATCTGGTGGTTTACCATTAAATTATGTCTCCACCCCTGCTTTTTCTGGCTATTTTGGAAATATATACTGGGTTGTTCCTCTTCTTCGCCCTCCTCCTCCTCCTTCTCCTCCTCCTCCTCCTCCTCTTTCTCCTCTTCCTCCTCTTCCTCTTTTTCCTCCTCCACCACCGCGGCTACTGCCTCCTCCTCCTCCTCCTCTTCTTCTTCTTCCTCTTCCTCTTTCTCTTCCTCTTCTTCGTCTTCTTCTTCCTTTTCTTCTTCTTCTGGCAGAGGCTCACCTCAAATCAAGATTTGCCAGAGCTCAGTCTTCAGAATAATTAAGGTTATTCACAAGTACAGGCACTGAATTCCAATTTCCTCAGAATATGTTTTTAAAATATGTAGTTATGACACAGATCAAGAGGCATTATATACATAAACTGCTTTGTTAAATAGCAAAAGCTCAAATTAATAAAAGTAAGGGAAAGAATGGATTTGGAGAGTTAGCTGAAAATGTTTAAAGGGGTGGCATTGATCAAGATGCACTGTACTCATAAACTTCTCTGTTGAATGACAAATTCTTTGTACAATTACTTAATGATAATAAAAATTTTGAAGAAATTGTTGGTACTAGAAGTAAGAAATTCTCTTGTGCTTATTATACAATAGGATGATTATAGGTAAGAAGAAAAGTTAAGTAATTTTTACCATAAATGCTGTTCAAGATTTGTTTTAAAAGTTGGCACCATAATTTCCTAATATAAGTAAAAATATCACTAAATTGGCATTTATAATCTAAATTAAAAAGTTGTTTTGAGATTTTTCAAAAATGTCTACTTGTCTAAAGGAATCAGCTGTTTTATTCAAGCTGAGATTATTCTATTCAAGTTTTATAAGTCCTAAGAGACTGTTCATTTTGTGTTTGTTGAAACAGAATCATGCTATATAGCCTAGGCTAGTCTCTGTCGGAGCCCTCAAAGTAGGCTGATTATAGGGGAGCCCTACTATGCACTGGGAAATGTTCTTTAGGAAGTAAAATTTCAAATCTTTATAATAATTAACATTTAAGAGAGCAGGTAACAAGATAACTAAAAAGATAAATAAAATGAAGAGGGCCTGGATAGTGAATAAGAAGTAAATGTAAGCAAGCCAGTATATATTTTATCAAAAATTGCTTTTTAAGTGGCACTTTCTCTTGCTGTAAAAGACATTATGGAACAAAAAAACAAGCCCAACGCAATTCAATTTAAATTTATTACTCTATTATTTTAATATATTTACTCAGGGTTAACAATTCATTAAGCACCAAATTGCTCACTCTTAATGAGTCTCTGATGTTAAAAATCAAGCTGATTTAAACTTTACTGTAAAATAACAACAGTGCTATTGCATAAGGACCTAATAAAAATTAAGTAAATGCTATTGAATGACTGCTGGGTGGAAATTGAATTTGTAACATGCATTAAATTACAAAAAACTATCACAGATATGTGATTTGCCTAACCACAAACAGTAGTGTCTGTCCACGACAGCATAGAAAGCTTACTTTTTGGCTGCTGTATATCAAAAAGACATGGTGTTTCACTTGTTGTATTGCTGCATTTGCCTTGTTTCTATAAGCAAAAAGTTCTACAATCTTTTGAAAAGAACCCAAGTACTTTAGATTCTAGTAAACGATAACCATTATGAGGTGATTATGAGAAAATAACACTTGTTTCTTGAGCACCATTTGCCAGTGGTGGGCCTTGAACTCAGGGCCTGAGCACTGTCCTTGGGCTTTCTCAAGGCTAGAGCTCTACCACTGGAGCCACAGCACCATTTCGGGCTTTTTTCTATGTATATGATACCGAGGAGTTGAACCCAGGTCTTTGTGCCTGTTAGGCAAGCACTCTACCACTAGGCCAAACTCCCAGCCTTTGTTTTTATTTATTTATTTATTTTTTGGTACTGGTACTGGGGCTTGAATTTAGGTCCTGGCTCTCTATTTCTCTTTTTCACTCATAGCTGGTACTCTGCCATTTGAGCCACAGCTCAACTTCCTGGGTTTTTGTTGGTGGGGGTGGTAGTGGTTGTGGTGGTGGCATTTTTTGTTGTTGTTGTTTTTGTTTGTTGTCTTGGTGGTTAATTGGTCTCCTTGACCTTCTTGCCTGGTCTGACTTAGAACTGATTCTCCCATCTCAGCTTTTTGTGTGGTAAGGACTACACGAATGAGCCACTAGCCCCCACTCTACTTGGAGATTCTGAAGAGTTAGATCATGTGTGATATTAGGAGTATTGTTTGTTATTAGAGCATTATCATGGCGTATGCAAGACTCTGGGATCAATCTTCAAAACTAGGGGGAAAAAATGCTGGTCACATGTGTCCTGCAAATCACTCAGACCAACTTTGGCATGACATGGCTATCAAATGAGCTGTCTGTCCCCACCATAGAAACCATCCATCCTGAGAACCACAGGTCACCATTACCTGTGTCTAGAGCAGCTCTGAGTCTCCCACAGAGAGGAGAGGCTGGGTTCTCATCCCCAACTCTGTGCTGCAGATGGCCACCTGAGCCAAGAAGAAATTTTATTTGTGTCTCATATTTTAATACGTTATCTTGAATGTTAAGTTTTCTAGCTTTCAGGCTACACTCCTCCCATCCTTCCTCCACCCCACCCCCCACCATTTCATCTTCAAGTCTCTGAGGGACTTAGCTCCAAGAAAAACTCCTTCCTTCTCTCCCATTACAAAACAAATTCCCTGTAAATATTAATGGAACTTAAATCCACAGTAGTAGGTGGTAAAGGGCAAAAGACAAGTTAACATCGCTGCAAACAGTATTGGTTTTTTGCACAGTCAACCCAGAAGAAACTTTATATAAATTTATTCATCATGTCTATAGCCGTAGGCAATGTTTAGATGAAAGATATTTTTAGAAATATATGCTAGTTGTATTTCTGGATATGAAACATGCTGTTTTTATATCCAGATGGGAAACTTAAGAGAATTTGTTCCATTTCTTGTTTTTAGCTTTATTTTTCTTAGGCAAAGTCATCCTTTCCTAATGCCATGGGGTCAGTAAAATGACCACTTACACAGCATGCCTATGTGTGCCCATTGATCAGAGCCACAGGCATTTGTTTTATCCTTATCAATAAGTTGCCATGTTTTAGCATTTAAAGGGTTGTTTAAAGTGTGCATAAAATATGTTTGCTTTATCTTGTCCTATCCATACTCTAGGAATATTTTCACAGAACCTGTTCTCAGAAAAGCATAAAATGAAGGTTTCATCTAAAACAACAACAACACCTTTAAAATGATTATTATCAGTTTAGATTATTATTATTATTTTAATATAAGAAATTAAAGGCATGAACCAGTGGCTCATGTCTATAATCCTAGCTAGTCAGGAAGCTGAATTAAGGATCCAGCTATGAGAAACTCTCATCTTTAATCAGCAAGAAGCCAGAAGTGGAGGAAGTGTAATTCAAGAGGGAGACTGCCAGTCTTGAGGGAGAAAGCTTGGGATAGCATGGAGGTTCTGCATTTAAGCCTGAATGCTGATGCCAAAGAGAAAGACAGAGAGAGGGTAGGGGGGAGACAGACAGGCAAACAGAAAAAGAATATACTGTTAGTTATCTCCCTAAGAAGATAAAGTGCTAACATTTATAAAAGGGGAAAATAATAAAATTTCAGAAAATACTTTTTCATTTGTAGGCATGTGATAAGATTTCCTAAATTAACTTTTGGAAAATGAAATCTAAAAAGGCAATATCAGAGATAGTAATTTTGACTGATCATTTCCTCTTTAAAATGAGACACTCATCAATGTCTGGTAACAAATCATAACTTTCAGTTTGATGCATCTTTATTTAACAAAAAGTTGTTAGATATTTTAGAAAATAAAACATTAATATTCAATGTAATATGCCTTTCTTAGTCCCTTTAGCACCGTTGTCCTGAATAATAAAAAGGTGATAACTTCAGTTTGAAAAGAATAACTATTTTATTTTATCAGTACAGGTCACTTGACTCTATAATAGCTATGTCTAAATCATTTAAGTATTTTGGGGTCAAAATCTTGCTCAGAGAATCCCTTTGAAGTTTTCTTTTATGATGCAAAAGCCTATACTTACCTAACCATTTTGTAAATTAAGATGTTTTATGCTAGTTTTGTTGAAGAGTGATATAGCCATCCAAACGTAAAAGTTTAAAAACTCATGTCTAAGTACGTGTAATATGGCTGCTATAGGGCATAAGCATATTTTTTAAAGTAATTCTTAGTCTAGGGGTAGGGAGAAAGGATGTCAGAATCATGAGGACTGAACATGTGTTTGAATTGCACATTCTGCCCTGTCTCTGATGAAATTAATGCCTTCTAGAGCCAGTCATCTTGATCAGGGTTCATTGTATCTTTCATATATTTGAGGATATTACAGGATAATAGTGTAGCCAAGCCTCAGTGGCTGGCGCCTGTCATCCTAACTACTCAGGAGACTGAGATTTAAGATTCATGGTTCACAGCCAGGTAGGAAAGGAAAAATTCTCATTTCTAATTAACCACCCAAAACCTAGATGCAGAGATGTGGCTCAAGTAGTAGAGTACCAGCTTTGAGTAGGGGACCAGGGATCTAATTTGTGAGTTCCAGGCCCAATAAGGCACAAAAAAAAAAATGAAGGGGGACAGTAATGATGATGTTTTGATTTATTTCTTTTCTTTTCTTTTTCTTTTTGTCAATCATGGGCCTTGACCTCACGGCCTGGGCACTATCCCTGAGCTCTTCAGCTCAAGGCTGACTGTTTTCTGGTTAATTGTTGATAAGAATCTCATGGACTTTTTTTTTATCCTGGCTGGCTTCAAACTGCAATCCTCAGATCTTAGCCTCTTCAGTAGACATGTATGGGCTACCAGCACCAGGTGATGATGATTTTTATAATTGTAGAGCTACTACATTCTTCAGAATAAATATTATTACATTTCTTTGATTTTACATTCCGTTCAATAAGGCTAGTCCACAGATGATGTTTAGAATCATACATAAAAGTCCATTATGGGTAGAAGAGGTACACATCTCATTCTTAACCTGAGAAGAAATTATTGCTCTTGAAGTGGCAGATTGTCTGAATACGTGTAATGTTCTAGATATGTTTCTAAGTAAAGTATGAATTCAAGGTATTCTCACCCAGTAGAAGGAAATCTTGTTTTCTAGCCAAAACGACCAGAAGGTTATGAGAGATAATCTTTGGAAAGTTAGTTGGAAAAGAAAAAAAGTCAGACTCTAATACATGGGGGTTTATATAACAGATAACAAAGTACAAAGTATAGCTCATGTGTGTGCTTCAGAGCCTCTTTTAAGGGCTCATTCATAGTTATTGACCAGACATGGATCTTTTACCAGGATGATTTTTGTTCGTTGCTTGCATACTAGATAATTCTAAGATTGTGTTTGGATGAATTTGTTCAATACTTTAAACAGTTCTTCGTCTCATGTGTTTCTACTTACTGTAATAAAAATTCTAGCTGTTAATTAGTGCTCAATTCTCTCATTTTTATTACAAGTACCTTGGTGAAGTGAGCAAGCAATGGTGTGTAGGTTATTCCTTAGTATTACCACCCCCCCCCACCTCACTCACGCAACACATCCAGGGCTACCTCATCTCTAGACAGCCAGTTCTAAGAGAATAAAATTATAAGACAGAACACCTGCCCACAGCACCTGCCCTGCCCTGCTCATACTGTGGACAATCACGAGAAAAGATGAAAAGATATAGGGAAGATTCGCTTTTGTCTGCCTTGGGGGCAGGAGGGTTAGCTTTTATTATTGTGTCTGCTTACTATTGGTGTTTTCGATGTGGCTTAGGAAAAGCTGCACAGTGTTTCCTCCTCTCTAGATTGTGCAGTTGAATATCACATGATACAGCCACTAGTCCATGGAACTGTTGAGTAGTTCAGATATGGCTCCTGTGAAGGGAGAAATGAAATTTGCATTTTCTCTGAATATAACCAACTTTAAAAATTGAGGTGGGATAAATTAGTTCCTGTTATGCAGAAATCTACTCTTCCAGCAGACTTGTTTCATCAAAAGCACTGAAAATTTGCCATTTGAATTGAAATATTAGTGTAAAATATACACTAGATTGTAAAGTCTTAGTATTAAATACACACATACAGACACACACACACACACACACACACACACACACACACACACACATACACAAGTCAGTTCTGGTGCCACTAGCCAGTCATCCAGCACTTGGGAGTCAGATCTGAGAGAATTATTATTTTGAGTGAGTCTCGGTTGTAAATGCAACAGCATCTATGAAAACAAACAACAACAAAACCAAGAACACAACAAACAAAAACAAGGGGTCTTTAACTCCCATTTTCTACATAGGGACTAGGAAATATCCCCCCACTCCTTTCTTTTTCCGCCCTATTTTTCCCTACTCTTTCCTGTTACGCTAAGATAAATCCTTGCCCAAACTGAAGTAAGAGTGCTGAATCTAACCAGTATCATCTTGGCCATGTGGTGGGTGATAGGGTATTGGGTTTAAGTGGTGCCATCTTGTCTTCATGGTGGAGGCAGGAAGTCCCACCTCCCATGTGACAGGCATGCCTTAAGTCCTAGAGGCAGGAGAGGGCACTTGAACAATAGGTTACTGGATCTACTAGTCTTGGGTCATGAACTCTCAATCTTTCTGTGACCTTGACCCATGTCTTGACCCTATTTAAGCCCAGACCATCTCAGGCTTCAGTATACCATACCTCTTGCCTCCGTGTTGTATTTCTCTGTGTCCCCAGATGCTCCTTCAGGTCAACATGGCATCCTACTTTAGCTGATCTGGTTTATTGGTATTGTTTTTCTGCTCTCTCCTTCCTCTCTTGCTCTCATAGCTCAGTTTTCTGACAGTTTTCTGACAGTATGTTTGTGAAAGGGTCTACCTGTGGTCGCTGACCTTCTAATAGCGCCTGATTGGACCTCTGAAAATGTGGCTTCTCTGTTTTCTCACTGTATAAGAAATCCAAACAAATTGGTATATTTTATACTGCTTTTAGATGGGAAATAGCACTGTAGTTAGATTGGGTGATACCAAAATGTATTATTGAAGTAACTTAACGTAGTCTTTTGTACTGTTCCTATAAAAATGGATACTGTGGGACAACTAGAAACTGTGGGACAACTTACATGGTTCATATCACATTTCTCTTGTGCTCTTGATATAGAATGTTATGCAACATGTAGCAATTATTTCATGGTTTCGTAAAGGTTGAGCACCAGTCTATGAGAATCTGCACACAGTGGTTGTTTACATGGTTGTGCTACATGAATGGAACTCTGCATTTATCAATATATGTAAGGTCTGATGATCTTTTCTACTGACCGTGTCATTGTGTAATGTTTGTTCTTGTGCTTATTCTTCTATTTTACAAGTCCTGCTTCCACCTTAGGAGTATGTTCAAGAGCTTTAGGTCTGTTCTCTCTTTTGATCCATTGAATATATAGAGATGTCTAGGAGTTGAAAAGGGCCAGAATAATACTGTTCACTAAAACAAAAGGAGGACGTTTTTGAATCTTTGTTCTTCCTGATACCTGCTTTTTGTACTTGAGAGATGTTTCTATTTCAGTTTGCTCCCTCTAAAACAAAGTTTGCATATAAAATTTAGTCTTTACGTGTGTGTGTGTGTGTGTGTGTGTGTGTATGTGTGTGTGTACCTGTGTGTTTCTGCATCAGTGCTCTGAGCCTGGGTGCTGTTTTTTAGCTTTTTTGCTCAAGTCTGGAATTCCATCACTACAGGTAAAGTCTCTCAGATTTGTCTTCATGAACTGGCCTCAAAGTATGATTCTCAGATGTCATCCTGAGTACCTAGCACTATAGGTGTGAATCACAGGCCCCTGACTCTATAAGACGAGAGAGGGAGAGAGAGAGAGAGAGAGAGAGAGAGAGAGAGAGAGAGAGAGAGAGAGAGAGAGAGAGAGAGAGAGAGGGAGGGAAGCTGGGTGGTTGGGTGGTGTTCAAAAGCCAGCCTCGGCAGGAAAGTCTGTGAGATTCTTATCTCCAGGTAAACAGTAGAAAAGTTCAAGTGGCACTGTGGCTCAAGTGGAAGAATGCTAGCCCTGAGCTAAAAAGCTCAGAGACAGCACCCAGACCCAGAGTTCAAACCCCATGATCACCACCACCAACAACAACAAAATGAAAAAATATAAAAATTAATACTATACAACAGATCCTCTGGTGTGTCCTGAACCATAACACCCTAAATGTTAAATGTTCATCTTTACTTAATAACCACTGGGTCATGGTCTTCTATGGTTCCAGGAACCATGAGGCATACTTCAGCTCCAGAGACTGAACCCCTGCCCAGCAAAGGACTGATCTTGACTCAATTGTCTTGATCCTTCTTTCTGTACTCTGCAGGCTTTCTTTTTTTCCCCCACTTTCATTAAAATTAAATTACCACTTAGATTAGATCAAAAGAATGTCCCTGGTTCTGAAGAGGAAAAAGACTCTGTTAAGCTAGCACTAATCTGTTAATGCACTGTGATATTTGGGTACATTTTTTTCAGGAAAGAAATTATTTTTCCATCTTCTCTGAAATATTCAAAGTCCTTGGCCAACATCGGACCAATGCAAGTAAAACTTGCACTGAGATTTGTTTTGTGCTTTAGAAGTTCTTGTCAGACAAGCTATCAGAGGTGATTTACATTAGTTTGCATGAGAAAGTGCCACTCCAGGGACAAATTTCTCTCTTCCCTCTTCAACTACAGAACAGATAAAAAAGGGTCACTTGATTGGTTTTTGTTTTATTCCCCCCACCGTGTGCTAATCACTTGAAATCCACAGGAAATATTAAGAGCATCATTATTTGTCAAACCTTAGTTCCCTTCTACAGAGCTTGTTATAATTCATAAATAATAATTACTAAATACTAATTTATTATTGTTGTTATTAATGTCTTTTCAAAAAAATCAAATATTATACCACTTTGGGTGACTGGTCTTAACTAAGAACTTTATCTTTCTGTGTTCCTTTCTTACAGTGTAGCTTCAAGTTTAGAAAAAACCTGCTAAGTATCAGAGTATTACTTTCTGTCTTTAAGATTTAGTCCTGATCAGGGATTCTGGGAAACTTGACTTGTAGTCTAAATTACTTTTAAATATTTTTTTGGGGGGAATGGCCTGTACACATCCTCCCACTTCAGTGTTTTTGGATAAAATGTATAAGCAGTTGAAAAGGTTGAAGGAGGCTGATTAGCCTAGAGGCATAAGGACTAAAGATTAAAATTCACCTTAACCTCCAGGTTAAAACATCCTAAAATGTCTCATGGCAAGTTCTTTATCTAAAGCTTCCCAAACTGCCCCTTTGAAAACTTGAATATTCAAATAAGAATGTAAAATGCAGAAGGAAATTCTTGGAAATCATATCAATTTCCTAAGGAGGAAGACCAGAAGGGTAGGAAAAGGCAGAGAGATTCTGCCATGGGCCTAGGATTTTCCTAGCAGAGTACCACAGTTGCTTAATAGCTATGTACACATGACCATTTAAAGATGATGCTAAGCGAAGTGAACTCCAGGATATGGACACAAGAGGTTTCTCTTTGTGGTTGTTTTTAATACGCTATGTGAAGTCATTTCTTTTATCTTTTGTTTTGTTCCCCACTCCCCCATGTTTTAGTCCCTGTTGTCACCATGTATCTGATTTGGATACTGGTGTACTATATATATATATATGTTCATTTGAATTAGGGAAGGGAAGGGAAAAACAAAATGGTGAGACAAAGGACAAAGAACGAACCAAAGCAACAGTGATACCCATAAGACAATATGTTGGAAATGAATTCCACAACTTGAGGAGTGTGGAGGGAAAGAAAGTGGGAGAAAAACTTGGGAGGGTGCAACAATGTTCAGTAAGAAATGTACTCAAGCTGAACACAGTGGCTCATGCCTGTAATCCTAGCTACTCAGAGGGCTGAGATCTGAGAATCACAGTTCAAAGTCAGCCCAGGCATTAAAGACCTTGAGACTCTTTATCTCTAATTAACCACTAAAAAAACTGGAAGTGGCTCTGTGGCTCAAGGGGTAGAGCAGTAGCCTTGAGCTGAAGAGCCCAGGGACAATGTCCAGACCCAGGGCTAGGGCAGTAGCCTTGAACTGAAGAGTTCAGGGACAGTGCCCAGGGCCAGAGATCAAGTCCCATGACAGACAATAAAAAAAGAAAGAAAAGAAATGTACTCAACATCTTACAATGTAACTGTAACCCCTCTTTACATTACCCTGACAATAAAATTAAATAGAAAAGTAAAAACAAATGGAGAAAGAAACTCCGTTTCAGCTCTGTAGGATAGCTAGCTATCTGAGATTTAAGAGGGAATTTCATTTTGGTGGCAGAGTTGTGCTCAGGGATATTATGCACAGTATCACCTTCGAAGATTCAGGTCACGCTGATCAGAAGCTTGTTATAGGACCTTCTTTTGTGTGTGGATGCTGGTCCTGGGACTTGAACTCAAGTCTGGCACTATCTCTGAGCTGTTTTTTGTTTTGGTTTGGTTTGGTTTTTGCTTAAGAATAGTGTTTGAGCCACAGCTCCACTTCTGGGCTTTTTGGAACCTAACTGAAGGTAAGAATCTCAAAGACTTCCTTATCCTGGCTGACTTTGAACCACCCTCCTCAGATCTCAACCTCCTGAGTGGCTAGAATTATTGGTATGAGCCACCCTATAGGAAGACAAGAACACTTTAGTCTCATTTCCTCTGCAATGCAAGACTCTTCTCCTGCACATTTCTGACAGGAGGTCATCCATCTTAAACTCCAGTGATCCGAACTCCTACTGGAGACTAAGGTGTAAGAAGCTATGCAAGCTGGCATCATCCTCTGATTCTCAAGGTTCTCAAGGGAGCAGGCAGCCTTGCAGAAAGGATGTCACAGGGCCATGCTACTAATAGCCATGGAAGCTCTATTTTCCACATAGCCAGCTTTTGAAATGGTCTATATTTAGCCTTGAAGTCAAAGCAGAACTTTATTTTCCCCAACACTTGATACTGAGCACTAGCAAGTCTGGATAAGTCTAACCTTGGGATGAAAACAGAGGCAAGATGGATATCATGTGGAATCTGGAAAAGAAAGAGCACCTCTCTCTCTTTCTCTCCTTCCCCCACTCCTGTGTGTGTATGTGTGTGTGTTGTTTGTGTTTGGAAGTAAAATGGCTCTACCACTTAAGACTCCACTTCTGGCCCTTAGCTGAATAATGTAGATAAGTGTCTTCCTTTACTCCTTTGAAACACTATTTCAACCAGTCTTTCCTTGTTGCCACAATGATGTGTATTCCTAAACAGCATTAATAAGCCATTCAGGCAAGCCTGTACCCCAGTGCATGTTGGGAAATTTGGGACCATGGCTTTTTTTTTTTTTTTTCATGCTCACCTCAACTCCAGTCTTGATATTCATCCAGGGGCTCTGCTTTGG
The DNA here is from genome assembly GCF_031878675.1 of Megascapheus bottae. Lineage (NCBI taxonomy): Eukaryota > Metazoa > Chordata > Mammalia > Rodentia > Geomyidae > Megascapheus > Megascapheus bottae. Next base: position 16,037,457 of record NC_143522.1, read on the forward strand.
AAGATGGCACCGGATTTATGTTAGAATGTTCACCACAGCATTTCCCTCAGAAACATGTTAAGAGGACCCTTGTCTTTGGTCATATGACATAATGCTAAACCCTAGGGGAGCTGTATGAATGAAGTCTTACCTTGGTCCTACAGGTCCTGTAGTGCTTACATCTGCTGTCAAGAGAGTGCATAGCATTGCTTGACATTCTGGGTGGTACCAGACCCTTGTGTATATGTCCAAACTGCTATCCCTTTGTGATAGGAAACTCCCATGTGTTACTCAAAGTGATAGATCAAAGGGCAGGTTAGAAGGATCATACTGGCTGGATATTGTTTTAAGGTTAAGGACACAGGCTGATGAAAGAAGAGCTCTATGATCTCTAAGTACAGGGCCGTGAGGTCAAGGCTGTGGCATTAAATACACAGTGAATCAGCTATGTGCTCCAGAATTAGCTCATGAGCCTCTTTTGTGTTCGAGGCTTGGAAAGCCTCCAAAACCCACTCAGGAGGGAAATTAACAAATGTCTTTTTCTGTTACCTCTGGATAAATCTTCGTGATGAAGTATACAGCCATTCCACCTCTTCAATCTTGTCCCTGCTTCTTCCCCTGTGGACATTCTATTACTACACACACACACACACACACACACACACACACACACACACACACAATCAAGGCAAACAAATATTCCCAAAACCTTGGTGAATCTCTGATTTCTTATTTTTTTAAAAAAAGAGGGATGACATAATGTGTAAAGTAATGGTTAGAAGTTTGTGTAAGATGCACAGCCTTTAGGTGATATTCTAAATTTTATCACATTTCTGCACACATTTCTGATAAATGCAACACAAGTTAAATAACATAGGCTGGTATTTTTTAGAATATGGGGTCAGTGGGCAGTAATCTGCCTTAATTCACTGAGGATGGACCTTCTCAAGGGATTACAAATTATCTCTGCAATAACATGTATTTATATGAACTAGATTCTACACAGTGAATCTGAACTTAACTTTGATTTTACAGCTTTCCTCTGTGTTGGCATTCATAAGTGTTTACCTAGCTGTCAGAAAATGTTCTTATTTGGGAAGATACCAGATTGTGCTTCAGAGAACTCAGAGGGATAGGGAAAACAGATATATACATATATACAAACAGATAATGAGATTGATAAAATAATAAATGTGAGTCACCCTTCTAGTCACCCTGCGTTGCAAAAGATATGATCAGCTTAGACACCCATTCACAGAGTTTTATTAGAAGAAAACAGAGGAAGGGAATTTTGTACAAACCATAGTCATTTAATCATTTGTATTGTGTACAAGATGTCTGTGTCTGTTCTGTGTAATAATAAAAATGTCTGTATCTTTGGACTTAACCATAAAGTACATTTGAATACAAACATTGTACATTGTACAAAAGTTGCATTAACGATCTTACATTTAGCCAGTGGCTGACACCTGTAGTCCTACCTACTGAGATCTGAGGATTGCAACCCAGGAAGGAAAGTCCCTGAGACTATCTCCATTTTATCACAGAAAATGCTGGAAATGGAATTGTGACTCAAGTAGTCTGGTGTTAGCCTGAAGCAAAAAAGGACTTCAGGGAAAGAGATTAGGCCCAGAGTTCAAGCCCTGGGACCAGAAAAGGAAAAAAAAAAAGGAAACAAAACAAAACAAAAAACAAAAACAAAATGAAACAATATCTAACATTTTAAAATCACAAAGCTAAAATGTTACATAGCAAGTCTTCCTCCTCCTTTGCTGCCCAGTGCTGTCTATCACAGGAACAGGCAGATATCCCAGGAAGATGCCAGCAGGCTCTGTGATCCCACTAAAACATGGAACTGGAGCTGGTAGCACCCCATACCTCAAACCAACAGACAGAGCTTCTCCAGTTCTTAGGACTCTGTCATCAAGAGCCATTGGAAAAGTGAAAGTCTATGACTTCCATCAAAGAGAGAAGTCAGTCAACACACTGGCCAACCCACATCCACACTTGTATGTGCATGCATGTGCTCGCTTGTTGTGTGTGCATGTGCGTGTGTGCGCACATACACACCCAGAGACACTCACTATACAAGTCAGTAGCATATAAAAGCTCTTTTCCCATGAAAATACTGCAGTTATAATAAAAGAAGAATCCCTTTTCTTGGCCTACAATTCACTCTTCTACCATGTGGGAAAAAAGTGAACAAAGCATTCAGCACATGTGAGATACCAACCCCAGAGTGACAGGAAAATACATTATGAAGCCATCTTGGCAAAATGTCATTCATGAAACAAATAACACTCATGGGGAAGAGAAGAGAAATCAGTATTTTTAACTTGGGGTGTGTGTGAACACGCGTGTGCACACCTGAGTGTGGTGTGTATGTGTGTGTGTGTGTGTGTGTGTTCCTGGGAACACATGTTTTCAGATGAGAAAAGAAATTTAGGTAATTTAAGCACAGGAAAAATGCATTTTTAAGTCCACAAGGGAAAAAGCAGATAAGCCAGGTATTTAGATACTAATCCACAAAATCTTTTTCATAGACTGGGGAAAAAAATTTTCCCCAGATAGTAACAGCCTGCTTATATTTTAAAACTGTTGCCATCTGATTTTATTGATAAATATCCCTAGATATCCTAAATTTTCCTCCCTGCTTGCCTTCCTTTCTTCCTTCCTTCCTTCCTTCCTTCCTTCCTTCCTTCCTTCCTTCCTTCCTTCCTCCCTTCTTCCCATACTGGTATTTGAACTTGGACTTTTTCTTGCTAGGCAGATACAATAATTGTGACCCATGCCTTGGTTTGTTCCCTATTGGCTCCTTTTAGGATAGGATCCTAATGCCTATGTGGATATACAAGCCTCAGCCAAGATTTACTTCCCTTTACATTTCCTGCTGTGGCTGGGATTGTGACTTCATCTAGCTTCCCAACATGGAGATGGAATCACATGGACTTTTCTGTGTGGACTGGTCTGGCACCATGATTCTCCCAACTTCATGTCTCTCTCATCATTTGGGGGGACAGACATGCTCTCAGTCCAGCTATGAGTTGAGAAGGGGGTCTGGTAAATGCTTCTGTCCAAAGTGGCCTCTCTTGTCCTTAGCCTCCTAAGCAACTAGAAGTATAGTCATGAGTCACTAGGCCCTGAGTTAGTTTATTTTTTGTTTCATTACAGTGCCTACATTTTTGTCTCAACTTTCAATATTAAGTTATTACTAGATATAATGAAATAACAGTTCAAAATTTTGCATAGTCAATATAATAATTCCAGAAGAAATAATGATTGCAAAAAGAATTCAGGAATTTGGTGATCATTAGCTAAATTTACAATCTGTTTTATTATTTCTCATAACTTTCCTAAGGGTGTGTATTTAACAAAAAATTAATTTTATTATAAAGGTGATGTACAGAGAGGTTATAGTTATGAAATTGAGGTTTGAGTATATTTGTTGTGGAACAGTGAGTAGATAGGGACTGGTGATAAAGTTGGTGGAGGGTGAAAGTTGAAGAAGGGGCAGAATCCGGTGGCAAGGGTATTCCAGATGATAAATTGATTTCTTTCCCATTGACTAGATATTGATCCCTGGAATCTTTCCTAATTTATTTAAATAGGTGATGTGTCTCCATTTGAGAGTGGGGATCAGCTGGTGCTTTCTGGGGTTACTGTTTGGGATCAGAGGCCCACAAACTGTGCTGGCTCAACTGCTCCCCCTGCCGGGCAATGATGAGAGTCAGACGAGATTGTCTGCAGTGACCTCCATTACCTAGCAGTTGGTTAATGAAGCCAAGCAACACATCGCTATGACACAGTTCCAAAATCATGTGAACCAATTTTATTTATTTATTTATTTATTTATTTATTTATTTATTTATTTATTTATGTGTGTGTGTGTGTGTGTGTGTGTGTGTGTGTGTGTGTGTGTGTTTCATTGGAGATAAGAAAGAGTCTCAGGGACTTTCTTGCCTGGGCTAGCTTCAAACCATGATCCTCAAATCTTAGCCTCCTGAGTAGCTTATTTTTATTTTTCCTTCATGTACATTTCTTTTTTCTTTACATATTACAAAAAATATCCCATGTAGGGATGATGAGAGATATTTATTGATCAGTGGGTGTCAATTTAGGACTCCTATTATAAGATGCAGTTGCAGAACTCCTGCATCCATGTATTTTCCTAGGTAGATCAACGTCCAATCATCTCCCTGTTGCCTAGACAGGATTTATTGACTCAGTGCCCCTAAAGAGACACCATGCATCTTAGTGAAAATAGAATAGCAAATAAGAATCTCTGGGTTCTAGTCCCTGATCTTTCTCATGGTATGCTTGTTCACATAGTATAACCCTCCAGGCTCCTTCACGGTGCTTCAGAGTGGTAAGCTTATACAGGAAAATGCCCCACCACTTGCCACTCACAAGAGTGATCAGTCGTGTTTGCTGACCTAGTGATAACAGCTACCCAAGGAGCTGTACAGAAACAATGACCATTGTCAACCTATGCTCCAACCTGGAAGTCCTACTAAGAGTTGTTCCGATGCCTTCAGGTGCTAGGCATGAGATCAGTACCTTAGAATGGAAAATTAGAATCTTGTTGAACTTGTTGAGTAGATGTCTGGGGAGGGAAGAGTCTAGTGAATTGGCTAGTGTCTATTCAGTCACCTCACTGATCAAAGGAAGAAGAAGAGTTTTATATTTAGAATCAGCTCTTGAAGAGAAAGGAGAAATCCTACCACATGCCTCTAGGAAAAGAAAAAACAAATAAAACTCTGCTGCTATCTGCTGCTACTACTCAAAGGCTAGCACTCTATCTTTCAAGAGGAGGAAATATGGAATGATAGTCTCCTGGGCCCCTTTTATTGATTCTTACATGTCACTATGTAGAGTGAATGATATGGTTGTGCTCTTTATTGGTATGGATTCAGTTAAGTTTTATTAATTCAGACAGTTATCCAGTATTAAATAAAACACCAATAGTGTTTTTTTTTTGCCAGTCCTGGGCTTGAGCTCAGGGCCTGAGCACTGTCCTTGGATTTTTCTCAAGGCTAGAACTGTACCACTTGAGCCTCAGCACCATTTCTGGCTTTTTCTAAGTATGTGGTACCAAGGAATTGAACCCGGGTCTTCGTGCATGTAGGCAAGCACTCTACCACTAGGCCAAACTCCTGGCCCCACCAATAGTGTTTTAATAGTGCAGGTATTCACATGACCTAGCTGGGACCCTCAAGAATCTGAGACCTCAAGAAAGGAACCATTGAAACAAAATAAACAAAAGTGAGGAATGCAGCATTCTTCACACAGCTTCTTCTAAAAGAAATATATTGTTATTTAGGTTTATTGCATGTTAGGAAATACTTAACCAACTTTAGGTTGGTGGTCTTAGGTAATTAATGTGTGAAATTAACTTGTATGCCTATATAGATTTCATGGTAGCATTTAACAGTTTGTCTGTTTATTGCCCTTTTTCTGCAACGAAGTTGTGAAATATTTAAAGGAAAGGCTGGAAAGAGGTAGTAGAAGGAGATCCTAGCCTGTGTTGATTTCCTACTCTGGGTAGATCATTAGACTATTACTTCATTTGAATATGATGCTCTCTATAGTCCTCACATTGTCCACTTGTGGGTAGAATTCCCTATTTGTAGGTACTTCATACATCCTTAGCAGGCTTAGTCATTTAAACCTCTATGTAGTCAGTGTAACTCCCAGCAGATTCATGCATGTCTTTCCCTTGTAAGCATAACAGCTCTTGCCCAGTCACTCCCTGAGAAGACAGGATAACAAAGTGGCTCTTTTTATACTACATGTGCTACTGCTCATTCATGTCTCATATCCATTGTCTCTCTAAATATAATCACAGTGCCTACATATCCTTTATTCCCTGAGTTCTGGAAGGATAAGCCAGCCAATACCCAATACCTACATGTGGCATAGCATCCTGGTAGACAGTGTGATTTGCCAGTAGGATTTGTTGTTACACTGTCTAATAGGTCTTCCACCAGGGACATAGTAAGCTATGGGTTTGTTAAATGACTACTTGGGGGAATAACCAGCTACTACATAAAGAAATGGTATAAAGGTGGAAAATAAAATTCAGTATGCATTTTCAAGTAGTAATAGTATTATGTTTTCATTATTTTTTTGTAATACAAAGAAAGTTAGACACAGAGGCTCATACCCGGAATTATAGCCACTCAGGGGGCAGATGTAGGAGGACTGAGAATTTGAGGCCAGTCTAACAAAGTCAGAGCACCTATCTCAAAGACAAAATTAAAACCAAACAATTGGGAATACAACTCATTTGCCTAGCTGGGGTTCCGTTCCTAGTGTTATGGAAAGAATGCAAAAAGTAAATGAAGAGCAAGACTAATTAAAAAGTAAGTAAACAGCAAGATCAGGCACTAGCAGCTCTTCATTTGTTACTAAAGAGCAGAAGTATACAATTATAGAAAATGCGTATGATACATGTGAAGTGATACAGGTAAGGTAAACACTGTACTGTCGATATGGATAGAGTTAATCAAAACATACATTCATTAGGGAGCTACATTGCTGGATAAATTACGCACAGTGATTTGTGAGTATTGAAAGTTGAGGAGGAGTAAGTGCAAATGAGCTCTGATTGAATTCCTTATCTCTCAAACAGCAGTATTGCTTTGTGGCTTTCACTTTTCGCTTTGCTTTCCTGGAATCTGGGTTATGCAAATAGCTAAGTTCCACTGGAAAAGTTGCATTTTCTTTATCCACAAAATGGGAACTATCTGAGGACTGCATTGAAAATACTATGGAAATCCCCTGTAATAAATAAATAATACTGCTATCATTTCCTTCCCATCAATTACTGAGATTATTAGAGGGCTCTTGAATTTGCTAACGTAAAGCAAGTTGAGACAGGCTGTAAGAAAGTAGATGTGGTGGTAATAGGCAGTGAACTTGGATGCTATTATTTAGAACCGAAGGCATCACATGAATCACCAGGAATGCTACACTCCTGTAAATCATAAAGGCCAAGATGCTGGAAGGTGCTAGATACTCGATATTGACATTTTAATGGTTTGTGTCTGAATTCCTGGTTTACATCTCACCCAGTTACCATGTTCACCTGCAGGTCTGGATTTTCAGTGGTCTGTGGATGATTATGGGGTACACACTGGCTGTGTTGTTGAACAGGGCAGACAACATTGCACGCAAGTGGGGTTGAGGGTCCGGAGAGGCCTGGAGCATTAGGCAGCACACTCCAGGCAGATGAATGGCTATGCTGGGAACAACTCCCATCTTTGAGTACAATGATATTTTTCTGGAGAAATAGAGTCCAGACAGAAGCAGAGCCAGTCAAGAGTAGTAGAAAGATGTAGCAGACAGCAAGCCTTTTTCTAGCTCTCTGAACAAAACTAACTATTCCCAACCAGAATCACTATTCCTCTCTTCAGAACAAATCCTCAATGCTAGTTACACTGAAAATGCACACAGATTTTAATAAACTGAAAGGAGACATTTCTCAGCCACCTCAGAATGAGCAGCTAAGTGGGGACAAAGTTTACAGTTTAACAGATCACACATGAATAAAACTGTTGAGTAGTGTGCACAGACAGAATGCTCACAGGGCCATCATTCGAGTGTAATAGACACTTTTTGTCATTCATGGACTAAGTATAAATGGCTGAAACTCTAGAAGCCACATTGGACCCCAAGGTAATGCGAAGTGAGTTACAACAAGTGAGCTCAAAGAAAAATCGAAGACTTTGGTATGGATTTCAAACTAAACAATGCCAGATTCTTTCTCAAAAGGAGAAAATTTGTCAGGTTTATGCTACTGTTGCTTGTATCACTGTAAATCTGAATGGGATTCCAAATTCTTTTAGTTTTACTTATTTATTTTTGAACATTCAAGTAGTTGTACAAAGGAGTTGCCATTTGACCAAGCAGCTTCTAGATACAGTGCATCTGGGTCAGTGGCAACCTTTCAACAATTTCTTTTGTTATTGTTTTTTAATGTGTGTATATGTATGTGTGTGTATGTGTGTATGTATGTGTGTGTGTGTGTGTGTGGGTGGGTGAGAGAGAGAGAGAGAGAGAGAGAGAAAGAGAGAGAGAGACAGACAGACAGACAGACAGACAGACAGACAGAGACAGAGAGAGACAGAGACAGAGAGATTTTCCAAGCCCCAGAGGAATAATTGGTTTGTGAGAGGAATCATCTTAATACACCTCTATATTATCCTATACAATCTTCTTTTGCCAAAACATTTAACTCCAAGAACCAAAGATATAACTCACATTAGCATTAATATTAAAATGTCTTTGTGTTTTGTTTTTGTGGTGCTGAGCCCAAGGCCTTGTGTGTACTAGGTAAACACTCTACTACTGATCCACTCCTGTCTCATATCAAGGATTGCCTTTATACAAGTCATTGTCATTACCAGCATTTGTAGCAGTGAAATAAGTGCTTCTCAGAGTTCCTCTAAAATCTCAAATGGTTCCATGTGCCATCAAATTCTAAAAGAGAATTAACAAAAGTGTTTCATTAATGACGATACATGCCTATATTCATTCTTTCAATTGGTATATGTTGAATACCTACTTCCTTTCCAAGAGATAGGCAGGATCACAGCATGTAAAGATGAACCAGAAACTGTTTTAAGCCCACCTTTCACTTTAGTCTAGCTGGAATCACACCAAAAAGGGATGGTAGGTACTAGTAGTTAGTAATAGCTGTCACTTACCACTATGTGGTTTATCTAGTTTAGCCTCCGTTAAAATCATTTTTCACTAATACTAACATTTTAAGGTTCTCTCTTTCACAAAGAGGTAGATGGATGGATGATAGATAGATAATCAATAAGTAAGATACATAATAGATAAATGACAAGTAGATAACATGATAAATAGATAGGTAACAGATACAGGGTAAATAAGTAGACAGACAGATAAACAGGCAGTTGGATACATAGGTTCTTAGGTTCATAATGAATACATAATAGATGATAGATAAATGGTAGAACAATGGATGGTGGGGAGATAGAAGACAGACAGATAGATAGATAGATAGATAGATAGATAGATAGATAGATAGATAGATAGATAGCAAAGGGTTCTTGGTCTATTTTATAGCACCAATTTGTGCTCAATTATCTGACAAGTCGAAAAGGTATCTGCAGCCGTTGTTGAAAAAAATCTGACAAAAACAAACCAGGCATAAAATTTGATAGAGAACAAAGTGAGCAGATAAGACATGCTACAAGGGAAATATACTCATATCACATACAAAATACTTGAAATAAGAATTCCCTTTGCTCAGCACCACAAAGGGAATAGGAGGCACAAGGTTTGTTACTAGACTGAGATAAGCTAGCTGTTCATTATTTATAAATGTAAACAAAGCCCAATTAGTCTGTAGCTTAAAGAAGAAAGACACAAGACAGGAAATGTCATGGATGGTCTCTCCCCGATCCCCTCATTCCAGCCTCTGCTCCTGTGAAGCATTCAGAATCATTTCCACTATTTGATTTTGGCTGGATTGTGCTCCTAACTCTGAGGCTGGCTCTGCTGAAGTTATTATCAGACCTTTGGAAGTCATATTTGATCTACTTCTGAATATAGATCCTCCTCTTCCTAGTGCATTTCCCTCGTTGTCTACCCCTCCCCTTTTATTACACTGATTGCATGCAAAATTAATTATCAGTCCTGTCACATCTTGCACTGCTAACAGTGGTCAGTATTGAATTACGGGGAATGTGAATACAATTTTCAACAGCCTAATTGCTTCTCCTGTACCCAGTGAAACGTTGCGTTAAATACCCAGAGCAAGCAGATTGTATTCGATTTCCATAACCAACTGGTGGGATTTCATTACTGGAATCCCTAGCATCTCCTCACATGAATTTTTCCTAACTGCTTTAACAGGCAGCTTTTGAGTAAAACAAATTCTTTTTCAAAGCTGTAGCAGCCAAATGAGATATTGACATGGTGCATTCTCTGTGGGGAAGAAAAAGATCAAGTGGTCCATGAGAGTGAAATATACGAAATTAGACCAGAGCTTCTTCTTGGGAAGGTCAATCCTACTGAATTCTAGTATTTTGGGACATTCTCTGCAGTTAGGAGTGCAATGACAACGGATCCCTATTTCAGGGCTCTAACTAAAGATGAGAAGCAATGGGCCCACATAATAGACAACATATATGTTCTGTTAATATTTAGTGTGAGTTTCTATTGTCCCATCATCAAGGAGCTCAAAACTAGATAGAAGGGAAAGGAAAATGTAATCAAAGGTCTACAGTGCACAGTTTAACATATAGATGTGTCTTTGAGATACTAAAGGCTGCAAACCTAAGTAAGTGAAATCTTCACCAATTTAACACAGTATGAACACTCCAGTTGGGTAATGAAAGTTATGAGACAGACATAGTAAAATGTCTACCTTCGGGGAAGAACCACAGTGGGCTTACCAAAGAGCAGTCTGTGTATTAAAGCATTTGAATTTCTTAGCATTCTTAGGAGTGCTTATCTCCATTTTATAAATGAGGAAATAGTCTCCGAAAGGTAACTAACTCAGTTTTACAGTTATTGAGAGATAGAAGGATTTAGATCCAGGAAACACAGATTTAGACCTTTACAGTCTGTATTAAAGAACTGGAGACATGTTTCAAGTGGTAGAGTGCCTGCTTAACACGCACAAAGTTCTGAGTTCAAATCCCAGCATAGCCAAGAAATAAATGGGCAAGATAACACATAGCTTATCCTTGAGAAGAAAAAGAACAAGAGAGATTGTATTGCATGTACGCATATAAATTACCCTAAAGCCCCCTTACACAGGTAATAAATTATAGCAGAAAACTTGAACAAAAGAAATATTAAAAACATTGTATTGATTACATTATGGATTTGAGGTTAGTTCAGTAGGAAATGAAAAAAAGTTCAGAACAACAACTTAGAAATATTAGTGCAGAATTAGATGAAAGGAGTGACAAGAAAAAAAGGCAGTACTGGAGGAAGGAAGGTTGGTTGTATGGATTTCATTGTAATGAAGAAAGTGGATGAATGCTGGAACCACGGGGTAACAAGTGGAAAGCAGAAGAGCAGCTATGGAAAATGACCAGAGGTAAATGTGGTACAATCTAGAGTTAAAGTGATGATTAGAGAGAATCAGTGCATTTCCATTCTGGAAGACTTTTGGTTTTCCCCTCATTTGCCAAGACTTTTGACTTAAGAAAAAAAAAGAAAAAAGATAGGCCCATAGTAGGCACAAGAAGGAAATAAGAGGATTCCAAGGGACCTGTAAGTCTGAGAAATGTTTAGGAATCGTTCTCAGATTCCTTGATCTCTATGTAGATCAGCCATTGAAATTATCTGTCTTCCTCTCTCATACACACACACACACACACACACACACACACACACACACACACACACACACACACACGAGTTTAGATTTTACTGTTTGACCACTGTAACTTCCAAATGAAACCAGTTACTCCTTGAGAAAGAAATCTTAAACACCTATATCCATGGAAGTCACATCATTCAATATAGAAGACTATACATAGAACTCATTCTGTAGAGGCACCCTGCCCAAATTCCTTCCTCCCCTCAGCCCCAAATCCTTATGATTTTCAAATTCATTTCTCAAATGTCAGAGAATGGTGATTGACTGATTCCTCAGTATACCAGGAATTTTTCTCTGCTTCCCTTTTAAGCTTATTCTATAACCCAAGACAAAGCAAACTATAACCAGAAGTTAGGCCTATAGAATAAACAAACATGTAGAGGTAGAATTACTTGTTTCTTGAACCAGCTCCTAATAAAAGGTTACATGTTGACACCTGGACACATATTTCCAAATGACATTTGAAACTCAGTCAGTACAAATGGACATATTCAATTGGATTAATCTCACTCCCCCTTTACTCTGTGCAGATATGTTGCTTCTGTATCACTGGGGAAACTAAATTCACTTTGGTTGATGGGAATGCTCTATATTTTGAGAAGTAGTTGATTTTTGGACCTAGTTGACAAATCAGGAAGACAAATGCATTATTTATAGCACAGCAAAACAGAATTGGGCTATTCCAATACTTTTTTAAGTTACACTTTTTGCTGTTCATGCCATGGATTATTTTACAAGGAGCTGAAGCTAGGTTTTGGGGGGTTCTTTTCCTTTTTAAGATATTGTTCCATTCAAAGTATTGCCCTCTGGCTGGTAGCATGGGAAAGAATTAAACACTTTTTTCAAATGCAGTACCTCAGATTTCACTTCACACCTACTAAACCCTCATGTGCATTGGCCAGAAACTTTAGCAGAACTATGGGCACATTAAGAGGAACTGACTAAAATGATGAGACCTACTCTTATGCTGTCCTAGTGACCTACAGGGTTATAACAGAGCATCATGAGGAGTCTTTCTTAGATTATGGCTTAATTTACTACACATGCGAGGGAGACCATAATCACAACATGGTGCACCATTTTCCTCATCCTAGATATGTGTTGTAGTTTGCATCAATCCATGTTTATAATGCATTTATATTAAAGGCAGAAGTGAAACATTTTCCACAGGAAAAAAATCGCTTTCAGATTTAGAAGCAAGTAAAACTGGGAATTCTTCAGAACTATCTATCAAAAGTATCATAGATCATTTCTACACAATTTCTTGTCACATTCTAACTCTATGACTTTGGCATTCTTTTACTTTAAGCATTAAAAAAATATATTATCAGCCAAGTGCAGGTGGCTTAATCCTGTAATTCTAGATACTCAAGAGGCTGAGACCTGAAGGGTCAAAGTTTGAAATGAATCATGGAAGAAAAGTCCAGGATCTTCTACCTTCATTAACAAGCAGAAAGGTGAACTGGAGGCATGGCTCAAAAGGTGATAAGGCCTAGAATTCACAAGTTTCCTTTTGCTCATGCCTAGGGTCTGCATTATAACTGCGCCTGCATTACAGAAGTGCTAGGGAATTAAATGGGAGAGGATAAAGCAATAAGTATAGTATCTGTGACTAGTGAGGACTCAATAAATACTATGCATGATTGTTATATAGTTAATGATTTCATTATTACTGAGTATCTATTATCTTTTCTACAAGAATAATGAACCAACAGACTGTTAAAATATTTTGTGGCAAACTCAAACTATGGTACATTAAATAATGTTGCCCGAAGCTAGAAATCAAAGTCTCGCCTGCAGATCTATATTTTCTTATGTGACCAGTAAAGCTATTGGTTCCTTTTGCCAGCCATAGTTGAGCCATGGAAGTGCAATGGGCCCTGTTCAATGAAGCAATGCTGCTATTGACCTCCTGGCTCTACAGAAGCAAGTTTTGAGGGTTTGAACTGATGAACACAGCAGCTCAGGAACACATGTTTACCCTACTTTGCCACAATATGCCTTACTCTGCATTTTCTAAGAATACATTTTAAGTTGAAAATGACTTTATTCCATTTATATTTCATCAGTTATCTTGTTTATTTTCTGTTTTTACAGTCTAATTAACTGACCATTAACTCAGTTGAAGGCATGGCAGATGCAGATGTTTAGTTTGTACCATACTTTGAGGGGTGGGGGACAAAGACAAACTGGCACAGGGTCGTTTTCTCATTTTGTGACTACATGTAATTGTATATAGGCATGACATGGAATCCTGGTACCTTTTAACCATCATAGTCAAAATAATATACCCGATTGTATTCATTGATATTTTCCAGAAAAAAATGTAAATAATTATATCCAAAGCAATGTCAATTCATTCTTCTTGCAGAGTACATTCAGCATATTTATTTGTGAACTACTGGCCTCTTCTACCTAGATAGGGAGGCTCTTACAGTGGACACAATACTTCCCCTGTGCATGCTTCCAATCAAATTACAAATCACAGTCACATAGGAAGACAAAAGAGTGACAAGAGAAAAGAAGAAGTTATTTATAATTTTATTACATATACTTGATATAAACTGTTTGAATTTGACATATATTTAAAACATACAGCGTGCTTTGATACATATGTGCACAATGAAATGCTTACTAAAGCCAAGACTATTAACAGATACATCACATAAGTTACTTTTGTGTATGCATAAGTATACATGTGTGGAAAAATCACTTGAAAGATCACTTAAAAGCTATTGTCCACAAATGTATACAATATAAAAATATTACTAATTCTACTCATCATGCTATAGATCCAGTCTTTATTTTTCACCCTGTATAACTACAGTTTTCTACCTTTTTACATGCAATGCCTCATTTCCCCCTCTCTAGCCCCTGATAATAGCAACAAGATATGTATATTGGTATATATACATATATATGGAGATAGATAATTAGATAGATAGATAGATAGATAGATAGATAGATAGATAGATCTCCAAAGTTCTTATTTTGAAGTTTCCATGTATTGGTGGGGCCATGCAACACTTTTCTTTTTTTATTGTAATTAATAAAAGGGTTACATGATATTTGCCAGATAGAAGGTGCATTAATTCACGTACATTGATACCCTTTCACATGTCTTGGTACCCATTACCCTCCCCCCCACCCGTCTTGGTTTTCCCCCCTTCCCTATCAAATTTCAAATAACCAAATACAAATATATCCCATATATCAGATAACAAAGTGAGATACTGTAACAATATGAGATACCCAAGGGACAGCAAAGGAGATGAGAGACAACATAGTACATTAAGGACAACAATCATTCATTATATGCCTTTTGTTTCAATATCCTGGAGGTCTTTTCAATTAGCTTCATACTATATGGCCTTATGTATCAAGGTTTTGCTCTATTGCAGATCTCTGCTAGTAGAGCCCAAGGTTTCTACTGATTATGACAAATGAGGGAAACCATTGAGCCTAAGTTCCTTTGAGTCTGGCTTACTTCATTTAATATGATTTTTTCTAAGTCTTGCCATTTCCTAACAAATGGGTCAATGTCGTTTTTTTCTGACAGCAGCACAGAATTCCATTGTGTACAAATACCATAACTTGTTGATCCACTCATCAACTGAGGGACATCTAGGTTGGTTCCATATCTTTGCTATGGTGAATAGTGCTGCAATGAACATTGTTGTGCTAGTGGATTTAGTATGCCCTAGTTTCTGGCTGGTTGGGTAAATGCCAAGTAGTGGAATTGCTGGGTCATCGGGGAGCTCTATGTTTAGTCTTTTGAGGCACTGCCATACTGCTTTCCATAGTGGTTGAACAAGTTTGCACTCCCACCGACAGTGTAGTAGTGATCCCTCCTGGCCACATCCCCTCCAGCATCTGTTATTATTCGTTTTCCTGATCCTGGCCATTCTAACTGTGTGAGGTGGAATCTTAGAGCTGTTTTGATTTGCATTTCTTTTATGACCAGAGATGTTGAGCATTTCTTCATGTGTCTTTAGGCCATTTTTGTTTCTTCTTCAGAGAAGACTCTCTTTAAGTCTTTGGCCCATCTTTT
The DNA here is from genome assembly GCF_031878675.1 of Megascapheus bottae. Lineage (NCBI taxonomy): Eukaryota > Metazoa > Chordata > Mammalia > Rodentia > Geomyidae > Megascapheus > Megascapheus bottae. Next base: position 16,052,855 of record NC_143522.1, read on the forward strand.
AATGGGATGGCTGTTACTTTGGAGATTAGTTTTGGAGTGATTCAATTTTTTGAGCTGTTGATATATTTTAGATATGAGGCCTTTGTCTGTTGTTTGGTTGGTGAAGATCTTCTCCCACTCTGTAGGCTTCCTAATTAATTTACTAGCTATGTCCTTTGCTATTCAAAAGCTCTGCAGTTTAATGCAGTCCCACTTATCCAGACTTTCTCTGATTTGTTGTGATTCTTGGTCCTTATTAAGAAAGTTTCTACCTGTGCCAAGGAGGCCTAGTGTATCTCCTATTCCTTCTTGTAAAGTTTTCAGTATGTCGGCTTTTACCTCCAGGTCTTTGATCCATTTGGAGTTAATTCTAGTGCAGGGTAACAAAGAAGGATCCAACTTTAGTTTTCTGCAGGTGCTTAACCAGTTCTGCCCATGCAACACTTTTCTTTCTTTTTAAATCTGGGTTACTCTACTTAGAATAATGTCCTCGAGACTCATCACATTTTTGTGAAGACCAGAGTCTCCCTCCTCCCTTTTTGGTGACTGGCTTTGAACCTTGATCCTTATATCTCAGCCTTCTAAGTAGCTGGGATTACAGGAATGAACCACTGGAACACAACTCAGAGTCTTCCTTTTGTAAGGCAAAATAATGTTCCATTCTATACATTAGCACAGTATCATTGTCTACCTAGCTCTTGACATCTTGGGTTGCTATATCTTGACTATTGTGAATAATACTCTAATGAAGATGGGAGTTCAGGAGTCTCTAGTGACTGCTGATTTTATTTCCTATATGTTTTACCCAGAAAAAAAGGGATTACTGGGTCATATAACAATTCACTATTGTTTTGAGGAATCATGGGAATGTTTCCATAAAAGTTTCATCAGTTTACATTCCTACCAATAGTATGTATACAAGAATCCACAAATTTCACTCCATGTCCCATTTGTAAAATGGAATAGAAATACATGAAGGAAAGTTACTAGTGTGGATACTTTTTGTATACTCAATGGCCCCTCCCCCAAATATTGCCCAAATTCTCTTTGTCCTTGGATCTCCTTTATTTTCATCATGATAGGCTGTATAGAGCCAGTATCTCTAAACAACATTGTTGTGGCAGAGCTCAGGCTTTTCTTCCTTTCCAGTGCTATTGGTATAGGCTGGTAACTAAGCTTTGTTGATGTATATAGTTTCCTTCTGGTGTGTAGTAGTGCAAATCCCTTAGGATTATTATAAGAATTAAATGAATCACAATTTGAAAATTGGTGAGAAGTACTAGCATACATAGTTATGAAGTAACTAGTTATTTTCATTGATTATTGGTTTACATGTCTGCCTGAATACACACTTGTAGAGGATAAATCACAGATTGTAGTTCATTTTCATGTCTCTGTAACATAGCTCCAGGGCTCCCCATTTAGTAGTTTAATACATCTTAAATGAATAAATGTGTTAAAGAATAAGCCATAATCTCAAGTCTGTAATTCATCAGAGAAAAATTCCTGCACGGGCATGTTTTTCCTTTAAAGAACATCGATTTCAATGGCCCATTTGCCAAAACCCCAGAATCTGCAAGAGCAGCCTTGGCCTTGGTTGTTTGATGGTGTCCCCTGGAACAATGATGGTCCTCAGACATGTCCTTTGGATCACTGGTCCATACCTTAAGAGTCATTTTTCTATTTCACATCACTGAAATAACCTACGTGCTGAATTTTCTACTGCTCAATGTAATTGTGACTTTTCTCACTAAGCTTCAGAAGCCAAAATGGGGGAAAAAGAGGAACCCACATTTTCCTCACACTTTTAGCAGAGAACCTCACTTTGCAGAAAAATAGGTTGCAAATTATGCAGTGTAGGATAGAAGTGAAATATAATGTTCACTTTTTAGAGAATCATGGCTTACTTGTGGCAGAAGTTTTGTTCATTTCCACTTCATTGCCTCTTGGTGACCTTACCACTTTGCTGGAGTGTTTGCACCTTCAGGCTTTCTCAGCAACATTAGCCTGGGTAATATTCCTCCTTTCCAATATTTCCAGATTATTTAGAGTAATAGTTCTATGCCAATCATTTTACATTCAAATAAACAGAGGAAAGGAAGAGGAATTGATTGATAAGTAGTGGTAGAAAGACAGAAAATAGTATTAGGCTTGATTGTCTGATTATCAAAGCACTGGAAGTTACAGGTATTATTCTCCCCTGCCCTCCCTTCTCTTTCTTCTCCCCTCCTCTGCAGTTTTCTTATGGTTCCCTTCCTTTTTCTGTCCTTCCCTTTTCTTCTCGTGTCTTTCCATTCTTCCTTTCTTTTACCATTTATGTGTATCTTATGATAGTGGAAATTGAACAAAGGATAGATCTCAAGTTAATTTTGCCTAGATTGGACATAAGCTACACTTCTCATATATCTGCCTCCTGAGTAGCTGGGATTATAAATGTGTACTGCCATTCCTAGTACAGATGGCTTTCTGTGCAAATCAGAGAAGAAATAAGAATAATATCCTTGATCAATGTCTATATCAATATGATGGTAAAATGATGGTCATGAGTGGGACATAAGCACCTCTCCTTTGATCACCATAAAGGTTATTTTCAAGCTGGGTTCTGGAGGCTTATGCCTGTAATCTCAGAAGGCTGAGATCAGAGGAGCATGGTTTGATGCCATTCTAGGGAAGGAAAGTCCAAGAAACTCTTACTCTCCAATAAACTACCCAAAAAGCCCAAAGTAGAGCCATGATTCAAGTGGTAGTATGCTAAAACAAAAGTAGCTTAGTGACAGTAGATGGGCCCTGAGTTCAACCCTCAGGATTGGCACAAACAAGTTGTAATTTTCAAGCTGGCAATTTATGACTTTTGCATTGCCTCTTTTTGGGGTTGATTTTCTTACTATTTGAATGGTAAATAGTAATGAGACTTCAGAATTTTCTTAAGCCACAAAAGATCTTGTGAAATGTTTGACAAGAGATCTGCTAGGTCATTAAATACTAGCATTACTAATAACAAATTGCCCACCAAGAGTTAAGTGATGGGAAAGAGAGTCAGAGACTTCACATTTTTGCTATTCTGAACTATTGGGAGAAAGCAGCCTGGTATACTTCTGCTGATCTTTTTTTCCTTGTAATTTCATTGGGAAACTCAGCTACTGAGTTCTATCCTGGTACATTCCAGCCTCAGTGAAAAAAAAAGTGATCACAATATGTATTACACATACTGTATGAGTATGCTGTATTCAAATCCACTATTACATACACTTAACATATGCTAATGAAAATGAATGAAAAAGTGAAAAATAAAGAAAAAGAACAGGAATGAGAGCTAAGGCCTCTCTTTGCATAAAAAAATAAAAGAAGAGAAGAGAGAGAGAAGGAGAGAGAGAGAGAGAGAGAGAGAGAGAGAGAGAGAGAGAGAGAGAGAGAGAGAGAGAGAAATCTCACTATTATTACCTGATGCATATCTGGGTGTTTAGCCTTCATTCCCGATCTCTGTCTCAGTTCAATAATTTATTCAGTGGATTTCAGAAAGAATTAGGTCACATCTGGATTTTACCATTTACTGACTTAGTGGCCTTGGGTATGGTTATTAACCTCATTGAGCTTCCATTGCTTCGTTTTAAAGTAACTCACTCATTAGGTCATTAGAAGATTAAATATACTGCCATGTAGAGAAGCTTGTATGAAGAAACTTTGCTCTGCTTCTGCACAGAAATGTAGCAGGTGTTCAGGAAACGTTAACTGAAAAGAAAAGAATTTCCTTCTTTTTTTTTAAAAGTATGTGCTGTAATAATTTTAAATGCAAATAGCAGGCTTTTTTTGTCAGTGTAGTAGTATTAGTGGCATTTTGAAATTCCATTCTAAGCTTTATGGAATCTGAAGAATTGGATTTTTCCTCCTTCTTATGATATTAGAAAAATAAAAGAACATTAAAATGGAAAAAATGAGGTTTCTGTTTAACAGATCCATTAATAGAGAAGAAAAAGCACTGAGATTTCATCAGAATGAAAAAATGGAAAATTCATAGGCAAATGTTTGAAAGGAAGCAAGGCATGTTTTTGTTTTTTATCTTCCATAAGAGGACAATTTAGAGGTTTTAAAAAGTAATAAGTAGTCCTAGGTTTAGGCAACTTGGAAATAATGACTTAGAAAAATCACTCAAAATTGTGCACTGAATTTCAATGACGTGTGTGAGTAGTTAAGGCGGGTAGGAGGGTGGGAATCATTCTTTCTTTTTCTTTTCTTCCCTATTTGTCAGAGAAAATTTTGCCTTTCTGTGTCTGGCCTGAGAATTTTTGCTACATACAAGTTAAAACCCATATATACTATTTTCCTCATACAGTTTCTGTGATCTTTTTAGAAGTATCCACTTTCCCTCTAATATGTCAATTCTGCTAGTCTTTGAAGTATGTACCTCTCTAGATGATGGCTGCATTGAGCCAATTTAAAGACTCATCTTAGAGTTTGTGGAATGTGGCTCTTGGAATTGGCACTGGTCCTTTGTATGCTGTGCAGGCAAGACAGATGGTGGAAGTAGTGGTGGGGGGGGCAGGTTGTTCTGTTCTTCCTTCCTTCCTGAAGCTCTGAAAAACCTTAGAGGTTCTAAACTTCAGTGTATCCATGCTAGTCTTTTACTTATAGATACTTGTGATCAATTACACAGTTTATGAGTTATGTCAGAAGTCTGTATCAGGAATCAAAAAACACAAAACAAAACAACAAACCCGGAACAGCACAGAATATCTCCCACTTCCCAGAGAGGTAAAGGCAGTACTTTCTATGATAACTCAAAAAGTAAGAGCTGTGTTAATATTGTTAAGAATTAAATATTGGGTGATTTCTTCACAGGAGGGCAAATTCATCATAACCCAAGTACTGCAGACACAAGTAGGGCAGTCATTTTTTAGGGTTATTTAAAAATAATTCATTTAGGGGCTGGAAGTTTGGCCTAGTGGTAGAGTGCTTGCCTAGCATGCACGAAGACCCGGGTTCAATCCCTCAGTACCACATACATAGAAAAAAAAATAAGCTGGAAGTGATGCTGAGGCTCAAGCGGTAGAGCTCTAGCCTTGAGAAAGCCCGAGGACAGTGCTCAGACCCTGAGCTCAAGATCAGAACTGGCAAAAATAAACCTCACTCATCAGATATGTTTTGTTCTTCTGAACTGCCACATTCTATTCAACTTTGCAAATCAGTAGTTAAAAATCAGATTATTTTCTTTTATTTCCACTAGGCAACTGTTAGGGAATACCCCACCATGAATTTTCCCCTTTATAATTTCTGAGTCATTTTAGATATTCCAAGTGTTTAAAGATGATGACTAACAAGTCTGTACTTCTGAAAACTATCCCTAAATAACTTTTAAAAAGATATCAAAACTCCATGGAGGATCCTATTTTGTTGGAGACTGAAGTCATGAAATAGAGCAGTTCAACATCCTGTAGCCTTGAGCAATAACTCTTTTTGCATCATTCTAATTTGTTCTGTTTTGGGGAGGAAGGAGGTAGCCAAGGAGGGGGAGAAAGACTCCATTCAATTTCCAAATGAAAAAGGAGTATTCAATGATTAGGATTTTTTCACAGTGAATTACACTGTTCTAGATTGTGATGGTCACTTATAGTGAGTATTTTCCTGCATACTGTTTTGCCTTTCTGCTGAATCTGAGCTACTTCTTCAAGAGGATCAGCATAGGACTATGAGCTGGCCCCCTATGTTATATTTTTATCCTCCTCCTCCCCTTCCTCCCCCCCTCCCCCTCCCCCTCCTCTCCCTCCTCCTCCTGCTCCTCCTGATTCCAGATTAGAGAATTTACAGAGCCTTGGTTAATTAATGTTGAACCTGTCAGGGTATCTGTGCATCTTAGCAGTGGTGGTTGGGGAGTAGAATTTAATTAAAGGCAGCAGCTATGTGGGAACTATGAAGACCTAGGTTCCAGCAGGGAGGCAGTCATTGCATTGAGGCTGCTGGTAGGAAGTAAGCACAGCATGTAAGAACTCAGACAAAATGATATGCGAAAGTCTAAACCAGGGAGACCTGAAAGAAGAGATCAGTATGACACAGCTGAGCTTTTCCAAGGCTTGATGGCAGAGAAGGTGTGTGTTTTGTGTTGTGTGTCCGTTCATGCCCACGTGTCCACATTGACTTGAAGCTAGCAACCCTTTACCCTCAGAAATCAGATGATGGCAACAACAAAAACCTAAACAGGGGATAATTAAGAAGCAGACTTGTCAGCAGAAAGCCAAGCCTGTAGTTTGCCTTAACATGCATGATGCAGAACGTCTGTGGGTCATCCTGGAGTTGGGAGGGTAATTTTTGTTGAACAGAGCTGGTCCTCCAGTACTGTGCACTTGGCAGTGAACTTGGACCACACATGCATATCCTGGAGAAGGAGAGACCTGCCAGAGTTCAAAGAGAGTTTGTAAATATCTTCTAATGCTTACTTTCGATCCTTTGATGTTGAAGACGCTCATGGTGGATAGTTCACATGCAACACTGAAACCATTTTATTTCAATGTTATTATTAGTTCAGCAGATTTGTTTTATTAGGACATATATTGTCCAGTGTTTGGTACCTGTTTTGTCACAGGTCTTTTTGTTTCAGAGTGAATGTAAAATACAGTCACATGGTAAGATTGTCATCTGTTTTATGAAATACATCGGGTTGAATTTTTTTTAAAGGCTTTAATGAAGAAAATGAAGTGAACAGTCGGTAGCAGATACACCGTTGTGTTTTTATGTCATGGTAGAGATTGTGAAACCTTTATAACTCATTGGATTTTTGTGCATGGCAGAATTCTTACTTGTGGATTCAGGAGAGGACCACATTCTTGGCAAATATCTTTCAAGCTCCTGTCTGTTGTCTTTCTTATTTTTTTAAAAAAATTAGGAGATTCTCAAATGCCTTCCATCCCTGCTCATCTCATTGAGTTTTTATATATAAGGAATATTTATTTTTTAGCTATTCTATAAAATTATTAAGTATCCACTAAGGCCTTTAAACATTCCTGATATTCCTTTCCATCATTCTTGTATGACACGAAGTAATCATGCAATGGTCCTGCAGCTCTACCCAAAAAGCTGCATCCAAACATAAATTGATAGACAGACAGACGGAACCCAACCAAAAAATGCAATTCAGATCCAACCCTCTCCCCTTGATGTACGGGAAAGAAACCATTGTCCTTCCAGCAAAGAACTGTTAACAGAGATTCACTGGACGAAACGCTGACCCAGTGTTCCTACTGTATTTTACATGTGCCTATAAAACACTTGCAAAATAAAATAAAAGGTGATACCTTAACATGGCAACTACCAAGCTACCTTAAAAGTGAATATTGGTGACAGCCAGTTAAGTTACCCATGAGCCCTATCTCTGTGGCCTTACTTGTACCTGTTTGAAAAACCATTTCATGTACACACTACTGAGGTGAGTCTATAACTTGAAATGTGAACTTTTTTTTAGGGTTAAGAACAAAGTATATAAATGTTTAAAAAAAAGTCTTAGAGTTTTATTTTCAAACATGCTCGTAGATTAGTTATCTGTAGCTGCTTTGTATTGGAAATACTTTTTAGATCCTGCTCCATTTACAGTACATTCTTAGGATGTATTTAGTAAATAAAGCTTTCTTTAAAGCAAAAAAAAAGAAGCAAGGGGGTAGTTAATGAAATGAAAATAACTTTAAAAGGATGAAAAGGAATTGTTGTTAACACACCATGTGGTTAACCTATGAACTTAGCTACTGGGGAAACATAATAACAGAGTTAGCTTCTACAATGCAAATGAGCTCCAGCCCTGGGCAGAAATGGCACTTTTTGGAAAAAGACTTTTCTCCCATCCATGGAAGTATTCTTTAGCTCACTGGAATAGTAATTTGACAAACAGTGCCATTGTGAACCAAGAGAGTGCTGCTAGTTTCTATTAAGAGGCCAGATGTTGCAAAGCCATGAAGAAAAACATTCTTGCAATTTTTTTCCCTCCTTCAGCATAAAGGCAACCTTGAGCCTTTTCCTTTTGAAGAGTTGCAACAAGGGAAAGAAAAGTCCTAAGATTTGGTTACCTGTGGCTCACACAGGGCAGAATGAGCTTAGTGCAGAAAATATTTCTCCAGAGGGAATGCTGCTTACCTGATTTGCTCACGGTAAATTCTAGAATCTCGACTTTTCCTGTCATTTTGTTCCTGGTCCAAGTTAAAGACAGAAATAAATCTTTGACTTGGGATTTGAGTTAAAGAGTTCTGATTTTATTTATTTTATTATTATTCTATTATCTTGAAGTAGTTGTACAAAGGGGCTTCAATTTCAACAAGTCAGTCTATGACTACAATACATCTTGTTCAATATTACTCCTCTCATCATTCACTCCTATCTGTCCCAACTCTACTTATTCCTTCAAGTTATGTATCTTGAATATTATAACTGTCCCACCACTCTTCCTCTCTCTTTCATTTGCCTTTCTCCCACCCCCATTTATGTATACACTGAAACATCTGTGAATTTTCACAGCTCTGCTTATTCTTTATCTTCATATTCCTTGACTTTTCTTCTAAGCTCCAGGTAATCTAAAAGGAAAAGAACACACAAAATAACCCTCTATCAAAAGAAATTTGAGACGAAAGAGTCTCTATCCTCTGTTTAAAATTAGTGCTTAACATTGAAACTTTATGTTCTAAGTTCTTAACATTCTTCTCTTTCTACTACAGGACAAACTATACTCTTGTGTGCATGTATGTAGACCAGGGAGACTAGAATTTAAAGCAATTAAATATCTTTCGGCTCATGTTCTGCATATTTCTGAAGGACTTACATATCTGCTCTAGACTTCAGTGACAGGGGTTGTTGTTTTCCTCACTCTGAATTTTTCCAAGGAAAGAAAAACTTCTACATAATGTACAGACTAAAGTTCAGTTTACTCATTCATTCATATAAGTTCAGTTTACTCATTCATCCATATATTCATTTGCTGATTGGATAATATATCTCAAGAAAAGTTCTAAAGGAAACAACTCAGACAATTGGTGATAGCAGTCAGCTGACACTAACAAGTTTTGAAGGAGAAAGGCACAGAAAAAGAATAGCAAGTACTTTGGTACCAGTAGATCATGTCTATAATCCAAGCTGTTTAGAAGGCTAGATCTAGAGGATGGAGGTTTGAAGCCAGACCAGGCAAAAAAAAAAGTCTCTCTCCAATTAACAAGCAAGACACTAGTCTAAAGATTACCAACCACAAGTAATAAAGCCAAGTTAGAGTTCAAGCAAGCCTAGATATTGGTGTGTGTGTGTGTGTGTGTGTGTGTGTGCGCGCGCGCGCGCGCGCGCGCGCGCGCGCACTGCCACTTCTGGAAATGAGCCAACTGGCCATGATTTTAACTTTCGCTATATAAGATGGGCAAAACTGGACCATTCCAGGAGAGAATTTGCCCCAGAAAACTCAGTCACCTGATCCCCTCAGTCATTTGTTCCGTTCAGTTTTACCTCTGATGTGCTAAAAATATGCTTCGTATGCAAAAGTAAATGAAGAAAAAGAAAAGATCCCAGATTTTCCCTGATAACGTGAAGAAAAATAAAAGGAGCATCATTCAAGTGGGACATGCACTTTTCTGTCTGTTTGTCTGTCTGTCTTTCTCTTTCTCCATCTTTTTAGCATTGGTGCTCTCTCTCTACCTCTCTCAGTCTCTGTCTCTTTCACACATATGCACACAATTTTTTTCTGTAGAAATAAATATGATAAGGGACAAAAATGATAGATAAAAATCATCCTTCTCCAAGAGATTAAACAGCAAACACACAGGATAACTTAGCATTTCTCTTCAGAGTTGCCATATTATTACATCTTAACACAGAACTATTTCTCCTGCATTTGTGGCCAAATTATGACAAAAGGCATGAGTACGTGGAAAAAACTTCATATATATGCTAGAGTTGACTTAGAGCCAAAGAAAAGTAGTGTCCTTAAGTTTAGTTACCTCTTCTGATGTAGATACTCCTTTTTGGTTTTGATACTATGCTGCGTTTGGGAGGAACATTCCTGAAAGAAGGTTAAAGCAAAAAAAAACAAAAACAAAAACAAAAACAAAAAAAACCAGAAACACGAAGATTAAAAGACTTGATTGACAACTTTTATAAATAAAAACAAATAAAAGATTCAAGGCTCAAAGAGATTAAGGAATGTTCACAGCCTACCAATAAACTGTAACATCCTCAGATCTTTCCTGATGGCTGGCCTTCATTAGCCTCAGACATTCCTCCATATTTGACCATTTGTACTTACCTCAAAACCATGCTTGAGAGTATCAGTTCATATTCAGCAGAGGAAAAGAAAATCATTAGCCAGATAGCAAAATCAGAGACTACATCGGAAGACTGTTTCCTACTTCTAAATCAGGCTTTGATAGTGGGACTTGCCAAAACCTATGGGAATGGACTCCAAAAGAAAATTTATTCAAGCCTTTATAAAATCCCAGAATCAAGAACATGCATGGCACAAACTCTATTCATGTCCTAGTACTGCCATAACGACTTGTGGAACTGGGTAGTTTAGGAAAGCAGAAATATGCTGACTTTGTGGTCTCAAATAAAACTGAGGCCAGGATGCATCCAGGCAGAATCATTCCTAATTTCTTTGAAGATTTTGGTGGTGGCCATCATTGCCCAAGGGCTTGTTCTTTAGCCAGCTTGCCTAGGCTTGCAGTGACACCTCATCTCTTCTTTCATCACCTGTGTGTTTTCTTTCACAAATGTGTTCCTTCTTATAAGACACCAATTATTTTTCATAAGGATCTATCCTGAGTTCATTACAATTGAATAATATTGATCAAGATCCTATCTTCAAATAGAGTCTCATTTGCCAGTATGGAGAATTAGAAGTTGAACATACATTTCTACATTTCTGTAACACAACCCAGAGCAGCTCTTCAGAATACCAGTGTGATGATGAATGGAAACACAAAGGGCAACATCACCAGTGTACTTGGGACTGAGGGAAAGCTCAGGTACTAATTTCTCTCTCTCACAGCCCTCGGGTTCTTTCCCTGTCAGGCTGTCATTGTAGTTCTCCATAAGCTGTGATGATTTTTTTTGTGTCACACAGCATGTGTGGGTTGTTGAAGTGAATTCGGAGACCTTGTTCCTTAAGCATCTAACCCAGGGCTAAAAGGCAGATACCCAAGTGTCTTCTCCTAGATTATTCTTTGATTGCATATCCCAACAGAGGAAGCATATGGATATCACACTTGATCTGGAAATCAAAGTGAGCATTTCCTAAGGGAAGCATTATCTCTGCTCAGATATTACAAAGTGTAAAATACCAGCAAACGCTGCATCCACTCTGGCCAGTCATGGTCCCCTGACCATTACTGCAGAGGGAAAAAATGGAGCCAATGGAGCAGATGCAGCGACATCACACAAACATCATAGGGGTGAGGGAATGTACACAGAAGACCCTCTATGTTGAATGACCAAGTTGGAGCACTTGAGAACTGCATGACCTTAATTTTGTTACTTCCAGGGCTACCACGGACCATTTTATTTGAGTGTTATATAATTTGCAGCACTTTAGGGATTAAGAATGGAAGCCCTCAGTGCAAGTTTGCATTTTGACTCCTCCTCCATGCACAACATATTTAGGTTGAGTCACATGCACTTGCTATTTCATCTGTAAAATAGACTAGTAAAAAGAATACTTTTCTCACAGAGTGCATATGAGAATCAAACACATAATATTTGGAAGTATTTAGGACTAGCACTATAGTCCTAAATAAAACTGTAGCATTAGGAAGGGGTGATATTTTTGTTCATTTTGTTAATTTTGAACATACTATGTGAACATATAATGTTCATGTGCCATTATAAAGTCATCTTAGCTTCCCATATTTTGTGGCATTTTCAATGCACTGGTAATAATTTGGAAGGGAGGATATATATGTGTAGACAGAGGCCAGTTATACAGTTACTGAGTAGCAAAGAAAGAGAGACTTAATGAAGACACTCAAAGTGATAGTGAAGATTCTGAGTAAGGGAAAAGGATTCAGGGACTGGAACCAAATGGAGAGCTTGAATAAAATAAGGAAAAAACCATTTTTGCTGTTTCATTGTAGATAAGAATGTCACAGAATTTTCTGTCCAGGATGACATTGAACTAAGACCTTCAGGTCTCAATTTCCCAAGTAGCTACAATTATAGACCTAAGCTAAGTACCCAGTTCAATAATGATTATTTCTCTTTATGAGTAGTCATGATTAAGAGCTACAGTGGCTTTGGTTTTTGCATGTGTGGTTTAAATATATATATTTTTATATATATGTATAAATTAACATTTTAAAGACTGTTAGTAGGTCTTTGTCATGATTATTACACTCAGTAAAATCATGAAGGGGAGAAATGAAGACAAGAACAGTGCATATAGGAATATCATTCTTGAGCAGCATATGAACGTATTTGTACAATAGGAAGAAAACGGACTAACTTCTTCTATCAAATTGCCAAGTGGTTTTCTGCTGAAAACAGTTTAGGTAACCTGAAGTATCTGAGGTCTTGAATATTCTTTATGGGTGGCTAAGAAAAGAGCACTTGCAGCTAGGAAATCAAGTGTTGTTCTTTTGGGTATGACCTTAAGCAGAGAGTGCTAGGTTTTGGTGTCTATTTCAGATAATAAATCCCTCCTTCTCCTCCTCCCTCTCAAGGAAAAATGAACAAATTGGGTTCTTCAGGTATTTTTCAAGAGACAGGTTTGCTATGTGCAGTGACTGGATATTCAGTGATCAGTAATACACAGGAACACCTGTTGTCCCTCTAGTGAAATTTCTTAGGAAGAAACCCACAGGGCATGGAGGATATCCATAGTGTAGGAAGTGAACATTTTAATAAGTGGGAAATCACTTTTCTATTGTGTTTTGAAATAAAAAGCAGTATTTCTCATCGTAGGGCAGAAGATTTTGCTTTTAATGGAGTGATCAGACCTTTCTAAAAACTGCTACAGAGTGAAACTGTGGCAGGTATTTCTGTGGTATTAAATGAATGAAGCATTCTACATAGTTTTATTTCCCATCCGATTTTAATTTTTGCCTTTTGGATTTGGATCCAGGCAAAGACATCCCTATCTTTATCAGCAGTAAACTGTTGATCCCAAATGAGCCTGTGTATGTTCTTCTTATTCCTCATGTTTTCAGTGACTTTACCACTGCCAAGAAATGTTGTTGAATGTCTCTGAAGTGAAAATCATGTCTTTTTCATCATCTTTAGGCTACTGCTCATTTTGCATAACTTTTCAGTATTTCCTAGTTCCTTTATTGTGTGAGTTACCAAAAAGGACTTTGCAAAGTTGTTAAATGTAACACTGAAAGTATCTCCATGTATTTCAACTTTCTTAAAGAAAATGTGGTTTCTGGCTTGTTAGGAAGTTGAATGATACACACTTCATGTACATACACACACATGCTCATGTACACAAATGCACACATTTGTATAACTTCTTCAAAAACTTCATCTTGGCTTCAGTTCAAACATGGACAGATTTTTGAAGCTTTTATTCTACTTCATATAATCCACCCATTCTAAAGAGAGGCAGAGAATAGACTGTATTATTTTGTGGTAGTGGAAATAGAAAATTCTGATCACTAATTTAGCAGTAAAGAGGCTAGTGGTCTCAAGTGGAAAGAGCAATTGTACGCTCATGGCATTTCTAGAAGACACTCCTATTGATTTGAAGGCAAAAAATGGTTTTAATAGTGGTGAGGAGTGGTGGGCGATCAGATAAGATACCTCTGATATTAGTGGCTGTTTAAAATGGATTGTTATACCCCAGATTTTCCAGTGCAAACTTGTACATTAGGAAACAAAGAAGGAAAGTAATTTGATACCTTCTTTAATATACACGGACAGAAAATGATGTAGAAATCTTGCATTTGGGTCACAGCTTCAAAATCCTAGTATCAAACTACAAGAATTTTGGAATCTTTTGTTTACAAAATCCAAGCATACCAATCAGACATGATGTAACAAGACAGCATAATAAGCTTTACTGAAATAGGGTGGCTTGCCACAGGACATATTTATTTCCAGATTGACAAGCCTGTAGTTTGTAAATGTTTGCTTATTCTCAACTGGGCTCAGCCTGGTGATTTGGGTTTAGTCTCAGATGGTATCTTGGCTGGGATTAGGTTCAGATCCTCTCCATGCATGTTTATTCTGAGGTTTACGCTGAAGAACAGCAACTACACAGGACTGGAGTGTTTCATGGTGTGCCCCTGGAACATTGAAAGACAATAAACTGAATGGGAATAGATTGGAAATCTCTGCATCGATCACACCCATTCCTAGCCCATGGACCAAAGAGATAATGTTCACATCTGATCACCATGAGAAGGAAACGTTGTCTTCCTGTACTGGGAAAACATTGAAAACCCATTGATGACTTTATGAAAGCAGAATAATGGATGGGATTTTCAGCACTCAGCCTGACTCCTGCAGAGCACAGAGATACCATTCTTGTCTCTAATAGCAACAGGTTTCTGTTCATTATGGGTTGACAAAACAATCTTATAGGTCTACTGTCCCACATCTAGGTGTTACTGAGTTCCAGGTATGGAATGCCTCCAGTTTCCTTCCCTGATTCTTTTTTTTTTTTTGACAGAGTTATCCCAATCATGCATGCATGCACTGTTGAAGTCAATCTGTATTTATCTTAACTTTGACTTTTATTCTGCTTTAGTTTTATAGCATTCACACTCCCATGTTCAACATAGTCCCACTTTCATCTATTAGAATGTGATGATTTTCTGTTTCTACCCAAGTCAGGGATACAAATATTGATCAAGGAGTCGTTAAGGTGATAGTCCTATGGCCAACCCTGAAAGAGCACTGTGTTTGCTTAGTGCCCCCTCTGCCAACTCTCCTGCACTGTATGGATGTGTAATGTCTAAGAGACCACTCCTTTGTGGCATCAGAGAGCCCACTAAAGACTCATTAGATACATGATGGCGATTCTTTTTTTCTATCCATAACCATTCTCCTCACCTTCCTAAATATTTGGTAGCCATATTCTCAAGACAATGAGGTTAGTTTTGTTTAGTAACTATAAATTTAGTGACTTTTTTATGGCACTAAACTAGCATTGTATCTCCTCTTAGATTTTTAAAGCCCAGATGTCACAAAGCTAAATGCTCTCAAAGGTCAGGCAGATAATAGAGTGTATTACACATCATTTAAGAAATAGTAATATGTGTCCTGTGAATGGAAGACTCTGGCAGCAGAATCAAATCCTTTATTAGGTAACATGGCCTTCCACTTTATGGTCTATCTTCTCAGACCATTTAGTGATATAACTTTTGTGAAGCTCATATTGCTTTTCATTAAGAGGATGAAGGCCATACTAGCACATTCTTTCTCACATATTTAGTAGGAACCAGGAAGATTCCTATTGAATCTAAATTCAATAATCAATATACAGTGTCTCTGAGAAATAATTGTATAGTCATATTTCAAATCATGGTGCCCTTGTCACATTGAGAGAAAGTACCATTGTTCCTTTGTTCATTCTATTTTAGAGATGTTGTCTTGTCCATAATTGGGTTTTCCTGGACCATTGGCTTTCTGTTCTTTTTTTTTGTCTCTTATGCCATCTGTTACATCACCTCTCCTTTATCTATGATGTGTTCCCCAACTCTGCCTTTCCCCATAGGCTCAGAATACCCTCAAATCCATGAAGTATATTTATCATTTCTTTTCATTTATTTCTTAGTATTAACAGGAGAGTTATTAGAACAATGTTCAAAGACCAACCAGGATTTGTTCTCAATCTACTTTTCATCTATCCAAATTCATACTGAGTTTGTACAGTACGTGTATGTACATATTGTAATCTAGCCAGACTCATGTGTTGATCAGACTTTTTATGCCTTTTAGTCATCACTTTTGAAAAGCTACACCCACTCAGACTTTTGTTTCTTCCACCTCCTTTCCACTTCTTTCCTTGTGGAAATCAGAGTTGGCCTTCCTGATACTGCTTATGGATTCATGCCTGATTTCCCTAAAGAAAAGTGATTTCTACTAAAATCCTATTGAAATTGGTTTGTTTCTCTTGGTGCCTTATCTGTTTTCTACACACACACACACACACACACACACACACACACACACACACACATATTAGGTCATTCCAAGTACTTGAACTCTATATCTGGGTGCTGTCTCTAAGATTCTTTTTTTTTTTTTCCTCAAGGCTGGCACTCTTCCACTTGAGCCACTTCCACCTCTACTTCTAATGTTTTTAGTGTTAAATAGAGATAAGTGTCTCACAGATTTTCTTGCTGGGGCTGGCTTCAAACCATGATCCTCAGATTTCAGGCTGATGCCTGGCTTTGCTTTCTATTTTTGACAGCTCTGTGCTCATATCTTATCTCATCAACTTATTTGCAAAGTTACTAGGACCCTATTCTGTGTCCTACTGTTATACTTTCCAAAACAGCACCATTTTGTATCTACTATGTGTCCGACTCATCTTTATGGATTGATGGAATGATTAATTCTGAGAATCATCAATAAAGACAAGTTTGTTTACCCCCAATTATATTCAGCTCTGATACTGTGAGACAATCACCTTTGAGATTTAGCCAAATTCTCCTCCTGAGGAAACAAAAGTAAGTAGACTTTTTCATCAAGTGTGATATAGATACTAGGCTAGATTTTTTCCATTAATATTGCATGTGAATTATTATTTTTACTCACCACTAAAACTGTGTTTGCTAAGCAATGTGTTTAGATGATGTGTTTTGATGAAGAAGTACAGGCTATAATGGTTAGAGAATGACTGATTTCAGAGCTGGGGGAACAGCTCTGCCCTTGGAAGCCTTTGAAAAGGGGTTGGGAAGCATAAAATGGAGAGAGCAGAGAATTGGATAAATAGATGCTCAGTCTATTTTGGGCTCTATTTATTCAGCATATGACTTCGGGAAGTTTATCTTGGTCTTTTCTATTTGTGAAGCCAAGATTCATGTACAACTGTGAAAATATGTGTCCCTTTACTTACCTCCCTCTAAGAGATTAATGAGATGATTTCCAAAGTGCACTTTGATTTTCTCTGATAAAAGAAATGGATATGTATGAAATGAAGCATTTCTTGCATCTGTTGAAGGTTTTAAAGTGGGTGAAAGCAGCCTTTTAAAAATTATCAAAGTAAAAGCTGGAGGAAGAAACAGCCCATGCACATTTCAAAATCAAGTCAACAATTATTGTAGAGCACCTAATGATCTGATATCGGTAGTTTGCATTACAATTTGCTGGCCAATTCGATGCATCTATTATCTCGGTTGGGCCTCATAATTAGTATATGCAGTATGGTAAGCAAGGTAGTGTTATTACCATTTTTAAAATAGGAAAATTGATACTCAGAGTGCTAATTGACACACATATGAATCAGCCCGTGGTTAAAATGAGCTCTTCTAATTTCAAAATCCCAAGTTTCTGTAGAAATGTAAGACACTTTTTAAGTGATATTATAGTAGGCATATTGGGCTGGGCTTGTCCAAGCCTATCCTTCAATTCCATTGTTTATTACAAAGTATTCTCAAGTCTTCTCAAAGTGTGTGTTGGGGGGGGGGGGCGGTGCCAGTATTGGAGTTAGAACTTAAGCTCTCACTTTGTTTTTTCCCTCAAAGTTGGCACTCCACCACTTAAGCCACACTTCTTGGGTTTTTTTGTTGTTGTTGTTTTGTTTTTGCTTTTTCCATATTAAGTGGAGACCAGGATTATCGTGCACATTTTGATCAGTCTAGCTCTGAATTTCAATCCTCAGATCTCAGTTCCCTAAATAACTAGGAGTTAAACACATAAGCCACCAATGCCCAGCCTTCTACAATATTTTTTTTGCTGTTCTTCAAAGTATTTCATTTTCTGAAGGTTCTTAGACTGTGGGGGAATTTCCACTATTCTATTTTTCCTTCAAATGGACCCTTAGAAATAAGCTCAATTTTCCTCTCCTTGAAACTTGCATGTTATTCATTCCCAGAACTGAACATCTGCCTAAGGAGCTTTTGTAATGAAGAAAAGATTCTGTTCATTTTGGTGTCAATGCCTGAAACAATATCTTATACAAAAGTAAAAAATATAAAACGTGCTCACCATATGAAGGGCCAAACTAACCACTAATTTTGAATAGGAGGATACCAAGCTAAAGCATCTGAAATTTGCCCAGTTTATAGCAGTAGAATGAGTGGCGCCAAGGTATCATTTTGGTAGAATTTTATACCTGTAGTCCAGATTCCACTGTAGAATTCAGCCAACCTCTTGGTACTTTTTTTTTTTTTTGCTGTTTCTATTTCTTGTCTTTTCAGCTCTGCTGGGACTGCCCCTTCCTCCTGCCACTTTACTAGATATTCAAGATACGTAAGACAAGCAAGTAAAAACCCAAGTGAATCAAAGAAGCCTGTTAAGAGCACTGATTTTTATGATGTCTCTGTTTGTTAACTAAATTGCAGGTTGTATCACTTGGCCAGAGACAGCTGACAGGCAACTCTACCTGAGCCAGTCACGTTTCAAAATGACACCTGCACTTTACTTTCATTAGACTCAGTGGAATTATGATTGCCTAGGCCATCCTAGTAAATATGGTAATTATATGCATCCATTTGGACTGGTTGACAGCATCATCATATGAAGGAGTCTTTTCTGGTACCCTGACATAAATGACAGGACAGTATATTTCCACACCCCTCAAAGGAAGGAGACAGAAGTTTACAATAGAAAGAAAATTCTGCATGCCTACTGAAATCGTATTAATTGGGATTACAATCATGCCCTCTGCTTTGGAGTCATAGTTAACATTTCTAACTACAATAGTTTTTGTTACATCCCAATGTCCAAAAGCGTAAGTTGCACGTTGCTACTTATGTCTGCAATTAGTGCATATAATTTTCGTTTAGTACGAGCTTACATGGCAGCCAAATGGGCATTTTGAAGTTCTCATAAGTATACTCAGCTTCTAGCAACAGATCTTCTTTAGCTGGAGGAGCATTTGCTCTTCGTGTGAGAGTAGGGTTGTCTGGAAATGATTCAGTTGGACTTCTGCTATATTAGAAAGTCACGATTTGCTCATCTATGAGAAGCTGCTGTTACCCAAAATAAAACTGGAGGTATGACACTTGTTAATTTTCTCCAATCTGTTTGTTACTATGATTTTCCTCTCTATGCTGGATTACTTTTCTCTTGTGAGGCAATTAGTAAGGGACAAAGACTTGGAAGGAGGAGAAGGAAGATGAATCCAGGCTAGGTCTAAGTCTTGTCCGAGATCCATTGTCCATGCTGCTCTGAAAGCTGCGTAGAATTTGCTGACCTTTTATTCTGTGTCTATTTCTCAATCAGCTTGAAATTCAGAATGGAGAGGGCTATGATTCATTGGCCCACTTAAACCTCAATGTGTTAGAGTAGCAATTTTGGTTTTCTAACTCTTATATTGCAATGACCACTTTCTTATTTATTTGACAGACTTTTATATAACAAAAATAATTTTTCTCAGTATCTGTATCTGCTCAGAATTACACAGTAGTTCTAGAACAGTGGCCCACATTAAATTCTCCTTGATGGTTATAGCCATAGAGCTATATGAACTCAGTGAATGAAAAGTGTATTTTCGTATAACTTATAGGTACCCTTTTGTACTGGATGGTTTGCTGTCACAAAGATTTTAATTAATGGGTGTTATTCTCAGTATCCTCATGGGCATTTATTAATCTTATTGTGACTGGATAAGTGCACATTTTCTGTTGCTATGCATAAGACAAGTTGAAGGCCAGGGCAATACTGTACTTCAGAGATCAGAAGGAAATTTATTTAAATATAGGCCTTCTTATGAGGCTGCCTAGCTGTGATAGATTTTGTTGTTTAGCTTCAGTCCATGAAAAGTACTTTGAAACCTTGAGCTGAGCCATCTCTCTGGAGCAGCAGTTGGGTCATTACATTTTGGCAGGCCTTTTAGATGCAGGTGTGATCTGAGAATACAATCTGCTTAATTCATCCCAATTCTTCAAAGGAAAAGAGAATCAAAACTCCTTGAACATCTTTTATTATGTACTAGGTGGCTGCCTAGAGTATTTTATCCTCATAACAAGCTTTTTTAGTAGATAATATTTTCCTAACATTGAAGATGAGAAAAAGAATGAGAGGCTATTGAGAAGTGATAGAGTTAAAGCCAGGCCTGTTTTACTCAAAAGCCTGAGATGGTTATCTAAATAATAGGTATGTACACACACACACACACACACACACACACACACACACACACACACACGAGATTTATAAATAAAATCCTGATTTCCCAAATGTATAAATATATATGTATGTATATACATACTATACATACATATACACACACATATTCTCCAGATATTGCTATTTCATCTCCATAATTTTAGTTACTGAAGAGGCTGAGATTCAGAAAAATTATAGTTCAATGCCAACTCAGGTAGAAAAGTCTATGAGATTCCATCTCTACTGTACAAGATAGAGCCCCTTAGTTCAAAACCCAGTACTAGCAAAATCGTATTTAGAAAATGAAAAAGCTAAAAGGGGAAAAACAGATAGTATAGCTGTTAAAACACAATAGAATAGAAGAAAAATGTACATACATATGTGTATATGTGTGTGTATGTATATATCCTATTACTCTTCTGGTCTAGTTTTTATTGTGGTTCAAAGAGATTGTCCCACATATGATCATAAAACTATTTCTCTTTCTTCTAATATGCAAAAAGATGAATGGAGAAAACTTAGTTATAAATGAGAATCAGCAATCAGACTTTGCCTCTGATAAGCAGTTGGGCACGGCAAGAGCTGTGGAAAATAGGAGTGCATGTGCATCTCTCCTTTCCAGTCTGCACTACAGAATTGGTAAACTTGTGTTGAGAAATTTTACCATTTTTTTAAAAAAAATAACCTTCTGAATAGTGACATAGAACTGTAATCTCACTCTGAGAGATTGAAACAGGGCAATGTTGAAGTTGAAGCCAACCTAGCCTGAATATAGTGAGACTCTGCTTCCAAAACAACCCCCACCCCACAAAAATACAAATACAAACCATCCTCAAATACTAATTGTTCAGGAGAAGCATTCTGGTTTTAAATATTGAAAATTATTTCATGTAAGTCTTATGTAGTCTCTCCCTTTAAAAATAAAATATATCTAAGGACCCCATAAAGCTTTGCTTTGCAAATTCTGTTTTATATAGTGGAGCTGATAAATACTTCTTGGAAAAATTAGCTACTGTTCATTACTTTTGCAAGACTTATGCCTTCTAGGTTCCAGTATATTTAATTATTGGCCTCTCTGTGAAGGACACAGGCCTACTTGTCCTTTATCTGCCCTTAGATGTCCCCAATATTTATTTCTGTGAATTCTTTGGGCGGGCCTGGTAGCAGTAAGTGACATGCTATGGTTCATCAGCCTTTGACAACTGAATGTAAGTGCATTATGCTGTCTCTAAAGGGAATGTGTCTATATGGTTAGCTTTTAAAAATATTCACCTCTAGACCAATAGAATTCCTTAAAGTGAGTATAGAGTGGCCAACAATGCATGTCTGTATGAAGACCAGGTCAGTGTTTCTGTATTCTTTCAGATCAAACTCGGTGAATAGGTTTAGTCCTACACAATCAAATTCATTGTCTGCATTTTCTTTCATTTCTTCCCTCTGTGATCTTGCATGGGAGTAACCACAGAGAGGTAACTCCTAACTCCTGGCACCTGGGTACTATCCCATGATTGAGATTTTGTCTTCCAGATGACCTCTGTTGCCCAGGCCAGAAGAGTCAACAAGTTATTGCTCTTCTGGATAGTTCAAGGTCTCTCCTGAAAGAGAGATGCCTACAGCAGAAAGCAAGAGAGTCCATAGGCACATTTGGGAAATAAAAGATTTTATTTATATTTACTTGTACCTATAGTTTCTAAATCTTATAAATGTAATTGTACTATCACTGAAGGAATATTTGCCAAGGGATATGGGGAGGGCCTTGTGGGAAAGAGAGAAAGTCATTAACTATTCTTTCTCTGCACTGGTATATTCTGAGTCCAGAGAGTCTATCTTAATATTGAAATGCTTTTGTCTTGGCAAAATTAGTGAGACTTAAAAAAAATACAACAGACCAGCGGGCTGATTTTGTAAGAATCTTTTATGTGAAATACTTGGTGCTTTCCCCTTTTATCAATTAACTTTTATCTTCATAGCTATGGATTTTTACCACCTAAACATCTCCTATTACTACTTATCTTCTCAACTACAACTACCTAAATGCCTCCTATAATTTCAGTAAACTTTACTAAAACAGAGTATGGAAGAATAGAAGACTTAACAGTGAGCCTTTATTTCATGTAGTTATGAAAATTGAGAAGCCCAATTTTCTTTCTGATAAAGAGGTGTTTCCTGAAAATGCCTGCCTTCTTACTGTATTCTTACTATATTGAGGAGAGAAGGGCCATTTCTTTAATAGTTCCTCTTATCACTATTCCTATTCAATTAGGGTTCTACCCTCATGACTTAATTTCCTGTCAAAACCCTCAATTCCAAAGTGATCACATATTTATAAACATATGAGATTTGATTAAGGAGAAACAAAAAAATTTCAATTTGTACCATTTTTGTAATCACAGATGTTTCTACCACTGGCATGGTCTCTCCCCAAGAAGGTAGAATTTTCTGTGCTGCAAGGGACATAATGAATCACTTCAGCAATATTTCAAGTACTGACTGAATATTTATTTGGTAATACAATATGAGAATGCTCTTTTGTTCTTAATGCAGAGATCCATGTCTTAGTGTCTTTTGTGCTCATCTATTCTGTAGTGATTTTCTTTGGTGATCTGTATATTCTTTAAATGGCTGCCATAAACATCTTTTCTTAAATCTTCATCATCACCCAATAAGCTTAGAGATATATCCTTGTCTTGAAGATAAGTAAACTATGCCTAGGATATTTATGACTTGCCCTAGGATCTGTTCTCCATAAACATTTGCAGCCTATATCAAATCCTCTGGTTCCAATCTGCTTCCTTTTCTACTAATCCAAGCACAGTGTGTACCCTGGAGGGCTGAACAGTGCCTGATAGATTTACCTCACTTCTATTGTGCTTACCAGAACGGCCTATCCAGAGGATATGATCAATACACTTGACTCTTAAACTCATGCAACATTGACTTAGGAAAATTAAAATACTTTTGAGTGGATAAAACAAAAGCGATGTGAAAAGACCCCAATGTGGCAAGTCGATTATTACAAATTAAAATACTGATGGATGTATTGCAGTCCACTTACATTGTTTTTTGTTTGTTTGTTTTTATCATCCAGAGGCTTAAACTCAGGACATGGGCACAGTCCCTGGGAGTCTTTGTGCTCAAGACTTGTGCTTTATCACTTGAGCCATAGTGCCACTTCTGGCTTTTTTGAGTAGTTTATTGGAGGTGAGAGTCTCGTGGGGACTTTTGTGCCTGGTCTGGCTTTGAACCATTATCCTTAGATCTCAGCCTCCTGAGCAGCTAGGATTATAGGTGTGAGCCTGCAGTGCCCAGGACTTATTGTGCTTTGAAAAGAGTTACATGAAGAAATGACTTCCCAAATGACAGAGCTTGAGCCTTAGACTGACCAGGAATCACTACATTCAAAGGTAAACAAATAACAGAGAAATAAAAGTGAACTTTCTGAGTGCTTGGCTTTTTCAGTATTTTAAAAGATAAGGTTATTCTTACCAGTAATCAAATGGCTCAATTAATTGATACACATCTCTAGGATTTCAATCTGAATCTAGCATGAATGAAATAAGCAGAGTGGGTTGAGGGCCTTACTTCAGGACCACCAAGATTCTTCTCAAGAAGCACAGTAGCTCAAAGATTATGTACATATGACCATATAGGATGATGCTAAGCAAAATGAACTCCAGGATATAGAAACAAGAGATATATCTTTGTGATTGTTTTCTTAATGTACTATGTGAAGTTATTTCTTTTCCCCTTTTTTCCCCCTCAGGTTTATCTCATGTTGTTACTGTATCTGATTTTGTTACCTGGCATATTGTGTGTGTGTGCATATATCTATCTATCTATCTCTATATATGTATATTTGCTTATTTGAAATAGGGAAGGGAAGGGGAAAATCAAGATGCTTGCAAGGAGGGTATGGGGAGGAAATGTGGGAGAAAAACATGAGATGGGGGATCCATATTCAAGAAGTAATTTACCCACTACCTGATAAACCTAACTGTAACCCCTCTATATGTTACCTTGGCAAAAAAAATACAATAAAAAAAAGACATAGGCCTGTGGGCAATTATCCAATTATCCCACAGGGATACTGAGGATGGTTCAGTAAACCGTGTAAAATAAAATAAAACAGCAGCTATAGTCCCCTGAGAGGTGGGCATGGTGCATCTTTACAAAAGTATATCCCCCAAACAAAACTAGAGCAAGCTGGGCACCTGGTAGCTCAAGTGTGTAATACTAGCTACTCAGGAAGCTGAATTCTGAGGGCAGATATTCAAAGCCAGCCTGGGCAGGAAAGTTCATGAGACCCTTATTGCCAATGCACTTCCTAAAAGTTGGAAGTAGATCTTTGGCTCAATTGGTATAGTGCAACCCTCGAACAAAAAAAAGTTCAAGAACAGTGCCCAAGCCCATAGTTCAGTTCCAAGACCAGTACAAACAAACAAACAAACAAACAAACAAACAAACACAGTTTAAAAAAAGAATGGAACCATGGTTGGAAATGTTTTATTCTGTGCTAAACAGTGTTGCATTCAGAGGAATGCAGGTACTTTTGCCATTTCAGGTATCAGCTGAATGCTTATGAAAGAGATTCTAGCAAAAATTCATTACTCTCGCAATTCTCATGGTAAAACTTGGGGAAAGAATAGTTTTATTAGAAAACAAGGTGGACATAAACTTATATAAGTGATTTCATTGTGCAGTGGATATTGTGGCTAACTGTGATTAATCAAAGATGGCTTTTGATAACCATGCATATAGAATTGTTCTCATCTGTTGATACATATATACATTGGCTAAGAAAAGATAGATTCCCTTCAGAGAAAAATTTATTTTCCAAGCCGGGAGAAGTGGCTCACTCCTGTAATCCTAGCTACTCAGGAAAGTGAGATCTGAGGATCTAAGTTCAAAGCCAGCTCAGGCACAAAAGGACCTGAGACTCTTATCTCTTATCTCTAATTAACCTCTAGAAAAGGGAAGTGGGGCTTGGTTCAAGGGTAGGGTGGTAGCCTTGAGCTGAAGATGAAGAGCTCAGGGACAACACCCAGGCCCAGGGATAGGATGGTAGTCTTGAGCTGATATGCTTAGAGACAGTGCCCAGACCTAGTTCAAGCCCCATGACCCACAAAAAGAAATCTTCTCCAGATAGAATAGGTTACTCCATTCAATTTTAGAATAGGCCAAATCTAGAAAACCTGTCCTACCTACGGCTTATTCCTAAATTAGTGATCCCTATTAAGCAATCTTATTCCCTAGACTTTATGTGAATTCTATCTAGATCATTCTACAAATAGATTCATTCTGTAGACCATAGTTCATTCTGAACTATATCTGTAATACAGTTATATTTGTCAGATGTTTTCTATGGAAACCAGAGATTAGGATTCCATTGACTGTCCTGGGATAGTCAAAGTCTAGATTTGAACTGAATTGCATCTTCCCTTTGGTGGACTGAAAAGGAAATAAGTTCTCTTGAGTCTTCATCTCTTTACCTCAAAGAAAAGAGGGTGAGAAGAGCTAACTTTTGGATATGCTATGTCTTAAGTAGTCACATACATACAAAAACACACTTGCACGGACACACATTCTACCACTAGGCTCAGCCAAATGAATTATGCTATTTAACAACCCAGTGAATAAAACTGGTATATGCTCATAAAATTAAAACAACAACAACAACAACAAAAAACCCTTATGTCCTTTAACTGCCATAATAGAAATGCTTCTCAATCAGGGACTGGTGGTACCTGCCTGTAATCTATTAGGGGCTGAAATCTGAGGATTGTGGTTTAAAGCCAGCCCAGGCAGGAAAGTCTGTGAGACTCTTATCTCCAATTAATCACCAGAAAACCAGAAGTGTGTCTCAAAGTAGAGTGCTAGCCTTGAATGGAAAATGCTCAGGGACAGTGCCAAGGCACTGAGTTCAAGCTCTATGACTGAGCCTCCCTTCCCCACCCAAACCTTCTCATAGTACACATGAGTGCAGTATAGACTCCCTGGATAATTGTGGATCCAATGCCATGACCATCTCCCCAAAGATGCCACCCAGGGATGAAATCTATTCTGCTCTTCCAGAGACATTTTCTCTATTGACTAAAACTCGCAATTTTGTAAGGAAACTGCATTCAAGTAAATTAAATAAAGAAATGTGTTTTCCAATGGTTATATCAAAAAAGAACACATATCTGTGAAGTCATTCTCCATACTGGAATGGTGGACTTCTTCTAAAAATCTGAGCCAGCTCCCCGTGACATATTCTCTCAAGTGTGGTATGAACCACTTTGACTAATCTCATCATGGTAGCGGGAAAGCATTTTTCCCTTTCATGCTTCTGCTTGGTGTCCAGATCACTTTCATTTACAGGGGCTTTGATGGTCTTAGAGTTCAGCTGGTCTGCCTTTTCCTGAGGTTCTGGAGTTGTTTAAATCACAGTTTCCCACCTCTCTATCGCTTTTGTGCTGGTGGTTGGAGGCCCAGTGAGAATCAACCTTTGGAATCAGAAATGCTGATTTGATCCAAGAGCAAACATTACAGTGGTGAGAGTTGACAAGACAGAAGACTATAAAATATCACCTGGGTGAAATAAGGAGCTGCTACACTATCTCAAGGACACACACATACACACACACACACACACACACACACACACACGCACATGCACACACAAACATCTGAGTCCCTGTGTGCAGACAGGCATAGCTGATATATGAGAGTCTCCTGGCCATTTTGTTTACAATAACTAGGAAAGGAAAAATGAACTTCTATTTCAGTGCGTTCATCTCAAGACGATGACACAGAAGATTCCCCTTGCAGGTAAACCAAGTGAGCTCAGTTAATCACCATGTATCATGCAGGCTGCCCAAACATCTTCCAGATGACTGAGGCCCTAGAGAATGAATATTCACTGGGTAGTAATGCTATTCTCTTCTCCCATTTCATCAAAAACAACAAACTGAAATCCTAATATTGGAGTGATGTGTGCTGTCCTTCAGCCTGCAACATGTACATGATCCACTTCCATAGCATTAGATAATTTTCACAAAGAAATTCCCTATCATGATACTTTTAACAACTTAAAACGTCACCTTATCCCATCTCTTCCATTACCAGGCTATTATTAGCTACTATCCTTGTTTGTCTCCATCTGTAGGTGAACACCTCCAGTGTTGAGTTGATTTTAGTATCTAGACCACCCTCGGTGGGATCTAAGATAGATTAGTTCACACTTAATTGGATGGGTTTTTGGAAATTCTATCTTCTTTTATTATAAATGCGCTCTGTTGGCTAGATGATAGTTGAGAAGCAGAGTCATTCTGCTCTGGTTGCTAGTGTGCTTGTGCTCAGTGAGATAGATCGCCAGTCTCCACATCACATATGCATGCCAACACACACCAAATGTTATTTACTACTTACAGATTGGCAATGGTAATAGCAGCTCAGGATTCATTGTGACTAGTTCTCTAGGGCTTAGGAAAGCTCTCTAGGTCAGTTTCAATCCATCTTTATAAAGGTGCTGGACCCTAAAAAGCAGTCCAACCTAGTTTTTGTATACCAGAAGGCAATGTGACATGATACAATAGGCTACAGTGTTGAAAAACATCCTATTCTGAGGGACTGGAAGAAAGCCTTGGTTTTATTCCAGCCAGTCCCTACTTATCTCAGAGTGGTACATCCCAAGCATGTTCTACAGTAATTCATGAGAAATACATTTGAGAAAAGTGGGGTGACTGAGTCACTACAAAGTCAGTATTACAATGGAACTACAATAATTCAGTAAGTATGACTCAACCTTTCCATTTGACCTTCCTACTATTTGAGTTATTCTGAGCCCTTGAGCATAAACTATTGGTCATAAGTTAACAACAACAACAAACAAACAAACAAACAAAAAATATAGGTAACAGCCAGTCTCCAGAGGCTTACATTTGTAACTTTATTTAGGAGGCTGAAAGCTGAGTATACAGTTAGAAACCACTCTGAACAGGAAAGTCCATAAGATTCTTATCTACATTTAACCATCAAAAATCCAAAAATGGAGCTGTGGCTTAAATGGTACAGCATTAGCCTTGAGCAACAAAGTTAAGGAGCAGCATTTAAGCCCTATTTTTAAGCCTCAGGACTCCCCTTCTCCCACACAAAATAGGTAACTTTAAATTGTTCAAGGTTCAACAATAAGGGATCAGAAAAATGTCTTTCTTACAGAAAGAAAAATAAAGCCAGAGATTAAATATGTGATAGGCCACATTCTCTCTGTTTTAGCTGTTCATCTTTATTGTTGCAGTGTAGAAAAAGACAAAGGAAATGCATAAATGAATGAGCATAATTCTGGCCCAATAAAACTTTATTTACAAAATTGGAAGCATTTCAGTTTGCCTCACAGTTGACGGATTTTTGCTCCAACTCAGTCTGCCTACACCAAATTTGCATAACTCTCCATCAAACATCCTTAAACATTACCACAATCAACTCTGTGTTTTCTGAGAGCCCCCATGATGAATCTATCAGTTACGAAATATGTATATTCAGTTCATTTTTCATCTAGGGAATACTGTGCAATTTAGACTGGGAATTTATCCTTGGAAATATAGAAAAGAATTTTGTACTTATTAATTCAAGAGTTAGTGGTTAATGTTTCTTACTCATAGAGACTCTGTTCACCCCAAGGCTGTAATGTAAACACAGCCTGTCACTTGCAAGTTGCGTTAAGTACCTTAGAGAATCACTGAAGGGTTCTTTAAAACCACAGAACAGGTCTTGAGGGTTAGTGTGTGTTTGCTGTCTCTGTTTTATAGGGCAGCTACTAGTTGGCCTGGTATATTTACTTTGAAGAGAGGAAGTTTTCCCTGTGCAGCCATTCAGTGCTGATCATGCATCTTTGTGGAAAATGACTTAAATTACCCAGTTTGAAATAAAAGGTCAGGAGACAGTAGGAACTGAGTGTATTACTTAATATTATTGTGCCAGGGGAGATGTACTGGGAGATTTTGTTCGGTAGCAGTAGCAATGAGTTAGTAGGAAAAGACGTAACCAAGATCAAATAGAGGAAACAGCACAGGACACATAAACTATTTTCTAGCACTGTGAGCTTTCATTGCAAAGTTATGCCAACAAAATGGACATTTGAACAGTGCCTAAGTTAAAAGCAGAGTCAGGGAGGTTACCAACATATGCTTATCGTCAACTGGCTGGAGGCTACACCAAAATTTTAGATCAGAAGTTGTAAAAATTCACACATGTGCCCAAGTAGACACACATTGATAATGCATATGAACAGTTGTATGTGCATGTTGTGGGCATGTGTACAGACCACACAGAAAGCTTTCTGTGGAGAATACATTAAACTGCATGTGTCAGTGTAAGGAGAGCAGCTTCTGTCCTGTAATATTTGCTGTGTGGATGTCTCTTGAATGACTAAAGTTTGTTATTTCTTATTAGAGTTTTATAATATTCTCATGAGCTAGGTAATCCTTTGTTGTCTGATGTTAGAAATTTAGGCCTCGAATTCACTAGAAACCGTAGTATTTGTGGTCACCAGAATTATTTCTACACTCTTCTAAATGTCCTTGGAGCTAGAAAGCTACCCCACCTCCTCCCCACCCCATCATGGTTCATATCGAAGCACTTATGGGATCAAGGCCTGAACTGAATGGAGATCCCTCAACCCCGTGTCTCTAACCTGGAGGAGCTGGCACAAGACCTGAGCCCTTGTATTTCTCCCAAAGCCCTCTCATGATATTGGTGTTTCTATTTTCAGGACCTCTCTTTGTAAGCATGTAGGTAAGATGTACCAAGTTGTAGAAGAATCAAATGTGCTTCCTATTTTTGAATTAGGAATGTATTGCTTAAGGTATTATACATGTGAGCTCGGGGCTCGAGATCCTCTATAGTACTGTTCACTAGTCCCTTATAAATGTGGTAGATGTCTGACGGGAAAAGCAAGACATTATTGGGCCATATTATTAGGATATATTGGTCTTTGCTGGACTTCAGTGAGCACTGCCTTGCCAACTGTGCCCTGAAACATGTGTGTGTGTGTGTGTGTGTGTGTGTGTGTGTGTGTGTATGTGTGAATTTTATCTAACCTAACTGTAACTAACTGTACATCTTTAAAATCTAGACATCAAAACTGACATATTTATTTCTACTGTATTGCTGAAATGCCCAAACAATCATAATGGGAAAGTTTAGTAGTTTGTGTCCTGGTAAGGCAGTTGTATGCTGGTAGCCAGGAAGCAGAGGAAGAAAACTAGAAGGAGCCAAGAACACACTGGCCCCAAGGATCTGCCCCATGGACCAACTTTCTTCAGTTAGACACTACCTCTTGAAATTAGACCTATCCACTGGAACCAAGCATTCAATATAGCAAAGCCATTTATGGGTTTGAATATGAAATGACATCCATAGGTTCATATGCAAACCATAAGAAAAAGACCCAGAAATTTTCTATTTACTAAGAGCCTATGATGGTGAGAAGTAAAATAAATGTGGCAAACAGTACCACTAATTAATTTATGTTGTAAAGGGCATATTTGAAATGGATCTCAAAGGCTATGAGTGGAGGAGGCCATGGGAGGTATCATGTATATGTTGCTTTCATTGTATGTTCTAGCACTAAACTATTCTGGGGGAGCTCAGGATTGACAACTCAGTGATCTGCTTCCTGTGAGCATCTCCCCAGCATACACTTGAGAGTCTCAGTTTTGTTTCTGTCACTTGCAATTTCCTGAACTAGCCGATTGTGCATTCTGCGTTCCCTAGGGGCATGCTGAGATAAATGAAGAGACAGCCCTCAGAGAGATCTTTATTCCTTGGGGATCTTTCTTGCATTCTTGTGCATTTCTTCTTCCAAAGTCTGATTTGGGTGTTTGTAGTATCTCTTAGGTCACTGTAACCAGTGATAATGATGTGGCAAATTGGGGATCCAAAAAGCTAGAACTAGACTCATTTGAAGAACCCGGTGGGTTCATAAATGGCCATTACTAATGAAGAAATTTGGGATATTGAAAGATAGCTGTTCCTAGACAACTCAATACATTATTTTTTCTCTTGATGGACTTGAGGATTGTTGATGATATCTTCTGATTTACTCTGTGTGTGTGTGTGTGTGTGTGTGTGTGTGTGTGTGTGTGTGTATGTATGCCAGTCCTAGGGTTTGAACTCAGGCCTGAGCACTGCCCTTAAGTTTTTTCTTTTTTTTTTTTTCTCAAAGCTAGTGCTCTATCACTTGATCAGCAACTCCACTTCTAGTTTTGTTTGTTTTGTTTTGTTTTGTTAGTTTATTGGAGAAAAAGTATCACAGTCTTTTGTGCCTGTGAGATCCACAGATCTCAGCCTCCTGAGTAGCTAGGATTATTGGCATGAGCCACTGGCACTGGCTTTGTCTTTGCTTTTAATATAGTGGAAGAATGTGGATTAAGATGATTGTCTGGTAGCAACATTTGTGGTAGTGGGTGTGGAGCCTAAAATTTATATCTGTGTTGTTTTAGAGGCTCCTCTTGCTTGTCTTACAGAGGTTTATAAAAAGCATCATGGAGAGTGGGAAAATAGGAACTACCAAATTGAAACAGGACATCAAACCTATAAAATTGTAGTATGCGCTATTTGCTAAAAATTTCACTGTATTCTCACAATATAGTGCAATGGCAATGTGTCCCAAACCAACCTGACTTTAGGTCACACCACTACTTTCAGTTATCCTAGTGAGAGGGAAGGAGGATGGCATTTGTTGAGTTTCAGAAGTATGTAGAGTGTGGCACTTGCCTCATGTGCTTCAGAGGTAGCAATTTGAGTCTTCCTTACTTTGGGCAGCTTTCTATAGGCAAAAAAAATTGTAAGTTTAATAGCTTGCCTAAGGTTATACAATTTTAGGAGGCAGAGCGATATTTCTATTGTCTTCTACTAAAACTCAAATTTATTCTATTGAATCAGCTACTTTTCCCAATAATCAGATATCATTACTTATGATCGAACACTTGGTTGGGCTCCTCTGATTTTATTCATCTCTTCTATTCTTATGATATGATATTCCTCATGAGATTCTGCTACATTCATCAAACAAGTCATATTATTTCATCCTTACAGACTTTTGAACTATGTAAAATTGATACCTTGTGTTATTAAGAAGTGGATTCAGAGTACTTAAATAAGTGTCTGTGGTCCAATCCAAGTTGGCTCCAAAGCTAATGCTTTTTATCCTTCATATCTCCTTTTCCATAGACACATGAGCCAGCTAGGTTTATTTTCATGGCAGCTGAACATGATTCAAGCCTGGGGAACTGTGTGGATATTTGCCACAAGGCTTCCCTGACTTATATTGAACTGAAACAAAGCAGTTAGCCACAGATTATAATGCCACGGTGATCCCATAACAAATGACAAGGAAGTTATAGTAATGAAGTCATATTACTGTGAGTAAAGAGACCACATGTGAGGACTCAGCCCAGTCACTTTCACCACCATAGGAAGTAAAGTGAAACATGTGGGTCAGGAACTCCACTGAGTGTGGCAGTAGACTAACAGGATTAAGAGCGTCTTTCTGAAACTATGATTATCGTGGCAAATGTGTGGTGCCTAAGATAAGGACCAAATATTTATTCTGGCAGAGATTAAATCTTTTCTTTTCCTGAATCTATTATAGATCTTGCAGAAAATCTGCTCAAGAATATATCTTGCTGATCAGCCAACTCACCGAGCCAGAACTGTACTTGGCCACTGCTGTGACTGAGAACTGCAGAACTAGAGTTTAAAGTCTCCTTTCTCACCCCCAAACTGCTCTCCATCCATGATTAATTAGTGACTCAGAAGTGAATTGAATCACCAGCCGTCCTTTCCATGCATACAGGATTTATGGAATGGTTTCTTACTGAAGAACAGTGGTGCAATAACCAGCCCACATTTGTGGGATAGGCAGAGAAATAATGGTGTCTGCAGCCGTGGTTTTGTGACTCCTCCAGGCCTTTCATTCTGCAAAGGGAGTTATGACTCAGGCTATTATAGCCCTGTGGGCAAAAACACCCACTCTCCCCCCACACCCTTCCACACCCTTATAGATGAATACTAATTCTCTGAGAAAAGTCATGCTGTCATTTCTGAATTCTGGGAGAATGAAATAGAAGATTTATAAGATGGGTCATAATATTATTAATTATGGGTATGAAAAGTACAAATTAGAACTGATAATCAGATGAATTCATCCATCATTGTATTTGCATGCTAGGTACTTGCTTTAATATGAAGATTTAAGGATGAAACTAAAAAAAATTGAAAAACCTAGTGATCCCAATAAATAGAGATTTAAGAAATCATGAATGTGTTAGGGATTTGGATCCCATTTTTCCAGAAAAGAAAAATAGGAAATGCAGATATCAATGCATGGTGCCTACCATCCTGTGAGGGCATAAAGGAAATGAGTAATCCATCCTTTTCATTCTTGAATGCTGATATTATTTGTGTATCAGTCTACAATCATCCTTTCTCCAATCAGGGAACCCAGGTACTTGTCTACTTGATAACTGGGTGTAATTAAAGGACAAATGCCTACCAAGAGGCAAATGGAAAGACAAGGAGAACATATGCTTTGGGAAACTAAGTAAAAAACTAATCTCTAAACCATATGTAAACCAGTATCCATCCCAGAAGACAATTTAGTTTGCTTGCAAAATATTTTAGGTGCTTAAGAAACATCTCTCCTATCTATATCTAATGGAATGAATGAACAATTCACTGAGACAATGGAACCTTAAATTCAAGAATTCTGATTTTACTTTTTCAAAAGTCATATTCTTCTGCCTTTTCCTATCTTCCTTCTCTTTCTACATCTCCTTCTCCTATGTCTTGCATAAACAAGATGACCATTTTATTTATTTGTTATTTATTACCTTTAATTATACAAAGGGGTTTCCACTTTACTTATCATGGCTGGAGTACAATGCATCTTGACCACTGTCACCCTTCTCATGACTATTTTTTTAATGAGGTACCCAACGTACTGCCAATGAGCCAGACAACTAGAAAAATGCAGGAAAATATCTCCCTTCTCTCTTGACCCATCCCTACCAATACTGCTTTGTCATTCTAAGATGTTGAGAGAAGCTAATTAGATCTGATCAGGAAGGTCACTTTCATTTTTGTTTCACTGTGAATACTAATTCCAACCTTTTAGTCATATCCAATTATTGGAAGAAAGAGTAAGAGATTGAGTAGATTATTATTTATGGTTGAGTGTTTCCAGGTATTTCCCAAGAGGTGAATGATCTCATGACAACCCCCGTCTTCATCCTTTTTGTTCCTGTAATGTTACTCTTCTCAAAGTCATGGTGATTTTCCTCCCCTCAAGCCTATCACGGTGCAGACACATTCCTTTGTGCTATGTAACATGAGCTACAGCTGGAATATTGCATTTCTCTTTGGAATAACCTGAAGGGCAGGGCTGCAGGTATTGGAAGGATGGCAGTGGTCTCATTCTGAAAGCTAGCTCACTTTTCCTGCCCTTTATTGAAAATAGACTTCACTTGGATATACAGAAAATATCATCAAGACTTGGCCTGTCTCATTTGTATATGTGCGATTAGCTCCTAACCATTCCAGAACCTCCTCCGTTTATCTAAGACTGTGAAGGCATGCTCATAGCCCCCTCTTTAATCTGAAAAGTGAATTAGGGCCCAATGTCTTATTAGCTTCTCTTTGGAAACAGGCCCGAGTCTTCTCACTCAAATGAACTTTGCAGTATCACTGCTTCATTGTTAAATAGCTCTATCTTTCCAGCCTGGATACCCGTGGAGGGCAATTGAATGAGGTAACCTGCGCAGTATAGCCTGTGAGAGCAATTTGGGTGGCTTTATACCATTGGTTTTTATGTTCAGGATGAAAGCCCATGGAGAAATAGAGGATGCTATTATTAACTTCATACGGGCAACTCCCTCTGGGCACCCACAGGTTTATTGCTAGTTGGAGGATTGACTTCAAAGGGAGAAAACCTTGTGGTCAGTGATAACTATGCCTTTTGTGTTTCTTTATTCCAGGAACAGGGGAAAATTGGAGTTGTCTTCAATATTGGCACCGTGGATATCTCCATCAAAGAGGAGAGAACCCCTGTGAACGACGGCAAATACCACGTGGTGCGTTTCACCAGGAATGGCGGCAATGCCACGCTGCAGGTGGACAACTGGCCGGTGAATGAACATTATCCTACAGGTACATCTTGTATTCCTGGTCACCACATCTGTCTGTTCCTGCCTCTTCTGCATAGCAACTTTTCTCACGACCATCGTAGGTTCAAAGAGCACTTGAGTGAAGTAGATACTTCTTTTCTGAAAAGACAAGATTTTACTTTTGCTTAAGACTTGATCAGTAGAGGAAGCTACTGGAGACATATGACTGATGCACTAAACATTATTTAAAAACAAAAACCCTTTCACCAATCCTGCCTGACTGGTTCATACCAAAGACCATTGATGTAGGTTTTTCAGAGTGCTGTCAATGATGCACAGGGGGAACAATATACATCTGTATTGTGAGCTGTTGCTGAGACCTTCAGGATAACCAAGTTAAGAGCTAGCCTGAGAGGTGCCATTTAGTCAGGTGTACAGATGGTAAGGAGTGCCAGAGAGGCTATACCAAGGGGTTTGCAAAGTGTGCCAAGTGTGAATGTATGGATATTAAGGGTACTATGAGAAAGAGCCTGATGGTGGACTTTTCATGTTATTTAGTTCACTTTGCCTATTGTTTTTCTCACACCTATACTAAGGCTGCCTTGAATTTCAGATCAAGGATTCATTTTATTAGCAAGCATGCTAGTAAAGTGGGAAGAAGTAGGGAGAGAGGGGAGGGAAAGAGAGAAAGAGAGAGAGAGAGAGAGAGAGAGAGAGAGAGAGAGAGAGAGAGAGAGAGAGAGAGAGAGAGAGAGAGACAGAGAGAGAGACAGAGAGAGAGACAGAGAGAGAGACAGAGAGAGACAGAGAGAGACAGAGAGAGACAGAGAGACAGAGAGAAACATCATCTGTTTGAGTTTTTTAGTCATGAAAACAGGAGGCATCTAACTCCCAGAGCCAGATGGCTGAAACAAGGGCAAGAGGAGAAAAGGTTGTCTTTTTATAAAAATGATCATTCAAACAATAAATAACCCCCTTATTTTGCCTCCCATCTCTCCCTTCACCAAGGAAAAGAGTTCATTGATGATAGAAGTGCCAGAAAGAGAAGGGAAAATACTTCGCAAGGGACTTTTATTTGCCTTGTCACCTGAGGGATGGATGTAAAAATATAGCTTAGAATATTGCATTTTTTTTGCCAGTCCTGGGCTTGGGCTCAGGGCTTGAGCACTGTCCTTAGACTTTCTCAAGGCTAGCACTCTACTACCACTTGAGCCTCAGCACCACTTCTGGCCTTTTGCTATGTATGTGGGGTACCGAGGAATCGAACCCGGTTTTTCGTGCATGCTAGGCAAGCACTCTACCACTAGGCAAAACTCCCGGCCCAGAATATTGCATTTCTTATTAATATGGACACAATATACAACTCTCCATCCTATCCTCCAAATTCCCTAGCCATACTATTTTCCTCTCAATGAAATGGGCCAAGTAATGAGAAGTCCCAAATCCATCACATTTCTAGGAGGCTAAGAACCACTTATCTAACAATTACCATGCTTAAGGGAAATAGGATAAATTGTCTATTTGTGGCTCAAGACTTTTGAATGGCTTGAAGTCTACGAGTATATGTTATTGCCTTATATCACCATTAATTTTCTTTAAAAGCAAATTAACAGTGTTAGTGATCTTGGGTTCTTCTGTAATATCCAGTCTCACTGCATCTATTTTAAGAGTTGTGGTAACATGGCCCCATGGTATGAAAGCAAAAATCCCTATCTATCTATTCATCTGTTGTTTCAATTTCCCAAACCAACCAGCACTGAGGGTCTGCTAGTATTTCTTAGATTAAGGCACAAGAATGACCTCTGATGTTAGCTTTGAGAACTCGAAAGAAGCCAGAAGTGTTAGCGCTACGAATTCTTATTATCGTCCCAAATACTCTAGACACTAATAGACTCACTTTTTGCTTAACTCCCCACAGGGGATATTGGTGGTGGTGAGGTGAGAGGAACTCAGATAGCTTGAGATCTTAAAAGCTGTTCATTTGCTCATAGGGAAAAATCAATCTTTCTCCATGCATATTATCATTGGCCCTAAAATTGCTGCTGTAGGGTTTGTTGTGTTTCTATTAGGAATTTCAAAGATTTCTAAATTGATGCTAACCACTTGCCCTGAGCCAATAGAGAAAGCATGAGTTTGCTGCCAGCATGGGGAAGAGTTTTGAATGGCCTGATTTTGTTTAAAACTGCAGATATATAAGAAAACCAGTGACCTTTGTGGTGTGCCTGTCTCAGTATCTTTAGTTACAAATTACAGGTTGCTTCTTATATGTTTTCAAAACAGAATGAACCTTTCTTTAATGGTGTTGCTTTCTCCTGAAAACTATGATTATCATTGGTAACTGTTATTTAGTAATCATAGTTGTTATTATTATAGGACAGTGTATGTAGCATAGCCATTATAAATATGGGTTTTAGAGTCAACTGACCAGTTAAGAACTTTGTTTTATCAGTTAGGTCTTCAGAGTAAGACCTTGAAATGCCCTGACTACTGAAGCGCTGGATTCTTCTCCCTAGATGTAATTTAAATTGCTACCATACTACACTAGAAAGGAATGGTGGGTATTTCTAACAGTTTTGATTTACTTTTCTCCATTGACAACTATTATAACATTTTTGGACTATCTCTGATCTTTTGCATGACTTATACTTCTTGTGATTTTATTAACTTTCTGATGTTCAGTCTTCCTGTGTGGTGCTCGAGTTGTAGATTTATCTCTAGGCTGTTGAACCTACCTTCCTCACCACAAGTATAGCATTGTCTACAGTTAGAGCCATCAAGAGAAGCTGTCTTGTTATTCATCCATTGCTGACATTTAAACAGAAAAGAAATTTAGAGTCATTCCTAAAAAGTATTCACTTTAGTTATTTCGTTCTGAGGACACTGTCTCCAGAAATTGTTCTTGGCACTGGATGCGAATGGTTGAACTGAGCAGCAGGATGAAGGAATGAACCCTCAAATCTTATCATGGGCATTTATAGGATTTTCTGCGGATCCACGGAAACATCCCACTGTGAAACATTTAGAACCCAGCTGGGCACAGAGCATGTAGCATGGGTTCTTTGTGAATCAGTTAAGATCCCAAAATGGGAATAATTCTCTAGCAATTGGCATCTTATAGCACTTATTTCTAGGAGACAGAACTCAAAAGAAATTTCTTTGTTTGAACCTGAAAATAGAAAGACTAAGGAACTGGAGAAAGAAATAAAAGATACATCAGCCTAGAGCGATCACCCAGGCACTGACAAATGTACCTTATAAAGTCTCTGGTTGCTGTCTCTACACAATGGGATGGTGAAGAGAGGAGGGGAGGTGAAAGATGAGTTGAACATGAGGAATTAATTTTAGCCATGGCTCGAGGCCCCCTGGAAAGCTGAGCTGACTGGGATGGTTCAAGATCTCTCTGCTATGAGGGGGTAGCCATTATATCACTGGGGCTATTAGAACTCTGAGCATGGTGCAGTTAAGGCATTTGAGGTCAAAGACAGCCTCTTAAGGAATGAAGACTGATAAGCAGATTTGGTGTGTAGGCCTTCTATCTTCCCAACCCAGAAGGCCTAAGAGAGAAGGCACTCATTTTTTTTTCCATGACATTTCAACCTACTCACTTGGAAGTATTCTTGACAAAATTCTTCTTCATCAGTGTGTCAGCCAGCACTTTACCACTAGAAGGAAATTCCTGAGGCAATTAATGATTAGAGAAAGATAACGGTTGTTTTGGCACATGATTCTGCCAAAGGATTTGACTCAGTTAATTATGGATCCTGCTGGTACCTGGGACATTAACTTATAAGAGATAGGGAGTTTGTTTTGGTTCATAGTTATGGAATTACCTGAGCTGTACCTTATTAGCTTTGGGCATTTAGTGAGAACAACACATCACGTTAAGAACATGTATTGGAACAAATTAATTACCTCATTAACTAAAAAGCAGAAATGAAGAGAAAGGGAGTACCACAATCTCCTGTAGATGGATTATACTCCCAATGGCCAAAGAATTCCCAAAGGTAACACTTCAGACAAGACCACAATTCTTCTCAAGAACATTGCTAGTGGAAACCCAGCAGCTTCATGGTTCTTGATGTTTTATCTGAGGGCACATGCTTCACGATGTAAAGCGAAGATTCCTAACCTAATCTACATAAAAAAACAATGCCTGCTTCTTTTGCTCAAGGCTAGCACTCTACCATTTGAGCCACAGGGCTACCTCTGGCCTCTTCTGTGTGTGTGGTACTGAGGAACCAAACCCCAGGGTTTGATGAATGCTAGGCAAGCATTATACCACTAAGCCACATACCCAGCCCTCATTTTCTTCTTTTTGAATCATCATGATTTCATTGATGACGTACTATGTTTTCATAAAAATACCCTCAGATGGAAATCTCTTCCTGCACTAGTTTAATGTGTAGGATTTGTCAATCTTGGCACTTTTGAAATTTCCAGCTAGAGAATTCTTTGCTTGTATGGGGGTAAGATTGGACACTAACCTATGCATTGTGGGATGTTTCATAGTATTCATAGTATATACCCACTGAATGCCAAAGGAATGTTTCCACCAATGGCAAATATCCTCAGGTTAGGAATCAGTTAAACTTAGCTCAGAACTACTGACAGAGGAAAAGTTCTGCCAGATTTTAAAACTTGACTTTCTCTTATAGTTTAGTTCATATATGTAAAAGTAGATTCTTTAATATATATATATATATATCATCCTAAATGCATGTTTCATCCTACATTATATTGAAGAGTTCAAAATAAGTCTCTGTACTTGACAAGATGCTGGAGTATCTTAGGCTTTAGATTTTCATTAATTACTAGCCAGGAGGATTTCTGTCCCTTTATTTCCATCTTTTCCTGTAAACATTTGAGGTCTTGCCAGATTGGAAGCATGTATTAAAACAAGCTCTATCTCCCTGTTCATTCATCCATCCAGCCTTGGTGTTGATTCCAGTTCAGCAGGAAGAAAAAAAAAAACAGATACAGTGAAATCCTTCAGAGGGAATCAGAAGTAAAACCACATAAAGGGGTAGGGGGGAACCATATCCAAACGTGGCTTCAAGACTAGAAAAGCAACAGCAACTAGAGAAAGGATCACTTTAATGAATGTCTGAACATTTCTAAGTACATTTAAAGCTGGTCTTATGAATACATTTCTCAAAGATTTAGTCACAAAATCTATCAGTGAATCAATCAAACCAATGCATGAGTATTTGCATTACAAAAAGGCCATTCATTTTAATTTGTTAGAAATGAATTTGAGTCCATAAAGTAGGTGTGTTTCTCTTTTCAAGGGAATCTGATTGCTTCCATTGATATTTGGTGAAAAAAATACATGTCACTACTCCTCAGTTATACCTACACACATATACATATATGCATGCGTGTGTACAATGTAGGTACATACAACACACACACACACATATATGTATATATATATATATACATATATGCACAGGCTTTTAGAATGTCAATACTCCTGGCTACAAATGGGATCCCCTAAGTATTTTAATAAACTCCTAATTGATCAATACTCAGGCTATGGTTCTCATCATCTCATTGAAAGTGTGTGTGGGTATGGTACATGAATGAGTAACCTGTGCCTCCCATGGGAATCATTAAATTGAAGACTCTAGGTATTCCTCACAAGCACTGAGTCAGAATCTACTTGGCAAGATTCCTAGGTACTGCGTGAACCAATACAATTTGAGACAAAACTAACCTAGATATTGGTGTTTGACAAAGCTCCCAAGATGATTCTATGTACAGCTAGGTGTGAGAAGCAACTGATAGTTAGAAAATTCTAAGTATACTTCTTCTTGCTCTCCTTTCACTTGACTCAGGTGCTAGTCACTATCTTAGCTACTAACCTCATGAATCTATTAAACCTTTGTTATGGGAATGGTACGACTGAGGCACTGAAGTTTTTGTTTCGTGGTGCAATGATTATGTGTGAAGTGCTGAAGTCTTTAAATACATTTTCCCCATTTGGTCTTCATTCAACAATATGGTGACACTTATTGAACTCTATAGAACAAAATCCTACCATCCCATATTGCCTGTGGCTGGTTTTCCACTATATTCATCTTCACTACCTGACTGATACCTTCCTGTATCCTCTTAACTCATCTGAAGAGTTTTGTAATTGTGTCATCACAGGGAGAATAATTCTATTCTATTCATGAAGTGCTTGAAGAAACAATAGAGGATGATAATTAAGAGCTCTGTAGTCATACTGGTATCAACCAAGAGCTGCTGGCTCTATCATGTCACTACATGTTGCTGAGGTTTTATTGTTGGAAAGTTTCCCTACATTAAATTCTTTATGGCTGCATGTATACATTTTTTCTCATCAAAACAAGTGAATTGACATCAAAACAAACTGACATTTAATAGAAGAGACTTTAACGAAAATACACTTTCAGAGATATTTTTTTCCTCGATAGAAATAACAACCTACCCTTTGCATACCTTGATTACATGCCTACATGGCAAATCTATCAACAAGTTTGGGCCTAGAAACTATCTAAGAAACCTTATCTGTGAAAGGGAGAGGAATTTTACTGGTCTACCTCAGATATTGGAAAAGTCTTTGATTACAATCAAGTTCTCATGAATGATAATTGTGCTTGAAATTCTTTCATTACTGTTGTCTATCACTTGAAACCTGGGTTTCAATATCTGAGGTCTTTGTGCATGCTAGGCAAGTACTCTACCATCAGGCCAAATGCCCAGCCCCGACTTGGACACATTTTGAGTACTGTAAGCATTCAGCAAAGGAGATTGTCCAATAAATAAAGCACAATCCCCCCCACACTTTTTTTTACTTTCTTACCTTTAGGCAGAATCCCACAATTGTAGGAAATGAGGATCTGTACATTGAATGCATACTTTTTCGAAAGATTTGTAGAAAATAGCTGTGTGCTGTTGGCTCATGCCTTTAATCCTAGCTACTCAAGAGGCTGAGATCTTGAGGATCACGGCTTGAAGTCTGCCAGAGCAGAAAAGTCCATAAGACTCTTATTTTGAATAAAGTCCTCAGTAAAGGCTGGAAGCAAGACTGTGACTCAAGTGATAGAATATGGTAGAATACTAACCTTGAGTACAGACAGACTTAGGGATAGCATGCAGGCCCTGAGTTCAAGCCCCAAAACCTGTCCCTCCCCCACCCCAAAAAAGTGGTACATAATACTACCAACTCTTATTTTTTGGTCAGTCATGGCACAAACACTTTTTTTTTGTCAGTCATGGAGCTTGAACTCAGGACCTGGTCAGTATCCCTGAGCTTTTTTGCTCAAAGCTGGTGCTCTACCACTATAGAGCCACAGCTCCACTTCTCATTTTCTGGTAATCAATTGGAGATAAAAGCCTCACAGTCTTTCCTGCCCAGGCTGGCTTTGAATTGTGATCCTCAGGAGCTGGGATTACATGCATGATCCACCAGCGCCCAGCTCCATTTACTACCTCCAACTTCATTGAGAACAGTACACTTACCCTTAGGACAGCTTTTTTTGATCAATGTGTTGGATTCACTCACGTATTACAGATTAGAAACAGCCTAAGAAATTTTAGGATTGATTTGGTTTTGAAAATAATGGTATAGAACCAAAACCTAACTGACTTGAGCCCTGGATTTTAATCACATCTCCATTCTTCCTTAGGCATTTCTTAATACCTTAGGAAAGCTGAATATACCAGAATTTCTGGTCTTAACTCCATTTGGGCAATTTAAAGATTTTTTTCTATGATTAAACTCTAGAATTTTTCTCTCAATATAAATCTCCAGGGGCCGGGAGTTTGGCCTAGTGGTTAAAGTGCTTGCCTAGCATGCATGAAGACCCGGGTTCGATTTCTCGGTACTACATACAGAAAAAAGCCAGAAGTGGTGCTGAGGCTCAAGTGGTAGAGCTCTAGCCTTGAGAAAGTCCAAGGACAGTGCTCATGCCCTGAGCTCAAGCCCTGGACTGGCAAAAAAAATATATATGTATATATAAATCTCCAGTTTCTTCCAAGTCTAGAAAGTCCTCACTTCCCATAACTGCAGAGTAATTAATGCCTTTGAGGAAACTGACTTCTTTCCTTTCATGATCTCATTGGGCCTTCCAAACATGCTATCTCAAAAGACAGAAAGAGCTTGATTAGATAGGAGTCATTTTTATTGTTTAATAATCTTGCTTTGGGAATGGGAAGTAGAGAGAGAGTGCTTAATACATTTTGGCTTTAATTTTTGTTTTATCAGGCAAAACTCCTTTTCTCCTTTGTGAATTCCCAAGCCCAAGATAAATAGCTTTATATCTTACAAGTTAAATACAGTTGCTGCTATCAAACTCAGAGACCTTTTCTTCTTCCCTGTAAATGTCCCTGAGAAGTTGATAAAGTGTTTCAAGGCAAACTGTGAGTTTCTGGCTAATGCTAAGGTTAACTACAATCACTCACTCAGAAGACAAAAGAAAAGACTACCTAGAAAAATGTGCAAAATATTTGTATGTAAAGAAAACCATTATATAGATGAAGAAGACCATTTAGGATAGAAGGGTAGCTCATAAGAACATGCCCTTAAGACATTAAAGAAATATATCACTAAGGGTGATTTATAACATACACACAAAGGAGCTTGTTAAAATAGTGAAGATTTACATCAAATAATATAACAATGTAAATACAGACATTATTTATCTGCAATTCATTTTTGAACTGGGCAGTACTTTTAGTCCACACAATTGTTAAGAGAATAATTCTACTGCCAATCCCTAGAAGACTTTTTAGGATACACACCTATGTCTGAATCCTGGCTTATTTTCTCATTTTTCTCCCAGCAGGGTCCCTCCTCCCCCCCGCCCCCCGCCGCACATTTGGTTGTGGGCTTAAACTCAGGGTCTGGGTGCTGTCCCTGAGTTTTTCTACTCAGGGTTATTGCTCTCCCATTTTGAGCCACAGTACCACTTCTCATATTTTGGTGGTTAATTGGAACAAAGAGTCTCAGGGACTTTGCTGCCTGAGCTTGCTCCCAATTGTGACCCTTAGATCTCAGCCTCCTGAGTAGCTAGGAGAATAGGCATGAGCCACCAGCCCCATGCACATCCTCTGCATTTTAAATAAAACTTATCTTGAGATTGGAGGGGGAAAGATGACTTTTACAAGTTAAAACACGCATACAAATTTATGTAGCCATAAATTAAAATATTATAAATACTATTGTAAATGGAGCCTTTATAAAATGAATAATAATAGATTTTTCTGGGATATTTTTAGCCTCCATTTGACAAGGGATATGTGGTGAAAGATCTTTTTCTTTCTCTCCCATCCCCTCTCCTCCCCATCCTCCCCTTTCCCTTCACTTTTCTCAACACCCCTTCCCTCCCCTATCCCTTTCTTTTTCTTCTTTTCTCCTTCA
This sequence comes from Megascapheus bottae, assembly GCF_031878675.1. Classification (NCBI taxonomy): domain Eukaryota; kingdom Metazoa; phylum Chordata; class Mammalia; order Rodentia; family Geomyidae; genus Megascapheus; species Megascapheus bottae. The sequence goes on from NC_143522.1 coordinate 16,097,591, forward strand.
TTCCCTGTGCCCAAGGTACTGGGGGTTGAATTCAGTGCCTTGAGCATATGGGCAAACATACTACCATTTGAAACATATTACCAGCCTTCTTTGCTTTAGATATTTTTTCCAGTGACCAGCCTTGACTGATTTTTTTTTTAGCTACTCTTCTTATGTGGCTGGAAAGCCATGTTTATGCCAATTTATCCAGGTTTTTAGTGACTGAGGTAGAATCTCATGAATTTTGTTTCTCAAATTTTGATCTTCCTGCTCACCAGAAAAGTATAATTATTTTTTCTATTATCTTTTCATAGTTGAACAAAGGTTGTCACTTAACAAAACAGTTTATGAATATGTCTTGATTGATGTCAACCTTTTCAAACAGATACTACTTTTAAGATTGTAAATATGGCATAGTTATACTTTGTTTGGTTTTTAAAAATTGTAGTCTTTAAAATTGTAGATGACATAAAATTTTATAACATATTACTTTTGTGAGATATCTGTAATAATGCAGATTACAAATTAGAACCATTGTCAACTGTTGTATAAATTAAAGCTATGATAGCAAATTACAATTTTTCTTTTCTTTATTGTTATATGCAAACCCCAGCTTCAGTAGTAAAGTTAGTTTTTAATTACAAAAACCTAGAACTACAGTCCTAAATATCACCTATCCTTTCTCAACACTATGTTTTTTCCTATTACCCAGCCTTAGGGAACATGAACTCCATGTGTCCTAACAAGATCAGAGCTTTATTTATAGGAAACATGTTCAAATATTTTCCTCCATTTAAATTTCAAGGCCCCATGGTTATTTAAACTGTAAAAAACAAAAAACAATACAACAGCAACCAAAAAATACCAATACTGAACTTCTTCTTTGAGAAAAGTGGCAATAGTAATAATATTCATTCACATACAGTTTGTCATTTATAATTTCATAAAGCAGATAATGAAATAGTTTATACTATAAATCACTCAATCGATTACAATCATATTGCAGTTCATCTCACAGAGATAAAGACCTTCCATTCCTTAAAATCTCTGTCAATACCCAGCAGGTTGGAGTGAGGGGAAAGGAGGTCAGAAGAGAAAGGAGGGAATGAGTCAAGGACAAAGAAACACTTTTAATCTTCAATTTATGGAGTTAACATGGATTTGATTGGATTCCCAGTGATATTTACAGTTTGCTGTATGAGGTGTATTTCTTTTTTGCCCAGTGTTTTCAGAGTTTTCCAGCAAGTCCCTGGTGCTCTGTCAGCTTAGATAATGGAGTTTGCCAAATGCCAATTGTAGATACGCAGTGCTGCATACAAGGACATAGAAATATGTGCATAGGTAGAAAATGGCAATATACCAGAAGTTAATGCTAAAATTTTTGTTAAGTAATAGAAATGAGTTAATAACTAGCTATAATTTTTTCATATATTTTTATTGTAATTAATAGAAGGATTACATTATATTTGCCAGATAGAAGGTGCATTACTTCACATACATTGATACCCTTTCTCATGTCTTGGTCCCCATTTTCATCCCCCCCACCTACACCCCTCATGTTTTCCCCCATTCCCTATCCAATTTCAAATAACCAAATACAAATATATCCCATATATCAGATAACAAAGTGAGATACTGTAACAATATGAGATAACCAAGGGACAGCAAAAGAGATGAGAGACAACATAGTACATTAAGGGCAACAATCACTCATTATATGGCTTTTGTTTCTATATCCTAGAGGTTCTTTCATTTAGCGTCATACTGTATGGCCTTATGTATCTAGGTTTTGCTCTATTGCAAATTTCTGCTAGGAGAGCCCAAGGTTTCTACTGATTATGACAAATGAGGGAAACCATTGAGCCTATGTTCCTTTGAGTCTGGCTTACTTCACTTCATAGGATTTTTTCTATGTCTTTCCATTTCCTTACAAATGGGGCTATGTCATTCTTTCTGACAGCAGCATAGAATTCCATTGTGTACAAATACCACATCTTATTGATTCACTCATCGACTGAGGGACATCTGGGTTGGTTCCATATCTTTGCTATGGTAAATAGTGCTGCAATGAACATCATTGTGGTAGTGGATTTAGTCTGACCTTGTTTCTGGACAATTGGGTAAATGCCTAGTAGTGGAATTGCTGGGTCATAGGGGAGTTCTATGTTTAGTCTTCTGAGGAACTACCATACTGCTTTCCATAGTGATTGTATGAGTTTGCACTCCCACCAACAGTGTAGTAGTGATCCCTCCTGGTCACATCCCCTCCAGCATCTGTTGTTATTAGTTTTCTTGATCCTGGCCATTCTAACTGGAATGAGGTGGAATCTTAGAGTTGTTTTGTTTTGCATTTCATTTATGACCAGAGATGTTGAGCATTTCTTCATGTGTCTATAGGCCATTTTTATTTCTTCTTCAGAGAAGACTCTCTGAGTCTTTGGCCCATCTTTTAGTGGGATGGTTGTTTCTTTGGAGATTAGTTTTGGAGTGATTCAATTTTTTTGAGCTGTTGATAGATTTTAGATATGAGGCTTTGTCTATTGTATGGTTAGTGAAGATCTTCTCCCATTCTGTAGGCTTCCTAATTAATTCACTAGCTATGTCCTTTGCCATACAAAAGCTCTGCAATTTAATGCAGTCCCACTTATCCAGCCTTTCTCTGATTTGTTGTGATTCTTGGTCCTTCAATCCAAAATTTCGTATGGAATAATAAAAGACCCCGTATAGCAAAAACACTTCTTAGCAGAAAGAACAGCCCAGGAGGAATTTCAATACCAAACTTTAGACTCTATTACAGAGCTGGAATTATCAAAACAGCTTGGTACTGGCACAAGAACAGGCCTGAAGACCAATAGAATAGAACTGAGGACCCAGATATTAAACCACAGACCTATGGCCACCTAATCTTTGACAAGGGAGCCAAAAAAATAGAATGGAAGAAAGATAGCCTCTTCAACAAGTGGTGCTGGCAGAACTGATTAAGCACATGCAGAAAACTAAAGTTGGATCCTTCTTTGTCACCCTGCACTAGAATTAACTCCAAATGGATCAAAGACCTCAAGGTAAAGCCGACACACTGAAAACTTTACAAGAAGGAATAGGAGATACACTAGGCCTCCTTGGCACAAGTTGAAACTTTCTTAATAGCTATAAATTTTTAATTGTGATTTCAGACAGAACAAAGCAGACATCTTTTTTTCCCTACTGAATCTAACTTTTAATATTAACAAAGATGTTGCTTTTCTCCCATTCTCATTAGTGGGTTGAGTTCTAAGAAACCCCTCTTATTTGTTATGCATACATCTACTATTCCACACGTCATTACTCAACACCTAATCGAGGTGTGGATCTGAGTTCTGTGAGGTAAGATTCAAGGCAAGAAGTAAAACACAGGTACTGACTTTAAGGATCTTCTAGTATAGTGGAAGAGAAAGTACATAACAAGATAAATTTCCAACTTAAAATTTTACTGAGCAGACCAGGGGTAGTGGCTCACACCTGTAATCCTAGCTACTAAGGAGACTGAGATCTGAAGATCATGGTACAAAGCTAGCCTGGGCACTAAAGAAATTGAGAGTCTTATCTCCATAATCACTAGAAAATGGGAAGTGGGACTGTGGCTCCAGGGGTAGGGCAGTAGCTCAGGGACAATAGGCAGGCTTGGGAGTAGGGCAGTAGCCTTGAGCTGAACATCTCAGGGACAGTTCCCAGTCACAGGGTTCAAGCCCCATGACCCACACAAAAAATGACTGAGCAGCTGTTAAGTGTTAGGCACTGTGCTGAATTCTTTAGATTAGTCTTCATAATAACCATAAGAGGTACATATTATTTTTATCATCATTATACAAATGGGAGGAAGGAGCCTTTATAAGCTCCATTAATTCTTCCATTAATTCTTCTCCGAGCTAGAAGATGAAGACTGTGACCCAGTATTCTGCCTTGTACTCACAGTTCCACATAATGAAACACAAGAGGCAGTTGGGATGAGATCTGGGGTCCATGGCAGTCTGATGTAAGTGCCTGATGGGGTATCTAGGAATCAACTGAGGTGAGCATGTGATGGAATTTAGACTTGGACTTTGGGTCAAGTGGCACAATGCTAATAAGCTTTGCTTTGCTACTTACATATCCACAGGGTAAACTACCACATCATAATCCAGGCCTTTTTACATTAAAGTTTTGCTGTTTTTCTTTTGGAAGGACTTATTTTAGCCTGCACATATATAATGTATAAACTTTCTGGATTAGGCCACAAACATACTGACATCCTTAACACATGGAACCCAATATGCACAATCAGCAGTCATGGCTTCATTTATGTTACTTCTTCCCTAGGGTTCCAAAAGAGTAGTGTTAATCCCCCTCTTTTGCAGAAAAAGAGGCTAATGTTTAGGGAGAGTGAGCCCATTTGTTGTCCTTGAACCCTGCAGGAAGTGTCAAGAAGGATATTCCTCATAGATCTGAGAATTTCTACACCCCATGTCTTCCTTTCCAACCACGTTTCAGAGACAGTGAGAGTTGTACTACTGTGCACATTGACATAGATTTCCTAGGAGGTTAATTCTGGATGACAAAATGTGAGGGGTACTGAAGTAGGAAAATAGTTGTTTTCATGTGTACTTCAAAACAACTAAAACCAGACAAGGGAATCAAACAAATACCACTTCTGGAACACCCCAGCTTGCATTGGTCCTATGTATATATAGAGCTCAGATTTATTTGTGGATGAATATAGATTCACATGCCATTTACTACTGCTTCCTGAATCACAGTGAATGCAGAACATTCTGCAAACCCCATTATGAAACATCCATTAGAATATCTCTCTGCCCACTGCATAATTAATAGTCTCCTTGTTTAATTAGACGAGGTTTGTTTTCACAATAATCACACAGTAAAATGCGGGTTTCCTGAGTTCTGTGGTAAAAATCTTCATTACAAATACCTCAAAGCATCTGAAAATTGTATACTCTGGAGACAAGTGAAGAATGTCGCAACCCTGAATAAAGGATTTACAAATGTCATATCAACTAACAGTAGGTACCGCTGATTCAGCTTTAATTGAATCCTCACAACATCTTGAAAGGGATTTCTTCTTTTCTCATGTTAGGGGTAAGGCAAACAGTTAGAGATGTTGAGTCACCTACTCCAGGGCTGCACAACTAGTAAATGGATGACAGGCACAACCTGGGTTTGACTGTAGGTAAGGAGAACTGGATAATTTTATTTAGATCAGGAGGTGGCAAACATTTTCTCTGAAGGGTCAAATATTAAATTTCTTAGGCTTTGAAAGCCCAATAGTATACATTTGTGTATAAATATTGCACTTCTACATTACATTTAATATAAATTATATATACTGTAGTTTTATGACTATATATTATATATAAAGATTCAGATATAATTTATGTACAACTACATGTTGCATATACATTATATGTATAATATAGTTTGTATATATATTTACATACATAAATTTACATGTAACAAATATTGTATGTATAATTTATATATTATTTACTCATTTCATTTTCACACATATGTAGGCCTTTGCTGTAATTTCTTAACCCTATTGTAGAGCAAAACAAAGTGCAGACAATATGGAAATAAATGAACATAGTAGGATATTACTGAAAGCTTGACTTACTAAGCAAGTTACCAAATTTACCTCTTCATTATAAGTGAAAGACCTCGGACTGATATTGTGAAGATTCTGAAATCTATTCCATGCCTTTAGTTACTCCTTGGCTTTATTGGTAACTTACTTTATCTCTGTTCAGAGTAAAAAGAACAGGATAATCAACAAGCAGGTGAGGAAAATCTCCTGTGACCAAGAGGGTCGTGCTACTGTGTAAAGCAGTGGGCATACTGGTTGGTAAGATAAATTCAGGATGGAGAAATAGAAGGAATTCTGATCAGATATCAGTGCGTGACTCACAGCTGGAATTCTAGCTGCTCATGGGCCTGAGATATGTGAACTGAAGTCCAAAGCTAGATTGGGCAAGAAAGTCTGGGAGACTCTTATCTCTTTTTAACCACAAACAAAACCCCAAAACAAACCCCAAACAGATGGATCAAATGGTAGAGTGCTAGCCTTGAGTGAAAGAGCTAAGGGACAGTGCCCGGGTCTTAAATTCCAGCCTCAGTTTGGACACAAAATAAATAAGTTATTATCTAAAGTTCTCTTAGAATAAGAAGTATACTGGTAGAATGAGTTGGCATGCAATTCAATCAAAGTGGTTACAGTTTTGCCATAATCTTTAGTGAGTCAAATATAATAAGTGCTCAATAAATGTTAAACTGTACAACTGTGCAGTGATTATTGAGTACTTCTGAATTCATTGCCTGGCTATAGGTAAGAGAAAAGATAAATCACATGCAAAAAAACAATGACCATAAGTCATTTCATTTTTATAACAATAGGAAAATTGTTTTGATATTATCAGCTTTTAAAACTTATAAGGAAATTCTTACTTATTGAAACAATTAAAATTTATTAAAAAGCTGGGTGCCAGGGGCACAAGCCTGTAATCCTAGCTACTCAGGAGGCTGAGTAGCTTCTCAGGAGATATGAGGATCATGGTTCAAAGCCAGCCGGCACAAAGATCTGTGAGACTCTTATCTCCAAGTAACCACCGGAAAGCTGGAAACAGTGCTGTGGCTCAAGTAGTAGAGTACTAGCCTTCAGCTGAAGAGCTCCAGGGACAGTACTCAGGCCCAGAGTTCAAGCCCCACAACAGACCAAAAAAAATTAAAATGTTCTTTTCATTGGTGAGGGAGTCCTCTACTAGTCTAAAAAGATGGCTTCCCAGTCTAAAGTAGACAAATGTATAAAAGGGAGGAAGAAGGTAACTTAGACATCACATCCATGAAAGTTAGTGGGGAAAATGTACTTACATTTCCCATAAATCAAAATGTAAAATAAAAGTAAATCTAAAATCTTCAGAGACTGCCAAGGTTTAGAAATACTTGTTACTTCATTTTTAACCTATGAAAATTGGGTGTTTCAAACAAAATCAAAATTTATATACATGAAATACAAACTGTAATGGAGCTGAGACAATTTGAAGACTTCAGAATAAGTGGCTGGATTTTTTTTTCACTGAACTTTCAGCCCAGAAAGGGTGGCATAGGGCCTCTAGTGCAAATAAAAATGAAGACAATTCATGGAAAAGAAATGGACTGGTCTCTGGGAGCCATTGAGCTCTCAAGAGGAGCCCAGTCATGTAAACTCTAATGGTCTTGCTTCATTTTGTGACTTTCTTCTACTATGACCTCTGAGAATTTTTAGCTCCAAATATGTCCATAAAGGGACTTTTGAAATGCTCTTAATAGAGCTGTTCGTAAAATAAGTCAACTGAACTGAGCAAGGTGCTATGACAACACATTCACTGAGAGGCCTGACCAACTCCAAGACCTTTCTGGACAATTCCCTAGTCTTATTTACATTATCAGTGGTTATATGCAATTCATCTGATAACTTGTTCCAAACCCACCTTCATCATAGTTTGGAAATTTCGGTTTGTTATTCAGAAATTCAAATACATTTGTGCATTCCAGCGGGATTTAATTAACTCTTTCCCCATGATGATCACAAATTAAAACATAAAACCAAGCACACTGGATGGTTTTCTCTTACCTGATTCATCTTACCTATCGTGCAAGTGTTTATACTAAGACAGCAGTAGTGCATCCACAGACACCACATGAGCCTACCTAGGTTAATCAAGTGATTCAAAGGACTTTTTCTTTTGTAACAGTTTGAATCAGTAGTGTAAAAATAAAAGCAGGTGAAATTCAAAGGAGCATAGTAATTGAAACAGTGAAAATACTAGGTCATCTCATCCATTTCCTTGGTCAAATGTAGGGATTTCTTTACAATACTAATTAGTCTACTTTAATCTTATTTAAATGTTATAGATAATAGGTGTGTGCACGTGTGTGTGTGTGTGTGTGTGTGTGTGTGTGTGTGTGTGTGTGTGTGCGTGTGCCAGTACTGGGGCTTGAACTCAGGGTTGGGTACAATCCACTACCTTTGTCACTTAAGGCTAGTGTTCTATCATGTCAGCCACTTTTCTACTTCTGAGTTTGTGGTGGTTAATCCAATTCCATTTTACCAGGTCATTTTATTATATATGTCAATTGAAATTATTCTGAATGATTTCTTTAAATTCTGAGTATTTCTTTCTTATATATACTTAGGAGCTGGTTCTTGATACAAGTTTAAATGTTCATGGAAAACATATAAAAATGCATTTTTGGTATTAAAAGACTAAGGGAAGAGCATTCGTGCATTATTTATATGTCTAAACTATATAGGTTTTCATAAGTAAGAGGGACTTTAGTGATTATCTAAACTTTCAAAGCCATTTAACTTAATAAGTTTTTAAATATAGTATACTTGCCTCTTTAAATGGCCAAGGTTGTTAGTGTCATAAATATTCTCAAGCTTTTAAACTGTGTCAATGCTTGGTTTCACTGTGTGCTTTAAGTTTTACAAATGCGATGGTAAAAGAGATTTTTTAAAAACTTACTACTAAAATAATTAGAAATTCATATTAATCTTAAAAATGATATTCAGTAATACATAGTAGACTCTAGATGCCAGGTAAATATTTGAAATATGTGGATACTTTTTCATTTATCATTACTACTGACTACCTTTAAAATTGTTGATAAAATTACCTGATTCTAAGAAATGCTATTCTGATCATCTCATCTACAATATCAAATAATTCAGGATGAAAATCAGTATACTTGAGCTGTCAAGCAGGTCGCTGAGCAACGTTAGTTTCCTTTGCTTTTTACCCCATTACTCCCTACACCTTAATCATTTTGCTACTTTTCTCTGGGGTCAAGCTGTCTATCACTCATAGGCCAAACTAATACTCTTCCAATAACTGCTATTAAATCCTAGGATAATAACTTCCAAATAAGTTTGTATAGAGTGCCATTTGCTCATCATTAAACTTTAAAGAGGGGTAGAAGAGGCAGAGTGTGGGACTCATCTCCCAGTAATCACCAAGAAGCCAGAAGCAGAGCTGAGGCCAAGTAGTACAACACTAGCTTTCAGTAAAAAACTCAGGCAGGTAGGGGGAGGAATATGAGGACAAAAACATGAGAAAGGGTATCAATGTGTGAGAAGTAATGCACCTACTACCTGGTGAATGTAACTGTAACCCTCTATACATTACTCCAACAATAAAATATAAATTAAATAAAAATAAACAACTCAGACCTTAAGTTCAAGCCCTACTGCCATCAGTAAAGAAAAAAGGAAAAACATGAAAAGCCTAGGTTGGACAGTAGAATGGTTTTTGTCTGGGTTAGGTCTCTAATTCAGTGATTTGCTGTGATTTTAATGTGTGTTGATAGAGAATGTTACAGAGAACACCTTTTTATTCTAAGTAGAGGTAGACAAGGGCTCTACTTAGTAATTCTATTTCTCTCATAAACTTACTAATGTCTTTGCCTTATATTCAGCTCTCAAACTGAAGTTAGAAATTAGTGAGTTTTACTAGGGAGTTCTCTTTTTTTTTTTCTTTTCTTTAGGATGTAATGTTTGGAATTAATCTTGGCTCTTCTTGCCAAATCCAAGTCTTCATTTTTTTCCCCCTCAGTGTGTCTGCTCATGTTCCCTTAAATTTAATTATATTTAAAAATAAGTTTGAAGCCTTGTTTATAATCTTTCTGTATGCTTTTAAATACTTCATTTAAATTTGCTTGAAGTAGGTACAATAAATCACTTGTTTTTTAGGGAGTATTGTCCTGTTCTTTTGTTTTCTTTGTTATTTTCTTCCTCCCTTCTTCCTTGAAAAAAAATCCATAAAGTTTATGGATATTTTTTCTGAGCTTAATACATAGCTGTTTATCATTATTCTCTGTACCCAGATTTGAGGCAGTTCTCACAAACATATCAATTTGAATTAATTTTCCAAGTAGAGTTAACGAGGCATTGTATAATTCGAGATATATTACAGAGATTGAATTTCCTCAGGGCATTTCTGTACTGGAAAGTTTTGATTCTTGGACCAGACTGCAATCATATGTATTTGACCTCTGAGTCTTATACTAAATGGTGCATAGTACTAAATGTACTGTTGAGGCATTGAAAATGCCATGTGACCCAGTAAGTGATCACATCGACAATTTTTAATTAGTACCTTTCTAGAGAGAAAACTCTCTTTCAAACCTGTCCTCTGATGCCTGTCTTTGCTAGGAGGACTTTTTCCAATAATGTTTAAACAGAAGTTTGCAAGGACATCAAGTTAGAGAAGTTAAATTATCTTTGAGGTCTTTTGAATCTTAGGATGATTAGACTCTTCTTTCAGATAAGAAGCATTAAGTTCTAGTACACTCTTTGCCAAGGAACTACTTTATTTCAATCAAAAAGGAATTTGCTAATGAGACAACTTAACAGTCCTGTGATCACCCTGCTTCCTACGAGTACATATTCATCTATCACCAGAAGATTCCTCAGACCACAGACGTGTGTGCAAACAGAATAGGACAAATTTATCCTTCATTCTCCACAAGAGATAATAACAATGGGAGAGAACTTGTCTAAGGAGAACAAATTCCTAAGACTTAAATGAGAGATAACCTATGATAACTTAAAAAAAAAAACTTGCAATCTAATCCCCTGTAGTGCTCATGGGAAAATAATTAAAAGGAGTAAATTAGAATAAAAAGCAAGGGTGGGAAAAGTGGTCTAAATGTGACATGGTATTAGAAGGTAGCTCCCTTGAATTTGAAACTTGTACAAATTCCCCCCCAGTGTTTCATTTGACAGAAAAGTTGGTACACACTTAACCATGTTCAGCAAAGAACCTGGAAATGTTCAGAGACTAACATGGACTCCTCAAAAGTAATCTTAATGAATTAGCATAACTTTCTTTGAGGAACATTAGCAACATTGGCAAGTTGGAATGTTACAGATATCAAACCCAGAGAGTACTGTCTTCCCTGCCCTCCCTTCCCCAAAGTATAAACAAAAAGAGGTATGAATGCTTCTTGTGATTTTTCTATAGTCTGTCAGATGAAGGTCTCTAGTTGCTTTATATCTATATTATTTTGTAGCAGATTACTCTACTTTATTTCATAGTTTCTTCAGGTCAGGTTTTGGGAGAAGCTTAGTTGAGTGATTCTCCCTCAAGGTATCTGTCAAGTTTCACCCAAGATGTGAAGGCAGCAGACAGATAGAAGCTCATGTATTGCTGGGAGATAAGAATGTATGGCGGATTCCTTACATGTATGTGGACAAGAAGTGACTCTAGACCATATTGTCTGGCTCTTGTTTTTTTGTCTTTTCTGGCTCATTTCTTTGCCTTATATACTTTACAACATTCATGATATGATCCTCACTTCCTCAGCAAGAGTAATTCCAGAAAGAGAAAGTCTCTGCCTTTTATGACTTAATCCCTAAATCCATATGTCACCCTCACCAGATTTTACTTCTTGAATCACATCACTGAATTTTCAAGGTTGGAGAATCAAGCATCACCTCTTAGAAAAGTTTCAAAGACATTCTAAAAGTTTTTAACATTCTAAAGCCACAGCATAATCTCCCTATCCTGTTGAAAATTTCAGGCTAAAATGAAGACACAAACGTCAAGCTTATTACATTTGCTGAGCGAGGTATCTTTTGCTACAAACAATAACAAGTGAACTAGTAGTAAACATTTTCTTATCAGATTTATACGCTTTCATGAGACACAATGAATAAATTCACGAGGATATAATTAAAGTCCTGCTCTGAAGCTCAAAAAACACCTTTCAGAAATGTGGGATCCTCCAATAATATTGGGAAGCAATTAAGTTGAAAACTGTCTTGAGTTTTAGTTGAAACTAAACATAATGCATTGTGGTGCAGAACTAGAATTCAGACAACCTGTTAGTGATAAATATATTAATCAGGCCATAGGAGATTGGTACATGGAAAAATAATTCTTTAGATTCTTGGAAATAACATGCAGCCAGTTCCAGACCTATAATAATAACATATATCATACAGAGCACATAACAATTCAATGTACAGCTTTTCTTTAAAAAAAACTTATGGAGCAAAAGTGATATGTATTTAACATAGATCATACTTTCCATTTTTGTCTCTTCTTAGGTTAGCAATGTATGGTTTATGATACACTCCCTTGATGCTGGGCAAACACAGCAAAATGGTAGCTCCGGGTCAAATATATGCTCCCTAAAAGAACAAACTGATACTTTACAAGGAAGATGTTGATAAGAAACAGCATTCTATATTCCTTGTATCTTAAATGTATTTTTACCTAATGGTATCTTCAGTTCGTGATGATACCAAGAGGAGGATCTGTGTCTATGTATTGGCCTAGAACTCAAAGTTGGTCTATTGTACAATTGGATTTTCAATGCCTCCTAAAGCCCTATGTGTGAAAAGCATGGGAATCATGATGTCCCTACTTTGGGGTGTGTCGAGGGAGAGCCTGTATGAGATGTGATCTTATGAAAGGTCCTCAAGCCATTGAGGACTAGGGGAGTGTGCGATGACCCATTTCCTTCCTCCCTCCCTTTTTATTTCTTGGTAATGAACAGTTTTTCCTCTGTCATAGTCTCCTGTCATGATGTACTGGTTCTTCCAAGCCTGAAGAAATGTGAGTCCTTTAACCTCAAGTCTCTCTCTGGAACCTCTAAAACTATGAGACAAAATATACTTTCATCTATTTTTTTTTCCAGTCCTGGAGCTTGAACTCAGGGCCTGAACACTGTCCTTGGGCTTTCCTCAAGACTACCCCTCTACGACTTGAACCACCGTACCACTTCTGGCTTTTCTATGTATATGGTACTGAGGAATTGAACCCTGAGTCTTCGTGCATGCTAGGCAAGCCCTCTACCACTAGGCCAAAATCCCAGTCCCAAACTTTCATCTTTTTGAGTTACTTTCGTGGGTGTTTTCTGTTAGTAAAAGCTAGCCAACACAATCTAAAAGACTTCCAAGAAATTCCATTACTATGGCATAATTATGGTAATGCCACAGCTGCCTCAGTGGGTATGAGGATGTCCATCGAGTGATATCCTCTCAGTACTCCCACTTGTCTTCTGAGCAGTGTGGGACTACTTCATGTGCAAGTTTCAATGAGCAAAATTTTATAGCAAATACCCTATAACATTTCTGACTCTGAGTTGGGAGTTTCGAGTTCTGTTTAGGAAAAAAAGAGGCAATCCAAGGGGAATAAAAGGAAATGGGGATGAAGAAGAATGAAAGGAAAAAGTTGATTTGAGAGAACTGCAAGGCACCAGGCTGAAAAGGAGCTGTGTGTTCACATGGGGTATAGGCACACACAGAAGATGGATCGTGGGAAGAACGAGACTTCTAATAGCACTGTGGCTTTTGTAACAAGAATAAGTAACAAGTGATAAGTAATAAAGAAAGCCCTGGGGAAATCCTATGTCAAGTGGCTGAAGAAAGAATGTCTAAGCTTTAGTTTGTAGATGAAATGTGAAAACAGTTGACACTTCTTTTTTATGTTCAATAATTCTCTTGGAATGTTCTTTCTTCTTTCTGTAGACCAATTTAAGGATTTTTCATTTCTTAAATAATTTTATCATCTTTAAGTAGCTCTACAAAGGAGCTACCATTAAGCTAATCCATTTATGAATATATACATCTTGATCCATTCTTCTCACCCCAATTTTCTTAATTTTATAGGATATGCATTGAATTTTTTGCCATTTAACAAAGCTGTTTATGCATATAATACTCTCTGATCTGTGTCATCCCTTCCATATTTTTACCCACTTTTGGCCCACTCTTTCCTTATTTTTCTTCATTGTATTGTATAGACAATGAATTCTTGACTGCATTTTCCCCTTTTTCTCCTTTATCTGTCTACCTCTTTATATCTTTGGCTAACTCCCCTCTTAAGTATCCATTTGCTGGGACTTATTTTGTTTTACATTGGCTTAAGCTTTGTAAACAATTTTACTATTTGAGTTCTTCATAGAATCTATATGTACCTTCTTTTTAAATGTAACTCTTCAGATTCCATGCTTATTCTAACAAAAACAAAAACAAAATGATACTTCTGTTGATCACTTGTCGGCCACAGGCTTTGCTAAGTGTTTCTCACTTACTTCTCAAACAATCCTATGTTACAATTGTTATTACAAGCCCTATTTTACATACAAAAAGGTCCCTAAAGCTTAAAGGTATAAAAGCATATTAACCATAGCAGAAGTATGTTTACCAAAAAAAAGCCAAATAAAATCTACACACTGAAATCAATGGGTCTATTTCACTGCATATTTCAGAAGAATTAGGAAAGGAAAGAAGTGAGGACATTTGAAGAAAGAAAGCAAATATATTTTCAGTGTGTGCATTGTTAATTTATGGCGTGTCATTTTTGTGAATGGCTTTTAAATAAATAATTTATGCCATCTAGAACTATCACACTGGAGAAATTTCCATGAAAAGTTCCTTGAATGTATTCTAAGCTATGAAGACAAATGAATATCTTATGATTACGTAGACCTGATTTTTATTCATCTCTCTTGGATTAGAAGGTTGAGAAAAATATGTAAAATCTCTGGGGAAATTGAACTTCAGACTGAGAATTAAGGATGACCTCAAAATTCAGGGAAAGACAACACTTGGTGATGTATATTCTAATTATAGCCTCAAGGTAGTGTTTAGCACTGTAGCACTTTCATAGAAATGGCCTTTGGATGTATGTTTAGGATATGAAAAAGATGATCAGTGTTAATATGTATGTATGAAAATCTTGTTTTCAGCCAGCCACAAAGCCCAAGACATAGAAAAGACCATGTCTAAAGCTATACCTAGAAATCAACCTCAACATCTGTCTCCTGGAGATTGTAGACTGATACTGTGGTATCAGTAAAAAATAACTTGTCCATGTTCCTTCCTCTCCAAATATATCCAAAATACATGTGTTAAGTGAGCTTTTCCAGTCAAGTCAGGATCTGCCTGGGTGATCCATGCTGCTTTCCAGGGTCAGCCTCTTGTCACTTAGAAGAGTTGCTTTTCTCTGAACCAGGAAACCACTTACACAAGTTCACCAAAGCTCCCTTACTTAATAATGCCCTTGTGCTCTAGGCCTATTAATTCACTTCTCCCAAGAGATCACATTTCTATTCCAAGAGATTAATTTCTTTACCTTGGTACACTAAAGGATCAAGGCTCACAAAATATAAATAGCACCCCCCTCTTTTTCCTCTTGTTTCCCCAAAGGTATGTTGTGAGGATTAATGAGATGATGCTTATAATTGCATTTTGAGCTCCTTGGTTGAAAGGCACTTTATAAATACAAGGTATTAGTTCTTTAGTGAGGTCCATCCATCACTTACAAGTGGCCAAGCACTCTGCCCTTTGGGCAGCACACTGTGTTCCTGACTCGGAGATGCTCTGGGCCACTGCCAAGAGTAGAGCCAGGGCCAAGTTCAGAAGAGTTTCCTGAGGTCCTTTTCTTTAGTAGCATATATTTGCTGTGAAATTCACCAAGTGTTCTTTAGGGACAGATGCATGACAAGAACCTCTGATCTAGAGCACATTGAACTACCCATATTGATTTTCTTCTGCCTCTAGCTCTCGTGCATACTATTCAGTCTCTGTTCATTAGACACACACTTAATTTTTTACTGTCAACAAAGCAACAAAGGAAAACTTTTCCTCAAAACAAATGTTCGAACAAAATGCAAAATGCCTCTGGCATTAATTTCATGCAGGTGAATGCTGTTCCATTTTGCCTATTAGCATGTCCACGTGCTTGCCAACAATTCAGGTGGTATTAATATGTACTTGCAAAACAACATTTTCTGCCAACCTGGTGCAAATTGCCAGAACCTTTAAGCTGCTCTCCCTTAACTTAGCAGTAGTATATCATCATTACCTGTGACTAGACCAAGAAATAACATTTGTCAATGCCTGGATTGCTCTTTTCAGTGATTTTAGAGACCTATTTTACTTTGGAAATGCAATTAGCCAAGTATATTTTTGATGATACAGAATTATAAAAGCAACAGTTGAGTATATGAGGACTGTTTGGGATGTTTGATTTTTCATGGGAAACTGATCTTTGCAAGATTGCCTTTATAAAATCGCTGGGAGATAGCTGTGATTTCACTGTTTGTTTATTTTTGTGCTAATACTAGGGCTTGAACTCAGGGCCTCACATTCCTGCTTTTTTTTTTAACCTAAGACTAGTATTGTACTACTGAGCCACATCTCTACTTATATATTTGTCTGCACAGGCTGGTTTAGAACTGTAGTAGTCCTCAGATGGTAGCCTCCCGAGTAGGTAGGATTACAGATAGAAGTCACCAGCATTCAGCCATGGTTTGTGAATTTAAGACTTTCAAAAGCTTTGAGAGCATGCATGTGCGTGCATACATACACACATTGTGCTTCCTATTAATTTATACTAAATACTATGGTAAAGTGAGAAATGAGGAAAGAAAATTTAAGTGATTTGTCTAAGGTAGCATAATTTACCAATGACAAAATTAGAAAGAAAAGTTAGATTTGTGGCTACATCCTATGTCTTTCACTCTTGCATTATATCATGTGGGCTTAAGAAAATTACCATAATTTCATAATTACCATAATTACTATAACTGATGAAGTACATATGTCCAAAAATCATATGAATAGTATTAATCTTGATATTTTCTGTTCTATACAAGAGTTCTTTCTTTTAGTTTTTCACTTAAAAATATTTTACATTTGAAGAGCTATTAATAAGTTTCTAATGTATATCAGAATATATTGATGTAAGTCAGTATCTTATTGTACTTCAGTTGCCTTTCATCTTAAATGGATCCAGCAAGATATAGGAAATATGAGGTAGTTCTGTATAGAGGTTAGAGATGTGTATGAACCAGTTGAGCCACAGTAATTTCAAATGAGAGTATTTTGCTCTTTACAATATTACAATTCAACAGTGCATCTTGTACATGTCTCCAAGAGTTGAAACACTGATAGTAGAGCCAATGGCCCATAGAAAACCAATGGGATAGAAATCTCAGTTCATTACCCAAAATAGAAAGGCTGAACACATACATATTTAAGCAGAATAAAATATAGCTAATGATTTTTCTGTTGCATGTTGGTGTTAAATTCATATGGTTAATTTAAGAACTCTTTGTTTGAAGATATATTTAAAGATCTATTGCCTTATGCATTATCAGTTTCTCTGTATAGTTAAGAAGTACAGTTATTGCATTTTCTTGTAAAATTAATCATGTAGCTATGTCACCTTTTAATGACGTTACTATGACATTACTATTCATAAGGACGTTCTGTCTTAAATATAGCATTATTTGTGTTGAAGAATTGACTTCATTCTTTGTTCAAATTTTCATTCTGGTTGCTCACCAAAATATACAACTGCATGTGAATGAGGATTTAATAAGAATGTGTATAAATTTGATGACATTTGTTCGATGTATGGAATAGTCGTATGTTTGAATTCTCATAGAGAAAGCTGTCTGTTCTTCAGTTAATCTAGTAAATGGGGCTTGGGAAAATGAACTCAGTCTCATGCACAGATTTCTAAAACAATTCTTACTAGTGTTTGACCTAAATTAAAATAAAAAACCAACAAGAACTATGAAAAGGTACTAAGAACAATGCTAATGTGGTGATTTAAACCAAGCTTGGTTTTTCAAATGACCTTTCATCCTTCACAACTATTAACAGCATGCTAGGTTGCTGTCCTGAGGGCCAGATACTATCAGTCTGGTGTGGAAAACTTAAAATGTATTCTAAATGTCTTTAAAGCTGAGGTGGAGGAGAATGACTCTTGATTATTTATTTTTACAAGGGTCAAGGTTAAATCACAGCTATGCTGTTCTCCCACTATGTTACTTCATGGTTAGTCAACATTTTCTTTCTATTTTGCTAAGATATACCATACTACAACCTAAGTTTCTACTTAAAAGTGTTAGATGAGTGTCTGGATCTTTAGCAGGGCCAAGAGCCTTTATGTATGCAAATTAAAAGCACACAGCTCATTAATTAATATAACATATCTGGAATTTGTGTTATATCTGACTATTCCCTTTAAGTTACTAAGAACATATAGTTTTATATTTGTCATTGAGTTCACCCATTTATTCCAAATGAGTAGAATTTGACTCTACTTAATGTTGGAGCCAATCGGGATAAATATAGAAAGTTTAAATTAATAAAATTTATTCATGGCAATTCTGACACAGTTCACTTTCTTGGTATAGTATTCCACTGTGCTGAAAACTTTAGAGAATCAATAACATTCCTTACCATATTGAATACTTGCTGGGTTGTTTCTTATCTTTAGTCTAATAAATATAGGTACTTCTCAGAAAAGTACCCTTCTGTTTTTAAATTTTAAAAACTTACACTATATACTAATTAATTTTAGATTAATAGAATTCTAAATATGCCAGGAAAAACCATTAAAGTGATCAGAAATCAGTAACAATTGGTAAAAAAGTAACTTCCTTAAATATAGGCTTATTGAAACACCAAGAAATCAAGTTTTCCCAGTTATTTTGTTTTTATCTTTGCCTACCATCTCCTCCTATTACTTTTTTTTCTTCAAGATAGGCTACTTGGAGAAAAAATTAAAATTATTCCCAGTAATCCAAAACTATAAATTTTTCTTCCTATTGTTGCAGTTTAAACACATTAGCCTCTGGTATGTTTTTGTTTGCTTGTTTTGCACTACTGGATTATTAACCCAAGGGCTTTAAGCATGATAGACAAGTACTGTCCCTTTGGGCTATACCGTGCCCACAACCTCCTTTTTATGTTAGTATGTTATTCTTTACGCTAACCACATAGGCTCTATAACTTAGGCTCCAAGTAGCTCACAGCTGCCTCTCTTATGAGCTTTTCTTAAAACAAAACAAAACAGATTCCAGGGAATTAAGGAAGAGACAGCTTCTTGGAATCATTTGTTCATTGAGAAGCCAGTGAGCCGGTGGGAAACCATTATCCCCTAATACATCAGATCACCTCAACATACAAAGACACACGTATGAAGAAAACAAAACACACACACACACATACACACATACACACACACACACACGTGAAATTTTCTTAGCCAATATCAACTGACAGAGTGGGCCCCACATTTGAAATGAGGTGGCATGATTGTATTCACCCAGTCCAACGCTGTGTTTAAGCCTAATATTCTTCCTGGCTTTCATAATTATTAGGAAATTGTTTCTAAGCCACCTGCTTGGGGATTTTTATTTCATTTAAAAAAATACTGGTAATTTGGAATTGAGTTCCCTAAAT
This sequence comes from Megascapheus bottae, assembly GCF_031878675.1. Taxonomy (NCBI): domain Eukaryota; kingdom Metazoa; phylum Chordata; class Mammalia; order Rodentia; family Geomyidae; genus Megascapheus; species Megascapheus bottae. The sequence goes on from NC_143522.1 coordinate 16,116,849, forward strand.
TCCAATATAGGTCTATGAATCAAAAATGATGAATTACAATTCACTAGTTTCTTCTAGATCAATGCAGGGCTGGCTGATGAGATAGAAAAATTACCAAAGCATGGCTTCATTATTTTGTTATTGGAAGCGTATTCATTAGGGGCATATCTCTACAACACCAATCTCGGATGTCTCTCCTAATTAGAGAAACCATTCAGGAGTGGTAATAACAGTTACTAAAGGAAGAAGAGACATACCAGCATCTCTAACAGACTTTATGAATGGATACTTGTATCCATTATAGGAAGATGAACGGTAAACAGAGACAAAGAGAGACAAAGAGGACAGAGACAGAGTAGAGAGAGAAGAAAAGGAAGAGGAAGGAGGAAAGGGAAGAAGTAGAAGAGGAGGAGGATGAGGAGGAGGAGGAAGAGGAGAGGAGAAAGGCAGGGAGAACGAAAAGGAGAAAGAAAGAGAAACAAAGAGTACCAGAGAAGGATGAAGAGAGAGAATTTGAGATAGTAACTATTTGTTCCTTTTAAATATGCAGCAAATCTGGGGAAATTAATAGAGATCTAAGGAGATCAGAGGTGGTCTAATGTCAGGGTCTTGTAAATAGAGTAAAATATCTCTCTTGACCACCAGGATTTCAGTTGTTTTCCTTGGCGTCCTCTGCTAAAAAGAAGAATTTCTGCAAATTCTTGAGAGGGGAATGCAGAAGAATATATCCCTTTTCTTCCCATAGAGACACACTTTAGTCATAGTGGGCTATGCAGGCTCTGTGATGGCATTGTGACAATGACTTGTCAGACATATTACTCACAGGCTGAGAAGATCTATGTGTCTCAATTGGATCAATTAGGTTGTGATTGGGTGGAAACGAAGACAGAGTGAATGAACTCTGTTTCTGTAAACAACCAAATCTTTCCTGTTCCATTTCCCATGCCAAAACATGATGAAAGAGTGCCTAGCTGGAATTAACCTGACCTAAAACATGCCTACTGGGGCAGAGTGACTTCAACTCCACCTCTACTAAAGATAACTTGATAGCTATCTCTAAAAAACTTCATAAAATAAACCAAAAAAAAATCTAGGATGCTTTTTTTTTGGTAATGACTTATTGACTTTTCAGATTGTTCTTTAAGCTGTTTTTTAAACTTTAAAGGCAACACTGATAATGAACGCTTCCAAATGGTAAAACAGAAAATCCCCTTCAAATATAACCGGCCCGTAGAAGAATGGCTACAGGAAAAAGGTAACCGTCGTTAAAACTTTCATTTTAAAATCATTTGATTCTAAACCCTCATTTTTAAAGCCTGCAAATAAATGTTCCTTAAATGATAATCGCCTGCTGCATAAATGACTGTTTTAATTTTCATTATAATTTGTGTCAGCTTCCACCTGCCATATGTTGATAAATCATGCTATAATACATTGCCATTAAAACACAGTTAAAGGGACTAACTAACATCTAGCCTGCTGTCAGTGGGACAAGCACAAACAAGAAACTCCAGGAACCTCTTATAAAAAAAAAAAGAAAAGAAATGTATTATGGCAATTTAACCACTGCATGACATTATTTGTTAATTTGCTTTAAATTCCCTTACACACCACAGCTTTCTAAAGAATTTCAAAAGTGTCCTTTAAACTCATATCTTGAGGCTCTTTTGGCTTTACTATATGTTAACCAAAAGGAAAAAAAATCATAGACTGACTGTTGTAACTTAAACTGCTTAAAACAAATGTCATAAAGGAATGTGTTTTTACATTTGTTTTTAAACAAAGAAAAGAATGAGAAAGATTAATTTTTGCCTCTCCATTGGTGGAAGAAGTTTTATGCTAGATTAATTGCATTCTAGTTTCTGCCTGCAACAAAACAACACAAAATTTGTTTTACATTTTGGTTGTGTTTTACCCTTGTGTGTTTTATTTATTTATTTTGTGTAACCAAAGTGTAAGTAGCTAAGTCAATCAGTTGGGAATAGGAAAGGCTCATGAAAGGCAAAGCAGTATCTTCTGTGCTGCAGAAGGAAATAACCACTCTGAATAAAAGGGCAATCCTTATAACTCTTGGTGGAATGATTATAAGATAAATTATTTTTTACAGTGAAGAATGTTCTCTATCTGTAAAAACTATCTATTCTGTCTTTTTTTCCTGAGTTAGTGTATGCTATTTGTAGCTCAAGACCTAAAGTGAGCCTTTAAATTTTGTTGATACTTATTTGAGTTCTCTGAAAGGAGTAATCCGGGCTTTTACATGTTATACCACTCAAGGAACTAGCACTGGTGATAGTTTTAAGTTGGATGAAGATGCGCAGGTTTTTGAACATGGAGAATCCGCACCAAGTCTTAACTGTTTGCCCTGTTTCCCCATATATGTGGCCTAATTAAAAATAAATTAAGAATAATCCTAAAAAGCAAATAATTCTGTTTTGTAATCACTAGATCATAAAGTCCCTTTAACAATAAAAACAATGATCACCTCACTTTGAAAAAGGAAGAGGCAACTAAATGCATGTCTGACTCTCATGTGCCTGAGAAAACTTTTTTGTTGTTGTTTCATTTAATTTTACGTTTAGTACTATTTATTTTACTCCATTGCCTTTTGAAATCTAAGTTTAATAGCATGCCAGACATTTTCATTTGTATAAACCATTATACAGCAATTAGTAAGCTTTTAGTTTTCTTTGTGATAGCATCCTTATCAGCTGGCTTTCATAGAGAAAGATTCATTTGGATATAGAAGTGAAGGGTTGGGATGAGGAGAGGGTGGTTGTAGTGGGACCGAGGGAGGTATTTTAGTTTCTTTATCAAATATATGTTTGTCAATGCATAAATATTGAAAAGACTTCATGAAAACTCTTACGGTTCTCTTGTATATGATTTCCACTGAAATTACTTGTTTATGTAATTAGAGTAACATTTGTTCTATTGCTTTAGCTCTTCCTCTGCCTAGCTGACTTTACTCTGAGAAAGAACAGAAAACATGTAGCGAAAGATCCTCCAAAGACAATGGTTTTGGAAAACTAAACACAGAAGGATGTTTAGACAGATGTATTAGAAAGTGCTTAATGCCTCTGCTGAATTATTTCTGGCTTCAGGGAAGAGAGTTAGGTGATACCATTCCCAAATCTCTGTCTGCTATTGACTGACTTTTTGACCTTAGACAATCCACTTAAACTCTATGTCTCAGATTTCCTCTCTGAGAAGAGAAATAATACTGCCTATTCCCCAAGGATGTTCTAAGCTTTAATTAATTTGTCTTTGTGTGACACTGACTGAGGACAAGCAAAGATTTAATTTAAGCATATGTGGAGCTGATGTCCACATGAGATAACAGTTAATAACTTTTTAGAAGATGTGTACTTGAAACAAAACAAAAAGTTTCTTGCTTCAATTCCTATGTGAATATGTAACCAAATTTTATATTATTTATGCAACACCAATTATCAGACCAGGATGTGTGCATATATATATATATTTATATATATTACACAAGCACATATGTCAATGTACATTTATAAAATGGTCAATTAATCAAAAATTATTGATCCTAAGAACTTATAATAATAAGAATGAGATCTGGTATTGATTTTGTAATCACTTGGGAAAAATAATTGAGAGAAACTTCCACCTCATTCATAGGCAAAACTAATAATGGCTTTTCTCATTTATGCACTTTTCTCCACCTAGTTGAGAGAGCTAAATCAGTTGGAGGATGGAACAGTAAGAGAAAGAAAGACAGAGAAGGTGCTCTTCTTCTAGCTTTGTTAGTACTCATCTCAACCAATGTACAGATATCTGGCTAGCAGAAAGTTTTGAGGAAGAAGAAACCAGATAGGCAAATAGAAACCCAAATGCTTCCTATGATGTGATGGAAAAAAGGAAGCATACACAAACCTTTTTCCTGTGTCACTCTCCAGTATTTCACTTCCAAGAAATGATTAGTCAAAGCAGTGTTAACTAGGAAAGAATCAGCAATTTAATCTTATAAACTCCAAATATCTAGCCTTTTCAAATTCTTGGGTCGATCTCAAAAAATCAAACAGCAATTTATGAAATAAACTCTAGCAAAGGAAATGAAGGCAATCCATCATTTCCAGGCAATATAATTCAGGTTTGAATTCTTGGATTCGCCTTTTATATTTTTAATTTTTTGCCAGTCCTGGGCTTGGGCTCAGGGCCTGAACACTGTCCTTGGACTTTCTCAAGGCTTAGCACTCTACCACTTGAGCCTCAGCACCACTTCCCAGCTTTTTTCAATGAATATGATACCGGGGATTCGAACACGGGTCTTTGTGCATGCTAGGCAAGCACTCTACCACTAGGCCAAACTCCCCGCCCCAGATTCTCCTTTTATTTGTTAGCACTGGCAGAATGAATACGACTAAGAAATGCAAGATGGGAACCCTGATAGAGGTTATTATTGTAAAGCAGGTTCAAGAATATTAGAATGTAAAATATTCTGTAATCAGACTACTTACCCATTAACTAACCACCAATCCTGGATAATATTAAAAAATGTGCACGAGATATATATGAAGATTATGAACGAGAAATCGTACACATGAAAAAGCCATCTTGCCATTAGAGTTTCTAGTGTAGAGATTCTGATTTATTTTGCCTTAGAAATATCCCATTAGAAACATTAGCAGCATTTTCTAACTAGCTATAAGCATCTCTAAATGCCTATACAATGTCCAGGAAGCATTTCTTTTCATCCATCATGATATTCCTATTGTAGTAAGTTTCGGGCTCCCATTTGGAAAAAGGTATTGTCCAAATTAAATTATGACTCATATGAACTCTAATCCATTAGCTCATGTTTCTGTGCATTATGTGTTATGCTTCATCTCACAAGGCCAAAGTCCAGAAAAATACTACAGGATCTGAGGGGATCATCATAGAATCCATTTGATTTGGTTTTATTCACCCTTGAGGTCTACACAATTATGTTAAGTCTACAGATCCCTTTCCTCTGAGCCAGAGATTCTTACAAAGTGCCAATCATTTTCTAACGAAATTACCTGGTAACTTTCACAGTTTTCAGAAAGTTTTACAAATCTTTCTGTGCAATAGGCTCTTACAAGTTGTCAGGTGATTGAAGTTGACTCTGGTCTAGAATCCACTTGGAGAATCTTCCCTTCTCTGTCTTCTCATTTCCAAGCTACTGTAGCTTGAGAAGGTATTTCATATTATATACTACAAATGCATATCCTGGAAGACCTGGTGATAGTGGAAGAGGTTCAGGGCCAAGAAACAACAGGATACCACTTTTCAATAAATTAGAGGTTCAACAAATTAGACTTTTAGAAATATATCTCTTTCTATGAAACAGGCAAGAATAACAGAAAATTGTTTCCAGGTATTTATGACTAATACACTAGGTGATTAGATTAAGAATAAGTAGAACCATGTTTTTCATATTGACTGAAGAAAGGCATCAAAGGGATATATTTAATTCCATTCATATTTTTATCTTTTCTCCATATAAAAAAGCTGACAGAAATAATCTAAAGAAATAATACTAAGGAAGAACTTATACCCTGCTGCTATCATGATAAATCATAATGAATTCTAGGTGCTGTTATTTGTTTTCCAGGAAAGAACCAGAGTAAGATAGAATGTTTTCTAATAAGTAGAAATGGCTAGAAGTAAGATTATTTGAGTACTGCCATTCTGTACTCTTACTCTGCCATGATTTCATTTTGATAGTGCTCTTTTCACAGAAATATAAATAGCCCCCAGATGGAAACTCTGAATAAGCCAAATCACTGATATTTTTCAATCCATTAACATATCTCTGTGTTATTTAAGGAGTTTAATGTGTTCGTTTCTCCATTAATATTCATTTGCCTTTAAAAATCCATTGTTGCTAAATGACATCTTCCCACCTTTTCCCTATCCCTAGATGAGGAGCTGTATCAACACCACATATTGTGACCATAAGTCATAGTCATATGACCATGTCTATATGGTTATGGCTTGGTTATGTGAACATAAATTCTTCATCCTCCATATATAGTAGATATATATTTGTCATAATATTAATATAGACAGTCAATATAGATGTACTATTATTTACTAATCAGATTTCTAGGAAGTTATGTATTTGATGACTACAATGTCCATGCTTATAAGTATGCAATGAATCCAAGTCTCTTAATTTTAATTAATTGAGTTTATCAGTCCTAGTTTTTAAACTCAGTAGTTTTGTTGCATCAATCACTCTTTTTAATTGTTATGTTAATTTGTAGCATAAAAACATGATAGACCTCTCTGATTCATTCTAGCCCTCACCTTATTTAGATATTGCTCTCATTCACAGGTATATATCCATGTAAACTGCAATAGTTCTTATCAGTGAACCAAGATTTCTTCTTTTTTACAATATAAAATAAAGACTGGACTACTCAGATGACACAGGCCTTTCAGCTAGGCAGTGGAAGAGATAACCATAACAAAATGTTACTTGCCAAGGTTGATATTGGATATTTGTCATCCATGTTTTCTTTTTCCCCCACTTCAATTGCTCAAGGGAGCCTGTCTGAATGCTTGGCTAGTTCAAACAAGGTAAGTCAAGGTAGAAAATGTACAAAAATAATAATATTTCCTCCACCCAACCCACTAGGCCGGCAGCTAACCATCTTCAACACCCAGGCGCAAATAGCCATTGGTGGAAAGGACAAAGGACGCCTCTTCCAAGGCCAACTTTCGGGGCTCTATTATGATGGTTTGAAAGTACTGAACATGGCGGCTGAGAACAACCCTAACATTAAAATCAATGGAAGTGTCCGTCTGGTGGGAGAAGTCCCATCAATCTTGGGAACAACACAGACAACTGCCATGCCACCAGAAATGTCGACCACTGTCCTGGAAACTACCACCACCATGGCAACTACCACAACCCGTAAGAATCGCTCTACAGCTAGCATTCAGGTACGTTCACCATTCTCTGTATAACAATTGCTTTTTGCAGTCTTTGTCTTTGAAATATGATTATCATGGCCAATACTCTATGCAGTTAGAGAATGTGAATTACTATGTTTGAAGGAAGGATGCCTGAAGATGCTTATCATAATAAGACCCATGTGTAGAGAAAAAATGAATTCACTGCTACAGGAGTTGTAAAAGTCATAGGGTACTTGTGGGTTATAATGGCCCATAATTTTTCACTGAAATGGGAAAGCTGTTATTCACAATGAAAAGTGGATTACAATTTTAATATGATATTCTCCCTTCTCTCATTTTATTACCTTTTCTTTTCAAATAGCAGAAAGGGAAAGGGGGGAAAAGGGGGAAAAATGCTGTATCCTAGCTCAGTTCTATTCATATCCTCCAGATGGCTTTACTAGAACATGAATTGTTCATTATTGAGACCAATGGGTATCATTAAATCAAGGACAATTGAAGCTACAAGATCAACTAATCCATTTGAAATGCTGTCTTTTTGTTTGATATTAAGTCTTGATTAATCATCTGTCATTTTGGTCTATTTTGTTTCCTTTATATTTGACCAAGATACTAATTACATTAGAAAAATGTGAAGGTTTTAATTTAGCTGTGCAGGAAGTCCTTAGTTTTGTAGTAAGGTTTTTTTTTTCTATTTTAATGTAATTATATCCAAGCTAAAGCTTAATACTTTGCTGACTCCCTTGGCATTTCATAAATCTAGTTAGTAGGGGGTAGGAGGTTAATCGAGTTATTAGCCTTAAATGCTCTGGCATAAAATAAGACATTCCAGTTGCTTGTGGGGAAATTACCCCTTGCCTGGTTAGTATTTGTAGGAAAGCTCAGTACATCAGTATATGCCCTTTCTGTTTCTCAGTTGTAAAACATTATCCAAAGCTCGACTGAGTCTTTGACATCCCTCTAACATGGACTCCTTTGGACAATGTAAACTTTAGAATCAATAATCAATTAAGCCTCTTACTGATTCCCACTTTTCTGAATTAAGTTTCTGTAAAAGGAAACACAGCTAAGTGTGTACTACCTTTTATTTCCTTTTGGTTTGAGCAGAAATCCAGACAGCAACGTACATGATTCCATAGGAGCAATTTGCAGCTGTGGCTGCATTAGATGTTATCAACCAATTTTATGTGTTTTCCAAAGGCTGCCAAGAACCTGGCAAGCATAGCCGTCTTATAATCACACATGCGGTTACATGCATACCTATGCTCATGCTCAAAAGAGAAAAATAGCACTTCTGTGCTGATATTAAAGCAATAACTCCTGACACCTCACTCCATTCTCTGAAAAGAAGATAAAAGGCAATATATATTTCTATTATGACTCTCTATAGCTCAAGAGTAGATCTGTTTATTGTTGGCGAAAGGATAGTTCTATTTGCACAGGTCTTGGCAGACTTGTTTTGTTTCTGTCAGAATATATTCTTCTAACTCTGTGGGAAGCAAAGGAGCAAATGGCTTTTTCTTTGTAGGACTGGCTGATCCTGTAGTCTTATTTTAAGACCAAATTTTCACTGACCACAGGAGGATTTAATGTTACACAGCAATCCAGGTACTAAGCCATGGTAATTGTCAGTTTTTGGCTTTCCCTCCTGTGGGAAATGCATAAATGGGAGCAGATTGGGTGAATTCTTTAAACACTTTCTATAAACTAAGAAGTTAATACTTCTGAAGAAGAGAGAGTTTCAAGGTGCAAAACTGTGGTCAGTAAATGTAACTCTAATTCTCATAGAATCTCTGCTCTCTTAGAGAACGTAGGTATGTGGGAGAGACCACATTAAAAGCTTTTCTCTCAGTTGTATTGCTTTTCCTTAGATTCCAGGAATAATGGCATTTTTCATCTACATGTATTTCCTTTTACCTTCGCTTTTTATGTGTACCAGTCCTGGGGTTTGTACTCAGGGACTGAGCACTGCCTCTGAGCTTTGATGTTCAAGGTTATTGCTCTACCGTTTGAGCCACAGTTCTACTTCTGGTTTTGTTTTTTTTGTTGTTGGTGGTGTTGGTGTTGGTGGTGGTGGTGGTGGTGGTGGTGGTGGTGGTAGTTGTGGTAGCAGTTAATTGGAAATAAGAGTATCATGAACTTTCCAGACTGGGTTGGCTTCCAACTGTAATCTTCAGATCTCAGCCTCCTGAGCAGCTGGGGATTACAGGTATAAACCACTGGCAACACAGTTCTTTTTTATCAAGATTGTAAAAGTGAATTATAAACTTTCTGACACTGTTTTTAAGAGTGTATAAATAAGTACTTGTGGAGGAAAATCAGACGCCCAGCAGAATTGATTAGGCTAAGATGAGGGATAATAAGCACTGTGTTCTTTGAAAATATAAATAAGAGGAGATAACTTGGTGCCAGTGAATTTGAATTTTATCATTCTTGCCACTAAGCCATAGGAAAAAATGCTTTGTGCTCCGTAAAGACCCACAGCCCTCATCTCCAAGTCTGTTTGAGCCTCAAATATATTTTGTAAATTATATCATCTTATGTGAGGATCTCAGAACACTACCCATCTTGAGTTCTACCAAACAATTTCAAGATCTTGGAGATGCTGTTTTAACGATAGCCATTCCAGAACCTCCCATATACCTATATGCCTGTACGGTCCAGTTAATTTTCTTAAATAAAGAGGACTCATAGCTGGACACGGTGGCTCACGACTATAATCCTAGCTACACAGGAGGCTGAGATCTGAGGATCGAGGTTTAAAGCCAGCCCTGGCACTAAAGAACATGAGACTCTTATCTCCAATTAATCACTAGAAAATGGGATATGGGGCTGTGGCTCAGGGGTAGAGTGGTAACCTTGAGTTGAAGAGCTCAGGGGCAGTGCCCAAGCCCAGAGTTCAAGCCCCGTGACCCCCCTCCAAAAAAAAAAAAGAGGACTCATAAAGCTGTAATCTCTGGGAGATACTTCAGAAAGAAGTGGGATAAATTATATTTCATACTCACTAGTACATGATTTATTTTTTTCATCTGTGTGAAATCAGTAATAGAAGACTGTTCCAATGGTGCTTTGCTCTTTCTTCTTGCTTTGATAATATTATTAAGGCAAAGAGGACTTAAATTCACCTGTCTTACAAGAGAAAGGAAATAAGCATCTGAGTCCACAAGTGTAAAAGCGTAACTATTCAAGAAACCATGGATTCCTTTTTAAAGCATAAGCTGTGGAAACATCATTTGAGAATCTTGTTTCTAGTAGACTTTGGCTACTGTTTATTTCGGATCAAAGGCAACAGTAAAGTGCTGCTCCTAACTGCACATGAATGTGGACAAATCACTCTGAAGCTCTCCACTGCTCTCATCTCCTGGCAGTAATTGGGGCTTTGATCTTTCTGATATTCCAGTTTATTAGGACATGAGTAACAATTGCTTGTGAGTGACATGGGCTATCTTAAATCACTCAGCTTTTAGTCTCAATCATTGTAATTATTTTAATTAATAATCAAGTTGATTAGTTATTATTTTAATTAACTTTAATTCCTATACATTGAAAAAAGAAAGGCATTATTACCTACCTTATGGTCATTCAACAACTAGAAATAGAATAACTATGGCTCTTCTAGAAGGCTCAGGGTGCCTTGGACAGTTCTCCACCTCCCACCCCCCACCTCCCAGTGGTAAGGAAGGCTGTAACTTAGTGACACTGTGTATATACTTGGACTAAGATATCCTGGGTCTAAATTTAGCCCATTTCTGTCAGCTAAGTGACACTGGAAATACCTTATGTGTTTCAGATAACTATTTCTGAGAAAATGAACTTTTCCACAAGTTAGCAGCTTATAATAACAGCACACCATTAGATCTCACTAGCTGGTCAGTTAAAAATTTCAGCTGGGTTCATCAAAGTGAATACTCTGGAATACTCTGTCACTTGGGGAGCCAACAGGGCTTGCTGTGTATCTTCTGGGGTTGGATGGCCTCATTTCCCTGGTGTACCTTCACCAGAGTGTAACAACTGGGCCATTTTTCCTTCTCTACATACTCCCTAGGATTCTCGCTGTGGTCTCTTCAGCAGAGAAGTCTGACTCTAGTCATGAAGCCTCAAGATTCCCAGGGAATTTCAAGGAACTGGAACGAGATGCTGCCAGTTCATTTTGACATTGGCACTAGATACTGGCAGTTGTTCTGGGCTTCCATGTTTTTCCTAGTTTGGGATGGAGGAAGGAATATAAATTATCTTCTCAACAGGAATAACAGCAAGAATTTCCAAGCAATCTATGTTGGGCTTATTGTGAAGTGGGAGGTTCCTAGCAATACCCGTACTATAGGATGACTATAAAGTTATCTCAGCTCAAATACTCAGAACAAGCCTACCATGCAGCACTAGACAGGAGATGTTTTAGAGGTTTTAGTACTGTTACATTCTGTCTCCAGCATATGGAGCATCCATCAGGTATCAGCCTAGCATAGAAAATGGAGCTGTCTCTGATGACAGTAGAAACCAAAGCGGTAGCTTTATTTTAGAGTAGAGGCAAGGTGGTTTGGAGAAAAATAGAGATTTTTGCAGAATAGCCAGGCTAGAATTGAGTGGCTAATATTAGTCCTGATTAATCAAAAGTATCTATTATATATCAGAATGGACTTCTCTCACACCTCATTATTCATTCTGGACATTTTCTTTCATTTTTAAACCAATCCAAACCTTCTGTGGTCCTCAGTAAATATATTCTATTGTGAAATCTCTCTATTGGCACATTTTTTTTTTGCCAGTCCTGAGGCTTGAAATCAGACCCTGGGCACTGTCCTTGGGCTTTCTCAAGGCTAGTGCTCTACCGCTGGAGCCACAGCACCATTTCCAGCTTTTTCTGTGTGTGTAGTACCAAGGAATCGAACCCAGGTCTTCATGCATGCTATGCAAGCATTCTACCACTAGCCATTGTCAAATATTTTGAGGAGCAAAAAGGAGAGGAATCCGGGTCCCTTGCTATGATGGAGGGTTGGTTTGTCATTAGTTTATGATTGGCTATGTGTACTGATGCTGAGGAGTTTTGTATGAGATGGCTTTGTCAAGACTCATGGATGAATTAGGATGACATGAGGTCTGTAAAATGAGTACAGTTGAACGGATAGTGAGAGGAATAAATTCCAGGTTCTAGAATATGCTGTAAAAATTAGATATGATTAATTCCTGACAGAGATACTAAAGTCCAATTGAAAAAGAGAAGAGGTAAGTGCATGGATGATCTAGACTTTGAGAACCCTATTCCAAAACTCTCCCAATCGTGGGATGAGCCAGAAAGGCAAGAAGAATCGGATTCCATGAAGCACTATAACAAGGAATGCCCCAGTTGCACAGGTCCAATATATCATTACAAAGATACAAATAGGTAAGCTTCTAAAATGGAAAAACTCAAGTCTACATTCAAATTCCTTGCTACTCCTTCAGACAGATGGAAAAAAAGTAAGAAATAAGAGGCTTCTTGGGCCGGGAGTTTGGCCTAGTGGTAGCATGCTTGCCTAACATGCACAAAGACCCGGGCTCGATTCCTCAGTACCACATTTGTAGAAAAAAGCTGGAAATGGTGCTGAGGCTCAAGTGGAAGAGCTCTAGCCTTGAGGAAAGTCCAAGGACAGTGCTCAGGCCCGAGCTCAAGCCCAGGACTGGCAAAAGAAAAAAAAAAAAAAGAGATTTCTGCTGTCACTACTTCTTTCAGTCTCTACAACCAAAATATTCTCAAAAGTAAGTGGGCCATAGGAAAATATTTTCAAGAATAATGTGTATTCTGTTTATCTTTGGCCTTCAGTGTGAGTTGTTATCAGAAAATGGCTCTGGGTGTTCCTTTTGTACAAATCACTATCTGGAATTGTTTATAAGCTTTTTGCAGGTTACTAACCATCACCCACTTTTTTCTGTGCTGGTCTTTGGCAAAGTCACCTTGATATTGACAAGTGTTGCATGCCACCAGAAATTTACCAGAAAACTCACAATGTTCAAACTGGATTGCAACTATTCAGGTAAACATGAATAATAAAACACTAAGAATTTCATGTGGTTTGTATTCTCATCTCAAGTTTCTCAACCAAGGTGGTCATATATGAACTCCTTTCAAAAATTCTAGAAGGTAGCAATAATGTATCTGTGTGGGAAGGTATTGTTAGTACCCTACCATCACAAATCCACAAATTACTACCTATTTGGGCCTTCACTACTAGGCTAGGCACAGAAAGGGACACAGATGAAACTTAATACTAATTATTTCAGAATTGGACAAGGCAAAACAGTGATTCAGACTATGTAGCCTGTCCTGGGTAGTGTATTAGTATTTAGAAGAGAGGATTGCAGGGTTTAGCATCAGAATTTCCAAGGTGGATTCTAGTTTCTTCCAGTTACTTAGTTATGTGTCTCGATGCAGGTTACTTAAGCCTCCCCAAACTACAGTTTCATTATCCATCAAAGGGGCTAAGCAGAACCATTCTCACAGTGTTATAGTGAAAACCATGATGACGAAAAGCAAGTTATAGGGCTCACTGAAACATCTGGACATTGGAAACCACCTCAGTCTGAGATATTTTCCTAGACCTCATAGATCCTCATTGAACCTAGCCTTCCTGAGAGTTTATAAACATAAGAAAAAAACATTTTTAACTATCCCTACCCACACAAGTTCACAGTGACCCAAAGTTTCTTCTGAGATGCAGAACTCTGAGCTCATCCATGAGAAGACATTTCTATGGGAGAATCTTTCTTGTTCTGGGGTAGGCTTTTTTGAAGTGATTCTAAATAGACTCTTCTATTAGGGGGAAGTGTTGAAGGGTGCCATTTAGTTTCACAATGATATGCCATCTAGTTTCAAATGATATGCATGACCTCAGATTTATAGATTGGTGTTATCTAGCCTGGATATCCAGGCCCAGGCTAGAATACCAACTTTCTTCTAGGTTCTCTGAATAATCAAACTGTCTTGGATTGAGATAAAGGACAAATCTCCCTCATCCCAAATACAGGCTATCGCCAAATGTAGGTCACCTTGGGATAAAGATGGGATATACTTAACCAAGGTATTTTCACTCTCTGTCCCCTCTACCTTTTTCCTGCCTGATAGAAACTAGTCAAGGAATCCATACAGTTTCCTCACCTTTGCTTTTACCGTTAGACAACAGAACCTCCAGGGAAAGTTTATTTTTAAGATCAGAGCACAACTAATATTGATTAACAGCCTTACATAATGTGCGGCTCCAGGGCCTGTTCCTTTCCTGCCAAACCTCATAACTGGAGAAGGCACTGAAGATTTGTCAGTCTAATTAGACTTCAGCTGCCAGCCAAGAAATATCTCCTGTCTTCTGCTTACCCTCGCACAGGTACTTTCTTTTCCTTTCTCAGAGAATTATTTTGGAGGAAAGAAATTGGACTCTAATTTACTGGTTGCCTGGTAAGACTCTCCAGTGACATTTTCTCTCCAGAGTTGCAAAGATCTAATGAAAGGAAAAAAAAAACGAAAAGAAAAATGAAGGACTTGATGGATTTGCTTTACTTTTAAAGACTTTCATGTTGGTGATATGAATGGGCCAAGAAAAGGAATGCAAAATTATCTTCTTTTCACTCCCATTTTAAATAACTAGGGTATATGTGACATGTCCTTCCCAGAGCCACATCTAATCATTTAAAGGGCCCTCTGAGAAGGTCTTGACTGCAGACAGGCCAGAAGCCTTTGTGTTCTAGCAGACATAGTAGAGATACCCTTCTAATTAGGCTACAATATTGATAGGCTAGAATTTCCATCAGAGCTGCTAATCAATTACTGAATCTTTTTTTTTTTCAAAGTACGTAAACAGCTGGGTGAGAAGGAAGGTCAATTCTTGGCTACTACTGTGTGACTCAGATGGTTGTATTGTGCAGTGAGGTTTTTCCAATTACCTAACCCACTAGTTATCTAAGTTCAAAGCCATATGACCTATAATTCTTCTCCTTGTTTCTTTGACCATATTTCCTACCTCAGTGCTCTAGCCATACAAATCTTCCTCATCTTCCTTAAATACAGGACTAGAATGAGGACTATGCAACTGAGGCTATCACAGGGTCAGAACTTGTCTTTATTTAAACATTATTTTAAGAATAATTTTCTTATTAATTCAAGTCTTAAAAGCACTTCCTTAAATTTAGCACCTTAAAAGGAATACCTAGGGCTGGAACCACTGACTCACACCTGAAACCCTAGCTATGCAGGAGGTTGAGATATGAGCATTAGATTTCAAAGCTAGCCTAACCAATGAAGTCCATGAGATTCTCATTTCCAATTAACTGCATAGAAGTAGAACTGTGGCTCAAGTGGTAGAGCAAAAAACTAATAAGGGATGGTGAGCAAAAAACTAATGGGATGGTGAGCAGGCCTTGAGTTCAAACTCCAATATTGGCAAAAAAAAAACACCCCAAAACATATGGTTTACATTCACAGGGATAGTGGAATCAATGCAAAGGCAAATTAGAAGAAGGAGGGAGAAGGGAAGAGGAAAGGAGAAGAAAAGGAAAAGACAGAAGACTTTAAAGAGAGGTGTTTAGTAGTCATTTCTGAGAAGTATGTGCCCATTTCATGGAATGAATATCTTGAGAAAAATGAATAGATCTAATTAAAATAACATTAGTGATTTTTTTTCCTGATTCCCTCTCTTTGCTGAAAGCTGCCCATAGGGTTACATACACTACCACCATTTCTATATAAAAGATAAACTGTTCAACACATATCTCAAGTTTTCAGATTTAATGATTCCAGTTGAGGGCCAAGAATTCATGCATTTCTGTCTGTAAATATATCGCCTAATTTCTATTTATATACAATGGGCAAATGCGTTTAAGTGGTAATCACTATTAAGAGGCTACAAAACGGGTCATTCCATTTGCCTGTGACAAAATGGTTAGTGGGAAGGGTGTACTTTTGTACCTTTCTGGTGCCTGTTTGAGTGACTGTAGAAATTAGAAATCCACTGATGCTGTTATGACAATCCTGTCTTTTGAAACCCTCTAATTAATGCCTTGGTTGTCGAGAATGCTGGCACTATTAGCTAAATGGAGGAGTAAAGTTCTCCTTAATTTTTCTCATTTTCCAGGGCTGAAATAGCTGGGGAAGTAACTCACACCCTGTCTGTGGTGGTTAGCAGGCTCAGGGAGGATTACTTGATGGGAATTTGATTGACTAATGTATATAAGGCAATCTCTTCCATCTTTCATCCCCTCATACTATTGGATACATATGGGAGAGGAGAGGAGGGGGTGTGTGTTTGGGTGGATGTTGGGTGGATAGTGTGTGTGTGTGTGTGTGTGTGTGTGTGTGTGTGTGTGTGTGTAAGAGAGAAAGGAGAAAGGCTGAATAGAAACACAGCAAAGAGAGAGACTCAGAGAGAAAGAGAAAAAGAAACAAAGAGCCAGAGCCAGAGGGAAAGACACAGAGAAACAAGAAGTTAGAGAAGATTCCCCATGTATATTTTCAAGTACTGATGTCTTATTCAATTTTCCTATGCATGCATGCAGATAAACCCATATGATTGATCTTGTGAAAGAAAACATTCTGGTTCAGATCTAGGTAATGCCTGAGATCCTGCATTTTGCACACACACTCAAATGATTGATTGCATGCTACCCAGTTTTTGGAACAAAGATCCAATAGATATTTGTGCCTCCTTCATATGTGGTAATATTGTATACTTACCTAATTCTCTGACTGTATTGAGATGTCTTCAAAGTACTATGGGAGTAAAAGAACAGATATCCAATGAAGGATTAGCAAATTAAAGAATTATCTTTTACTTTGTTCCTAGTTCTAAAGGCCCACTTTTCATGTCCCTAACTGTGCTGTCTGTCCCCAGGGACACACGGGGAAAGAAAAGGGATAATTGAACTTGTCATAATATTTATCCCCCTTTCTGAAAGATGACCTCCAATGAAAGCAGAAGGACGTGAATGATTTTAATTTACAGTAACAATGGGGAAAGCGGTCCTGCCCAGCTAGAGCAATATAAATATATGAAATGACAGGTTTTGCTGCACTGGCTTTCTACTTCCTCCTTGCAGATACTGAAAGAGACACATATTCATGCATCCACAACTCATACTGAAATACACAATGAAATTTCACCCAGCCTTTATCTTTTAGCTGCTGTTCCAATGATTGATGCCCCATTGGCTGGGAAGCTGATCTGCTAAAGAAAGACAAGGAGAGAGGAAGACACATGAACTATATCTCAGATACCATTTCTCATTATTATTATCATTATTATTATTATCATTATTAGTTCCTTACTGCCCTATCTATTCTGTTAGAGAATGCTTGAGCTATTAGAAAGGGGGAGGGGTCTGACATTTGAAAGTGGATTTCATGAGGGAGCAATGAGCAAGGACAAAGGAATAGATGGGTTTATTTCACTAAGAGAACTGACCTCCGTGGGGTTTTTGTGGTTGTTGCTATTCTTTACTTTTGGATTTGTGTATTTGCTTTATTGTTACTGTTGCTTTCATTTTAAAGATAATAGGTTCATCTGTGTCTTCCAGGTTTTCATTTCCCCCCATGTAGGCATTTATTTTTGCATGTGTTCTTTTGTCTGAATTCAGGCTCTGTCTGCAAGAATTGATATGATAAAACTATGCAAATGTTATCTCTGACCACATATTGCAAAGACAAGTTAGCAATATTTTATTGTCTTGCAATTCTCTTAATATAATTACCTCCATATCTTGATTGATGTCAACCTTTGAAATACCTGTATGTATATATATATATATATATATTATGTATATGTTGTATAGTCCAGTGTCTGTTTCTCTACTGTTTCTCATTCAGAGTAAGTGTGATTGCTAAATTATTTCTGGGTTTGTCATTTAAGAGGGCTGCACAGCAGGTCCTGGCACAGTAGATGGCCTATAATAGGAATACTATCACAGCACATGAGTGTACTGATAAAAGGGCAATTCCTTAGCTTACACAAAGACCACTGTGGTCCCACTTGAAAAATGCTGTATTTCCATGGTTGAGTTTATGAGGACATGGGATTTATAACTGAGGCTTCTACATGTAACTACAATTTTAATTGATTTTTCAATCCAACTAATGAGTACCTAAATTATTTGAATTAGTTGTGGGCCAGGTGACAATCACTCAAGAAATATCAATAAACAAAATGGACAAGAAACTTAGTTTCATTCTCCTCCATATACATTAATTACTGCAGAAGCATTACTAGGCTTTGGCAAAGAAACAGTTAGAAACTTTTTGCCTTGAAGGAATATGTAATCTGGTATTTCTCTTATGTTTTCTAAAAAATGAGCAGAAATGCTTTTTTAAATTCATTTTTATTAAAATGTATTATTTTTGTATTTAATATATTTTTATTGTAATTAATAGAAGGGTTACATTATATTTGCCAGGTGGAAGGTGCATTACTTCACGAACATTGCTACCCTTTCTCATGTTTTTGTCCACATTTCCCTCCCTCCACCCCCTCCCCTCATCTTGTTTTTCCCTCTTCCCTATCCTATTTCAAATAAACAAATAAACATATTAGAATGTATTACTTTTGACTCTGGAGGAAAAGGATTTTCTTCATGCTGCCCCTCTCATTTTCTCATTATCCAATCACCCAATAAACCCTTCTTATCTTTTAGTTCATTCAGAATTTACATTTAAAATTCAGAATTTACATTATTATGACTTTGCAATGTCTATTTATTATTTGCAATGTGGAAATGTCCATGATCTGACTTGTTCCACAAATATTTACTAGGTGCATAGATTACAGCAGGTCCTATACTAGGAATGGAAGATTATACAGTGGAGAAAGGGAAAAAAAGAGTAGATGTCTGGCCCTGACATACCTACTTCTACTGTGTTAGGATTATCCTTCCTTTCTTCTCAATCTCTTTGTTAATGAATACTTTCATTATCTCATTAGCTACCCTACTTTTCTAGCCACTTTTTTTTTTACAGTATAACAGCTAATGCAATTTTATAAGAGTTCTGTCAACATAGACATCCCAGTAGTAGCCTATAATTTCTACTGTCATCCTGGTTTCCCTTAGTGTGCATGCTGGGAAATCCCTTAGCCTAACTTGAGTTTTCATTTCTTACTGTATCCCTTTGTTCTGAAGATGTACATGATTCTGTAGCCTCCTGAGAAAGGGATAGGTGAAAAGTAAATCCATCAAGATAATACCTTTCTGAAGAATATCTCATTCTATCCTCATTCTGCATCAATAGTTTGCCTAGAAGAGACTTCTAAATTGGAAATAACATTCACTAAGATGTTTGAAAACATTTATCCAATGTATTTACACATAAGGCAATTGTTGACAGTAATTAGGTGCCTGACTACTAGAAATGTCTCTCCTTTCCTCTTTCCTCCTCTCCTCTCCCCTCCCCTCCTCTCCCTTCCCCCTCTCCTCTCTTTCCCTCCTTTCCTCTCCCCTCCTCTCCTCCCCTCCCCTTCCTTCCTCTCCTCTCTTGCCCTCCTTTCCTCTTCCTTCCCCCCTCTCTCCTCCCCTCCACTCCCCTTCTCCCCCTCCTCTCCTCCCCTCCCCTCTCCTCTTCTTCTCATCCCTCCCCTCCTTTCTTCTCCTCTTTTTGCCTCTATGTCAATTCAGTAGACCCCCATAAACATTTAAAACTGGGTTGTCTCATGTCACTGCACGCTAGACCTAACACTCTTGTATAGTTTTACTTATTTGCCCATTAACAGTACTAGAACCCTAATTTTTGTACTATAATTTGTTCAGCTGAGCTGTTAGTAAATATGTCCAACACACACACACAATGAATAAAATCTAATTATACAAAGCATAACATTTTGAGTTTAACAATTGTTATAATAAAACCTAGAGTTTTAAATATGTATGTGTATATAATATTTATTAAAACTTTCCATTATTGTGTAATTCCAAAAAGAATTATTGTGTTAACCATTCCTTCTTTAAACTGAAGCAAAGCAGTAAATTCTCTTTTTGTGTTTCCTTAAGCAGCTGTGTTAATTTTGTCATTCTCAACATAGTGCTTATTCTTTTCTACCTCAAAGAGAGAGCATGAGTTAAATAACATGGGCAAATATTTCTACATCCATAAACGAGAGTAAACTTACTCCTCTTCACACCAGAAGCTTGTATTTCTGAGAGGAACAAGGAATAGCATTGTCACTTTGGAATTTCCTGGTGTAAAATATCAATGTTTTGGTTTCTGAGTTCCCTCAGAAGTGTTTAGTGACTAAGTCTGTTCCCATTCATAGATGCTGTAGGAAAAGAGAATTGCTCCCCTAGTTCCTTCCCCTAAAGGGAGCAATATAGTCTTAGATCCAGAGGTCTACTTGGCTTTCCTTCCACTACAATAAATCAATGAATTAGTGTTGGATTATATATGGATATAGGTTTTAGAAATAAAATATAACTCAGTAATTATGGTGAATGAATGACAGACTGTGTCCATTAGACAAAAAGGTGAGGGGAGACCACTAGTTTGAGAAAATTGTGAATAAGAGGTTATAGGAGACATTTGAGCAGAGGCAGTGATGTTATTTCCAGGATTCTTTCCATATGTAATCATTCCTATCAACATTTAACCACAAAATAAAGATTGCTGAAGTAAACCAAAATATTTGAAGAGAAGACAGGATAAATAACAAAACTCACTTCCAAAGCCATACAAAAAATACCATTGGTTGCACAGAAAAACCTATAAAATGTTCTTTTGTTATCCCCCAGTTTCAAGGAGAGTTATATTTTTAAATTTAAGGAATGTATGATGAATGTCTACACAACTTAGTTTTGTATGGTGGTGTTCAACAATATATAGAGTACTAAGGAAGACAGAAATTGCATGAAACACAGAAATGGTGTTATTGATAAATAGAAAATTAAGGTACGGGTGTGTTTCTTGCTCCTTCCCTCATTTTCAGTGAGCAACATTCTTTCGTTTTCCTCCTCATCTTAAGTAATTTTTAATATAAAAAGAGGTTATCTCTTTTCTCTGTTGTAAACCTTTTCTCCATATCAGCATCCTTTTTAAATTCAGGAGACATTTTCCTTTGTAATATATAATGAAAAGTGTCTGTATTAGAAAATATCAGAGCTGCCTTTTCATGTCTGATGCTGTTAAGCTGTGTTATGTCCTTAAGAGCTGAGCAAATGAGGCTTAGAGAATGATATGACAACTGAACAAATCCTCAGCTGGCTCTCTCTACACCTTCCCCCCAATCCCCTGAGGATCCAGTCTCAGGTGGAAAATAAAGTTTTTTGTTTTTTCTTAAAAGGACTGTGGAGAGTCTTGCCAATTTATATTTTGGGTTTTTCCCACAAAACAGAGATAACATTTGAAGTCATTTTATTTAGTGGTTAATGTAAATTCAAGATGAAGTAAGAGATTGGGAGGGGAAGATTGCTAGGCAATGAACTTACAATGACTGCTGGGTGGGTGCTGTGTAGATGGATCTGGAAGGAGGGGGAGGGTGGATTAAACACATGCATATTGTCTGTCTTCGTGAAGCTTACGTGGTTGGGAAAAAAGATGTCAGCAAATCAATTTGACAAATAATTAATCTCAATCATAAGTGTGACAAAGGAAGATTGGTATCAGAGAAAACAGAAAAAGACATGATTTAGTTTTCTTTTTTTTTTTAACTCTCAGGGATTTTTTGTTTGTTTGTTTGTTTTGAGGAAGCAGTATGGGAACTTTTCTGTACAAGGCACAAAAGGGACAATGAAGTATAATAACACCACCCCCCCAAAAAGCAAGCAACCTCTATTAATGTTCTCATGCAGACATTATTTCTGTGCCCTGGTTTTCTGCCTTGGTTTACCTAATAACTCTAGACTGAAGATATGTCCAGTTTGTCCAGTTAGTAGTGCCCACCATTGAAGCACTATCAAAAAGTAACCGGAATGTCTGTCCCATTATTGTGATGAAGGGGTGTGAGACTAGCTAGATGAAAGTTGCTATAGCCAGCTTGGATGGCATGGCTATGCGGTCTGGACCACTTGCTTTTCTGAACTTTCTTTTTAACTGGATGTAGAAAATATTTATTTGTGGCCCCACTATTCTTTTTTGACAATTGTATTTTATTGTTGGGGTGGTGTATAGAGGGGTTACAGTTACATTCGTCAAGTCGTGGGTAGATTACTTCTTGAACATTGATACCCCTTCCTATATTTTTTCCCACTATCCCTCTCCTGTAAACTTTCGTTATTACTACATTTGTGGTATACTGAACACACAGGTTTCCCCAGTGAAAATCAGAGACACCAGTCATCAAGGTAATACCTCAAGGATCAATGTAAATTTGTTAATGTGTCACATTCACTAATTTTACACAGTATTATTCAGCCCTGCTCTTTCATCATGAGGGAACACTGACCCAATTATGGAATTGATGTGATTCATGATAGCACTGGCCTGACATTGTAATATCAGGAAACCATTTAATATCAGTATTTGCTTGGGTCTCTAGACTTACAGCTTCCTGTATTTCCTGTGTGTATTTCTTCAATAGAGCACTTGTAACTAGAAATCAGTCACTGGAACAACTTCTTATTCCCTTTCATATTTTCTCATGCCTTGCTTTGGCCTTGCCTCCTGCCTGGTAGAAACTCTGGAGTTCAGTGGCAGTTTTCCTGCAGTCTAATTAGCCTCTCCATTTAATTTCGTAATAAAAACGCTGAACCAGAAGCTAGCGATAATGTGCCCAATTCAATACATAGATGTCAATGTCTTTTTAATTGTAATTCTTTTCTCTACTTCTTCCCACTCTCATTGCCCTGGCACAGCTGAGACTTGGGTGATTATAAGACATTCATGCCTACGCTGCCAATTATGCCCCTTGCTTTAAGATTAAATTAATTTATTATCATTGTTCTGATTATTAATAATAATGAGCTGTTCTAATCAAGGCAATATGAATAGTATTTTTCACAGTCTTTGCCTCCAAGCTCAGCTTTTTTCAGTTTTTTATCTAGGTAACTCTAATGGCAGGGAGCATTTCTTTTTCTTTTTTTTTTTAATGGGTCATTGGACTTGAACTCTGCCTGGGTGCTGTCCCTGAGTTCTTCAGCTCAAGGCTACCGACTTGACCTACCCTTGAGCCAAGCCTCACTTCCTATTTTCTAGAGGTTAATTGGAGATGAGTCTCAGGTCCTTTTGTGCCTGGGCTGGCTTAGAACCTTGATCCTCAGATCTCAGCCTCCTGAGTAGCTTGGATTACAGGCATGAGCCACCACACCAGGCTGAGTATTTATTTTTTCTATTGCATTTAAATACTATTTTTCTATCATTCTGGATGCAAGCTTACTTAGCAGATTTTTTTGGCATGCAGACATGGTTTATATTACCTGGAGAGGTATCAACGGGAGGTGATGTATTTCCTCTTGAGCACTGCACTAGTGCTTTCAGAAGTATTTGATATGGTAAAATGTGTCCAGTCTCAGTCCTAGAAAGTCTTAGACCCTATGCTTATTGCAAAACTTCTCTGCCCATCTCCCCCCAACAATAAGAATAGCAATGAAGTCTAATGGCACTGGCTTCTAGTAATGTACAAAGTCTTTCGACTTCTTTCCCAAACTTGTTAGGAAACTGAGTCACAGGGGTATTAGAATAAAGAGAGAGCAGCAAACCACCTCAACAGACCAGATCAACTTTGATGGAAAGTTGAAGAGGGATTCCATGGTAACCTGAGGAGAGTCCAAGAGGCACAAGAGGCATGGCATGATGAGGACAGGGTAGAGGCATTTAAGTAGAGGAAATTGGTGGGGAGGGGATGGTAGCATCTCAGGGAGTTGGAGGTTTTAAAGGGTTACAAGAGTTCAAGGTACAGGTCTAGTCCTGGAGCCTATTGTTTGAGCAGGTCTTCTATTCCACCCCCCTCCCTCAGGTGCCTATCACCTGGGAGATTGAGGAATGGTTTATTTCTTAATTTAGATTAAGATTCTGGACTGAAGACTGGGCTGGAGAATTTAGGGAAGAGCCCTGGGGGAAGAATAGTCAGTGGACAGCAATGCTGAGTTACAAGAGAACAAAGCAGATTCCCATCAAAATTCAAATTTCAACATGTCTTCTTTGCATAGTAAGATCATACAGAAAATTTTAGGTAGAGAGATGACAGAATCCCTGAGAAGTCAAAGCTGTTAGTTTACTACTCTTGCCTTTTACTTGTCAGTCATTTTTTTTTCAATCATAAGAAAGCACTGAACTTAGTGTTGAGAGGGTAAACCACTTGTAATTCTGATTAGTAATTTCTCTCAATGGTTCATCTGAAAACAATGCTCAATGAACTTTCTACAGTACTTATGATAACACATTCATCAGGCTTAAGGTCTTAGTATTACTATAGTGCCCCTTTCTTGTGATTTTTTTAACTGTGTTTTTGTTTGTTGCCTGTAACTAATAGGTATACAGTAGTAATATTTCCAACTCTTATATTGAATTGTAGCCTTATAAATGATTAAGACTTTGTCTAGGAAATGAAACATTTGGCTCAGAATTTTAAGGAATGGAGCCTTCTTTTAATTGCTCTGCCAAATGACTCATTCATTTCTTCAGCAAATATTGGTGGAAAGGGCGGGATGGTTTCTGTCAAAGATATTGTAGACTCTGAAACCAAAACAAAAACAACCAAAACATCAAATATGATTCTTGTCTTTATGGAACATTGTCAACCGCTAGTAAATAAATAATCACTACAGTATACATGAACAAGTGGTTAACATGTCAGGGCAATTGCTCATGCCTGCAGTTTCAAGTGCTCAGAAGGCATAAAATTTGGAGGATCACAGTTTCAGCCTTACCTCAGGTAACTGGAAAAGCCTACCCCAAAATTAAAAATAAAAATAACTAGCACATAAAAGGACTGGAGCATGGCTCAATGTGTGGAGCCACTGACTAGAAAATGCCAAGCCTTGAAGCCTTGAATACAAACCCAAAACCCAGTAGGAAAGAACAAAAGAAAGAAAGAGAGAAAGAAAGAAAGAAAGGAAGAGAGAGAGAGAGAGAGAGAGAGAGAGAGAGAGAGAGAGAGAGAGAGAGAGAGAGAAAGAAAGAAAGAAAGAAAGAAAGAAAGAAAGAAAGAAAGAAAAGAAAAGAAAGGAAGAAAGAAAGAAAGAAAGGAAGAAAGAAAGGAGATAAGAGGAGGATGTAACAGAGAGAGAGTACTTTAGGGACAATTCTTTGTCTAAGGAGAAATGATTTAAGCTGAGCTTTGAATGGCACACATCAAATTTATGAAATCTGAGTAAAGAATATTTACAGAGGCCTTTAGAATAGAATGGTTGTGATGTGGGAAGTATGAGGAACATCATTGTAGCCAGAGGAAGTTAGGTAAAAAGAGGAGGTCTGAGACATGAACAAGAGATGCACCAGATAAGAATTATTAGTTTTTGAAACCAGTATGTATTTTATTAAAATACCATGGTAGACCACTGAAACCACTGAAATGTACCAAGTCCTAGAGTGTCAAGATATGATTCTCACTCTTGTTTGTCAGGCTAATAAAGGATTATAAAAGAGCAAGAGACAAGTCAGAGAGATCTGTTACCAGGCTATGGCTTCAATTCAAAAGCAAGTGAACAGTGGCTTGAACTAGAAAAGCAAATAGATGCCAACTATGAAACCATCACGCTTATTGACCTCATCATGTGTTGTCTTGAACTGCTAAATCTCTGAATTCTCTCTCTCTCTCTCTCTCTCTCTCTCTCTCTCTCTCTCTCTCTCTCTCTCTCTCTCTCTCTCTCTCTCTCTCTCTCTCTCTCCTCCTTTCTTTGGTTCAGTTGTGGGACTTGAACTCTGGGCCTGGGCGTTATCCTTGAGCTTTTCAGCTCAAGGCTATTGCTCTATCACTTCAGCTACAGCACCACTTCTGGTTGTTTGGTGGTTAATTGGAAATAAGAGTCTCACATTTTTTTGTGCCCAGGCTGGCTTTGAACTGGGATCCTCAGATCTCAGCCTCCTAAGTACCTAGGATTACAGGCCTCAGCCACTGGCATCCAGCTTAAATCTCTGAACTCTTAAACTCTAATGTCTTATGCTGGCCATAGCTTCTACATTAAATTCTTAAATCATACTCCTATAAATTTTCTATTCATCTGTAAATTACCCCTCATTATTATCCTAAATTCCTTTCTTTTTCTGTTGATAATTTCAAAGGGCTTCCTCCTTTTGCCTCCCTGTGATGTGGGCTTCAACCTGGTCCTTGGATCATATCCTGTCTTTGATCAGTCCCCACCTGAGTCTAACTCTTGATGAGATCTATTCTAGTTGGTCAATTTAGAGACCTTCCTTCCACTTCAGTAATGCTAGCTCTTAAATGTCTCTTTCTGAAGGAAAGTTCACAGATCATGAATTTCTTAAAATTCCTCTAGCCTCTGTGTTATTTACATCAGTACTCACTGGAGGGGAAGTATCCATCCTTTTGAAATGATGTGTTATTTCTTCTCCTTCATCTCTTCTCAGGCATCTGGATATTATGTAATCCCCTCATTTTTTACAGCTGCCATTAATATCATTTTTTCAGCCTATAAATACATGAAAGATTTTCCCATTTTAAAAGTAAAATCAAACCCTTCTATGAACCTGATTCTTATTCTTTCCAAAAGCCACCCATAGTACCTATCAGAAGATGTACTTTGTTTCCTTTTGTGTCCAAGTTTCTGAATTTTATATTCTCACTGCTTTTACTTTCAAATATGCAATACATATTTATTTTCAAGAAAAAATAGAAAGAAATGAGTATACATATTTTAAGTGCTTACAATACTTCCAGGTGCACAGTGAGTTTTCATGAACATTAGTGGTTGTCACTGTTCTTATTATCCTTTTACACACTGTATTATTCAGAAAGAATAACAATCTCTGAAGATTTAGTTCATATACTGTCTCCTTAGTGAGTGGCCAACCTTTTCTGCCACCCTATCTTACTCTGCCCGGCTTAGCTCTACTTGTTTCCTTGTCTAAGTTCGTCCATAGGGGGATTATTTAGTGTAGGGAAACCTATACATACATCATAGCATCTCTTACTATTCTTGTTTTAAGATCAGGTAGATAACAGCAGGGATTTTAAAAACCTGAGCCACAAGTCAAACTCATCACTGTTGTAGTTTAATACCAGCAACAAGGCAGACCATGTCTGTGCCCTTTGTAAGTCCATAATGAGCCGTCAAGGGGGGGCCAAGGCTCTGTCAGCATCTGGGATACTTCAGAAAGACATTAATGAGCCACAGTACTAAGGAAATTTTCAAAAACAAACAAAATGAAAACTGGATGCCATTGATGGCTCCTATTTGTAATCCTCACTTCTCAGGAAGCTGAGACCTGAGGATCTCATTTCAAAGCCAGTCCAGGCAAGAAAGTTCATAAGACTCTTCAAATTACCTCCTCAACAGACAACTTCTTTCCTATTTTTCTCTTCCTTGAATTGGAAATTAAATTGAAATTGAAATATTAAAAAAAAACAGCAAAGAGCCAGAAGTAGAACTCTGGACTAGTGCCTGAGTTCAAGCTCCAGTACACACACACACACACACACACACACACACACACGCACATACACACACACACACACACACACTCAAAGACATACACACATAGACACATACACACATAAAAGAAAGGGAGAGAAAAAGCAAAGAAAGAAACTTAAAACCTTTACACACTCAATATTATCAGTATTTCTGTCAAAAGACTAAAAAAATAGTACTCGCTTTGTATCAGTTCTACAGGCAATTGCTGTTTTAGAGAATCAAATGGCAGAATTAATATAAATAAAAGATAAAAGTAGGAATCTTTTTGACAGCATTAAAATGAATAAAGAGATAAAGTAAGGAACATAGCTGAGGCCCCATTTTGGTAAAAATATATAAACAAAAAAAGCTAAGCGTTAAAATATTGAGTGATTTTTACTCTCATATGCTTCTACAAATAAGATGGTAGAGGATATAAAAAGCAGTATTTATCTCTTTGCATGTTCTATACCAATGTGATCTATCTTTCTAATTAGATAGTCAATTATTTTTAAGGAGCTGCAAATAAGCTCTATAAGAATGTCATACATGTGTTCTATTTAGAAACATCTTGCAGATAATTTTTATTCTTCCTACATCTTCCTGCAGTATTAAAAAATAGCAACAAAAAATCTCGCTATCAACTAATTCAAGAAAGAGATCATTACTGCCTAGCAGTTTGTTAATCATGCTTACTATTCTTTCTTTGACATTAGTATGCTTTGGAATAGAAAATTTGGGTGGTGTGTAAACCTCAGGGAGAAAAATAACTGTTGGAACAGAGTTTCCTTCAAGAGTTATGACATTGTTTTCATGCAAAAATTCTAGGTAATAAAAGGGCTTGAAAGCGATAAAGATACATGATGTATAAGTAGAATTATTAATAAGAGCACCGTATCTTTTGCTTCCATAGAATTTTTTAAGGTGCAGACAAATTGGAGGTAAGCCAGGAAGAAACTGCAGAATGGTTCAGGGAATTGAAGGAATGACTTGTGAAGACAGATTAAAGCAGCTAAATATGTATAGCTTGGCTAAGTGACAACTCAGAGGGAATGACATTACAGGCAGTAGAGGAGTATATAGATGTGGCTGGCAGCAAACACAACGAAGGATTGCCGAGGTGGTGATGGAATGAACAAAAAAAATCAAGGAGGGAAAATTGTAATCATTATATGAACTTTTTCCTTGACTGTATGAATAACTAGATTATAAAAGAATTATCCCAGAGTCTATGGTTTGGATTAAAGCAAGAGACAGGTACTGAGTATGTGAAGTCTCCAGTCTCTGATTGACAGGAACTTGTGGCTAGGAAACAGATTTCTTCGTGTTTTTTTTTTTTTTTTGGTTTTGGTTTTGGTTTTTTTGCCAGTCCTGGGCTTAAGCTCAGGGCCTGAGCACTGTCCTTGGATTTTTCTCAAGGCTAGAGCTCTACCACTTGAGCCTCAGCACCACTTTCAGCTTTTTCTAAGTTTGTGGTACCAAGGAATCGAACCCGGGTCTTCGTGCATGCTAGGCAAGCACTCTACCACTAGGCTAAACTCCCAGCCAGATTTCTTCGCTTTTGAGATTTTAACACATTAGATGATCTTCACAGAGAGAAAACCATGCTTCTTTTGGTAAATGTGAAATGGAATTTAGAAGAAGAAATCACTATTTGTTTTGTTTTGTTTTGTTTTGTGGGTCATGGCCTGGGGGCTCTCCCTGAGCTCTTCAGCTCAAGGCTACCACCCTACCCTTGGGCCTGGCCCTACTTCCTGTTTTCTAGAAGTTAACTGGAGATAAGAGTTTCAGGTCCTTTTGTGCCTGGACTGGCTTTGAACCTTGATCCTCAGATCTCAGCCTCCTGAGTAACTAGGATTATAGGCGACCATTTATTTATCACCATTGTCTTGTTTATTAGTGTCCAATTTTGCCTTTTAGTAGTAATCACAGTGCAATCAAGATACAATTTCTAGTAAATGATTAGGCCAGCCATGATCTGAAACTTCTAAAAGATCCCATTGACTTTAGGAGAAATCTCACTTCCTCAAGATGACAAACTTCTTGCCAGAATGCCTGGCTTTCTAGTTCCTGCTCGTATTCACACATGCCTCCTTCAAGCTGTTCCAGCCAGGCCGACTACTTCTGGCTTCCAGAAGGAAGTTGCCTCTTTCTTGCGTTGTACATGCTGGTATTTCTGATGAGAACTCCTCACGCCTGTCTCCCACTTTGCTTCTGCTAAGTCTGGCTAACACAGACTCTTTTTAAAAAGCCAAGGTGAGATGCTTATTTGAATTGGACTATCCAATCTGGGGTCTGGTTTCCCTTACCAAGTATTTGCATAGTAAGTGGAACTCATTGTTACCTTCTCTCAATTCTTCTAGGTTGTAGTTGTATTTTAGCACTTGCCATTCCTAAAAGACTTAGTCTTGAGACTTAGGTGAGTGTCTGATACTTGGTAGGCATTTGGCAGGGTTTTCATTGAACAAAAGAACAATAGATAAGTAGATGTGTGCATGTATGCAATCATACATGCAATGTAAAAATATGCAGCTAGTATGAAAGATCATCAATTCATGTCAGTTCCCCGGTTGTAAAATTAAGGAATAACCTTGGTTTTCTTTAGTGATCATGGCCTTGAGTGGATTCTAATCAGAGTGATTTGATTTTATTTATGTCTACACAACCCCCCCCCCATCCATCGCACTGGGAAAATAATTCATTCTGGGAGATCATAAACATTTTCTTCTATGTTCCATTCTCATCTCTGGAGCTTGCTCTGAGCCCAGATCTTGACTCGTAGGACAGCATGTTCAGCTTCCCCTTGCCTAAAATTTGCTTTAATTTTTAAGTTCATTGTAAAGTCTGAGATGATCAATTGTTCATGCCAAGAGCAGAGAAAGATTAATAATAACCTGAACACTGCTTCTATTGCGCTAACCCCTTTTCCTCCCTTGCCAAGTCCTCGTTCTTCTTCTTTTGTATAGAGGTGTGTAAAGGAGACAAATTAAATTTTAGACACAGCCATAAATTGCTACCAAAAGCATACCCCAGAGTTCCCTGTGTCCCTTTTCACTTGTGTGATAAATTGACATCTTTTGAATTGTTACCATTTCAGAAAGTGTTTACTCATTTTCATCTCTTCACTGGGCATCTGTGAACCTCTGAGATAGAGAGCCAAACTTCCCTTTTTCCTCCTAGGAGCTTGCCACATGGCAAGAACAGCAAGCAATAGAGCTGACAGATGAGAGGTGCTACCTCTATGTCGTGCTCTAGTCTAGGAATACAATAAATACCAAGTCCTGCATTTGGAATTGCCTCTTAATGGACTCACTTGTTTCACTTTTCTTTTGGCTCCACATTAAAATTTCTATGAAGTTTAATCCAAGTTAGGTCTCTCAGGCTTAGAACAGATTTTCAGAAAACATTTCTCCTTTTTTTATTTTTGGAAACTAGCTTCTATCCTCAAGATCTTAAATGAAGCGAAATATTTCTCATACATTCCCTTTAGGAAAATTAGTGAAACTATTCATAGTTTTACATGGTGTGTTGACAGACACATATAACCCATTCTTTCTCTATTTCCTGAGATTAGTTACTCAGAACAGTGTGCCACAAAGAGAAGCTTCATAGGCTTTGATAGGAGGAGGATGAACTTGTATCCTATGACTCCGATAGCATTCCATGTCTCTAAATCAGAGAGATCAGAGCAGAATTATACCTGTGGTTTTCTGATAGTGCCTCTATTATGATGCTATCATAGATTCAGATGTTTTTCTTAAAAGAATTCTCCTTAGTATGCCATATTAGTTTTACAAGGGCTTCCATACACATTTCCAATACACTCCAATCAAATTCCTCTTCTCCCTTTCTCTTCTTTGCTCCTTGTGTTTCCTTCTTAAAATAATTACAACATAGAAATACTTTCAAAGTTTAAGCTGTGACTTCTATTTTCTGTGATCCTGAGGGGGGAAAAATCAACCCACATTTCACTTTTTATTTCTGAATATATAATATATGGTAGTTGACTAAAGCCACATGGTAGCTACACAACAATGGTATAAGTATGTCCTTCAGAAACATATATGTCTAGTAGAGAAACTTTAGTAATAGGCCAACTTAAACTTTTAGTAATAGACCAATACTGAAGTATAACTATCAAGAGACATCTGATATCATTAAACTCAGAGCTGAATTTGGTGATATGGTAAAGACTGGAAAGTTCCCAGAAGATTCAATGGAGAAGGCTGATTGAAACAAAGAAGCCTTGTAGTAATCCAGTGAGTAGGAAAAGAGTTAGGACCAACCGCAATGTGTGTGTACTCAAAGAAGTGAAAATGTGGAGGAAGAAATGAGGCCCCGTGGCCTGTAATCATTGCCATTCCTTTAAGAATCACTTGGTGAAGACCAGGCAAAGAAGATGAATGAGGAAATGCCAATGTATTTTTTAAGTCTATGCCGGGATGTCTCTTTTAAAAAAATCTATTTAAGGTCTTGAAAACTAAGCAAGCAAGATACAAGTCAAGACATTTTGGAACTCCAGAGGGACTTTCAGGTTGACACATCTGTCAATTCCCATTTCGTAAATAAGGCAAGGAAAAATGATAAGTGATCTTGGAAGACTCTGAGTGCTGGTGCTATCTTCATTTCCAACTAGAAGAATTGGTGAGATTTTAGATATTTATGCCAAGTGTTTCCTAAGGAAACAATTGCCTCTGTCTCAGGCAAGTGTACCTCTGTATCTTATTCTGCTTGGCTCCATATTGGCTCTTGGATGGATGTCATTGCAGAAGGACCCAAGGACAAGATTCCAGGACAGAACACCTGGATCTTTACTTTTCACTAGTTAGCTCAGTGACATTGGGCAAAATCACCACCTTGGGGGCTGCACTCAGTTAGGTCATTCTCTGCTGTAATCTGATATACTGATTTCCCTAGTGACTACTTTCTTTCAATCAGAGATATTAGAGAAAATGTGGCATATCCCAGGCATATTTTATGCATTCAGTGAAATGTTGAAATAAGCCATGTCAGCAACCTTATGTTCTCACTAACGATCTAGTATACTTTATGAATAAACAACACCAGTATTTTCTTACCGCATCTCATTTACAACATATTTGTATAGTTATATCTTCACAGTACTTTTTGGCAGAGATTCTGCAAGATGGGAAATGAGTGTGCAGTTGTTAGCTGTAAGACAAGGAGTGAATCTGATTTGTATCAGTGTCTACATGGAGCCACAGAGCTTGTCCGGTAGTTCCCACTGGGACAAATTTAAGTCCCAAGGAGCTTAAGGATGTGGAGTACATGAGCACTTTGTAGGAAATTCTAGAGGGAACAACTCCTGAAGTACCTCTCTCTGTCTCTGTCTCTGTTTCCCTCTCTCTCTTTCGGTTTCCCTCTCTGTCTCTCTCTCTGTCTTTGTCTCTCTGTATGCATCCAGTGCAATATATAGATAAGAAGATTTTTATAGACATACATATATCTAATTTCTAATTTAGAAGTCAAAGACAAGCTAAGTTTTCATTTTTTTACTTGTTATCTGAATTATTTGCATAAAAATATAAATGTTGATGAATATATGACTTAGGAGATGTAGACATTTAGGTCTCATCAGAGCTACTGTTTTTTTATTTTATTTTATTTTATTTTGCATTCTTGGGCTTGAGCTCAGGGCCTGAGCATTGTCCTTGGACTTTCTCAAGGCTAGAGCTCTACCGCTTGAGCCTCAGTACCACTTCTGGCTTTTTTCTATGTATGTGGTACCAAGGAATCGAACCTGGGTCTTCGTGCATGCTAGGCAAAGCACTCTACCACTAGGCCAAACCTCCAGCCCCCTGTTTTTTATTTTTTAATTGTTTCTCTTTGACTCCATTTCTGCCCATGGGTGGAAACTACCTTGGAAGTATCAGGGTTGTTTCTTTATTACATAATATACATGGTCTGTCTAAGGATATCTGTTTACAAAATTTTTGCAGAAAATATTATTTCCCCATAATAGGAATTTAAGTAGCAGAATTTTTGGGAACTGAACCTAGGGACTTTATATGGTAGGCAAATAAGTGCTCTATTACTTAAGCCTCAGTCCATGTCTTTTGTTTGTATTGTGTTTTTGAGATAGTGTTTCAAACTCATGATCCTTTTTCCCCTGTGTATAAGTAACTGGGGTTATAGATATGTATCATCACACTCAGCTCAGAAAAAAAGACCTAATGTTCAAATGTGATGTTCGAATGGATAACTGTACACTGATCATAATATTCAGCCATCAAAAGGACTAATACACTGAATGTGAAACACATAGAGTTTCCGTTATTTGGTATAACAATTGTTGGGCACCTTGAACAAAGCTGAGACCTTTCCATTTATGGAATTATGATTTCTGCTTTTAATAGATGAGGAAAACAGGATTGGATTATAAAACATGTTGAAAGTCCAGGAACATGCATGCTTTTTGCTTAACTTTTCATTAACAATGCCTCAGCCTTTGGAAATATAATAAAATAAATTGTTTTTATTGTTCTCTGTGAACTCTATTCATGCAATACAACAGGTCCATCAATGTGCCTCTTAATCATACTGGAGGTCAAGGTCAAAGGGAAAGAGACTACATTTAGTTCAAAGAGATATGTGTCTACTTCTAACATCAAGCATAATTTAAGTAACAATACCAAACTTACCCTGATTTTCCACTTTTACTATTGGGAATTATGAAAAATAATTTATGTAAAATCTGACAAATTGTAGGTAGAACCCACTGGATATTGCTTGAATTGCTTTTTTTGTGACTGACATTCTATTTAGTTATATAAATACATCACAATAAACTAGTAGATTAAGCAAAGTATACATTGCTTACAGTAGTCCTCTCTGATGGATGCCGGAAATATATTTCTGATAAACTTCTCTGAGTATGTCAGGTTTTCTATTAAGCGCTAAATGAAAGTGCAGTAAACAGAATGTTTAAATCTTTATTAGATGACTTCTGGGGGATTGCCATCTGAATAGACAAATAACAAATCAGTGGCGAGTTCTAGAGGAAATGCTCAAGTTTCCTCTAGAAAAACCTTGTTGAGGAATCAAGGACACACAAGATGTTAGTTCCTCAATCAACGCATTCCTTCTCCCCTGGGGACCTATGAAGTGATGTGTTGTCACATGTATGGGATCATGTGAAGTCTTCAACAAGGCACAAGGGACAGTGCTACAGGGTAGCAGGTTAGCGAAAATTTGTATGCCAAGTCCAACACGATATAAATGTGAGGGGGCATAGACCAAATGACTCGTTTGTTTCATGTTGTAGTGCCCTGTAGGCCTCAAGGTGAGATTAGATGTACGAAATCCATTGGCAGACTAACATTTGAAGCTGAGAAACTGCCTTGGCCATTGTGTCATTTCTCTTTCCTTTGACTTTCCTTCATTTACTGTGAATGACTCCACTTTTCCTTTTGCTGTTTTATGGCAATGAATAAAAGAGAGAAAAAGAATCCCTATTATGCAAATATTATACTGTTTTTCTTTAACCTAAAGGGGAACTAAGGCAGGAGAAATCCTGTGTCATTTTTAAAAAATTCTCTAGAAGTTAAAGGAAACATCAGACTAAAAGCAACCATGATCAGCTTCCAGTATAAGGCTAGCATCTTTCTGTCACTTCCCTAAAACCTTGCTGTGGGAAGAAGTTAATTTCATATCTGTGTAAATCAGACCCTGAGATAGTATTGGGGTCCCCTATGGAAAGGAAACCATTGCCTTCTCAAATTGCTGGCTTCAGTTGAAGACACTTACTCTCTTTGATGACTTACTCATCCCAAACCGAGCTATAGGGTACAAAACTTTAGCATGAGAACAGTTCTGAGGCGCACTGAGTAGGTATTTCTTAGAAAATTAGAAATCAAAATGTGGATTTCCCTGGCTTCTAAAGTAAGTGAGCCTTTGCATGTTTGAAATGTGGTCCGTTAGTTTATGGATGGCCTGAAGAGCCCTGGAGTCCTTTCTGCAGCTCGTGGAGAACCTGCAGTGAGCAAGGAGGTAGGAAGCTTCAACATCTTCAACATGGGATCTAACCAAAAAGTCCTGGTTGACAGAGTCAGCTCTACTCACACCTGCCAAAAGATGTCTCCTACCAGGACCTAGCTCTCTTTCCTGCTCAGTTG
The DNA here is from genome assembly GCF_031878675.1 of Megascapheus bottae. NCBI lineage: Eukaryota > Metazoa > Chordata > Mammalia > Rodentia > Geomyidae > Megascapheus > Megascapheus bottae. Next base: position 16,152,380 of record NC_143522.1, read on the forward strand.
CTTTCTGTCCAGAGGAGAAGGTCTCTGGCTTCCATGGCTTTTAGGGCAGCCCTTTACATGAGCAGTGGGTGCCTTTGAAAGTCTCACTGTGATCGGAAGACTTTGAAGGCAAGAGGAGACTTTTCATCTTTGCAAGCCCCTGCTGAAACACTGGTTCTCAGTGCAGTACAAGCAGTTTCAAAGTTATCTCCCATGCTGCTATAAATGTGATAACACTGAGCAGAGAGGTGCCATAATGATTTCCTTTCAAATGACTGCTCACCATTTATCTGTGCACACTTTCAAAGACCAATATAGTTAGGAGTTAACAGTGGCATGGAATAATTAATCTCTCGCCCAGGAAATAAGTTCATCATTTGTCTGCTGAGAAATTAGCATCGCATTGACAGGGTGAGTGAATGAGACCATGGAGAAAGGGAGGTGAGCGTAGCATTTGCAACTCCGCATGGCAACTTGTGACATCAATTCAGTTTAGAATTTCATTGTAGACCTACTATGTGTCGCGTGCTAAGAGACAGATGATTCCTATGCTGCAGCAGATCATCGTCTCTAGAGATTCACATCGTTATTTCTAGATGCTTATCACCTTGACTGACGGCCAAGTCTTCTATCGTGACAATTGTGCTATTACATAAAGGAAAGCTAAACTTCAATGTGTACCTGTGTAGTGTAAATATCTTGTGCTTAAATGTGGCAATCCAGAAGTGAGAGGTCTACAGCTATTGGGGGAAGCATGCAGCTTTCATAGATGTATTCAAACACTTCCTATCATTCAGCCAATGGAAGAGGAGAGAAGGAACAGGTTCCCTTCTTTTGTGTATGAATACACTACAGAAGCAGCACCCATTCTACATGCATGTTATAGTGGCTACAATGGTCTCCAAAACAAGACGTAAGAAATGAGTCCCTGTCATGCTTTAAACCAGTAGGGTAATTCTATTTCCTGAACAAAAAAGGGGAAGCTTATATAAAGGGATCATAGGTTTTTCTGAATAGAGATGAATTCCCCTTCGCTTATCTAAATTTCTCCCTCAGTAGTTATTTTCAACTTTAGATTCAAAATGATGATAACTTAATTCTCCTCCTTCATTCCTAGCTCCAGTCAGGCAGCAGGCATAGTGGTGGGCTCTGAAGTACAAATTGTGTTTTGAGCCTGTTTCTTGAAACGAGAGTATACGTGTTTCTAAGAAGCAGATGGAGGAAAAATCAAACCTATAAATTACCTCCTTCTAGACTACAGACAGACTGACTGGACCAAGTGAAAGGATGAGATGGTCAATGCCTTGCCTGGATAGGAAAGCCTTAGAACATAAGAAAATACACATATAGTTGTAATGGACCAAGGCAAGAAGCTAGGCTATCTCATCCTGGAGTCCACTTCTGAAGTGTATAGTGTTCTTGATACGGACCAAGAAATCTAAACCATGGCTTCCCATTGGGGGCCTCTTATATATTACTGAGCAAAGCCAGAATGTAGAAATTTAATCTTTATTAGATGTAGGCTGGCTGAATAGAGACTGATGACATCATAGCCCCCTTTCACCACGTTGGCCTCCCTAATTTTTCTCCTTTTTCTATGTGCAATTTGGAAAAAATTGAAAATACTTGACAGAGACTACCAATTCAAATTTGTTCACCCTTGACATTTAGGAATTAATTCAGCTAGTCACTCTAGTGGTTTAAATAATGTCTTAGCCAGACACATTGGCATATCTATCAGGTTGGCATTTTCATATTTCCTATAAGATGAATTCGGGGAAGAGTCTCATTATAATAATTAGGGAAGATTTATGCAGTGAATAGTTTCCTTTTTCTTTCATCCTTGTATACATCATATAATAAATCCTATTGGTATTTATGACTAAACTGAATTGTACATTTTGACTATTTTTAAAATGTACTCTGAGATAAGCTATTTTAAAGTAAGAATGTAATATATGTAACTTTATGAGTGCTGTTGATAAGAAAATTACTTATATATACAGTAATCTTAGTACAAGGTCCTCAAGATATGTGAATTATCCTGCAATGACCAAAATATTAATCTTATTTAACTATTTACTCTTAAGCAGAAAGGAAAATCTCATTTCCCTGTCAAATGAATCTTATTAGCAAAGTGATGTCGATGTCTACTCTGTATCATCTTGCTCTGATGATCCATCAACAACTCAGAAATATAGTGAATGACAATCTCCTTACTACAGAGAGGCACTGTGCACATGGGAGGCGCTGGAGCATGTGGTTTCTGTGGTTGGAGTAAAAAAATACAGTGCTACTTTCTGACCAGTCAGTTCAATGGCACAGGGTAGATCGAATGAGCAAAGCAAGCCACAGCTACTTGTGATACTTCTGCCTGGCTTGCTTCTCCAGAAATTTCCCAAGTTACAGCAACACCGAAGTGCCTATTAGCTCTGACTGTGACACCTCATAAATCGATAAACAGACAGAGCTCTAGTTTTTTTTAAAAAATGGCCTTTTTTCTGGGCTGTGATTTTCCTTGTATTTCAGGCATTCCCTCAGATTTTTTATTTAAAAGATTTTACAGAGGCCTCATGGAGATTGGTAAATAATAAAACATTCTCTAAGCTACACATCCCATTAAGGGTGTATCATTTATATTTTCCAACTTAACATTCATTTCTTTCAAATGATGTATTCTTACTCATTCTATAAAACTACCATGAATTGAAAACTTCTACTTAAATACAAATAAGACTGTTAACTAAGAAAATGGACCTGAATTCATTAAATATTTCCACGCAATGAGCTCCTTTGCTCCCCAATTGACCTACTTTTCCTTAAAAAAGAAAAAGTTTCTTACTTTGTAACTTTCCTTTTTCTCCTCTCTCTCTTCCTTCCTTTTTTCTTTCTTTCCCTCCCTTCCCTCCCTCCCTCCCTCCCTCCCTCCCTCCCTCCCTCCCTCCCTTCCTTCCTTCCTTCCTTCCTTCCTTCCTTCCTTTCTTTTTTTGTTAGAACTTGAACTTGAGGCTTGGGCACTTTTTATTTATTTGTTCTAGTACTGTGACTTGAACTCAGGGCTTCATCCTCTCATTCAGATTTTCAACTCAAGAATGAGGTTCTACCCCTTGATACATAGCTTCTCTTCTGGCTTTTTGCTGATTAATGAACATAACAATGTTTCATATTTATCCATCTGGTCTGGCTTTTTTTTTCCGGTCTTGGGGCTTGAACTCTTGGTCTGGGCACTTTCCCTGAGATCTTCAGCTCAAGGTTACCCACTACCCCTGGGCCTGGGAATTATCTCTGAACTCTTCAGCTCAAAGCTACTGCCATACCCCTGAGCCACAACACCACTTCCAGTATTCTGGTGGTTAATTGAAGATACAAAGTCTCTGGGACCTTAGTGCCCGAGCTGGCTTTGAACTGTGATCCTCAGATCTCAGTCTCCTAAGTAGCTAGTATTACAGGTGTGAGCCACCATGCCTGGCTCCTCTGATCTAGCTTTGAGTCCCAATGATTAGATCTCTACTCCTCAGTAACTAGGATTGTTGGCATGTGTTGAGCTCTGATTTCCAGTTATACCTGTCATCTTCCTTTGTTTCTATTTCTGACTTAACACATTCTATCTTAGTAAGCTGGATCTCTTCCCTGAGACCAGGAAGACAATGCATAGGGCTTATTTTGTCTCAGCTCTGCATTTGTTCCATAATGGATCAATCATGTATGTACCCCACCAGTTTAATAAATTAACTCAAGCTAACATCATTATCATCAATAAGCCTTTTATCCTAAGTTCAGTCCAGTAATTTATTTATTTCAAAGGGAGGAAACCATAGCCCCTTGGTATTTGGGCATGGAAGCATGCAAGGTTGGAACTGATCTGCTTATGTATAGGCCTAGACTTATTTGTTAGGCAAGAAGTCTAATTGACAAGCTATTTTAAAAAACGGTGCTTTAAGAGATTGTATAAGAATTTAAATCAGCCAAGACAATAAAACACAAAACTTGCCTCATTTTAAAACTGGGTCTTTTATGAGTTTTCATTCAGAATGACTTTCTATTAATAACTATATATGTTAAAATCTGAGTAATCTCAGTAATTTCACGTAGGTCCCATAACAAAATTCAGAATAAGGTTGTTATCTTCATCATCTATAAATATGAGAAAAGAAAGGAAGATTTAAGAAATGTATTTTGTATAGTTGGTAAACAAAGAGGTTGGATTTGAATCCATATCCACTGAGTCAGTGTTTATACCGTTTTATTTTGGTTCAGATAAAAGAGCAAAGTGGCAGGCCGAGAGTTTGGCCTAGTGGTAGAGTGCTTGCTTAGCGTGCACGAAGACCTGGGTTCGATTCCTCGGTACCACATACATAGAAAAAAGCTGGAAATGGTGCTGAGGCTCAAGTGGTGGAGCGCTAGCCTTGAGAAAGTCCAAGGACAGTGCTCAGGCCCTGAGCTCAAGCCCAAGTCTGGCAAAAAAAAAAAAAAAGAGCAAAGTGGCAATGGCTCTTTAGGCATAAAACAAAGTACTCAAACCCATATTTTGATATTAATGTTAATATCTGCAGGTAAAAGACATTAAACAAGCAGTACATTCAAGGTTCTTAACCTTGCACAAAATGAATTCTTTCTTATGAATTTATTATTAAGACCCAACTTCACATCATGCAGGGGTTAAGTAATTAAGTCCAGATGTTGCTCTCAGCAACTGCAGCAGCAAACCTGAGAGACAGGAGGTGACAGAAGCCAGAGATTCAGTATTCATAAATGCCATGCTAATAAATTTAAAAATAAAAATGTGTCTTAAGTACTAGCCTTCCACTAATCCTAAGAAGTGCTCAATGAAAAAAATTAAAATAAAATCTCCCTACCATGTCATGTAAAAGGCAGCAGTAGCAAATCCTTACAGTGTCAAATGCAATCTGCATAACTAGATTCACAATTTAGTTTTCTTAAGGAGAAAGAATTTAGTTATCCTTAGCCTCTTTGGGAAAGTGGTTTTAATAATGTTCTTTGATTATCAGGGGTATCATTTTTTCCTTCAGGCAAAGAAGAGAAAATGTACAGCTTAAACCTTTACTGTTCATGATAATGAAGTCAGTCCATTTCCGTGCAGAATTGCAACAATTCTTTATCACTGAACTTTTGCAGAGGTGTGAAAGCTGGCAGTTTCTCAAATAGTAGGAAATTGCTGAATTCACAGGATTTTTTTTATCTTGACACTGAGTATCAGCTATATATTACATGTAGTTCAAATTTTGTTTGTTGGTTTACTATTGGAATAACAGTGATTATTTTTTAATGGAGTAATAGAGGAGTAGAAAAAATTTCAAGAAAAAAATCTGTAATGGGACCACATATTAATCTTTGTGTTAAAATACATAAGAATAAGAAGCAAGAGTAATCAAAATTTATCTTCATAATTTGTCCTTTGTTTCACAGTGTGACTCTTTTTCAGCAGAGATAGGGACCAAGGACATTCCTTTGTATGCTTACTCTGATAATGTACCAGTGACTGGTCCCAATGTTCACACAATTAATTAGAACTATAAACGTGACTCTGGCTAGCTTCAGTATAGTTTTGCCACCTCAACATTTTCTGGCTCATTTGTTTAATATTCATTGACTTGAGGGCACTCAAGGTACCGGATCTATTATCCTTTAGAAATGGCATCAACTATTTGAACCAACACCAGAAATCTAGAGTACCTTTCATTTCTGAGTAGACATTTTTTTTCCTTCAGGAAGAGATATGTGATCCTACTGCCAAATACCAAGGTTCCTCTAGAATTTGTAAATTACTTTTTTTCTTCTGAAAGGTGATACAATTCCATGGATGTGTGGGTATTCCAATTTAAATGGCAGGTTTTAAATTTAGGGACCAAGGCAGAGAGTACATAGGCTGTGTCAACTTGGGAATTCAGAATGACAGAAATGTCACGACATTTACAATCCAGATGTCATGGCAAGCTGAGAGACAAGACAGCTTGGTTGATAATTAGATGGCAGGTGTCCAAGCAATTTCATGTGATACAGAATACTTTTTGTCTACTTGAGACTTGAGATACTATCCCCTCGAAAGAAAACTGAGGTACCATCTAACTCAACAGTAAGAAATTCTCCTAGTTTTATGATATTTGTCTATTACATTTATTTTGTTTTTTTCTCACTAAAATTAATAGCACAAAAAACAAAATTAATACAAACCTCTCTTTGAGGAATATTTCTATGATGTTAAATATACTGGTTCCTAATTATATAATTTTTATTATAATCAAAATAATAATATGTTTTTATTTAATCAAAATTAAGAATACCTCATTCTGCAATTGTTGGATCTGGAACTGAAGAACGTTCAATAATTTCTAAGATCACCCAGCTAATTAGTAGCAGAAATGAGACCAGATCCCATAGTCCCTTGATTCTCAAGCCAACATTCTTCCCCAAATATCTTATTCTTACATTCACTTGTAAGTACAAGGAAACCCTTGTCCCTTTTGAGTAAATACTTGGACAAAATTTCTAGTGGATTCTTAAAAAGGTTGGACACAAAACTTCAAAGTCTCCATTGAAGAATTCTGATTAAGCCTACATAGTACCAAAACAATAGTTTCAAGTTTAGAAAAATTCAAGTTGGTTGGGCTAATTTGTGTTTATGTAATTGAAGGAGCATGGATTGAGGATGGCAGATTCTTTGCGCAGTCTGGCCTGATCTTTATCCATCTCACATCTTATTTCTAATCAGGGCATCTTTCACTACAGAGTATTAAGGTTGACTGAACCTCCTTTCCTTTCTGATATATATATATATATATATATATACATAAACTTCTTATACAATTTTCTATCCAAGTAAAATGTAAAATCTGTTACCACTTATTTAATTCTGTGGACTAATTTGAAAACAAAAGAAGTAAAGCTGAACATCATATATATATATATACATATATAATTTATTTATTTCTATACCAATTGCTGGTTCTCACATGAGACAACTTTTTTCCAGAGCAATGAGGAAAGTTAAGTAGTTTTTTGTTTTTTTTTTGTCAGTCTCAGGGCCTGGACTCATGGCCTGAGCACTGTCCTTGGGCATTTCCCAAGGCTAGTGCTCTACCACTTGAGCCACAGCACCACTTCTAGTTTTTTCTGTGTATGTGGACTGAGGAATAGAACCCAGGTCTTCATTCATGCTAGGCAAGCACTCTACCACTAGGCCAAACTCTCAGTCCCTAGTAGTTGTTTTAAAGTATGTTAGAAGGAAATCCTACTTGAAAAGAAGGGTCCATCGAGAAAGTAGATGTCAAATCTCACTTGCTATAGAGAAAAAAGTGTGGTATAAAAATTATAATTGACGTATTGCACTATAAAACAATGTGCAAAATGCTGTTTCCTTTGTCTTTGGAGGATATGAATTTTCATCATTGGATGTATCTTGTTTGGAGTAGGGATGAACCTAACCTTCCCTTCCCTTCCCTTCCCTTCCCTTCCCTTCCCTTCCCTTCCCTTCCCTTCCCTTCCCTTCCCTTCCCTTCCCTTCTTTCTTGTTAGGGCCCTGTGATCTTGAGCAGTATTTTTATTTACCAGCTGGTGCTCTGCCACTTGAATCGTGTTTCTCCTTCTCAAGTTTTACTGGATATTTGGAGCCTCATTTGACTCTGAATTGCATTGTTCAAATCTCAGCCTCTTAGGTAGCTAGGCTCTTAGGTGTGTCACAAGAACCTGAATATTAAAACCTTTCTTGATTTTGCTGGTCTAGGCAAATATCTTTAATGTTTAATTTGGATGTGAAGAAATGCATGAGGAGTTCATCAATGCTCAGACGTTCCTTAAGCCATCTGCAAAAGTAAGGGCTTCCTCAGTTGAGGGTACAGGTCTGTCCATACAAATACAAAGAGGTGTGTGTCAATATGTATGAATAAGACTGATAAATAACAGAGCTGTCACTGTTCAGGGGAAAAGGAAACATGCATCATTTTAAACTTAAATGAGTGTGCATGCATCTTTAAAATGAATCACTGCTTTGACACATAATGTGCCAAGGGAAGGGGTGACAGTGCCCAAAACGATACCCTATTTGCCTGACTTATATAACTGTAGCCCTTCTTTTGAATAAAGACTTTGTTAATAATAAAAATAGTGACAAGGTTGAAATTATGAAATTGTAGCTAATCCTCTTAGCTAATGGTTGTTCATCAAGCATCCAGATGTTTACATCCAAGCTATATTTTTCTGTCTTTATTTAGAAGGTTCTAAAAAAAGAGAATTGATATATACAATTATTTCCTTCAAAATCCAGAGTGTACTTTACTGTTTTAAAATGTGTAACTTGTTTTTCCAGAGTTAATAAAGAACCCAAGGAATCTCTTCCTTGTGGTTTGAATGTTAGAAAATTTTTTTCTCCCTGTTGACTTCCTTAGCCTCTCAGTAATTAAGCGACAATAATGTAGAATATATCTAACAAGTACAACCTAATCTTAGCATTATTCTAAAGTTATTTTGACTAAATAAAAGAAAATTTAGCGTATCTAATATAATTAGATGTTGAATTATCCACTGTTAAGTCTATGCCACTGATTTCCTTTATTGGGAAGTGATTGAAAATACTATGATGGCATTTTATTACCATCCACAACAATCATGTCAATATATATCTTGATTTCTGCCATATATATTATGTCTCAGCATGGAGTTTACATTATGTATTTCATTTTAATAGCTTTCTAATTGCTGTCACCTCTTGTCAGGTTGCACATTTTTTGGCCTACAACACTGATTTTAGCTTAATGTCACCAATGGGAATTGATGATACAAGCTTGGCATGATGCTAATTAAATCCATATGTCACTTCATTGTAAAATGTACTTACGAAAGTATTCTAATATTTAATCCAAAATCAAAACTAATTCCAAAAGTGGCAGGCTTCCTATTAAATCCATCACAAGGTCAACAGAGTGTCTCAAAGGCCAGGAAGAATAGGTGTAGACAAACACTGATACTGCCATACAGTCTTATTTAGAGTAGAAACCATATATAAGCTAGCATCTTGACATTCAGGTACCCACGGTGTGAAAGTTGCTGAATCTTTCACCATATGTGGCTTGAGAGAGTTCATTAGCCCATTTTTGCTAGGTTAGAAAAAGGTCCTCAATGATATTTTATTGAATCTTTTCATGTTACCTTATTGGAAAAAGGTTATTTTCAAGTATGATCAAATAAAGGATCTTGGAATAAACAGACAAATGGCAACTGAATTATCTGGTGAGACTAAATGCTATTTTATGAGAGTGACACGAGGGGAGAATTCCACTCTCCCTTCCTCCCACATGGTGGAGAAGATCATGGATAGAGAAGAGAACATTGGAGAGAAATAGCAGCAAACTAGAGAATGCTGGCAGCCACAGGAAGCTAGAAGAGTCAAGAATAAGATTCTTTTTAGGGTCTCTAGAAAGAATTCAGAGCACTGTCTTGACTTTAGGTTAGGAATTGAGACTTGGAATTAATGGCATCCAGAACTGAGTGCGCGCGCGCGCGCGCGCGCGCGCGCGCGCGCGCGTGTGTGTGTGTGTGTGTGTGTGTGTGTGTGTTAAGTTGAGCTAATTCGTTACAGAAGATGGGGGAAACTAATAAATACATCAAGTCACTTTAAATAATTGTATCAGCAGTAGTTCCCAGATAGTAAAGAATAAGCAAAATGCATAAAGTAGGAATAAATGTGTTTTAGAAAATGTGATTACTGTAATATATAATGTAAATACATTCATACATTCATGTGCACACTGAGGTTTCAAATCAGTCTCTTGCTATCCAAAATGAACCTATCATCCTCTTTTGTTGGCAATCCTGTATTTAGAACTCACAGTATGAGCTTGCCAGACTTGTGCTCTACCGCTGAGCCGTGCCTCTCTTCCTATTCTTTAGTGGTTATTTTCTGAGGCAGTGTTTCCCTTTCTGGTCAGGGCTGCATCTAGACGATGATCTAGAAGCTGAGATCAGGAGCACTGAGATTCCTATTTTAGGTTTCCAGTGGAGCTGGGATGACAGGCATGCATGCCACTACCCACCAGCTTTCTCTCTTTGAGGCTGAGTCTGGATTGTCTAGGAATCTCAGTGCTCCTGATCTCAGTTTCTGACACAGATGAGATGAAAGGCATGTTCACAATAACAATAACACACTTTTTTGCCTTAGACCCATCATGAATTATGATCCTTCTGTTCTCAGCCTCCCAAGTAGCTAGTATTACAGGTGTGAGCTACTGGTGCTTTCCCATTTTAAACTCTTCTTGTTTAGTGCCTGGATGTGCCCTTGCCTATGTGTTGGATTGAAATGAAGGAACTTTAGTTCTTTGATGGTATACTCTGTGACCAAAAGACAGAAAGGAAAACTTGACGTTATAAACTGGAGATAACTGCATGAAGAAAGCATAAACATGAAACATACAAACAAAAGAGCACAGTTGCTGAAACACAAAAGTTAATCAAATGATTGCAGAGGTCAATGTACATGATTTATAGAGCCACAGAGATGGAGGGAATCACATGGAGATTGACAGCGAAGCTTGTGGCTCCTCTCCTCCATAAACCTCATTTATTAGCTACTACTTTTTGGTTGAATTTTGCTCTTGGTTGTATAACTTGGTTCTGACTTTAAACATAAATCATTCCATATCTCCCTTTTCCTTAACACAACACTGCAAATTTCTAGAGGTCTAAGTCATGGCTTCAACTCTTGAAACAAACACTAGATGTGACCTTATCCATATATACCAATGCCTTTCCCTTTATCTCAGTTGTAAAACATTATAAATGCATATATTAAATATTTTAAAATCTCTTGTACTAACTTATATCTTGAATGTAACCCTCTAAAGGTTAAGAAACATGTTCTATGTAGAGTTCTTATATACACAGTACTAGATTTAAATTTGTTGGATGATTCAGTTAATGTATCCTCATAGGAAAATTAAAATATCAGACCTGCCGGGACTGTGGCCTAGTGGTAGAGTGCTTGCCTGGCATGCACAAAGACCGAGGTTCGATTCCTTGGTACCACATACATAGAAAAAAGCCAGAAGTGGTGCTGTGGCTCAAGTGGTAGAGCTCTAGCCTTGAAAAAGTCCAAGGACAGTGCTCAGGCCCTGAGTTCAAGGCCCAGGACTGGCAAATAAATAAATAAAGTAAAATATCAGATCCTTCAAATGATTAGGCTTGTGATATGAGGCAAATTAATTCTCCTTTTGAGAAGGTTTATTATATTCTGAAGGAGATTATATCTTACTCTTTCATATGCAGATTCTTTGAGTTGGTCCTTGGAATCACAGCTTTTAGTTTCACAATAAAAACAGAAACAAAATAAACAAAAATTTCACAATGGATATCATGCTTTCTGAAAGCAATATGAAAAGTGTTCATCAGTAGAATTCACTGTTATGCTAATTACCTCTCATTTAAGGAAATAAAGCATATTATTTTGTCCGCACTCTATTATGTTACTATTTCATGATCATTTAATTGCAAGAATATAATGGTGAAGAAAATTATGCTTCAAAAAGTAGCTTCTAATTGTTGCCGGGAAAAGAAATTCCAACTTAAATTTAGCCTCTCAATTTATAACTAAAGTGAATAACTTAGCAGATTGTCTCACCCCTCTCCATTTTGTGTCCTCATGGCTACATTGTATGCAGTTTGTTTCTTTAATGTACTGTACTCCACTCTCTTTCATATCCTTAATCCTTTATTATTTGGTCATCTGTTTGATTTTATAGTCATTTAGTCATTCTACTTATGTCTTTAGAAACCTACTAAGAGTTCTCAATGTTTCTGTAGACACTGTTTCTCTATCTTACCCAGAACAGATCTGAAACAAAAGCTGATTCTCATCCTTTAGGCACATAATAGATCATTTGGCTCTTGGCAGTTCATGTCAAGTTCTGGATGGAAGAAATAAGACTTTGAAGCTCTCTTCAAGTTGAACTTAACTTTAAAAAAAAGTGCATGTGTAAATTGTTCAAAAGGCCAGGCAGAGTCTAAGTGCAACAGGGAAGAACTAGAACATTGCCTGAGAACTTCACTGCTAAGATTTTATTTTCAGTGCAACAAGAAGCCATTGAAGGTTTATAAACCACATGGTGACATGATAAAATTTCATTTCGGAAAGTTATGATAGCTGTTGGGGATAAATGGATCGGAGGTTACAAGGAAATGCTCAAAGATATTTCACAACCTCTTCAGGAAAAAATAGTGTGGTAGGATCAGAGCCGCAGAGAATGTGACTCCTTTCTGCAACACATCATCTCCCAATCTTCAACATTCTGCTATGAAACTTTACAGCTCAGGCCAGGAACTCCATGTGAACTATACTATACATGAACGGAGCTACTGAAGTCACTTAGGGAACTAGAATTTATACAACTCATCTGACTGATTTCACAACCCAACCAGAGCTCTCATGGTGTTAAGACTTATTCTTGCTGATTTCAGGTTATTAGAACATACTTTGAATGTATGTAATCAGTGCACATCAAATCAGAATAGAGATCATGGAGGCAAATTTGATTGCCTCTACCATGCCCTTGTGAAAGAAAAATGTCCTGTTGTTTTGCATGATGAACAAAACGCACACAGCTCTGCTTTCTTAGTCAACAGCAAAGGGGACAACTCGTATTACAACCCTGTTGTGTATGATACCTTCTTGGTGTTTTAGCTCTGTGTTGGACAATGCGTGCTAGGGCTGCAGTTTCTTGCCCTCACTTCTGTAACTTGCTCAGCTTCACAGTTGAGAAATCTAAGGAACAAAGCCCATGACATGAGTGTGAAGAAGTTTATTTGGAAGAGTACTTGTCTGTCATCTTATCTACCTTCATCCATTTTCTTTTCTTCCCCAGGTGACTCTCTTTGTCCATGGCTGTGAGTCTAGTCTAGTGGTTCTTAGACCCTCGGCTGTGCTTTTCTTATTGGCTGAACTTAATTAGGTGTTTGTAAGGGTAACACTTGATTGGTTGCATCTGACAACATTCTGATTAGGTTAATTCTTAATTAGGTCAAGTCTGCAAACCCTGTCTCTGGAGTCATGGAAAAAAGATAATGAAAAGCAGAAAAAAGCTAGGGAGGGGCAGAGAAAAGATGCTCCCAAACAAGGTATATATATTATTTCTACTTGCAAGGCCAAGATGCTATCTATCTGGGGCTCAAGTTCCAACTAATTTATCCATCCACTTACTGTGCAGACATGGTTGGGTCATAAAGATCTGTTTGCTTTTATATCTATAAACAGGTTCTAAGGGCATTTATCTTATAGGATTGCTGTGAACTTGAAAAAGATAACAAATCAAATGAAAACTTATTTTTTTCTCATAGTAAGAAGGTAGGCTACAATGTAAAGCAAATAATGTATGAATGTTATGCTTGCTTTCTTACAAATAAATATGAATAACTTTTATGGAAGCTGTTTAATCAAAAGTCTAGAACTGGAAGAAGCATTCAGTTCAGTGTATGTTATGAAAGGTTGAAATTAAGTTACAGATATTCCATGTAGCTTTGTGGCCAAAGCTATCTAAATACCCTCCATCCTTTTGGTCATACTCCTCCAAGCCACAGTATATTTATTGCCCCCATTCTGACAGCTATAGGAAGAGTGGCTTGTCTCCTGCATAATGCTGAATTATAGATGATACATTGGAAGCCATATAATCATTTTGTCTTCCTGATATATGCCTCATAACTCCAGCACAGTTCCATACAGAAGAGGCCATGGCTAGGTTTATCCATCATTTTACTTCATTGAAGTTCTGACACCCAGTGTCTTCCCCACTTTTGCCTTAGAGTGAATGTTAAATGGGTTAACAAAAAGAGTAGTCTACAGTATGTAGAGTCAAGCATGCACATGTGGTGTGCATGCTCGTTGAAAGGGAAAGCAGGCTAAATTCAGAGGGAAGTTGTTTTTACCTCAGAACAACCTTTTAGCTCCAGGTCAAGAAGGAGCTGATTGTGTTTTTGTTTGAATTTTGAGTTGCTAAGGAAAGGAAGATACTGCACAGTAAATCTATGAAGCTCCTTCAAGGAGGCTTTTTGCTTGATCTGACTGAGTTGTTTGAAGTGACTGGAAGTTCTTTACACAGCCAGATCAGCATCCTGCCTGCTATGAGCCCTGAAAAGTTATCCTTCCTCAGCAATGTGAGGAGAGGTTGTCAGCTATCAGATAGCCATCCATTCTGAACACTGTGGATGGACAGGGAAAAGCTGTGGCCCCATGTTTGTCACAAGGGCATGGAGCGGCTTGAGTGTGCCTGAGCGTGCCCACACACCTCTATCCCAATTATGCCAGCTTGGTGTCAGGGGTCCATAGTTCATGTCAAATTGAAAGATGGTCCAAGAATAAAGCTCCACAACTACCCATCTTACCAATCCCCATTTGAAGCTTTTGAAGAAATGTTCTTCTCTTACCTAAAGCCATCATGCTACTCTATGTTGGTGGTTTCAAATTGAGTGTCACCAGTCTGGAAAGTTCTTCTTGCCTTCCATCATGTTGAGATTAGGGCAGCTCTCCTATTCTCCTAGCTCTATTGCTTTCCATAAAACATCAAACTGATTTTTGCTTATCTAGTAGACTGTTGGTATCAAGGGTACGTGGTTGCAAGGTGTCAGCTAATGAGGGAAAACTGACTCTCAGGATGTTGAGTTCAGTGCTGTACTGTAGATGACTTCCATTAAGGACAAGTCACCATCTCTTAAAAAAAGCACATTGATTTTTACCTGGATGTTTAGGCACCATTTGCTTTATAGAAGGCAGATTTTCACAAAATTAAGGGCAAGGAAACACTGAACAGATCATACAATGATTTAAAAATGACAGATGATAATGTGGAATTGACTGACAGCTTGTCCTCATCAAGTGAGCCGCATAATGCATGTGCAGAAATTAAAAGTATGGTTTAAAAAAATCTCTCGTGGCCAGGAGTTTGGCCTGGTGGTAGAGTGCTTGCCTAGCATGCACGGTTCGTTTCCTTGGTTCCACATACATAGACAAAAGCCAGAAGTGGTGCTGTGGCTCAAGGGGTAGAGCCCTAGCCTTGAGAAAATCCAGGGACAGTGCTCAGGCCTTGAGCTCATGCCCAGGACTGGCAAAAAAAAAAAATCTCTCGTGAGTATTTTTTTTTGGGGGGGGCGGTTCATGAGGCTTGAACTCCCAGCTTGGGCAATGTCCTCGAGCTATTCAGCTCAAGGCTACCATCCTACCCTTGAGTCACAGACTCACTTCCCATTTTCTAGAGATTAATTGGAGATAAGAGTCTCCCAGCTTGATAGTGCCTGGGGTTGGTTTTGAACTGAATCATGATCCTCAGATCTCAGCTTTCTAAGTAGCTACGATTACAGGCATAAGCCATCCCGCCCAGCTTCAGATTACTTTTTGACTGAACTTAGTCAAAATGATATGACTAGGGCATATTTAGTGTATATATGAAAATACTTCCCAGCCAAGGTGGAGCTAACTGGGTATATTCAAAATGAGTGGATTGCTAAAAGCTGGAGGAATGGCAAGGTCAAATATTTCTAATACCTTCTTATTTTAGACCTGAAATGCCTTTCTGGCAAGCCTTAATGAACCTTGTGCTCTCTTAAAAGTGATTAATCCAGGGGCCGGGAGTTTGGCCTAGTGGTTAAAGTGCTTGCCTAGCATGCATGAAGACCCGGGTTCGATTCCTCGGTACCACATACATAGAAAAAAGCCGGAAGTGGTGCTGAGGCTCAAGTGGTAGAGCTCTAGCCTTGAGAAAAATCCAAGGACAGTGCTCAGGCCCTGAGCTCAAGCCCAGGACTGGCAAAAAAAAAAAAAGTGATTGATCCACTGGCTCATGTTCACACGCTTCTCCTCCTATCAGGAGGCTCTCCTGTGGAAGTGGTGCTCCCCATTTGCTATCTGTGGACTTGAATCTTTTCTGCCTCGTGCTGTTTGAGTTTAGACTTCCAGCAAATTCTCTTTATGACTCCCGACTCTATGGCATGCCTTGTAAGTTCATTTGTAATCAAGTCTGTTTCCTGAAGGTCACAAAAGCTGAGTTGACATGAGGCCTGAGAGTGGAACCCACTGGTCCTAATTTTCCTGCCCAGTGAGGAGTAGTCCTGCTCCCCTCCTCCTTCTGTCGGAACAGGGTATAGTATTTCATGCTGCCTTGTCTTATTGATTGAGTCATACATCTCTCATTCTGCAAAGTCAGGGCCTGTAAGTACTTCTGTGGAGTCACAAGGACTTCCTCATTAGCAGTCATCCACTTTGTCATTGGTATCAGAGATGACTTTGATCATAATGATTCAAGAAAGGAAAATGTCAGGGTGGCCAAGGCAATACCTTAGATAAGACATTAAATCACTCCATCCTGGAAAAAGATAAAAAATATATATATATATATATATATATCGCCCTTATTTGGACCTGATGCATCACTTTCTGAATAGTTCTCTACCACAGAAGTTTTATTTCCAGATGTAACTCTCTAAAGGTTAAAAAACATGTTCTGAATAGAACTCTTTTGTGGGGAGGGGCGGTGAGGGAGTGGGGGATCATGGGATTTGAATTCTGGGCCAGGGAGTTGTCCCTGAGCTCTTCATCTCAAGGCTACTGCCCTACCCTTTGAACCTCAGCCCCACTTTTTATTTTCTTGTGGTTAATCAGAGATAAGAGCCTCATGTTCTTTAATGCCTGAGCTAGCTTTGACCCTTGATCCTCAGATATCAGCCTCCTGAGTAGCTAGGATTACAGGGGTGAGCCACCATGCCCAGCTAGTATAGAACTCTTATATACTCCTTACTAGATTAAAATTTGTTGGATGTATCTTCACGGAAAAATTAAAATATCAGACTCTTCAAATGATTAGGCTTGTGATATGAAACAAATTATTTCTCCTCCTGAGAAGATAGCTTATTATATTGAAGAGGTCATATCTTCTCCTTAATATGCAGATTCTTTGAGGTGGTCCTTGGAATCACAGCTTTTTTAGTTTCACAATAAAAATAAAAACAAAGGCCGGGAGTTTGGCCTAGTGGTAGAGTGCTTGCCTAGCATGAACAAAGACCCGGATTTGATTCCTTGGTACCACATGCATAGAAAAAAAGCTGGAAGTGGTGCTGAGGCTCAAGTGGTAGAGCTCTAACCTTGAGAAAGTCCAAGGAGAGTGCTCAGGCCTTGAGCTAAAGCCGAAGACTGGCAAAAAAAAAAAAAAAAAAAAAGCAGAAACAAAATAAACAAAATTTTCACAATGGGTTTTATGCTTTCTGAAAGCAATATGAAAAGTGTTCATGGGTAGAATTCACCGTTACCCTAATTACCTCTCATTTAAAATATATAGTATATTATTTTTGTCTGTGCTCTAGAAATTTTATTTGGTTATCAAAACTTGTGATCTAACTTTCCGTGCTGGGTTTGACCGAGGGACCTTATGTTTGCTAAGAGGAACTTTACCATAGAGACATAACTCTAACTCCTGTCCCCTCCACTAGCCTTTTTGTTCATTTACACTGATTATTTTGGAGATATATTCTTGCTTTTTGCCAGGGCCCACCCATGCTTGAACTGTAATGCCATTTTAAGCTCCCCACTGTTGCTGAGATGACAGAGATTGACCACTACACCCAATTTCTTTAATTGAAATGGATTTGTTTAGGAACAATTTTTTTCAAGGACTGGCTTAGACCTGCTCTTCTAGCCAATTTCAGGCTCTCAAGTAGCTAGGATGACAAATATGGGCCACTGTGCCAAAAAATAAAATTGATTGAGAAGGCTTGTGAAGGTTTTGCTTGGCCTGCCTGGAACTACACTCTTTCTGATCTCAGTCTCTGAAAAAGCTAAGCACAAACTACCAGGCCTGGCTCAGTCTGTCACAAAAAGATGTGAGAATATATATGTGAATATATATATATATATACTCTGCATATTCCTCAGAATATCTATATACACACACATAAATATTCCTGAGAATATAACCTAGATTTTCCTACAATTTAATTCTTTTGCTTTGCTTTTGATTTTTAGCAACTGATATGATTTTTTTTCTATTTCAATCTAGAAATACCTTGCTAGCAATTTTCCTGGAGGAAAATACTGAATTAAAGATATCCCCCCCTCTCTCTCTGTCTCTCTCTCTCTGTCTCTCTCTGTCTCTGTCTCTCTGTCTCTCTGTCTCTCTCTCTGTCTCTCTCTCTCTCTCTCTCTCTCTCTCTCTCTCTCTCTCTCTCTCTCTCTCTCTCTCTCTCTCTTTCTCTCTCTCTCTCTCTTTATATTTTTGGCCAGAAATAGTTGGCTATTCTTTTCTGTCACACATTCTTCTTTTTTAACCTTGGAGAGATAAACAGCAACTGCACTTATCCAAGCTCTCAATTTCACCTCTGTTGCTTTGAATAACTTGCTATATACACCAGGCAGTTTCCTAAGGAATTAGAAAGAATTGAATTCTTGAAAATTCAGTTTTTGTTTAAGGATAGGATAAATTCATTATTTAAACAACACATTTTTCCCAGCAAATAAGCATCTTTTACTTTATCTTATCTTTTATTCAAATCCTGATTCCCAAATTTAAGCCTTGCTTTAGAACAGTGCAAATTTGGGTAATTTCTTCATCTTATAATTTAGTCATTTTCTTTTTTTTTTTTTGCCAGTCCTAGGCTTGAGCTCAGGGCCTGAGCACTGTCCTTGGACTTTCTCAAGGCTAAAACTCTACCACTTGAGCCTCAGCATCACTTCCGGCTTTTTCTATATATATGGTACCAAGGAATCGAACCCGGGTCTTCGTGTATGCTAGGCAAGCACTTTAACCACTAGGCCAAACTCCCTGCCTAATTTAGTCATTTTCATTTACTTTCCCCCAAATCTCTTATTTCAATCTTTATTTTAGTAACTTTTTTGTAATATCTAATACCATCCCTGAAAAGTCATAATATCTCTATTTTAGCATAGAAAAAAATCACCAGGCACAAGAGTGTAAAATATATACTATGTTATGGAGCTTCAGACACAAGTTAGGTGAAAAATTGATAACTTCTGAATATTATGGAAAATCATATGATTTCTTACGAAATATAGAGGTATCTGATTTGAGCATTTAATGAGAATTATACTGTCAAATATTTTCTTTTACCCTCTCTCACTCTGGGAGTCCCTCAAGTTTTCATTGTTTTTCTTATTCTGAAAAGAGTGATTATGATTTTGCTTTTTTTAGAAAGAATCTCTCTCTTCTGGGGCCAATGAACCATCTGAATAGAATAAATATCCATCAGAGTGGAATGTAGAGATGAAACTTCACTTGTATTTTTTACCAACGAATACATGTTTGAAAAACATGTTTTACTTTCATAGATCTCCTTTGCTTTTGTCACATCAACACATCCTGATTCCAACCAGAGAACTGAATCAGAGTGCCCCACCTAGGACAAGGAGATGTTGACTGGTCTGTGTCAAAGCAGAAAAGTCACTGCAATCTGGGAATGTTCCAGGCCGCCATTGCTATGCCTGCATTCAAGGTCAAGGTGCTCCAGGAACAATATGTTTTGCCTGGGGAATCTTGGTCTGGGGAATCATTCATCCTTTTTGTTCGGTCTTCAACTTTGCTTATCTCAGAGCTCTAAAAATGAAACCACATGTGGATATTGGCTTTACCACTGAGAACTTGAGAGTCCAGCTAGTGGGAAGAGGAAAAAGAGTAGGATTATCTTCTAATGATCCTGTTTTCTGAGTGGCCAACAAGGACTTCATGTCTCTGTTTAGTGCTCCACTAAAGATTTACATAAATTTAGACCATTAGAAAGCAATGACCTTTGGGTGACATGTCAAACTGAATCCTAGTGTTCTGAGGTCTAGCTATCCCTTCAGAAACTGGAGCATGTGCTTCCCTTAGGATCCTACTGATACCCAAGTCTTCTATTTTTTAAAGAAATGTTTTTATTTATTTATTTATCATTATTATTTTTCCCAGTCCTTGGCTTGAACTCAGGGTGTGAGCACTGTCCTTGGACTTTCTCAAGACTAGAGCTCTGCCACTTGAGCCTCAGCACCACTTTCAGCTTTTTTTTCTATGTATGTATGTGGTACTGAAGAATCGAACTCAGGTTTTCGTGCATGCTAGGCAAGCACTCTACCACTAGGCCAAACTCCTGGCCCTCAAATCTTCTATTTAAGGAGGGCATTGGGGCTGGGTTTACCATTCCCTCCAAGAAGGCTGAGCAAATGCAACTGTGAGCAGACTAATTTTCTTAGGGAGTTATTTATTGCTCCCAAATTAGCAGTATGTTCAGATGACAGTCAAACAAAGGCAGTTATAAAACAAGGACAATAAGAGACACAGTGTGACTGGACTTGTACTGTGCCAGAGCATTGTAGCTGAACTAAGACCACCTTGATGCTTATACCAGAAGCCAGATGGTAGAAGAGACGAACCCAGGCAAGATATTTTGTATTATCATTGGTAGTTCACCTGGCATTAATGAGGGGCCAGCTTAATGGGGTATTGTCTAGCTGAACTACTCTAAATTCTCCCTGTGATATTAATTAGCTCTGCTCTTCTACTTCCTCCTGTTTCAATCTCAAGCATATGGGTATGTTTGTATCATTAATATGAAAATTCTGCAAAACACTTAGTATTATCCATCTAGCTTCACATAGATACAGGGTGGGGTAATGGGAGAATGCTGAACAGGACTTGAGGAATTGTGAGTTTCCATCCAAGACTGTCAATAATCTAATTTCTGACATTAGACAGAATTTTTCTTTCTTCTTTTTTTTCTTTGTGGGTCATAGGGCTTGAACTTGGCCTGGGTGCTGTCCCTGAGCTCTTCTGCTCAAGGCTACTACCCTACCAGTGGGCCTTGGTGTTGTCCTTGAGCTTTTCAGCTCAAGACTACCATCCTACTCTTGAGCCAAGCCCCGCTTCCCATTTTCTAGAGGTTAATTGGAGATAAGAGTCTTAGGTCTTTTTGTGCCCAGAAGAGCTTTGAACCTTGATCCTCATATATCAGCCTCCTAAGTAACTAGGATTACAGAGGTAAGCCACTGGTACCCGGCTTAGACAGAATTTTTCTGAACGTTGATATCTTCTTATGTAAGAGAAAGGACCAGGAATGAACAGTACCACTCTCAACTTTTAGAAACAATGTAATTATAGAATCCTTCCGAGTGGGGATAAGGCAGGTAATCTACCATAGAAAGACCATTCTGTCACAAGAAGATAATTATCAGGTTAAAGCGTAGAAAAGTATCTTAAGTTTTGTTTTAGCCAGCATAAAAAGCTATGACCAATCTTTGAGCAGTAAGAAACATATTTTTTCTCCATTATATGTATGTGCTCCATTAGAACAGAGAATAGTATGAAGTGACATAAAGGGAACTGTTAAATAAATTTTTTGGAAAGGTAATCCCTGTGGGAAAGCAGAGTTTAGTAAATTTCTCTGTGTGTGTGTTAGTCCCGGGACTTGAACTCAGGTCCTGGGCACTGTCCTTGAGCTTTTGTGCACAAGACTAGTGCTCACCACTTGAGTCACACCTCCATTAATGATTTTTTGGGGGTATAGTTCATTGGAGATAAGAGTCTTATAGACTTTCGTGCTCAGGCTGGCTTTGAACCATGATCTTCATATCTCAGCCTTCCAAGTAGCTCAAATTACAAGTGAAAGCCACCTGCACCCAGAAAATCACCTTATATTGTTTAGGAAAAGTGTACCATATAATATTAAGTTACCATATAATATTAAGTACAAAATGGCAATTTATCCGATAATATGGAAATTAAAAGAATATATATTCACTATTCACACATGCTCTATAGTGTCAGAAATGTATATTTAAATTGGAGGTATGTATTTAAATTAGAAATATTTATCTCTGCAAGCAAATGCTCCTATTTTTCAGCCATACATCATCAGACATTGCCAAATCACTCTTGCTGCCTGTTTTTCTTTATAACTTCCAAAGGGATAAACAAGACTGAACTATGCATGTCTCTCCCTCCACCCCCTTTCCAAATGCCCATTTGAGCTTAAGAAATGTCCAATACTGTGTCCCAAATCTAGAGAGAAACTTAGGTGGTGCGCTCCAGTAGAAAGAGACCTGATTGTAGATCCTCAATATTGAGAGATACCTTAAAGGTCCTTAAGTCAAATCACAAAACATCTGCAAATATTTGCACCTTTCAAGGTCCAGCAAATCACAGATTTGCAAAGCAACCACCGCTCAGAGAAGTTACTTAAACTCCTAGAGAATTCAGCTTTTTGATCTATGCAAGAAGCTTGGAACCCAAGTATCATTAAATCTTATTTGCCTTAATACTCTCTTATTCTGCTACACACTTTCAGTGTTTCAGAAATCAGCTTCTGGAGAAAAAGATATGAGGCATAGGGAAATAAAGTGATAATTAGATTTTTTAAGTAGTAGTAAAATTAGATGTTTTGAAATTTGTCATATTCATTCAGTAGTTTGGTTTCTCCCTGACACCAAGAAGAGGCATAATAAACATATTTCCTACTAGGAAGTGGCTGAAACTTCCATAAAACTAAATGCTAGATCTGAAAGTTATCAGATAACACTACTTTTATTTGACATTACAAACATTCATAGACACTGTCTTTCCCCATTGAGTTGCAGTCATCTGTTATTTGTACAACAAAAAAGTCCCCAAAATGTAAAACTTTTTCCCTAAATCTAGTCATAATGATATTAATAAGACAACATATATGCGTGTGCAGTCTCTTATTCCAAGCAATTGTATGCTATCTTCTTTCAATCTTACCAAGGAAAGGAAATTCCTTCAAGAACTTTTAATGACACAATTGATCTATTGTGTGACATTCAAATGAATACTTAAGCTCCTATCTAGTTGAGCACTTAATTTGTGAACTAATCTAGCCTATTAATCTAAAGTCAACAATTGATATCCCTGAAACAGATTTTTAACTCAAGCTTGCTAATGAAGTTGTCATAGACATAACCAGAATTATGTCATAGACATAATCAGAATGCAAAGAATGTTTTTTATTAGAAAAAGAATAAATGGAAGATTTATTTCATGGAAGAAAATTTACCTGTGCTTTATATTTGGCCATAAAAAGGCACACTAAAATGTAAATATATTTTAAAACATAAATGCATTTGAATGGGTTTGTATGGGTAGGCAGTCTATGTTTACAAAGACCTTCAGCAAGGTGGGAGTGTACAAATGAATCCTGTGTTTTTAGTCTAAGATACATATTAGAACTTATGCAGTGAAATTCTTTTTTCCTGGATATACAGCTGATATACAACTATTAGATTGCACATACATGTACAAACAACACACAAATACTTAAACTTTCTAAATTATATACATCAGCACTTGAAATGGACTTGTCCAGAATGAGACGAAAAAGAAAAAACAGTTATCAAGAGGACAAAACCCAATTTGAGCCAGGTGTCACTATATTTACCATAATAAAGAAGTGACATAATAATGATCCAGTGGTTATTCTGAAACAGACTAAAGAATGTTCATTTCTAAAAGAGGAACTGTGATTAAAAGGAATTCTAATAAAGATATTCCATATGTATAAATAAAATAATTATTACTTATAATTCCAAGCCATTGAGCATAAGTGTGGATGCCTTTTTACAAAGTCTCTCCCTGAGCTGGGTGCTGACAGCTCACACCTATAATCTTAGCTACTCAGGAGGCTAAGATCTGAGGATAGTGGTCTGAAGCCAGTCTGAGCAATAAAGTCTATAAAACTCTTAACTCCAATTATCCAACAAAAATCCTAGAAATGGAACTGCAGTTTAAGTGGTATAATTATAACCTGAAGCAAAAAAGCTCAATGACAGCACCGACACTCTGAGTTCAAGCCCCAGGACTGGCACATATATACACAAAATCTCTTTAAAGTACCATAGCCTTTGGCCAGGACTTGGGCATAGTGGTAGAGTGCTTGAAGCCCTGGGTTTAATTCCTTGGTACTACATACACAGAAAAAGCCAAAAGTGGTGTGTGGCTCAAGTGGTAGGGCACTACCCTTGAGGAGGGTAAAGAGAGGGAGGAAAAATGAGGAAAGAGGCTGGGAGTTTAGTCTTGTGGTAGAGTGCTTGCCTAACATGCACGAAGACCCAGGTTCGATTCCTCTGTACCACATACATAGTAAAAAACCAGAAGTGGTGCTGAGGTTCAAGTGGTAGGGCTCTGGCCTTGAGAAAGTTCAAGGACAGTGCTCAGGCCCTGAGCTCAAGCCCAGGACTGGCAAAAAAAAAAGGAGGAAAGAAGGATCAAAGGAAGGAGAGGAGGAAGGGAATGAGGGAGGGAAGAAGAGGAAAAGGAGGAATGCAATTATAGGGAAGAGATAAACAGAAAAAATCAAGGAAAGGGGAAAGGATATTCTAAGCAAATAAAAGAATATTATAAAAATATTCTGTGAAAAACATTGGAGAATTTCACAAAATATGTTTGCTTCATGTGCAAAGAAAGCATGTACTGAGGGTATCTCTCCCAGTTCCTTTTGTTGGCTCAGATTTCCTTTTCCCACTTCTGCTAACTTAGGCCAGCTTCTTTCAGGCAAAAGCTTCAAATAGACAATTGACACAAATCTTTTCTGGGTTATCATGACTAATCTTTTCTAACTCTTAATAGGGAATCTACTGTACATTGAAAGAACACAAAAACTGACATGTGTGAGCATGCTTGCAAAACTCAGGCAGCCACATAGCAATTAGGGACACACATTCATAATACTGCATTATTATGTGACTTTTAAAGGCTGTATCTAATAGAATACACACACACACACACACACACACACACACACACACCACACACTTTAATTCTTTCTGAAATGATGGTATATCTGGAAAGGAGGCCTATGTGTTGAAACCAAAAGACAAATAGAGGGAATAAAATAAAGACTTTTTTTTTTAAATCTTTAGATAATTTTAGAATCTGAAGCCTAGTGCCAGTGGCTCATGCCTGTAATTCAAGCTATTTAGAAGCTCAGAAGGGAAGGAATGTAGTTTCAGGGCCAAACTAGTCAGAAAAGTCCTGACTCCTTATCAACCTGTAACTATGACTACAAGTGATCTCCACCAGATGTCAAAACTCAAGCTCCATTTGCAGGGCTGCCTGGGGGAGGGGGAGACCCAGTGGTTGTTGAAGAAGCACTGAGCATTTGCCTAGGAATCATAATATTTTAGTTTCACAGAGTATTGTAATTTGCTTTGGTGTGAAGTCTCCTTATCCAAACAACACCAATTGGAAGAAATTCATGATCTTCCGGGCCAGACCAGAGGGGAACCTTGGTGACATTAATCAGCTTGCCTAAACTCCTTTCTGTTTAATGACCCTGTGGAGACAATGGGACCACAAAGGAAAAGGGTGGGTGAGGAGATGTGGTTCAGGAGATGGGGAGTAGGGAAGACATAGATTTCCTGTGGTGATTAAAATGACACCAAACACTTGAGAACAAAAAAAGCAAAATAAAATAATCTCATAACTGTATGTAGTGAAAAATTCGTGTCCACCCAGCTCTGCTGGGAAAGATCAATAGGAGAATTTTGGTCTATGTATATGCCTTGAATACACCCTTTATAAAAATAGCCAGTATAAAAATATCTGGAGATGTGGCTCCACAGTAAAGCACCTTCCTAGCAAGTAAGAGGTCCTTAGTTCAAAGCCCAGCACAGCCAAAAATATAAATAAATAAATTTGAAGGATGGCTTCTGCTAAATGGGTAGCACTTTTATACCTTTATAAAGTAAAAAAAAAATCTCAAAGTGAACTATAAATGAGACTGTATCTGAAGAATCAGGGAGGTTCATGCCCAGTTCTGTAATCATCCTCTCTTACCTAGTATGAAGAAAATTCTTTCCTCAAGTCATCTAACAAAGCAATTGTCTAATAAAGACATGTTGAGGAAAGGGGATATTGTCACCCAACACTGCCTGTAACAAATGCCTACTTTATTAGACCATAGCAGTCTTGGCAGCAGTGAAAAAAAATTTCACTTAAAACCTACTGTGAATTGAAATGCCATCTTCCTAGAATTTTTCCCAGTTGAGCAATAACAGGCAGTCCTCAATCAAATAATTTATATTTTGATTTTTTTCTTTGTGTATGTGTATATCATTGAGATTTGCAATGATGGGTAAGTGATCTGCCATTGAACTATACCTTCAACTGGTATGTGGATTATTTAATTGAATAAACCAAATCATCTAAACACACACACACACACACACACACACACACACACACACAAATCTTTATATCTTCATGTTGGATGAAGGCCAAACTTTAAAGAAAAAACAGCCCCTACTAAGTAACATACTAGGTATTTAGAGGAATTTTGAAACCATGAGTTTGAAATAAAATATTCCTGGTCCCATATTTGGCCTCAACAGTTTTTATAGCATCACTCTTGTGTGCTTATACAGATTCACTGTATCAGTAGTTTATATACTAAATTAATTTGTACAAGGTATCCAGGGGAATGTAGATTTCATAGTGGAAACAAGATTAGGTAGAAGCTTTCATGAAGTTCTATAACTTGTTAAATTATAATTCTGGCTTCTACCATACTCCAGAGAAATTAGTCTGGGTGACTTGATAAGACCGAACATTGGAAAAATTGCTAGCATTACTAAATCCACCAAGTCCTGGAAATACATTCCTTGTGAGCAAATTAGTGTATTAACTCTTTTTGACCTATGATTAGATGAAACTTACATGTAATCTGGTGTGTGAAATGCTACACTTGCATATTCATGGAGTTAGGAAGAAGTATGCAATAAAAGGGTTTGTGAGTATGTGTCTGAGTGTGTGTCTGAGTGTGTGTGTGTGTGTGTGTGTGTGTGTGTGTGTGCATGCCAGCCAGTACCAGGATTGAATCCAGGGCATGGGCAACTTCTTTTAGCTTTTTTGCTCAAGGCTAGTACTTTACCACTGAGCCATAACTCTACCTCTAGCATTTTTGTGGTTAAGTAGAAAGATAAAATCTCAAGGACTTCCCTGCTGAGGCTGGCAGCAAAGTGTGATGCTCAGACCTAACCCTCCTGAGTAGCTAGAATTACAGATCTGAGTCACCAGTGCTTGGCAAAAGGGAGATTCTTGAGATGTGTACGGTGGTATATCCATAATTATGACTCAGAATCTTCAGTAGTTTCCTGGTCTCACTCTATTCCCAAATTAGGGATTTC
Source organism: Megascapheus bottae (assembly GCF_031878675.1). NCBI lineage: Eukaryota > Metazoa > Chordata > Mammalia > Rodentia > Geomyidae > Megascapheus > Megascapheus bottae. Next base: position 16,179,525 of record NC_143522.1, read on the forward strand.
TCCCTTCATAAGGAGAAGCAGCATTGCTAGCAAGCTAAGTTCATATTCTACTGTACCGCACACTAAGCCATGTATCCATTGCTTAACTAACTTGGTTCTTTTGAGTAATTTACTTAACTTCTTTGTTTATTTGTCAAAGGAGGATCCAAGAATAGAAATGACTTTGTAGGAATGGTGTCAGGACTAATTGAATGCTGTAAGTCATATTTGTTCTTGCAGTACTTACCACAAAGAAAATGCCGATGTATTGTGGCTATCATTTTTTATCCCATTAGGGTGTTGCTTTCATTGGGGTACTCATGTCATTTTTGAGGGCTTTATTTTCATGAGGTAGGCATCTTCATTAGAGGTGGTAGTTAGGTCCCAGCACACAAATATTGGGGGCATACATTCACTCAGGTTATAGCCATTGTAACTTATTTCCACATAAATGCTTAAGTTGCCTAAAGAGCTGCTTATTTTTATTCTACTTATTCTATCTATCTAGAGGTTTGCTAAGTTAGTAAGTTATTCCTAACATAAAAATGAACTCTTGAACATGTGGTATTATTAAATAATAGGGTTTTTTCTGGTCTAATGATACTTACATTTCTTTTTTTTTTTAATTTCTTTTCTTATGTGTAGAACTGTGAAAACTCAAGAAGTTGTTATTGTATTGTTCTTTTCCTTATACTTCGAGCACTCAGTCAAGGAAAAATCTGTCCTCATTTATAATCTTATTTCTTTAGTAGAAATCATAGCCATATTAATAATCATTTTTTCCTTGTAAAACTGAGAGAAAAAAAGTAGAATCCACTGAGAAAATGATTTTCCCTGAAGGGTAACTTAGCCTCCAAGGAGGAAAAAAGCCACATAAATAGGGGAAATGCTTAATTATAGAGAGCAATAAATGACAGCCTAAATAGTAGTTGAGACAGTCAGGCATGCTGCACAGAACAGAAAGGCTGGGGTTGCTCCATGGTTTGATTTTGCCGGAGCACCAGGGTCTCATGTGGGAATAGTCTACTGTAACTACATTTAAGATCGCCTAACCAAAGACGCTGCTCTGCTTTCTCTTCTTCTTGTGGACTTCTTTTCTTCACCACGTCCTGAGCTTTAAGAAAGGAAGCTGCCAGTCCGACATCTCTTGCTATCTTTAATGGCAGGTTGACAGGCCAGGCTGCTCTGGGTGAATCATTAGCCATGTGGTTTTAGGTCAGAAAGTAGGATGTGTGCAAAGCCATCTCTCTTTCCAGACAAGCTCTCAACTCTGGAGAGCAGTTGGGCATTTTTTGAGTGCTGTGATCTGAACTCTTATGCTCTGTTGTTCTCTCTTGTGGCATTAATATCTGGATCTTAAAAATCATTAAATGTGTTAATAGATTTGCTTTACCTTTCTACATGAATATTAATGCATAACCGGACATACTTTGCCTCTACAAGTCATCTCAAGCTAGTGAACTCCTCTCATGGTCTTCAACATTTCCACTTTATTATTTGTCAAAGTGAAATGGAAATTCCATGCTTTCACTGCTGACATTTGGGCAAACTTAGGTAAAATGCCAAATTATTTTTTAGGTGGATTAGAAAGTGGCTTCAACCTGTCAGAGATAAATAGTCCTTTATCCAGGAGGAGGTAGAAGAAAATGCCTGTTAGAGAACGTGATGACAATGACAGAAAAAGGCCCCTGTGGTTTCTGCAAATCCCATGGACTCTATCTTTGCACCAAAAGGTGGTTCACAGGATCTTCAAAAATACTCCAGGTTCTTTTCCTGGACTTGCTTTTTTTTGAACATTTGCTACATGCTATGGGCTTGCATTCAGACTTCACATTCATGGTATTTCTCCTTCATCCTGCAAGGACCTTTTGTGGTGTGGTAGTGTCTTCTTTCTGGATCTTCTGTAAAAGATAGTGTGTATGTGTACATAAACACAATGGATGTGTTCCTCCTAAGGCCTGCATTATGCTTTTGCTATAAAAGATTACTCAATTATTAATCGCTTCCCTCACAAAGAGTATTATGTCTTCAGCAGTGGCATGGTGTCAAGTAACTGGAAAATACTCAGTGAATATTAATCATAGTTGGAGCTCTGCCTTTGAAACAGGAGTGACCTGTTCATTTGAGGGTCAGATCTTCCTCTTTAGCAGTGTTAGATCTCATGCTCAACTTGGCAAGGGAGGAAGTATCTAGTATGCTTTATACAGTCCACTCTCTTTTTAAAAAACAAGATTTGTTTTTAAACACAAGATATTTAAACATCAGTCTTCATAGAGTCTTGTAATTAATTTTAGTACTGATGAAAATGTATACTAGTAATTATTATTATTATTAGCTCCCAATAACATTGTTAAGTAGATAAAATAACATTTTAAAACAATATAAATAAAATTAATTTTTTACCACTCTTGAGACCTGAACTCAGGGCCTTGATCTCTCTTCTCTAGCTCAAGCCTGGCATGATACCACTTGAGCCATATCTATACCTTCCAGCCTTTTTGTTAGTTCATTGGAGATAATCAAGATGAAGTGTACTTATAAACTGGCAACTAATTTGTACAACTACTTAAAAGTAATAAACATATAATTTAAAAATCAACAAGCATCTCAGAGTCTTTTCTGCGCAGACGAACTTTGAACTTGGCACCTCATATCTCAGCCTCTTTAGTAGCTAGGATTACAGGCGTGAGCACTCACCAATACATTAATTAATACATTCTTTAAGCACAGAGATACATCTCTGACTATAGATGTAGAGTACATTGTTAGTCTACCATATTACATCGATCCCTTGTTTGGAGGCACTTGACATGTTAACCTATTTTTAAAAGCTTTAAGAAGAAGCCTAAGCCAAATATTCTAGCATTCACATTCTCCCTATGCTCATCTAATTATTTTGTTCAGATAAAAGGGTCTATATGGTGTAGTCTCCACTGTAGCTATGTGGTGTGAATTGCTGATCTGCCTCTGGGACCATATCCTCCTCTGAGAGTTGTGACTTACATGATGTGATTAATGAAGCATGCCAAAGGCTGTCTGCATCTTATGTATCAGTGAGTTATCTGACACCCTTGAATGACACTGAGTTTTTTTTTTCAAAAAGTTGAAGTTCCTGAGTTGAATTGCTATGATCAGATGGCAGCCAGAGCTGAGTGTCCTTGTTGATAATGATCATGTTTAATCTGATATATATATATACATATATATGACCACTGGATCTCAAGGCCTTGTCTACACTGAGTTCTGTAAGATAGAATCCAGTTAAGAATGGAGAAAATGTCTTCCATCTTCTTATTGATCCTATTTGGAAATATAATTTCACAAACAGCTTCTTAAACCTGGCCAAGCTGACCCCATCTGGGATCATTTGTGTTAAAATAAGCAGGTGTATTTGTTCCCATAATAAACATTTCCTATTGTACATAGTTCTATAGTATTTGCTGATGTCAAATCAGAACTACTAGAAATTACTGTTGCGTCTGAAGTCACAGGTAGCCTGACTTGGCTAGAAGCAGACTGGAAAACTGAGAAATGACTGGAATTCAGGCTGTTTTAATAGAATCTATTCACAATTGCCTTCCATTAATCTTTCTCCCTCCTAGCCTGAGAAGTCGTCTACTATGGGATCATATCTACCTTGTTGTATATCATATCTGCTGAAAACGAGGCTTCCAACAGATATTTAACCAAAGCAACCATGAATTTTCTAATGAGTCAATATGGCATGAGAGCAATTCTGCATTTACTTCAATAAGGCCACAAGGCTCTGTGATTATGTGACAGAGAAACTGTTGAATCAGAGCAGTCACTTCTCACTAATCAGATATTTAAGTCTGCTCACACCTATAATCCTACCTCCTCAGGAAGCTGAGATATGAGAATCAGATCTGGTTTGAAGTCAGTCACAGCAGGACAAAAATGCTATGGGACAATACCCAGCCCCGAGTTCAAGCCCAAGTACCAACACACACACACACACACACACACACACACACACACACACACACCAATAGGTACTCTTCTGTATTCCTCCTGCAGGTTCCCTCCAAATGAACTTGGTTATCTCATCCCCTGCCATCTTGCTGTCATGCTTTAGAGAATGTTATTAGTCTGTGATGTTCTAGATTGCCCTACAGTTAATACACCTCCCTTAAACAGAGATTACACTCTTCATACAGAATAATGAGTATTAAGGACGCTCTGCTGTGACTTTGGTGCTGTGACTTTAAGGCAATTGAGACAATACAGATTCTAGTTGGAGGCCAAAAGAGACACATCCAGAAAGCCACGAAGGGCATGAAGGAAGGAGCTTTATCTTTTTCTTTTTAATTTTTTAAATAAATTGCATTCTAATGTACTGGGGAGCTGAGAAGTAGCATCACTTTGTACTCCAGCAGTGACATTTTAATTTATAAGCTAAGAATGCACTGATCACCAACTGCAAAAATTGATTTGGTTGTTCATCTGATTCAACCCATGTCAGAGTTTGAAAGTAATTATGATAGCGGGGCTGATAGGCAGGCAATTACATTTTTGTTCTCTCACTTTCCAGCTCCTCTCTCTCATTGCCTCCTCACCCTTTCAACACCCAAGGATGTTCTTGTCAGAAAGGCAATGTTGGCAGAAACCAAGGGAGATGTCTTTGGAGACGTAGTACAGAGACTGCTATAGCACAGGCCACCATGAATAATAGTGTAGCTAGTCCTTTATCCTAATCAATTTCTTGTTAGTCTCCTGTGAGACCTAGCTAGATAAAAGATGCAGAGTGTTTTGTCTCCTTGAATGTATGCAACAGGAAAACTCAGGCATTATAATTCATGGCTTCTCACTTGCATTTCAGCTGTCTTTACTACATTTGTAGATTCAGTAACTTTCAAAAAAAATTCCTGCACATGAAAATGCAGAGAGTAGCCTAGGGTAAGGAGATATTTAGGCAAGGTTGAAATCCATGTCTGCACTGGGGAACAGATTCCCTGCTTGTTGGTGGATGCCCTTAAAATTACAGTGTTAAAACTTCAACTAAGTATTGGAGTGAAGAAAGGAATTTTTGCTAGAAGCAATAACTAGCATAAAAAGCTAAAAATAATACAGAAAATGGAGTTGAAGAGTACTTCATACAGCAAAAAATGCTTTTAAGGTAGATGAAGAGAATAGTAAATGAGCATGAATTTTCAATCCTATTATTATTATTATTATTAAGATTGTTCATTTGCTTATAAACCCTGAAAAAATGCAACAGTCTCTCCAACAGAAGAGCTTGTCTAATTAAGAAAATAAGGCTGTTGAGGGTGAAGAGACTTCTCAGTTTATAGAGGAAATGTTGAAATACCTAAATTACCTGAGTTTTTCCTAGACTGTTTAAGAAAAACTTTCATAGCTTCCACCTCAAGGTTGATGGTATTCAGAATCACATGTCACTCTCCCTCCAGGAAACTAGTGGCTTTCTAAGTCACCATGACTTCTGTCAAAAGTGACAACTTCTCTGGAAAAATACCAAGCCTCAATCCGGCTTTTGTATGCATGCTAATTTTGCTATCAGTCTCTCCACTAGCCACAATCTTGAACAAAGACCCTTTCAAGAAGTGCAAAGTGTCTTATATGACACCTGTTATGACAACATCAGGTCATTATTGACTTGATATGAGGAAGTGGGGAACATGAGAATAGCCAAAAGCCCTGCCACCCCACATATGCCTAGAAAATGTTTCAGTCTCTATGTTATTTAGATTAAATAATGGAGAAGCATTTTGCTTTGTGAGCCTCCTATGAACACACATTCCTCCCCTAAATTACAGAGACAGGCTTACATTAGATGTTTAGACTCTTAAATGTATATAAGCTGTACAGACTTTCAGATTATCTAGTTTAAATGGAGTTAATTGTTTATACATTTTCATTTAATGATGACACTTCATAAATGTACTCCTACTCAGGTGCTTGTGGCCGTAATTCTAGCTACTAAAGAGGCTGAGACCTAAGGATTAAGGTTTGCAACAATTACAAGCCAGAAAGTCTCATCTCCAATTAATCAGCAAAAAGCCAGAAGTGGAGATGTGGCTCAAGTGGTAAAGCATGAACCTTGGGTAAAAAAGCCAAACTAGAAAGAGGCCTTAAGTTTAAGCATGAGTACACACACACACACACACACACACACACACACACACACACACAAAGTGCCACTTTTAGGTCTTAGATTTGTTCTGGATTGAAAGCCTTTTTTAGTCATTTCTTTATTGTCTTGTCTAATCTCTGATCACATCGGAGAGGTTAAAAAGAGGGCTTAGGAATTCAACATATGGAATCAGAGCTGTAGCTCATGTATAGTCTAGCTCTTGGAAATCAGGCTTATCTTCTGCCATCTAGAAATGATGACTCTCACTTCTCAAGACTGTTGAGGATTACTCAATCCAGCTCTTCATACAAATGCCCTGGTTAACAAATGGCAATCAATTGTTATTGATTTTTTACTGTGGTTCCTTTAGCTACATTTATTTTTTATACTCTTTCTGTGTAGGGAGTTTAGCTTGTATTGGGTCTTGGAAGCTGGTGTATCTTTTCTTCTTAGACCTGAAAGCTTTTGCTTAAAATCATGGAAACTTTAAAACCACATTCTCTACTATTGAAGAAGATGGCCAAATCATTTCTTTATGAATGCAAAACTTTCTGTTTCAGCCTAAACTATGGTAAAATTGGGAAATGTTTTTTTTCTGCCAAAGACCAACCATTGGGGCTTTCTGGGCTCTGAAAAATTATCAATACAGGCAGACTGGCCACAGGAAACTAATGAGAAGCCTATGAGTCTATTCTATCATGTAAGACATGATTCTTCAGGCCTCATATGGCCTGTGGATTGGATGGTCTCCATTTTGCTCTCCTACTCCAGTAACCAATACCCCCCCTTTTTTTCTTTTTGTTTTTTTAGACAACACAGTGTGCAAGGTATACTCATTTCAGAAGTTGAAATTTCTCTGAACATTAAAAGTTATCTTTCTGTACCATGTTTTCATTAAGAAGCCCACAATTCTATTCACCTAGTCATTTTCCCAAACCAAAAAAAAAATGTATACTGAAGGTTTTACATGTATCGTTGACTTTGGGGAAAACTAAACAATTCCCAAACCTTTAGGTTGTTTGTTTTGGGGGGTTTTTTGAGAAGGAAATTACTATTTCTTGTCTGTTTACAATCAATTTTGAGGCATCTATCTAAGCTCTCTGGATTTTAATTTATGTGCCAGCTTCAAATTTATACAGATTCATTACTTAGAAATTACGATCTCTACTTGATAATGGAATTGGGTCCAGTACAATTTCAGTTTTAACTGTTTAAAAGTTGGGATGTCTGGTTAAATCAATTTTCTAATCAGGTATAGAATTTATACAAACAATTTTTCTATATATTATTTTCTTTTCTAGCTTACAAATTGGACATTCTATCTTTGTGTTCGCTAGATCTCAGTTCAGGATTTTGCCTTACTACTGGTCATCTTAGTACCCCAAAATGTGGCAGTGTTGAAACTGAGCAACATTTATATAATGTTCCCTTTCAAAGAGAACCCTGCAGAGAATCTCTCTCTCCTCTCTCCTCTTTCCCTCCTATGTTTTTGCGAGTCCTGGGCTTGACCTCAGCATTCAGGTACTTTCATTCAAGGCTACTGCTCTACCACTTGAGCCTCAGCACCATTTCTGAATAGTTTATTGGAGATAAGAGGTCCATGGACCTTTCTGGAGGGGCTGGATTGAAACAGTGATCCTCAGATCTCAACCTCCTGAGTAGCCTAGATACATGTGTGAGCGACCAGCACCCTAATGTCATACCTCTCTTTAAGTCCAACCACACTGAAATTCTGGTTTAGAAGATAATTTTATAGAGTTTGATGTCTGTGGCTCATGAGTATAATCCTCGACACCCGGGAGTCTGGGAACTGAGGATTGAGGCTCAACTCTTCATGAGCAGGAAAGTCTGTGAGGCTCTTTTCTTTTTTTTTTCTTTTTCTTTTTCTTTTTTTGTGGGTCATGGGGATTGAACTCTGGCCCGGACAGTGTCCCTGAGCTCTTCTTCAGCTCAAGGCTACCACCCTGGCCTTGAGCCAAGCCCCACTTCCCATTTTCTAGCAGTTAATTAGGAATAAGCGTCTCAGATCCTTTCTTCTCCAGGCTGGTTTTGAACTTTGATCCTCAGATCTCAGCCTCCTGAGAGCTATGATTACAGGTGAACCACTGCAACCAGCAAGACTCTTATTTCTAAGTTACCACTAAAAAGGAAAAAAAAGCCAGAAGCAGAATAGTGGTTTAAATAATAAAGTGCCAGCCTTGAGTGAAAAAGTTGAGGGACAGTTCCCAGAACCGAGTTCAAGCCCCAATACTTGAAAACACACACACATACACACACACACAATATTATATATGAGTTTCTGTGTGTATCTTATTAAATCCTTAAATATAAATATATGTCAGCCTTGTTTTATAAATTAACCTAATTGTTGTAGGTATTAGTGTAGTTTTATTTTATTAGGGGCCAAAGAGTTATTTATGCTGGTTGTTGACACTCAGTTTCTTTTAAATACCCATTATTTATTTAATTCATAATTAGTAGCCAATGCATGTATGAGAGTTTATTATATTCAGTTTGTTTGGATGCTTAACAGTAGGGAAATAAGAAATATAATTGGGGCAGGATGGGTTTGAGGTAGAAAAGTTAGGGGTGGGATGGATGCTGGAGTTCTGGGAAGGATATGGACACAGTGCATGGTAATTTTAAGTAGATGCTAAAGAAACATGGAAGAACTATAGTGAACTAGCTTATGTCAAGAACCAAGAGCACCTGCTTTGAGCACCCACTGCCTCACTCACACTCCATGGAGATATACAAGCAAGCAGGATTTGTGTCCAAGTTCCTGGGTTATTGTTGCGCCCCAAGGTTCCAGTCCACTCAGCTGTCTCATCCTAACATTCTAAGGAGATTCAAAAGGGCCACCTTTCCTTTGACCCAGTTTTCTTTTGTGTCTGGAGTGCAGACACAAAAATGCAGTAAGGACTGACATTCATTGGTATTGTATGTGACTCAGGATACAAATTGAGTCTGCTGCTGTGGCAGCAGCTTTCTGTACAGATTTAATCCCACCAGACTACTGCTAGCACCACAGCTTATGAGTCTGGTGCTTATACTGCTGATAGCAAAGCCCAAGATCATCTGCTCCTCAAAAGGTATTTACTTGTCTATTCAGTGGATGGGGAGGTGGTAAATGCTTCATAACTGTTCTCTGCTGGCTGTAATGCTTTGGAGTAGCTTTCCACTTTTCTTTTCACAGTCTTGTCACACAGGTGGGAAGTCTTGCTGGATGTGCACATTGCCTAAGAGCAGGTCTGACTCATCCATAACCACTAGTAGATGACAAACTTTGGACTCTGTCCACAGCTGGGGAACACTTCTGTTCCTTGAAAGCATCGTATGCTAGGTTATAAATACTGTGAATTTTCAGTGCCATTCAGGATGTCTTGTGCATGTTCCATGCAAAAGGAAAGCTTATAGAAACTTGAAAAGATTGACCAGTATTTTGAAGAAATGAAATATCCTTCTCTGTCTGCTATTTCATGAGACAGATTTATATCTACTAACTAGGAGACATAATACTCCCCACCTAAATGTCATGCAGCAAAGATACAAATAGCTAGAAGTCAAGACCTGGCTTTAGTCCTATCTAGGTCGAAACTAGGATTTGAGAATCAAATACCTAGACAGATTTTTTAAATTGTGATTCTTATTATCTCTTGGAAATTCTTAGAACTATTTTATCCATCAGAGGGAACTGGTGTATGACAGATGGATGGTGTTCATTTTATTTATGCTTACAGGTACTGAAACCTTTAGGGAATATTAAAAATGAATGAATGACACAGATTTGGTCTGACATAGGATTTACACCATCTCTTCTCTTGCAACTCTAAAAATGTAAACCATCTGTATGCCTGTCTAGAAACCTTCAAATTAGAGTTCTGTAATCTCCCAAGAGTTGCCAGATATGGTGACCATTGAATGTAGAAGAGAAAGAATCAAATTAATCTCATAAGGTCTCATGTTGGAATATGAGAGGTTTTTTTGTTGTTGTTATGAGCATTTAGATTCAGCAGTTTCTCCTTGAAGTGTCCCTTTAAATCTCTGTGTGGCTTTGTCCACTGTTTACTCTCTCAGAGACCAGGGAGAGGAGGGCTTTGTCTGCCCAGGCAAGGTGTTTCTGTTGAGCCTTGGAACAAAGACGATCTTTTGCCACTAGCCTATCTTTTGACAAAACGCCTGCTGTGATGACATAGTTGTCTCCAGAGCTTTGCCTTCACAGAAGCATGTTTCTCATGATATGATTTCGATGTGCAGCCCTCTGTGAATAGCTTGGTATGTCTTGTAGTAAAATGATACTATTAAAGTGGGCATTAAGTGGTAGTGGAGTGAGTAGGCTATGAGTCTTTTCTAGCCAGTCATTCAGCTCTGCAATCATGAACCAGGAAACAATGTTTGACCCAGAAGTCATTACTATCATTAAGTTAGGGGGGAAATAGAAATTAAAATATTCCAATTTGCTTTTCTTTAAATAAGGCAGATGATAAGTTTCATTTAAAGAATGGTTTTTTTGGGGGGGGGGGGCAGTTCTGGGCTTGAGCTCAGGGCCTGAGCACTGTCCTTGGACTTTCTCAAGGCTAGAGCTCTACCACTTGAGCCACAACACCACTTCCAGCTTTTTTCTATGCATGTGATACCGAGGAATCGAACCTGGGTCTCCGTGCATGCTAGACATGCACTCTACCACTAGGCCAAACTCCCAGCCAAAGCATGAAAAATTTTTAAAAGGAAGAAGTGAGCTTCTTTGACAGTAGACTCAATCTGCTTATGTTCTTGCTTACACTCTGATGCTTGGAGCAGCCATCCTGGTTGTGTTGATGGGCAAAGGTTCCATTGCTTTATTCTCTATAGGATCACTGTTTACACATTCACTAAAAATCAGAAATTGCAAACATTTTTCAACTCCGCTAGGAAACTCCCAAAATTTTTAAAGGAAAGCATTTTTTTCTAGATTCTACTGTTTAATAGATTTTGAGTAATTTTTGTTTTGTTTTGTGTGTGCCAGTAAGGGGCCTTGAAATCAGAGCCTCAAACTGTCACTTGGCTTCAGAGCATTATTCTTAAATGCTCTTCCTCTTGAGCCACTTCTGGTTTTTTTTTTTTTTTTTTGCCAGTCCTGGGCTTGAGCTCAGGGCCTGAGCACTGTCCTTGGACTTTCTCAAGGTCAGAGCTCTACCACTTGAGCCTCAGCACCACTTCAGGCTTTTTTCTATGTATGTGGTACCGAGGAATCGAACCCGGGTCTTCATGCATGCTAGGCAAGCACTTTAACCACTAGGCCAAATTCCCGGCCCCCCACTTCTGGGTTTTTGTGGATTAATTAGAGTTAAGAATCTTATAGACTTTTCTGCTCAGCCTGGCTTCAAATGGAAATCCTCAGACCTCATTCTCTTGAGTTGGGAGGATTATAGACATGAACTATTGGTTTGAACTAATTTTTTAAAGATGCAGTTATGACTGGAAATGTTATTGCATTACAGTCATGTTGTACGTTTAGAATTTCCTTTGTTGCAGCTGTTTATGCTGGCTTGTATTTGCTTATGACTCTTCAGATCTTATTTTGTAAGGCAATCTGTGTTTTAACTACTGTTTTTTCTTTCTGTTCTGTGACCTTTTCAAATTTACCCTTCTGTCATCCCCACACTGTCCTTATAACACAAACATAAAACAAGAAATGGTCTGAGGGTGTGCTTTGAGTCTTGGAAATCAAAACTTTACATAAGTATTGTCTCCTGAGAGACAATATTCCCTTCCCATTTAATAAAAAGATAATGATGAAACCCTCTTTCAAACCATTCTCCGGCAAATATATTGCCTTACATAAAAAAAAATTGGAAGCAGATCTTTGTGTAGCTTTAAAAAAATAGAAAAGCAAATGTCAAAGAACATGTCTACCTGTAAGTAGTTTGGTAATAGTAAATATCCCAACACCTAGCTCTCACAGATAGGTTGGTGTTTCTGTGTGGATTGTACACTTCATTTCAGTCCTGGGTTTACTCTTATGACATTGGTGCCAAGGTTTCTTCTTCCTTCTTTTGGATAATGCTTCAGCTTGGAAATGTAGTGCTACTCACATGGGCTAGGAAAAGACTGGAGAAAGCAATTCATTTATTTTTTCATGTCATTTTCCCCCTCCCTTAAGCTTGGATATTAGAAGCTTCTTTGGGCTCATTTAAAAAAGAAATATATCCCTGTATCAACAGGACTGAAGGAGATAGGCTGCGCGTATTTGAAGTTAAAAACATCTGATCTCCAAAGAATCAGGAAAAAGCTCTTCCCTAGTTGTATTTGTAGGTACTTTTTTGTTGTTGCTTTTTTTAAAAAACAGGTAAAGCTCAAATGAGCACAGCATGGTCCAGATGGTGTTTAAAGCTGCTGGAGTTTCTTTTATGTAACTTAGTCTCTGACAAGTATGCTCCAACTGAGAATCTATCAGGCCTTTAAAATTAGCATTATCCCTTTTGTGTCTTCTTTATTCTCATGGTTAGATCTCATCCTACACACATGCATATATACACATACATGCACACCCTGGCACAAATGTGCACAGAGTTATTCCTAAATCCAGCACAGCCAGATATAACTCTGCAGGGCTGTATTAACTGTCTCTCAGGTTCAACAGCATATGCAGTTGGAGGACAGAAAAACTCTGCAGGATGAACAGAGAATAGAATTCTTACCTACTGACAAGAATTATTTGCCAGGCTTTCACCTTCTCAGAGGGGCTGTACTTAAGAGGAGACTGAGCAGATCATTCTATTCACCTTGGAAGTATAGGCACTAATGTTCTCTTTCAGCTGAGTATCCTCAGCAGGAGAAGTTTGCTTGACAGAACAGATGCTTTAAATACCTAGAATATGGATTTGATGTAGGATTAATCAAATATGTTCTGGTTTTTGTATAACAAGATCATTTTACTGGTGTGATATTAATATTCATGGAAAATGTAGAATACGATTTATATCTCCCTTTCCCTTTTCCTTTCCTTTCTATTTGTCTGTTTACCTTATATATCATCATCATCATCATCATCATCATCATCATCACATCACTGTCATTGTCATCACCTTTCCATTCTACATCTTATGACTCAACATCATTATATTTATCTGATGTTCCAGCAAAATCGAATTCCTGTTTGTGTTTTGTTCTGTTCTGTTTACTTTCCTTCCATTCTACTGTTGTATTTCCATGTGTTCACTAGAACCATCTACCTAGTCTGTCTATCTGTTTCTGTTTTCACGTCTGTCTTCTAATATCCTACTAGTTTGTTAACACCAAAATAATTCTCCCCTGAACATCCCAAAGTGTGGGATGAAGTTACTGCTGTTTTACTGTGCATATTTTTGTTTAGTCACTAATTATTATTAAAGATTTTTTGCCAGTTCTGGGCCTTGAACTCAGGGCCTGGGAACTGTCCTTGGGCTTTCTCAAGGCTAGAGCTCTATCATTTGAGCCACAGCATCATTTCTGGCTTTTTTTTATGTATGTGGTACAGAGGAATCGAACCCAGGTCTTCATGCATGCTAGGCAAGCCCTCTACCACTAGGCTAAACTCTTGGCCCTTAAGGATTTTTTTTTTTACCCCAGGTACTCATCCAGTTAATTTAAAGACTCTCAAGACTGTGTCACCACAGTCTTTTAAATTTCCAAATTAATGCTTAGAAAAGAACGGTTGGATGAGTAATGAATGGTGAGTCATTGTGCTTGGAACAGCTGAAGAAATCCTTTGAGACACTGGAACAGAATTTTCCTCAATGCCAAGGGCTTTGTTCCTAGATGAATTGCATGGACCATCCTTGTCTCATGGGCATTGTCTGATACATAATCTGCTTGAATCATAAAAAGTATTAAAAAACACTTTTATTTCAATTAGTAGACAATACAATGCCTCATGACTCCTGAGGACCTAGTACTTGCAGGCCACATGAAATTCTGCCTACAGGATTCCCTTCTGTCTTCATCACAAAATAACCTGAAGTCTTGGTTAGCTGAAGCTTCCAAGATTTAACAACTGCACCACGGCTGCTGTCCATTCTGATGAGTCAGTTCCCCTGTTGGGCTAGCTGTTAGAAACGGACTATATTATATCTTATGTTTCCTCTACCAATATCATCTTTACATCCAGTGAAATACCCACAGAAGCCAATGAAAACCATAGAACACACACACACACACACACACACACACACACACACACACACACACACACACATATATGTCCTTCATTACAACAGAGGAGAGAAGAAGCTTATACTCTGAATTAATACTTGGAGTCTTTAAACATCTACCTAATTTAGCTGATATATATATATGAATGTACATATATACATATTTCTATTATATATGAATACATACTTCTATTTATATTATAGAAGATGGATGTGTATATGTATACATATGTATGTACATATATATCTATGTACATATGCACACATTCATACTCTATAATATAAATAGAAGTTTGTATATTATAGAAGATAAACATGTCTATATGTATATATATATGTGTGTGTATGTATGTATACACATTCATCTTCTATAATATAAATAGAGCTAGAAATGCATTATTTTCCCTGAAGGGCCAAGTAGGGAATGAGATTTCATTTGGACCTATGTGTGCCAAGCAATTAGAAGCATATTAAAACCATTTTATGTATAAGCATTTATTACCTCTGCCCATAGGATATTGCCTATGTGGGAAATTAAAGACCTAATCCAATGAGTTCTTGGGTGTTCAGCCTATGAAGGTCTTTAAAACGTAAAGTCTATTTACTCTGCATTTATTCTGTGCTTAGAGACTACCTGGCTTGTTAATGTGTACTCTACAACTAATGGCATTTAAATGTTACCCCCTGCGTGCATTAAATGTGTGTATCATAGAAAACAAGAGTGAAGGATGATAAACTGTGTTAACTGCACCATGTTCAACTAAGATTTATCTAAGAAAGAACTGTCTAGCGCATTAATGTGAATATTAAGAGACAGATATTTATCTTAATGGACTCTGAGGTACTTACAAACAGTATAATTGCTGGAGTCATTTTACAGGGCATTAATCCAGAGTGATTACACTTTCTCTTACTTTCTTTTATATATGGAATTCTACTGAAGGGTATAAGTACAGCTAGACAAGTGCGGCTCAGGAATTGAAGGCTCCTTCTGCACTCTTTTTAGACAGAACTCTTTGCAATGATTAGAAAACCACTAATCTCTTTGTTGGCACTGATTAGACTTTTTACAAAAGACTATTTAAATATTTAACAGTTCCAATCTCAAGATTACTCTGCGATGCTAGATTTTACATTAAGCTTATAGTCCTACAAATAAAGATTTGATTTTCCAATACACAGTTGTAAAATAGGAATATAAATTGCTTGTGGACTAATGAGGCATATTCTATCTTGAAAGCAAATGTACTCTTACAAAGAAATCTTTGGTTCTTTATTCTAAGTGTTAATTTATTTCTGCTTGATTAAAAAAAGTTTATGGGGGGACTCAATGGTAGTGTTTGATACATGTATATAATGTAAAATTATCAAACCAGGCTAATTACATATTCATCACTTTAAATATTTATAGTTATTTTTAGCAAGAACATTGAAAATTTAGACTTTTAACCCTTGAAATAAAAACCTCCACCTTCTAAGTCACCTCTTCAGTCTTTGAAAAGTCACTAATCTACTATCCTAACCTCTGATGTTTTCAGAGCCCCTGTATAAGTGAGATCCTACAATATGACTTCTTCTATGCCTGTCTTCTCACTGTTCATTACATGCTGTTGAAATATCCATATTGGTAATAACAGAATTTCCTGCGTTTTAAAGGCTGACTAATGCTCCATCATGGATATATAATATATTGTTTAAATGCATTCACCTGAGAATGAAGAACCCCTATTCTTGAACCCCAGCTTATAAAGTTGTTTCTGTGTCTCTCATACTTCCAAAGGTAGTGTCACTAAGTCTACAAATTATTTCACAAGCATGGGAAAAGTTGTTCCTCTTCTAACATTTAATATGAAGTGTGTCTTCACCAATTCTTAATTCATAGGCATTGACTGAGCCAGTATTATGCATTTAAACTGTTTCTGTACTAGTAGGCTCCAATCAGCACACTAGTAGAATCGTGCAGATGATTTAATGCTATGGTGTGATGAAATAATACTGCAATCTTACCAACTCATCACAAAATAATAACATCTCTGAGTCACTGACCTCCCTTCCATCCCAGCTAAGAGTATCTCAGACAAACAGAAGAGAAAGCTAGGGTACTTATGAGTACCTGGACTCCCACCATAAATAAATGGCATTGTTCGTGTTTACTGACTCTTAAACACAATGCTTCTTCCTTTATATTACGTTTTCTTGATAAGGTCTCATCTCTCCCTCAAATCACAATCAAGTTTGAGTATAATGAAACAAAATAAGTGTTTTAAGTGAAACTCCAAGACTGAATTGACCTACATAGGGCCATATTGCACTTCAGATCAGGCAAAAGGTACCATTAAATTATTTGGACTGGTTCCTAGAAGAGAATACATGGCAAAAAAGGAATGAAGTGCAAATAGGATCAAAACCTAACAGACTTGTTCAGAGAATGCAAACATTTATTTCATAGTCTATAGTGTAGAAGCACTTGCAAGTTGTTACAGGAACACAGTAATGGAAAACAATCCTGTAAGTTACATGGCAGCCCAGAAATCTGAACTTTATGTGATAAGCAGTTTGATATAGCAGAGAGCATCACAGGAAAGCAATTTGGGGTTTTGTAGTTGTCATTTTATTTTGTGGGGTGTTTGCAAGTACTAGGATTTGAACTCAGAGCCTCGTTCTTGCTCAGTTGGCCCTCCAACCACTTGAGCCACATTTCCAGCCTTGTTTTATTGTTGGTTGATTGGAGATGAGCGTCTTGTTGACTTTTCTGCCCTTTGAGCTATGATCCATTAGGACTCAGTCTCCTGAGAGCTGGGGTTATAGTCACAAGTCACCAGTGACTTCTGAAAAGTATGGTTTCTATCTTGGCCATACTTTGTAGAGGTCACTCAAAAGAACAAGGGAAGAAAAACCAGGGAAAGCAGTCAAGAGATCTCAAAAATCCATCCATGGAAGCAACCAGGGAAGTAGACCTAAAAAAACAAAGCATCAAGGTACAGGTTCTATCACCTTGAGCCGGCAGGTGTGGTGGTCAGTAGATGGATTCACCAGTAACTGTGAGGGTTTGTGCTTTTGTAAGACAATAACAGTGCCACAGACAGCATCAAACTTAGCAGCAGGGCTGGAGGTCTGTCCAATCTGGGCTAGACTGAGTGTAGTTGCTTAAAATTAAACAATTGAGGATGTTCTCCCTTAAGAAAGCAAAAATGTTTTTCCCTGCCTACTCAATTCCAGAATAATCCCTCCTTATCCCAAATCCTCTTTAACCACCCAGAATTTGTATACTGCTGAGCACTGTAATGGCTGTATTGTTTTTCTCATACAGGTGACATCCAAGCCCCATTCCTGGCTACTAGTGACATATCACCTAATGATGAATAGGTATCAAGTACTAGAGACCACTCACTAGGGCTGACATCTTCTCTGCTTTCTGTTTCCCTTTGTGTCACTCTATCCAGTATGATTGACTTCATCGTCTAGTAAGAGAAAATCTGGCTCAGTAGGACTGAAGAGGGGCCATATTTTCTTCCTTCCTTAAGACTTCAGGACAGTCAAGGGTTCCTTGTATAAACCACAAAGTTAAGAAAAGTAAGAGGAGAAGTGGGATGAAGGAGGGGTGAGAATGTTGAAGGGGTGATACCGATCAAGATACGTTGTATTCATAAACTGCCGTGTTAAATGACACTACTTCCTTTGTCCAACTACTTAAAAAAAATTGAAAAGACTTCTGGCCTGGAAAATAGGAAATAGACGGGTCTCATATTGATGAGACTCAATTCCTTATTTTCAGCTTGTCTTTTCTACTTGTCATCTGTCGGTCCCCATCAGACAGCTACTGTAGCTCTATGCTTGCCACCGAAGGGATGTCCCTTGAGGGACAAGGAAAAACAGCTAGCTCATCCAAACCATGCTTTAAGACTTGAACAAGCACAATTTCCAGAGCCTCTAGCAGACATATGTTTGTTTATCTCTTTATTCAAATTTGTGCCACATGTTCACTTCAAGTTACAAAGGAGACTTGCTTAGGCTGGTCTCATTACCAACCCTAGAAAGAGAAGTGCGAAATGGATATGCCAGTGTTTGTAATAGTTGCCTTCCCTGCTATACTGTAAGCTGTTGGAAGGCTGGGACCACATACCACAGGCCTAATTTATGTTATCCCATGCCCTTCTTATTACCTTATGTTATGATGGACATAATGAGTGCAGAGGATTTGAGGAGCCATTCATGGTCTGAACGAACTTTGTTTTGGTTTTTTGGCCTATCTGGTCAACTTTCAGAACATTCAGAGACTTTTTCAACACTTTTCAAAAAATAGACATGAAAGGGAAAGACTAGATGTTGGGAGGTAATCTATGTTGCTATAAAAATAGAGTAAAGCTTAAAGTGCATTCTTCAGTAATGAATACATGAAAAGAAGCTTCTTAAATTATGAATGTGGCTCCTCTAGTTTATTGCCCAGTAATCCTGTTTCATTGATTTCTGTTTATTTCTAATCACTTAGAAGGAGAGAATGGGTTCTTTAGAAATCTTGATCCCTAAAAGACTGTCATTAAAGCGACTTTGCTGTATTTAGTTGTTTTTTGCTCAAAGTGATTAAATCAATATATATATATATATATATATATATATAGAGAGAGAGAGAGAGAGAGAGAGAGACATATATACAAACACAAAAAAATTTCCTTTGCTCTCTAGAAGACTAGGGGCAAACACACACACACACACACACACACACACACACCAAAGTAAAGATATTTAGATAAATATAAGGCCCAGAAAATGACATATTGATTTCTTTCACAGAAACAGAATATAAATTAAAAATATTCTCTGCCATCATTTTTTTAAAAAGATGACCATGATTCTGCAGAGTTAGACATTATTCACTTTTACTGCCTAACCAGGTGGCCTGGAATGATTGCCTACCCTGCCCAGCCACTGCCACATGTAGGAGTTTTTAGAGGAAGTTTTCCTTACAGCCATTGCTAGCAAAGGTCCACTGCTGACTTGGTTCTCCATTCTGATATTTCTATCCACCCTATTACCTTTGCAGAAAAGGGCACTGCTGATTCTTCAGGCAATTATATTGTCATCATATGAGTTTAAACTGGGAGTGTCGAAATTCTAAAGAGTTGGAGTGAAGTCACATTTACAAGAACTACAACTTTATTCTGGAATGTTCTCTGCAATGTTATTGAGCAGTAGATCATGCAGATAAACCAGGAGTGTAAGACATGAGGTGCTGGCATTATAAGTCCTGTAGCAGTATAGAATGTGGTGCTGTTTCATCCAGCGTAACGGAAAGAAAAAAAAGCTGGTTTTAATCCATAGCCATGAGGCTGGCAGGGAAGCCCAGGAACCTAGTTAGAGGAGCATGAGCTATTTATCATAATTTGAGCTTCTGAAAACTATGTCACACTCCTTGGGCATGTTCAGAAACATTTTGTAGATCCAATCTCAGAGGTGGCTATGTAATTTGTGAAAATGCATACACAGGCAAACTATATGGTTTTTTTTTCTTAAAAAGAAAAAAAAATGTCTAAAGGTACTAAAATACAAAGTTCTTATTCCTCCTTCCACCTTCCCTTCTTTTTTAACTCATTATGTTAGAACTATTTGATAGTTAATGAAATTTTGAGGATTGAAAAAGAGTTAGAATGTTCAGCAATTACAATAAATATTGACATTGATTTTCATTTTGTTCAGTGTTAGTTTTTTATTCTAAATCTTGAGTGACATTTTTACTTAAAATTTTTATTGTTATTATAAAGGTGAGGTATACAGTAGTTAGCATTTCATAAGTAAGCATGTAATGAGTACATTTCCTTTTGGACAATGTTACTACTTCCTTCTTTATTTGAAGTAGCAAGTACATTTCTTCTCATTCTTAATTTTAAGTGCAAATGGAAGAGCATTTGATTCAAACATACAGTCACCTAAAACATGTGTTATAGAATTAGAGAGTAACCAACACTATGGAATAATGATTAAGCATTTTCAAAAAGAAAAATAAAGCTCTGAGGCTGTCCTTGATAGAAACTTCTTTAGGGCCTTATAATATCTATATATCTATTTTCTGATAGCTATGCCAGTACTTCTGGATTATATTGACTTTTGCCTTTGGTCATTCTCCTTTAAAAATAGATCTTTATAATAATAACATTGAATTAAAGAGATTATTTCAAAAGGAACTATTACCACACACACACACCCCCACACACAAAATGAAGGGTAAAAGGAAGGTAAGAAAAGTATATCAGGTTTTGGGCATTTCAGCTAGATTTGTTAGCATCAGTTTACAATGGCTAGAGGTAGTTGGTAAAAACCAAAAGAATAGCGTTGGAGGTATGGCTCAAGTGGTATAGTATCTACCTGCCACGCATAAAGCCCTGAGTTCAATCCCCTGTACCAAGTTGGGGGGGGGTGCAAATTTAGATAGAGCCAAATTTATCTGCATCAATAAGAAAAATAGCCACCAACAATCAACATAACCGATAGGCACCCTATCTAGATTCCTAGAGATGGCAGGAGTTAGTGGGTACTTTTATTTTATTTTTTTTCCTGTTTCCTAAATAATATGTAATTTCTCCAGGCCAAGAAATAAATTGAAAGGATTTAGAGGGATTTGCTTATCAGTGGAACACCACGTAGCAATGCCTTCCTTCTGCTTTTGGGAAGGTACATTGAAGTTTGGTTAATCTCCTGTGGTTCAATACTCCTCTTTGCTCTGTCAGGCTGCCTTGAACAACAGATAGATTAATCCCCTTTCCACCCACTCTCCTCTTTTTCCTCCCGCTCCTCTCTCTTGATCTACCTTTTCCTTTTCTGAACAGATGGAAGAAAAATCTTAAAAGTGGAAAGAAAAAGCAAACAAAATATGACACTTAGTACTATCATCATCTCAGACCTCAAGGATAGAAATAAAGGACCTCAAGGCTTCTCAAAAATATCACAAAGTGTAACTTAGTTTTATCTCATTTTATTTTATTTTTCTGTTAATTAAATCTTAAGTCTACAAAAGGATTTCCTTAAAGGCTAATTCATTAGCAGAAGTTATTATACTTCATGTCATTCTTTAGCCTGCTCCAGTATATGCATTGTAAGGGAAGGAAAAAAAAAAGAGAGAGAGAGAAACAGGTAAGTTGAATACCTGTGGAAGAAATGAGTAATGAGAGCTCAAATATGAGTATATATCCCAAAAGGTTTTATTTTAGATTCAGATTTCTTAGTAGACTCTGTCCTATTAGAACTAATTTTATTTTTTTTTAAACTGAATACTCTATCATTGAAAGTTTTCTTACTTCGTAATAATCTGAGCCAAGTAAGGCAAACATCTCCTCATATATATATGTGACACATTATTCTCTTGAATAAATAGAGAAAAAACAAAAACGATACTTTGAAAATTCACATGCCATTTACCCCAAAAAGAGTGCTAACTCAGGGTATTGACATTAGATGTTTAGACCCAGAAAGGCAGAATGCAAGATCAGGTACCTTAACCAGACTAGAACTTTGTTCATATGGTAATTTAAGACCTTCCCTATGCTGTATCTTCATGCTCAATGCTTGGGACCGATAAGCCTATTTTTATTTTTTTATTTTTTGTCACAGGAATGTCCATTGCAAATGATTGTAGAGGATATGTCTAGTCAAAATAAAGTGAACACATGGACCTCATATTTATACAAGCTTCCTGTGTTCTGGGAGTCTTTCTGTACTGGTTTGTTGTGTGACATGGAGATAGAAGAAAATGGATGAAGATTTGTAATGGGCTTGCCTAGCCCTAGGATTCCTTTCTTTTGAAAATCTTTCATTGAATGCAAGTGTACATGTGTGTGTGCGCGTGCGTGTGTGTGTGTGGGGGGGGGGTGACGCGCATGTAATACAATCCAAATATACAAATCTGTGATGGCAACAATTTAGTAAACAAATTTATTATATTTATTTAGTAATTTAGTAAATAAATGAACTTAGTAAATTTATTCAGATGGCTACACTTGCTTAAGTTAAGTGTCAGTAGTTCAGACTTGTAATCATAGCTACTGAGCTGAATGAGCTCTGAGGTATGAGATTCAAAGCCAGTTTGGTCAGGGAAGTCCATGAAACTCTTATCTCCAAACTCCCAAAACTACCAAAAAGCTGGAAATGGAGATGTGGCTCAAGAGGCAGAGCTCTTGCTAGCCCTGAGCACAAATGTTCAGGAACAGCCCTAAGACAGTCATGCACATACACACAGATCTTACTTGAGATTGGAAGGAGGCGCTTGGTAATTGAAAACATGTTTGTAATATCTCCCCCAACATCTTTTATGTAAACAGACCCATCTTTTATTTGATGGAAATCTCTCTCTTATAAGAAACTTCAAGTACCAACTCCACCCTCATCTCTGAATTGAAGTGTAGAGAGGAAAGATCTAGAACATTGAGCATTTAAAGGAATTTGATTCTTTTTAGCATGGAGCAGCTGTGAAGATGTATAGCTGTTTTTGATGGAACTTCAGAATATTTATGGGCCTTTCTCTTTTCCTTCTTCCCTGGAAGAAAGAGAATCATCATTCTTGAGTGTGTTATTTATAATTTCATAAAGCTGTTCTGTGACAAGACCTAAATTTTATCTTATACTTAATCTCAGTCAAATAAGCATGCTTCCATAGAACTGGGTAGAGAAAAAATGATTATATCCCAAATGATTAGCCCAGTGCCAGCATAAGATAAAGGGCTAAGGCTTGGAATTTAAAGTCACAAAAAGCAATTGGGCAGTCATGGCGAAAAATGTCTTGAGTAGTTCCAATCATGGCGAAAGTCACTTTTCTCAACACCATCTAATGAATAATGATAAAGAGCATTGTGAAAGCATCTCAGTACCAGGATGGGGTAGAGCTTTCAGAATGAGCAATTAGAAGCAAAGGATTACAGAAACAATAATTCACTGGAGGAAAATGAGCAGTCAAGTCTGTGAAATTGAAAGAACTGGAAGGTAAATAGACCTATAAATTTACCTGGGTGGACAGAATTTTGAGCTTTCTTCACTGCCTGTTTTATTTTATGGTGATTTCAGTAAGCACTGTTAGGGGAAAAGCAAAGAGAATATAAATGTAATAAGAAAAGGAAAGGAATAAAGAGGGTTCTTGCCACACATTTTATTGAAAGTTACAATAATAACTATCTTTTTGTTTTATAAGAACTAATACAGAACTAAGTAATTTCAATCTGTGGATTTAAATGTATAGAATATGTATTTTAAAAGAGAAAAATGTTTTTAATATAGATCTTGGTTTATACACACACACACACACACACACATATATATGTATATACAGAAGGGTAGGAAAATATTCTCTGCTTATTGAGAGAGCGAAATGAGGTGTTTATCCTGTACTGAGAGACCTGTTATCATTCTGAAGCACAACCAAGGATCTGAATGAAGCCAGTATCGCTTTCCAAGGGATGTGACAAATGGTATTGGTGCCTCAGAGGGCAGAAAAAAGTCTAACAGGGCAGGATTGAGTTTATGCTTGTTAGCAAGGAGTCTAGAGTAAGATGGTAATTCAAATTGCTGTCACACTATCTTTCCAGAACATCTCATCACCCTAGTCATTCCATACTTCTTGTAGATCTGCAAATAAACTGAGCTAATCCACACTCCTGACCCCTTTACACATGCTGTTTATTATACCAGAAATACAACTGGTTTCTCCAGCCTTCAGACCTGGCTTTCTCCTGTTTTAATTCCCATCTATTCCTCTAGGGATCATTTTTCACCTTTTTTCTGCCTAGGAGATAACTCTACTGTCCAGCTACTTACTTCTTTGGCATCTTATGTTTACCCTTGTTACCACACTCAGTTTTCTATGTTATGTGTGCTTGGCTGTTTCATGAGACCAGATTCCCAGAGGAGATGAATGCCCTGTTCATCTCCTTCCTCAGCACTGAGACGCTTCACATGGATGCTCTATAAAAAGTTAACCACCTATGTGAATGAATGAGTAAATGGTGAATGAGTGAATGAAGTCCCTTGACTCAAGATAATACACTGCAAATGGTAGATCTTACAATCCAGTCCCTGACAAGACTATGGAGTTTCTAGGTGATCCTAGATCTTTATTGCTGCCTTAAGTATTATAACCATAATGGTATTTGAAATGTATATCATTTGTAAATGGATTTATGAAAGCTTCTCATGGTCATTGTAGAGGGGAAAACACACGGAAAATTTGACATGGAAGGAAAGAATGTTAAAGAAAAAAAGCAAAATGGATAGGCAAGTCTCCTAAAGCAATGTGGTCACTTGAGAACCTTTGTAGTGTTATCCCTTAGGTTCTTAGAGTTCTAAAAGAATTAGCATGTGTTAACTGTTTAATGCAAAGGCTGGAGAAAGCATACAGTAAATATAATAGTAGATAAATTCCATTACCTCTTATCAGCAATTCTAACTAAGCTTTTCAGAAACTAAAGTGGATATGATTGTGGGAAAATTGTGTATGTGTGTGTGTGTGTGTGTGTGTGTGTGTGTGTGTGTGGTACTGAGGACTTCAATCCAGTGTTTTGTGCATTCTAGGCAGGCATTCTTTTTTCATATATTTTTTATTGTAATTAATAAAAGGGTTACATGATATTTGCCAGTTAGAGGGTACATTAATTCACATATATTGATACCCTTTCACATGTCTTGGTCCCCATTACCCGCCCCTCCACCCCCCCCGTCTTGGTTTTCCCCCCTTCCCTATCCAATTTCAAATAGCCAAATACAAATAAATCCAATATATCAGATAACAAAGTGAGATACTGTAACAATATGAGATAACCAAGGGACAGCAAAAGAGATGAGAGATAACATATTACATTAAGGACAACAATCATTCATTATATGGCTTTTGTTTCAATATCCTGGTGGTCTTTTCAATTAGCTTCATACTATATGGCCTTATGTATCAAGGTTTTGCTCTATTGCAAATCTCTGCTAGGAGAGCCCAAGGTTTCTACTGGTTATGATAAATGAGGGAAACCATTGAGCCTAAGTTCCTTTGAGTCTGGCTTACTTCACTTAGTATGATTTTTTCTAAGACTTTCCATTTCCTAACAAATGGGGTGATGTCATTTTTTTCTGACAGCAGCATAGAATTCCATTGTGTACAAATACCACAACTTGTTGATCCACTCATCAACTGAGGGACATCTAGGTTGGTTCCATATTTTTTCTATGGTGAATAATGCTGCAATGAACATTGTTGTGCTAGTGGATTTAGTATGCCCTAGTTTCTGGATGGTTGGGTAAATGCCAAGTAGTGGAATTGCTGGGTCATAGGCGATCTCTATGTTTAGCCTTTTGAGGCACTGCCACACTGCTTTCCATAGTGGCTGAATGAGTTTGCACTCCTACCAACAGTGTAGTAGTGATCCCTCCTGGCCACATCCCCTCCAGCATCTGTTGTTATTAGTTTTCCTGATCCTGGCCATTCTAACTGGAGTGAGGTGGAATCTTAGAGTTGTTTTGATTTGCATTTCTTTTATGACCAGTGATGTGGAGCATTTCTTCATGTGTCTATAGGCCATTTTCGTTTCTTCTTCAGAGAAGACTCTCTTTAAGTCTTTGGCCCATCTTTTAATGGGATGGTTGTTACTTTGGAGATTAGTTTTGGAGTGATTCAATTTTTTGAGCTGTTGATATATTTTAGATATGAGGCCTTTGTCTGTTGTTTGGTTGGTGAAGATCTTCTCCCACTCTGTAGGCTTCCTAATTAATTTATTAGCTATGTCCTTTTCTAGGCAAGCATTCTACACTAGGCCAATGCTCCCAGCCCTCTTGAAGCTCTTTATGTATGTATTTTTCTTAACCTTCAGAAATGGAATGGTGGGGGTGTCAAAAAATGTAAGTAATGGATTATCAACAATGAACAGTCCTAATAAGGTCAGGATCTTAAAAGGTAGAGTGCATACTCACATTATTATGCATGACTTATTGATGGATTGATTAATTAGCCAGCTAAGATAGTTTTTTTGTTAAAATAACTTCCCCCAACCTATACCTTCCACTCTTCTTCCTGCTCTGTAAGTAGAAAAGCTGAAATTACAGGTGTGCTGTCGGTGGTCAAGCCTCTTCCACACACATGGCTCGCTATACAGCTATATAGCTATCATTAACATTCTTTGAGTCTCAGCTTGCATACGGGAGCTCCTGGTAACAATGGATTCCATTATATGTCACATGTAGTTATGTGACCGTGTTGCATGTAGTTCTACATGTCTATAAAGATTAGCAAAATGAAATTCTTGCAAAGGAAGGGCAGGGCTCAGAAAGTGTAAGAACAAGTGTATGGAGTCTGCAGGGTATCGTTAGGAGTCCATTTGGGGGGCGGGGATAGAACTAAGGTAGAGATGGAATAGGAAAATTGCCAGTAGCACTGAGAACAACATTGTCCATAGCACAAGAGGGAGGAACTTACATTAAGAGGAAGAGCCTGGAAAACCATCACCATTCTTTGGATTCATAAAAATGAGGCTATCTTTCCTAGAATTGAGTTCATATTTGCTAACATAATGTTATTTTATATGTTGGTTGCTATTGGAGTTTTCTATTGTATTCACATACTTGTTCAACTGAGTCTCCTTCACTGGCACTTACTTGGCTTGCTGGCTCTGCTGGTAGTCTACCAGTGGAACCTTGTCTCCAGTCTTGCATTTTGCTGGTTATTTTGGAGATAGAATCTAGTGAACTTTTATACCTGAGCTGTTTATGAACCATAAGTCTGTAGATCTTAGTCTCCTGAGTAGTTAGGATTTACAGGCGTGAGTTTCTACTGCAGGTTTTCAGTGGCCTTCTTAAATGTTACTATCTGGTCCTCAGTTTTTGAGAGAAGCTCATGAAATTTTATTAACTCAAAGTTAGGCACCAAAACCATACGGAGACCATTTCATAAGATCCTTATACTCAGATCACTAGCAATTTCTAAGTGAATATAACATATGACCATATTCTCAATTCTTTTATATAACTAAAACTTATGAAATTTTTAAACAATTTTCTTTTCCTAATTGAACTTTTTCTATAAAGTTTTAATGTCAAGAATACAATATATATTCACTTATGCAACCTTGATCTTTTAGAGGGTCACAGATCATAGTCATATTGAAGATTCTCCCTTGCTCCAATTCAAGCCATTTTATTCTGCCTATGGCGACTTCTTGCTTCAACAAAGCATAGGCTTTATACTGATCAAACAATAATTGTGGCCCTTCCAAAATGGCACTTGCCCTATAATTGTCATCTCCATTAGTACAGCTTACACTGATTCCCTTCCATCTCTATTCCCCAAATAATGGGAACTGGGCCTGGTAAAGGTCCCCTTAAAGCAAGAAATGCCAAAAGAATGCTCTTCATTTCTCTGGAACCAATAGGGACCCCCTCAGGATACAGCAAGTACTTTCAGATATTGCAAGTGAAGTACAAAATTCAATAGTGATTAATTAATTGACGTCCTATGTAACAAGGACTTTAATTACTGCCAATACGCACGGTCCTCTGTGTATTTTCTAAGATTACTGAACATGTAGCATTTCTATAAGACTCAAAAAAATGAAGTTGAACTAACACAATTGCAGTAGAAATTTGTTGTGCTCTCTTCAGGAAGAGCCTTATACCTGTGTCTGGAAGCTGTCATGTGTTATCAGTCTGTTGGTCCCCAGGACTAATTCAGCTAATTGCAGCAATTAAGGAAAAGAATCACCACTAGTGAGAGAAGCCATTATGCTCCAATGAACAGACTGCATTCCTCCGTGCTAACTCATTATGCATGCTGCTTATAGATTCACAGTCACCCAATCATGCACTTGAGACCACACACCATATGCACTGGAATTCTCCCCAAAGCACAGAGCCTTCCTGCATCCTGTGTCAGCCTAATTCTTCTCCACAGCCCTTCTCCTGCCCTTCTGACTGTCAAGCATGAAATGAGCATCAGGCACAGGATGGGAATTCTTAGGGATGAGTAGGATCATCATGAGTGTCCTGAAATCTGTTTGGTCCTCAGCAGAGAGAAGAACCACACAGATTGGCTGGACCAGTGTGAACAGACAGCATTAATGTAATGGTGGAATAAATGGTAAAGCCACAAGACTCTGATGCTTCTGTACATTGATTGATTTACTAATCTCCTTTCTTTGTTTTCTTTCCTCCATCCCCCCGCCCCACCATGTCTTTTTTCCTTGACATGAACAGCCAACCTCAGATGACCTTGTTTCATCGGCTGAATGTTCAAGTGATGATGAAGATTTTGTTGAATGTGAGCCGAGTACAGGTAGGTCAGGTCAGTCTTGTTTTGCTTGCTTTCTTTTTTTTTCTTCATTTGCAAAAGACAATACATATTTATATGTGACTATACATGTGCTTTATATATTATAGTGTGTTAAATGTGTATATTTTCTATATCTATGTATGTCTAAGCATACATATATAAATATTAATGTATAAAGAAAGGCATCAAATCCCATGGAAGGCCCAATAAGATCCCAGGGACACTAAAACTCCCCAGATAGTCAAAGAGCTAAGTCCATGGACTCTAACTCAACCTTGAGCCACCAGATCTCCCAGCTAAATACTGCAAATGGGTCGTGGCCAATGGAAAAATCTCAAAATTCATTGGTGACAAGGGCACAGGAACTCTGTACTGGAATGAGATCAGAAAAGCATGGTCCCAAACTGGAGGCAAAAAGATTGGTAGATATCATCCAAATCTCACCAATTGTTCTGAGTGTAAATGGCAGAAATAAGTAATAAAATAAAATAAAAATACTATTTTTTTCCATGGGATTCCAAAAGCAGTTAACATGGTATCCTATGTGTGTTAATTTTGTTTACTGTATGTCTAGAGAAGTTGTAGAATTGTAGCAAATGCAAAATTAGTACTGAGCCATGCCACGTTAACTGCTATGATGCTTCAAAATGTATCCATTATGCTAAAGTTGAATTGACTTTGGTCATTAGAAGCCTTAATGTATTCCCCTATTGGACCCAGATACATTTTGATATTTACTGCTCTTTCTTTATAGTGAGTCATGTCTAATACAATGTCGAGCAGGCAACTGCAGTCTGTGAACATTTCCTATGAACTTTTCCAAGTCGTGTGTTCTAAGACTTAGTATAAGTTAAACATGTATATGTCTATAATAGAGAACAGATATCATCGAATTTTTGTGTACGTTTATCAAAATTAAAAACTCAAGTTGGGTCAGAATCTTATTTCTGCAAAGGCTAAAACTAAATAAATAACAAACATCATAGTCAGTTGTTTGAGTTACTTTAATTTTCCTTTTTTTTTCTTTAAGAAAAAGTAAGCCACTAAGTAATTCTAGAGAAATTACAGCTTCATGGGGGAAAATAAAGAGAATATATCAAAAATAAAGTCCTTCCATTTTGTTCCTTCAAATGACTTAACATTTCAATTTTTGTTGAAGATTGATTGTTATTTTGCAAGTGATTTGGATCCAGGAAGTTCTTTGAGTTTCTAGACTTAGTATGACATCCCAATAATATGTCCCTACTATCATGAAGGGAGACTTGTTCCTTTAGTCATATAAAAAGCATGTAAACAGAACCTTGTAATTCAGATTTTTTCATGTTATTGGGTATTAATTCATCTATTCTCTTATTCAAAAAGTGTTTCTCAGCATTCAGGCAAAAGCACATACTGTATTCCTACATATGAGTGTTTCCTGTTCTAATAATTTTCAGAAATAAGCTGTCATAAAATAGATTTTCTGCAGAAATTACTTCTCCCACATAATTTAGTTCAAAAATTATTTTGTTTAAATACAATTCTACATATAAGTCTGAGCTAGATATGAAATACTCATATGTGAGTATATCAGGATTTTTAAGATACCGTTAGCTACCTGATTTTCTGAAGGATAGTTTTCAGATCTAGATTTTAATGAGGACTGTCTGCTTATCTAATCACAGATGTACCTTCTTTCTTAGAAAAGGTATCAACATGAAAGGCCCGGCCATTCAGAAATATTGTCACAATCTCCTCCTAGTCGCTCTTTTCCTAAAGGTCTTCATTGTAATATCCTTCATAGCAAGGCAGAAGGCTTTTCCAGATCTGAGACCCACAAGTTCTACAGTTTCTTAGGTGGATGCTATATATTACTGTTTGATAGAAACCAATCTTGAATGGCTCCAAATTCATTAGCTTTCCATTGAGTCCACTGGTATTTTCTTTTATCTGATTCAAATGCAGACAACAGAAATCCAATATTTAGTGTTTCTTGAGGAACATGAGCAGGCAGAGCAATGCAATTTTAAAAGCACTCACTTGTTCTGCAAGGGAGTATGGGAAGGTGTACATAAACTGGAGGCTGAGCACACACCCTGGAAGAGCTAACAAATAATGTAAACATTAATTCCCCCTGCCTGGAATCGTTCAATCCATTATATTTACAGTGAACATTTCTGCATTTCAAATTTATTTACTCCATAATGTATTACTGGTGAGTTCCTTGGATACACTGGGGAAAGGGGAAGATGCCATAGAAATAATTAATCCAAGAGTGGCCTCGGATATAGATTAACATCAATAAGGGCTACCTGCTTAGAGCAACACATCATCTTCTGCATAACCTGGCAACTATCTCTGTAGCCTCCACATATTTCTAAAATAAAAGTAATTAAAATCAGAAGTATTACACAATGTGGAGTATAACCCACCTAACGCTATAACCTACTGAGGAGTATTCATTCATTCACACTGTCCACAGAAGAACGGACAATGGCAATGCCATCTACGTTAGTTAGGTACCTTGTTAATCCTTCAAGTTCAAATGAACATTGAGATTCATGAACACTTCCTAATTCTCTTCCTCAATTTCTAAAAATTTACTCTTTGATAGGCCTGAGATTTGTTAGAAATTCACTGCAATTGGCTAATCACTCAGGCCTTCTAACACTCTTAACTATTATCATGTCTTCTGTTAGCAAATTTTATTATTCACTGTCTGTTTCATTTAAAAGGCATTGTACTTTTGCAGGTTATTTTCTGATTAACTTAATTAATTTTGGCCCTTAGTAGGTGCTATAATTGAATGACATTTGTTTTTGTTTGTGTACCAAGGTTTCAGTATTTTTTTTCTAATTTCAAATGGATTTCTAATGGTCTCCTTATGAATCAGATATAAGCAATTGATTTACACACTCAGAGTCTACTTTAAGGCCACCAAAGTTATATATAAGGACAATCTCAGTCGTGGTGAGTTTTATCTTATAGTAACTGAAAGCTTTGCCTTTTCTCAAAAGTATGAGAGCAGAATGAAGGTTCGGTTAAGACTGGTTGACTAAATTGGTTTGACTCCCAAATCTAGTTTTAATATTAAATTAAAACAAGAACATTTTTCCTATTTTTAATTTCATATCCTTACCATAAAGAACTCAAAGAAAATTTGTTATTTAAACTTTATGATTTCATACAGATAAATAGTGTCATAACAGCACTTACATTTCTTCAACAAAAATGTTTTTCTTGATTTTTCCCTATCCTTTTTCCCCTCTAGGAACTGTGTCCTTTTATAAATCAGACATTTTTCTGAATATTTGCTTTAGGAATCCAGAATCAAGCTTCTAAACACTAAATTTATATTAAAGCTATTGGTCACATAAAAATGGCCAGGAAACTATTTGAATAAATATTAACATGTAAATATGAGGATCAGTGTTAAAACCTAATCCATAACTGTTGATTGTATTCCTCACAAAAGTAGTATCTCAGTCAGGTGCCAGTGGCTGACACCTTAATCTTAGTGACTCAGGAGGCTGAGATCAAAGGATTGCAGTCTGAAGCCAGTCCAGACAGGAAAGTGCTGATAGGAAAGAGTCTAATATCCTATTAACCACCAAAAATCCACAAGTAAAGCTGTGGCTCAAGTGATAGCCAAAAACATGAAGAACAGCACACAGGCCCTGAATTCAAGCACCATGACCTGCAACAGAAGTGTCTATTTAATTAATTGCCTACACACCCCTTTCTTTCCAACTGCAGTTAAGTTGTGCAGTTCAGTCACAATTTACTGTCTTCCCCGGGTCTTTGGGTCTCATAAGAAAAAGAGATGGACTACAGAGAATTCAAATGACCAGTAGGTAATAATAAAACTCCCTCAATATTATGGAAACCAAATTGCCATTAAGATCTTAAACGTAGTTTATATGTGTGACCTAAAGTATAGAATGAATTAAGAAAAATGAGAGAAATTGATACAAACTGCTTTCCACTTCTCAGTCCTTCCTTCTAAGGGAACTTCTAATACTTACAACTTTTTTATAGTTAGGAATGACTATGTGGATTTTACACCATTACAGTCTTAAGACTCTAAAAATGGTGATGGCAAAAATGACGGTTAACAATAATAACAAAAACAACAACAATAATAAAATAAATAGCTTTTAGACCTTAGAAGGAAACCTAGCATTATTTAACTATATTGGTTCATCTAAGTGTTTACCAGAGATGCATTTTTCTGTCAGCCAATTAATAATTGTTTTTGACCCTGCATTTCAATGCAATATTCTTGAGCAGATTTCAAGAGACAGTACTCCTAACCAAAGGAAAACAGTAAAGGAAGTTACGGTGAAAGACAACCATCCATCAATATGATTGGTTCTAAACAACCTTCATGGGATTTGGACCAAGGGAGATGTTGGTTCATTTTTCTAGTGACAATTGCTAATAGATCACAAAATATACATTATTCCCAGAAATGTCAACTCTAAAGTCTTCATGTTTTCATTTAGTGACATTGATACCTCTTTATTAAGCTCCTCCCTGCATAAAACCCACCCCAGACTGAGATTTAAGATTAATCTAGGTGGAACTGGGTTCTTCATCTTTTCAGACTGAGACATCTCAGCAAAGTATTCATAGCAGGAAAGAAAAGCTGGTATTCAGTGGTAAAAAAAAAGAATCTCCTTATATCATTAGAACTTTGATTTGCTGAAACATGGCAGAAATACAGCCTCAATGATAAGAAAATACTTTTCTAATAAAAGATAAATAGAACCTCATTTACTAGACTTGACAGAAGACAAAAACATAAATGTCTGTCATTAGCCATGAACTTTGCAACCTTGCTTTGTAGGAATTCAATGTTTCATAGAAATCTTTAAGAGTTAGCAACATCTACTTTTGCTAACCAAGAAATTGTTTATTTATCAATTAATGCTAGAGAGATTTTTTTTCATTTCAAAATGAAACCCAGGACTGGCAAATAGAATCATACTTCAGGACTGGCAAGTACAATCATGCTTCAGTTTCACTAGTTTAATTACTATTTTTTCCCTAGTAAAATAGTAAATATCTAAAGTAAATTGCCATGACAGTGTTTGCACATCCAGGTCCAGACTGTCATGTCATTAGAGGAACTCAAGTTCATATAAAATATTTGGACAAACAGAAAATTATTGTAGGCAAATATTTTAGCTTGGAAAAAGAAGAAAAAAATAAATGTAAAATTACTTAATCATTAGTAGCTATGGTCTGTCATTTTTGAATTATAGTAGGTTAACATATGCAAAATCAAGGAGTCATATATTTAGGACGAGGTTAACTCCTAAACTAAATCAATTTGCTTTCATTGACATGTAATTTAGTAGAATATGTTCATGGGACAATAGTGCCCAATTTAATCACAGTTTCTTCATTAATCTATTGAATATGCAAATCATATCATATTTTTATAAACCAACTACTCCCCAACCCAAGTTAATTTAAACCATTGTAGTAATAATGTTAAATCTTTTAAAACTCTAATAGTGAAGTGCTTTAAAAATCAGAGTAAAGGAAAGATCCATTTTAGGCAATTAGTATAGTCTCTAAGGATTGACTGAACAAAATAATAAGTTTAATAACAAAAATTATAAAATGAAGAATGTTCTACTTGACTTCATTGCCTAAACTAGTTAGGATTATTGGAAAAAATAGCAAGAGAAGCAGGGAGAACAATATGAAAATGTAAATACTTCCACTGAAAGCATAATCACATATTCATATAGGCTCTAGGATAGGTACTGAGAAACAAAAATAAATAAGACCGTTCAGGTGCTGATGGCTCATGGATCTAATCCTAGCTACTCAGAAGGCTGAGACCTGAGGATTACATTCAAAGCTAATTCATGCAGAAGAGTATATGAGACTCAAATATTCAGTCACCAAGCAAAAAGGTGGAGGTATGGCTTAATTGGTAGCACACCAGCCTTGAACAAAATGGCCAAGTGTGATCTCAAAGCCCTGAGTTCAAGCTCTAGCTCACGCATATGTATGTGTGCACACATGTGCTCATACTCAAATAAGACAAGATTTCTTCCTGGAATCACAATCCATTAGCAAAAACAGGGAAGAAAATAAGGGAATTAAAAGAAAATGAGAAGGTGTTGGAGACATGAATCAGTTGGTAGAGTGCTAGCCAGTGAGTAACACTGTCAGGTCCTAAGTTAGAATGCTAGTCTCAGACCTTAAAAAATGAAAAAGAAAAAGAAAGAAAGTGAGGAAACAATGTGGCCAATAAATGGAAATTTCTAGAATGCTCTCCACAATCTTGGGATTAGTTCTTTGACACAATAAATAGTATTCCCTCTTTCAGGACAGGAAAGAAGACATTACAGAAGGCTTGCCAACTAGTGACAGGGTGAATTAACTTCAGAGTACATCGTTCTGTATCTTAGTTCAGGAACACAGAATTTCTCATTTGTTATAAATGAAAAATGAGTGTAGGTCAGTGATAAACTTTAGTATGAACTTCAAATATATAGTATGATCTAGCCCAGGACTATTTTTTTATTTTTTTGTAGTAGGGTTATGGCATACAGTTAAAGGAAGAATTTCAAGCCAAACTCATAAGAACTTCCTGATTTCAAATGCTAATGCAAGTAAATAATAAGGAATGAGCTTAATGTTGTCATTAAGCAAGCATCTCCCCCTCCCAATATATTTAAATAAGTAAAGAGGGACTGGGTTTTTAAAGAGGAGTTTGTATGGGTTTCCTTATTCTTTTTCATATGTGTTTTCTTATGTAAGCACCCATAAATGTACTGTATGTATGTATATATACATATTTATATATACATATATGTATATATACAATGTGCCTATCCCATACAGATAGTGCCTTTTGCTCCATAGATACATATAGACACAATATGAATGATATTAGAATAAGAGAAGCAAAGGTTAACAGCTCCTATCATCTGTCATATGTTTACACCAAAATTCATGCATCATTCTTAACCAGCATTGGCCTACCTAGACATGCATGATACTATTTTAACTTGACAAAGCATGTGAATTTTTATTTGGATTTGGTTTTTGTCTGTATCATATTTATAACAGGAATCCCATGATTCACGTATCCTTGGGAAGAGTGGAAGGAAAATAGTATACAGATATATCTATCTGTATCTGCACATCCCTGTGTATAGAAATATAAACAGATAGATATAACTTGTATATAACTGAAGCACATTTTCTGTCATTTCACCTCATCTTGTGCCGCATGAATTTTTGGTGTTCAATTTACTTTGTTTCTTTTGAATCATATTTAATATTTTTACCATTATGGCTATTTTAACTCATTGCTATTCTTTTATGAGTAAGTCTAATTATCATTTTTAAATACTGAGAGATACAGAGATATACAAATAAAACAAAGAAGGCAACAAAATCTTTTCTTGCCATCCTAATCTTGCATCCCTTCCCCTTCAGCATAGACTTAAGTATTTATCTCAAAATGAAACAAATCCCAACAAAATCCAAGAAAGTTGTGTACAAAAGAATGAAATACCATGTTTTCCTCTTTCACGCACATTTTTTTAAAACTGATTTCCTCCCTTTCCTCTTTTTTTGTTTCCCCTATATATCTGCACATCCCCCTTATTTACCTTTATTCCTCCCTTTATGACAATGTAATTAATTGAAAATAAAAACCAATGAATCAGAATGGGGAGGGGGACAAATCAAAGAGAATACAATACAAGGAAACGACAGACAAACACATCCCTTCCCACAACTTTCAGATGGCATAAAAAGAATTTTATTGCAGATACAGAATATATGTTGTATCTTCCATTTTTGGACAAGTACAGGATCATTGTATGGCATGCAGTGACACTATTGTAGCTGTTTGATTAACCATAGCCTCCATTTCTTGTGCATGGCTGTAATGACACCATTCATATTCCATCCAAACGACACATCCAGGATAACCCAGCAAGTTCAATGTCTGAGTTGTGGAGAACTTCCTTTTGTAGATGTAATATCTTGGGTGCTTGTTTTGTTTTATTATTATTTTTTTTTCCATTTGGGTCACCGCAACTCCCACGAGCTGCTCTTGTAGCATTTCTGTGTAGTTTTTGTTTTTGTATTTTCTTTCCTGTACACGGCAGTCAAGCATGTGTCTCTTGTCTAGCACATCTGTCTTGCCATCTTGTCTTCAAGTCCGCTGTTGTGGTGTCGTTCTGTGATTCTGTTCTCTGTTTGTAATAATGTGGTTTGAAAACCTCTGCCTTTATTTTCTCACTCCCCTCTTGTCTCTACTTTTAACCTTGCCCCAGGGAACTTCACAAAGAAGCAAAACAAATGTTCAGTTCCATTGTATGGCTGATGTGTGATTTGCACCTGGAAGTCATAAGTGACTCTTTTTCTTGGCTAATGAGGAAAAACTTACAGGGTGAAATGGCTATTGATAATGGTGATCAAACAACAGCAACAGCAATAACAATAATAGTAATAATTTAAAGACCCTTGTTGATTTCTAGGACATTATTAAATTGGCTTAGTGTTTAAGGGACTTCTTGGGAGAGCTCATTTTTAGCATTTTCTCATAGATAACCAACCTTCTAGTTAGAACAGTTCTTCAGAAGTGCATCAAGAGGAGACTGCTGAAAAAATTGCCAGTGAGAAAATATCAACAATTTCTGCTGTGCTAAGTAGTACCTGTTCCTAAACTGGTATAGAATTGTGGAAATCTGCATGCAAATTTTTTTTTATAAAACTCACTTGTGTTTATGCATTTTAATATAAGATATAAATGCACTCAGCAAGGCATCTAAAAAGGGAGAAAAAAATTTTAACTTCTTGGTTCTACTTCATACATATTTTAAGGTAAGATTATCTTTTAATCTCTGTGATATATTTTTTTTAATTCATGGAAGCATTAGAAGGCCAACACTTTGAATCAGACCTAAATTATTTATTTTCTCTTTCCAAAGCATATGACATGTAAAATTGCTTTATTTCTGAGACTAGATATTAAACCTTGAGGCAGAATTGGAAAAAAGTACCCAGTCCAGCTGTCTAGTTTGCCTGTGATTGCTGAGGTAATTTATATTACTTGAGAAGATCTCAGTGATTTGATCGTAATACTAGAAAAGTGACCCTTTGTAACAAAGTCCTATTAGGGTAGATATGGTTTGTGTTGTAGAGGGAGACAACAAATTATAAGAAACTGAACAAGCTCTGTGAAGCTAAGCAGAACTTCCTGCGGAAAGGACTTTCTCTCCTAAGCTAAGCAGAACTTTCTGAGACAGGGAAGAAGAAAGGAGACAGGAAGGTAGAGGAAGGAAAGAAGAAAGAGAAAGGCTAGAAGGAAGGGAGGGAGGGAGGAAGAGATGGAGGGTGGAAACAATAGTGGTTATGGGTAAGGTATATAGCAGCTTACTGATAAATGTTTAAACCAATGCATATATGAACATACCCTTGTACAGAGCCCTAATTTGCAGCATTTGTTTATTTCTGGAGTGTAAAATATTTTCACTGTAGCTGATTTCAACCCACCAATACAGTAGCCCCATATGACAGCTGTCTGAATTGGGCAGTGATGTTAACTAGCATATTACATACACACACACACACACACACATATTATTTATTACACAATCAGGATAAATATTAATTCTTCCCAGTGTGTGGTAAAGATAGGAAAGTAGTTAGGAGGTGATAAGTTTTAAAATAGTTCATTATCTTTTTAATATGTATTTGTAATATTTATATATTTTTAAAATTTTTGATCTGGTCACGCTTTCATAACACCTTGCAAAATCTCTCAGAACATAACAACCAATTCTCATAAACTGGCTGCAGTACACAACTGTTGTCATGCACGTCTAGTTATCTTATTTAACTTTCATTTTAAGTTATTAGGAGATGGAAATAATTTGAGAAGATTGGTACTCAGGCTTGCTTTTCCAAGATCTCATACCTGCATGTAAGTGGAAGAAATTGGATTCAAACTGAAAATGTTATGGGGTCAATAGGAGGGAGT
The DNA here is from genome assembly GCF_031878675.1 of Megascapheus bottae. Classification (NCBI taxonomy): domain Eukaryota; kingdom Metazoa; phylum Chordata; class Mammalia; order Rodentia; family Geomyidae; genus Megascapheus; species Megascapheus bottae. The sequence continues at coordinate 16,218,071 of NC_143522.1, forward strand.
CCACATATCCCTCCAGGTGGGGATTCCACGTCCCACCAGAGTCCACCACACAGAGACAGTCTCACATAAAAAGGTGAATTTATTGGGGAAATAGATGGTGAACTGACCAGCCAGGGACACAATGTAGACTCGGGAGCTGACACTGTGACCTGGAGCAGAGCTCACGCAGGGTTTTTAGGGGCAAAACCCATGCTGTCGAACCTGGCCACAAAGGTGGCCAATGGGATAGTCACATACACAGAGGGACCATTACCAGCTCCGGCCACACGCAGGTAGCCAATAGGGTCACAGTCTGGTGTTCGAATTTACCTATCACCTTAGTTGGAATTGGCGTGCAAATTGGAAAGGTCTCCACACAAAGCTGGGCCTCTCACCCAAGCGGATATCCCTCCTCATGGAGGTGGGGAGAAGGTCAAGGTTGCCCCTCCCTAGAAGGGCAAAGGTGGCTGGGCTGTACCACATATCCCTCCTGGGGGGAGGGAGGTGGGGTGGAGAGGTCAAGGTGGCTGGGCTGTACCATTGTGGACCTTCCACAATGGGGCTGGGGCGGGGGAACTCTTAGGCATTCTGGATGGCACCAGTCCCTGCTCTCCTTAACACTCCCTGCTCCCCTCAACAAAACCTGTTAGAAAAAGAATACGTTTTCTTTCTATTGCACAAAGAACCTGCTTTAAATACTTATAAAAGCACACGTTTTGAAAATTGCCGATGCTCATTCACAAAGCTTAATGGGAAAAGAGCTTTCTTGTTAGCCTGAAAGAAGTCCTCCTTGCTTTAAAGTAACAGATAAAATGGAGTTTAAATATGCTATGTTTGTGTCCAAATGAATACTAAAACTGAAGTAGAACTTCTCACATGGTGTAGGTAAATGCCACAAAAGTCACACTTGTATCTTCTTTGGCTGATCTTGTGACATCAAAAGTGAATTGTTAGCTGGGCCCTGGTGACTCATGTCTGTCACCCTAGCTACTTATGTGCACACACATACATAGTTCATGCACACACACACACACACACACACGCACACGCACACACACATATACAAAAGGAGTTGCCAAACACTCCTCCCTTTCTAAGGTTAAATATGATCCACATATTTCTTAGGTTTTCAAATTCTATTTCCTGAATTTTGGAAACACTATAAGAGATTTGCAAAGCTAGCTCATAATTAAAAATCTATAGTATGAATCCATTACTCAGATGCTATATTTTTGTACCTTTTAAGGTAGAATAAATTTTATTTAGTTACAGTATCCAATGCCTGCTAATTAGCTAGCTGTACAATGAAACATGCCAATGTCCTTTGTATCCACATTTTCCCATAAACTAATATACTAACCTTTAAAACAACACGAGAATCAGAGTATTGTAGAAAATGTCTGAAGCTTTTAAAGAGATCATTTTCAACCAGATACTTAGTCATTGCTTTATAAATAAGTTTCAGAGATTTTTTTTAAAAAGAGGAAAGTGTGTGCACTTATTAGCCCTTCTAATTTGACAAGATACACTCTGATTGGATTTGTGATGGTATAATGTTTTATCTTAATTTAGTATGAGATTTAGTTACCCTTAGGTCAACTTTCAATGCCAGTATGTATAATATTGAACAAAGTCCTTTCAAATGTTTCTAGACTTTCTCCTAGAGGTCAACCATTGTTATACCTGTGGTCCTTTGCCTAATGAATATCCACTGAGTATTTACTATAGTCAATTATAATTAGGTATAATCTTAAATTCTTTGCGTTTTAAAATTCTTTATCCTCCTAACAATCTGTTAAAATAATAACAACAATAATTATCTCCATTTTAAAGATGAACAAAGAGAAACTAAACTGTCACAGAGAACCTAAACTAATTGTTAAGGTTACACAGCACAGAGGTTTCTAGAAGAGGCAGAATGCAAACACAAGATGTTTGGCCCCAAAGCCAGTCACTGTTCTGCTATTTTTAGTAAGTGCTTTCTTCCTATTCGCCCCTTAATGTAAAGTTACTGCCCTTTCATCTTGATAACAATGAAAAGAAGTTTGTGTACTGAGTACATTGCGTGGCCAGGAAAAGCTTGCTAACTTGGTTACTCACATATCTTAAAGGAATTAGCTGATAAGGAGGCTGAGATCATTCAATTATGAATTATCAGCTCTGTTGCTTATCATCATAACCACGCAGGAGGCTGAGATCTGAGTGAGGGTCGCAGTTCAAAGCCAACCCACGTAGAAAAGTCTGTGATACTCATATCTTAAATTGACAAGCAAAAAGCCAGAATTGGAGGTATAGCTCAAGGGACAAAGTGCCAGCCTTTAGTAGAAAAAGCCAGGCTCTGTGTTTAAGTGCAAGTACCAGTGCACACTCACACACACACAAACAAACACACACACACACAAACACACACACACACAAACACACACACACACACACATTATCCAAATTGCTATAATTAAAATAAGCTATACTGCTTTCTACAAAGTTGAATATTTCCAGTAGCAGGAAAACATGCATAATTACCTGAAGTTTGTCTCCCTTGAGGTCATTTATATGGTAAACTGTGGACTGGGTATTTTTTATTTTTTAGCTCCTTACACATTATCGGTGCTGCGTAAAACATCTGATCAGATGGCAGCCACCTCTGACGATGGTATGAGTCTAAGAATAGAGGCCCTTAGTAATTTGGTAAGAAACTCAAATTTTATTTCAGAAATAATTATGTTCCTTGGAACAAAGTGTTTTTGATCTTGCAACTAAATATGAAACAACAGTGCATGTGTATCTGAGATGTTGTGTTGGTTAGCTTAAAACATTGTGACAGCTCTTAAAATCACACTGCTTTGTTTATTTTTTTGTTGTTGTTGTAAACTCCCTTGTATCATAAAAGAACAAACAAACAAAACTTTGGGGGGAAGCTTTAAATTTTCCAGACCAAAAGAGTACCTCAAAATGAACTATGAGAGGTTAAAATTTATATACAACTAAGTATCTTTTCAAAATACCATTTGCTTTTGTAAGAAGCTTGAAAGAAAATCAGACTTAAAAAAGCATTGAAAGGTCTCATGGAAAGGAATACCAACTCTACCTCATCCTGAAGCCAAATCCAATGAAACAGAAATCGGTCTAGTTGAAAATGCTTGAGAACTCTCTATCCTGGAGCTATGCTTTCATCTTAGCTTTGAAGCAGAGTTCCACCCCCTTTGTACCAAAGATAATGAGAGTTGGCAATGTTGTATTTCCAAGTGTTCAAATTTGTCAGATCAATCACCCACAGCCAAAGTTCTGTGTGTGTGTGTGTGTGTGTGTGTGTGTGTGTGTGTGTGTGTGTGAAAGGTCCAGTATTAAATATTTCAGTCTTCCAAGGTCTTACAGTCCCTGCCATAGTTAGCATACTTGAATGGCACAAAAACATCCACACCCAACACAGAAACCAACAAGTGTACTTTTGTTGCAGTGAAACTTTTCTTATACAGACAAATATTCTGCAAAGTTAGTTGGCCTAGAATTTGGGAAATGTGACAGGTTAGGGCTGGAGGTATTTTTCAATTTTTCTTATAATAGATAAAACCTTAGTGTGAATTTCCAGATGTCCATCAGATAACACGGAACATTAAAAGATCATACAAAGAACATTTCTGCCATTTTTTTCTAGGCACCATTATATAGGATGAGAAACATGCCACCTTTTTCCTGAAAAGAGGAGCTGACATTTTGCTCTTTCTTTGGATAATTTCATCTTCTGAGCTCTCTGCATGTGCTAGGGTGTGAGCTGTCTTCTCTGCATGCAGACCTCTTCAGCACTAGTTTCCTTGAACTCCAGCCCACATATTGTGTCATATCACAGTAATTCTTCTTCCAGCCTTGGCTGTTGGTTATTGAGCTGACAAAAGTCTAAGTGACGGAGTTATGATATTGGCAACCTGCTGAGAACATCTTCTTTCTCTGAAGTCTTTGATTGGTTGCTTTATAAGTTTTGTGGAGGAAAAGTGAGAAAAACATTCTCAGTGACAAAAGCAGTGAATGGAGAGGACAAAATTGAGGAGGTTGAGTATATAGGACTCTTTCCTACCTTGGGAACAAAAGCACATATTTATATTAGAGTCTCTGAGTGTCAGAGGAAGGGGATGATACAGAATGGCCTGGGAAACAGCATCCTTATATCCTGAAGAGAATAATATGTTCTACCATCTAGCAGAGGATTACATGGAAGTAGGAGAAGAAAATAGCAGTTCAAAGCCATATTTAGTACTGCTGTGAAAGATGGTGTTCCTCTTATTTTGTAAATTAATGTTTAACGCTTTTTGCATCTTTGATAGTAGAAATCTATCATGGGTGAATGTGAAAGATGCTTCTATGAACACTGGATAAACTGTGTAGCCAAATCCTAAGGTATTCCAACTCTAGTGAAATCATAGGATTAACTTTTAGGACCCAGAATGCTGAGGAATAATGTAAGTTTTCTCCATAAGCAAAAGCCCTGCTATGGTCTTGTGCCTAGAGTTGTATGGTTTTGAACTAAGGAGATATGGTAATAATGAGATAAGAAAGATAGAAGAATTTGGAGATGCTATAAAGGCAGAATGCTTTTAGGATCACCTAATTTGGAATTTGGGATTTATTATGCTCTGACACTAAAGAAGATAAAAACAAATTAGCTAACCCCAGGTCCCTGAGTGTTGATGGCTCATGCCTATAATCCAAGCTACTCAGGAGGCTGAGATCTGAGGATTTTGGTTCAAAGCGAGTCCCAGCAAGAAAGTCTGTGAAATTCTTACCTTCAGTTAACCATCAAAAAGCCAGAAGTCGAGCTGTGGCTTAAGGCTCAAGTGGGAGAGTACTAACTCAGAGCAAATACACTCAGGCATAGTTCCCAAGCACTGAGTTCAAAACCCAGATTTGACAGGAAAAAGAAAGAATCAAATGTGGGCAAATTAAGCCTTATCCATGACTTTCAGTTGAATTATGATGTAAGGCTTTGTGAGGGACGTTGTTGGAAACAATTCAAAGATTATGATATTGATGATAAATGAGTATCCATTTATCCTAAATTCTCTCAACTCAGTCCTGTTCATCAAAGTGACCATTCGTCCATGGGTCCAGCAGGTATACATATGATAGGCAGAAGATATTTTGTGCTTGGAAACAGGAACACAAATAGGATAAGAAGTTACCTTCCATAAACTCTTGGTAATATGAATAAAATTTAGCCATTCTCTCAGTCTGACCACCCTTCCCTCTGAGATACAATAAGTGAAAGAAAGAATCTATGCCTACAAGTAATTAAAAACTTCACATTTCTCCCTCTCTGCTTCCCTCTTTCTGCTCTCCCTGTTTCCCCAGATAGAGTGTCCAGAACATTAAGCCAGCTGTAGATTAATTGAGACTCTCTACCATGTAGAAAACAGCTGTCACTGAAGCTACAAAGACTGTATTAATGAATTAAAACATTTGATTACCTTCAATAGAAAAAGAATGTCATTAGTCTATGCAGTCATTTAGTTTATCAGGAGGTTTTTTTTTTCCCATGTGAAGCAGGGGAGATCTTTTAACAGATGTTGTTTTCCATGTCTTTACCCTTTCCCTGTGGAAACTGGGAAAAATCCTTCAACAAAAAGCCATTTTGGAAGAGATAGAGGTCTCCATCATGAACATATTTTAAGAAACAGCTGGTAAAACAAATGGCCCAATTGTGATGCCTAGAGCATAGCTATTCAAACAACAGGGTGGTTTAAAGATAAAAGCAGACACAAAAAACAGCATGGCCTGTGATTGTTACTGTTAAGCAATGGGAGGGTTTGCTCAGACTTTTTCATTCTTAATTTGTATCGTGCATCTGGAACAGTTTCTTTTGCTTCTGTACGTGTGGAAATTTATCAGAAGTTGCTCATCAAATTGTTAGATGGAGATCTGATCACACATAACTTAGATGTTACCTATATATGGTAGATTCTTAAAAAATACTCTTCTGGAATGTTCTTTCTGAGAGCATCTACATGACATGTAACAAGGAAGTTGATAATGCATTTAAGTTGTTACTAATCTTGTAAGCCATGTTTTGAAAAGGTCAAGATTTGCTGCTAAAAGACCAAATATTTGTGCTGGTGGCCACTAAAAATCTGATTTCATTTTTCATTAGCAGCACTGGGAATCTGCTTTGTGACCTTCCCTTGTCATGACTTCATTTGTTTACGGAGCACTTTTGTTCTACAAGCACTGCCAAATGTCATTACATAGTTTCCTTTATCACGACGATTGCTGGAATCACTCTTTATTGTATTTTGCTGCAGTTCCAATTTACAAACTGCCTGTAATTCTCTCTAGGTCAGACATTGCGCAAATGCCAATTTGTGATCATTGAACTTGATAAACAGGTTCAATCTATGAAGTGTGTTTCCTGTTGACTTTTCCTCCACCTTCTGCACCATGCTTTTATTTATATTGAAGAAATGTTTAGAAGTAATACATCAGGAGAGTTAGTGGCCGTGTTGGACCTAGGGGAAATCTGACTCATTGGAGAAAACACTACCCCTTTTAAAAAATGACGCATACAACCCAGATACTATTGCTCACGCCTGTAATCCTAGCTACTCAGGAGGCGGAGATCTGAGTATTGCAGTTTGTTTGAAGCCAGACCAGGCAGAAAGATTTGTGAGAGTCATATCTCACAGACTCTTAACCAGCAAAAAGCCAAACGTGAAGGCATGATTGAAATAACAGAGAACTTGCCATGGGCGAAGAAAACAGAACAAAACAACAAACCTTGGGAGGAAAAAGCCAAGCACAAACACCAGACTTTTCAAGCCTTAGTTTCAGATAAGAGAAAAACAAGATGTTTCTTTAGTCAGCTCCAGTGTCTCCCTAGCTCTTTGTGAAACACAGTATTTCAATTAATCATGCTGAGAACAGATTCGCTTCATTTTTCATTAAATATAGCACTCATTCTCTTTCCTAGAGTCCAATTCTAAGAAATAGTGTTTCTTTGCAATTGTGATAACATTTGACATATTATAGGATAATTGGGGACTGATTTTTTTTGAGAAAATGTATTCATAATATAACAACTCAGATTTTTAAAAAGATATATTATTTTGTTTAGAATCCTTTCCTAAAATACTTGAATTCAAGGTTTTGCACTCTTGTTTGTTTGGGGATTTTGTTGTGGTTTTCTTTTTGTTTTGTATTGTTTGCTGAAGGCTGTCACCCTACCATTTAAGCCACATTTCTGCTTCTAGATTTTTACAGGTTAATTGGAGGTTTGTCTGTCCTGAATAATACCCAGATCTCAGCCTCCTGAGTAGCTAAGATTACAGGATGAGCCAGTAGCACCTGGGTTGTGTACATACTTAATGCCTTCTTAGTGGGTTTTAGGGTCATTCCCCCATCCCTAATGCTAATTCAGCCTCACTGTATCTAGCTGTCCACTCAATAATACTTGAATCCGTTTCTAGATTCATTATTTTGTTTTGTTTCCCCACTTATGCTGGTCACAAATGAAGTGGTAGATTGGTGTAGAAGTAGGAGGTTAGAACCTGTGTTTTAACACATGGAGAAACAGAATTGGGACAAGGAAGATCTGGAGATTTATCTCTGATTCATTCTGTAGCACAGGTAAACAGAAGATGTTGACCAAGTTAATGCTTTCCATGAACATCTTCGCTTAATAACTCCTCACTGAGTGTTTGCCTTGTGCTAAGCATAGGCAAGGCTCTAAGAATACGAGTGCAGGCAGAAGCAGATATGATCTTGGTGAATCTGGTGGAGGAATCTATCTTATAATTAATCAACTCATTTTCAAGTAAATATGTAGTGACAAACTGAAATACCAGAATGCACAGTCATTTGGTGAGACGAAGCAACATAGAGCAAGTGACAACGTGATCAGGACAACCTCGGAGGGAATTATATTTGAGCTGAACAATCTGAAGTAAATAGGAATTAATTGAGCAAAGAAGAAGGAGAAAACCCTGAGAAGGAACCATTCAGAAGTGCTATAGTCTCATAAGGATTATGTCTCCAAGGTAGAAGAAAAGAAATCAATGGCTTGGCGTGTCTTTTTGCATCGTTAAGTGGGCACACATGAGAGTGAATTCCCTGTTCCTGTAGAGGAAGTAAACTTTCTGAAGCATAGAGTTCTAGGGAGTAAAATGCATTTACTAGAGGAATGTTGTTTTTAAGTAGTTTTGTCATTTTTATATTAAGTCTTACCAATAACAGGGAAGGTAATATGAATGTATGTGTTGGGTTGGAAGAGTCAACTAATCTATTTCTAGATTCTTAAGTCATAAACACTATTGCTGTGTGATTGTACATTCTTTGTTCACACATTTAGAATCTGGATACAAGAGAGTTAATGTAAGAGAGCTGACAACTCGTGGACATTTTTACATCTTGTTAAGCCTATTAGTGAATAAGTCACACACTATTTTTACAAAAGCACAAATTGTCTCAGCTTGGCGATAGAGATGACAACTGAAGCCACTGAGGGAATGGAGATCTAATATCTATCTATTCATAATTTATAGAATCCTACCTTTTTTTTTCTTTCCTATCACATCCTTACCAAACTTGACCATTATCCGTTACTTTGCTGAATGTGTAGTTTTAAAGTGGTTTGACCCAGTTCCCAATATGCATAATGGTCTTGAAGAAAATTATTAACCCACAGTAAGACAATATATAAAAATGATAACAATCAAGGACTGATACTCTCTCCATAAGTAATGGAAATAATTAAAAATATATTCTAGAGTGTCTGGCTCTACCACAAGAATTTTCTGGCTTTGGATGGCTTACAAGCAGCCCAGTGCTTGTAACTTAAATATGCTTTCCATCAACTAGGGCACAGCAGGTTTTCTTTCTGCCTGTCATTGACCGTGGTTGGTCACTTTCTACTTATAAAAATCCATCAGTTGTGCTACTGATTCCTTTCTATAAGATTACTGCTGATTACCATTTAGATGTATTAAGAGACATAACACATTTTATGGAGACAGGAGCCAGCAACCATCAAGGTCAATTGTAGTAGCCTAAATCAATTATAAATGAAACTCTTCATTGCCCACACAATGATCAACATACATGCTGCCACAAAAGCTTAGTTCTAGCCCATGCACATTTTATTTTTTGTACTAGAGGTTAACAGAATTCTCTCAAGTTTTCTGCATTGCAAGCAATTGCCAGTATCTTTTTCAGTAGAATAGAAACAAGTTAAGGTGACAATATCATCTTCACAACCAGTCTACCATAGCCACAGAATCCAATGACTATTATTTTTTTAATGAATATGAGATGCCTTCATATCCACAGCACTGCTTACTATATTTCATTATGGTGCATTGCTTCACTCAACACACTCTGAATGGAAAAGATATGATCTGTGGCTTCAAATGGAGGCATTTCCTCCAAGCAGGGCATATTTATCTGTCTCCACCACACTTGGAGCATTTGAAAAACTGGTGTTGAACTTCATTCAGGCTATCAAAATGTGTCAGCATCTATCATGGCTGCTTCCTTCACAATAGTTTGGTTTGGACCTGTGGAGAAAGTCATTGTTACCAGACAAATGAGAGTCTTAATTGCTTCTGGTATAATTTGTCCAGAGAAGTTGCTTCATTGTAGAATGAATGAAGTTCTAGAGAGACATTGAGGCTGATAGTACCTTATCTGTAATGTTGTGAGACTCTCACAAGCTTGCAAAGAACAGGAACCTAGAATGATTTATTTTATTTCTAGAAAGTTAAAAAAAGATGCTCCATATTTATTCAAGATCTTTTATCTGGCCAATTCAATTATGAGTTCAAGAAGTAGGCTTGAGAGAAATGCTCTCTTGATTATAAATATTGTCCAAAATGTCCTTGCTGTTTAAACTTTAGAAAAGGACAACTTACTTTCTAGGTGCATAGTTAGTAGAAACCATAAATTAGATGTTCTATCCTTGTAGGTTAGAGGACTTGAGTAAAAGAGAGTGGCATGACTTTTGTGTTAGCTCTTATCCTTATAACAAAATAACTGAGAACATCACTCAGAAGGAAGAAAGATTTACTCTAGCTGTCACTTTTGTGAGATCATAATTAGTCCATAGTAAGTTGGCTACATGTTTTAGGGGTCTATGCTGAGGAGGAATGGCATGAGAGGATGCGAAGCTTTTCATCTTCCGAAGCCAAATAACAAAGAGAAAGCAAGGGGTTAGTGTCCCAATTTTCTTTTCAAGGCATGACCCAGTAGACTAACTTCCCCCTGTTAAGTCACACCAACTGAAGTTTGCACACCCTTCCCTTTCCTCTCTTCCCCAATAAAGCACAACATGCTGACAGCCATGCCTTTCAGGAGACATTTATGACCCCTGAAAGTCACCTAACAATATGTGACATCATCTTCTACAACTATCTACATAGAAAACAAAGCTGAAGGGACTCAAAGCTCACTGATGGGGTTGTTGCTCTTCCTTGAACTAGAATGCTTGAGAGACAGCCCATAAGTCTGTCCCCACAGACTGGAGCCCAACACCATGGGTCCTCAAAGGGAAGTAGAAATCTTGGCTTTCTGTTCAAGCACAATTTTTCAATGGAGACACAACTTGTCCCCCTTTAAAACAGAGTCTGAATTAAATAGACCAAATCTAGATGTACTAAACTATAGCCAAGCTCCTAATTTGTAATTTTGTGAGCTTTCTGTTCTTTGGTACAAGGGATGTTTAATCCCTTTCAACTTCTCCTTTCCCATCTTCTTTCTCATTTCCTCCACACTGATGGGTGAAATGGCAAGAAAGCTGAATAAACTCCCTCCCTCCACCCTCCATCCATGATATGAGTATTAAATTGACAGATAAACTCCAAACAGGTTTCAGTCCATATCACGAACATGTTGAGATGAGGTCTTTAAGACCATCAGGGAATCAAGAGGAAAAGGAAAGTGAGGGAACTATGTAGATTCACTAGGAAATTGTGGGTGCTGAGAGCATGTAAAGAAAAATGCTTGATCTCTCACCAGCTGTGTCACTTTGCTCAAAGAGACTAAAAAGTTAAACTGGCTCTGAAACTTAATAGAACTCCAGGCCCATCATGCCCGAAACTTTTTCTATTTTACATAATCTTGTCTTATTACTCAAGAGCTAGTGAATAAGTATTCTCCCTTTAGAACTGGCCATGCATCATTGTAGAAGAACTATGGAAGGCTGGAGGGTTTCCTTCCTGCAACATGGGATTTACTTCCTCTGCTTAGATAAAGGCATACGGATTGTCCCTGTCCTTCGGTGTTCATGAGATCTCAGAATGGGTCCATGTATTTCTTACAGATCTTATTTCCACACATATGGGCGATGTCCACTTCCATTAAATATTTCTCAACAATGGAGTTATTTGGGGTTGGACACGGGCACAGCTCTGTGCTTTTAGCAATGGTGAGGATGAGTTCTCACTGTTTCTATGCTTTTCAAGAGACTCGAATATCTGATAACGTGGCTGCTGGCAAAATTCCACCACAACAGCACTCATAGAGTGTTTCGGAAAGATGCCAACCACAGTCAGATTACCTTAAGCACTTAAAATACTATTTAAGATCAGTTTTACGGCCTGCAGTCCTGAAGTCAGAAACAGGCATATCATCTAGTTTGTAGCTCACTTTGCTTCTGATTCTTTATATCGTCTTTGAATTCCTCCAAATCTGAAGAGTGTGTATTTTCTCAATATACTCTATCTCTGTGCCCTTCTCTTATAATATGCACATATTTGTGCGGCTATTTCCTAACACTGGAAAACTTAACAAGTACCTTCTTACTTGTCTTCTATGTGTATTAATGATTGTTTTGTTTTATCTATGCTAATAATATTTATAGCTCAGCAGAAACACAAAGGGGTGACAGTATGGAGTGATTTCTAAATTGAATTTTAGACTCCATGACAAGGGGGAAGAGTGGAAATATCAAATATGAATCTAAGCTTAGATGTATGATTCCTTGTCTTGACCTTGAACTGATCTTTAATTCTCTGTAATGAAGATGATTTATGATTAAACCAGTGGTTTTAAACTGGACACGCTTCTCTCCCTGGCAATATCTGGAGATACTTTTGGTTGTCTCAATTAGAAGATACGATACTGGCACCTAGAAGTTATAGTCCAGGGATTCCAATAAACATCTTATACTTCATAGGAAAGCCTCAACAACAGAAATTTACTTACCCCCAAAACTTAACTACTACTGGGACCTAGAAATTTTGCTTCAAAATACAAGCAATTTTATATACACAATTCATCATAAGATTACTGTCAAGGTCAAAAATACATTAAAAATATATGTCCTTCCATGTCTGATAGAACTACTATCTAGAATTTCACATGTGGATGTCAAACGACTCACAAGAGGAAAATCAATTTGTTATCTTATATTAAATATTATGAATGAACTTATCAGATTAAAATACATGAAAGCCATCACCAATCTTGCTCTGTAATTATATGATTTTAAAACAATTCTTGAAATAAAAATGGAAAATACAAAAAATTAAGCTGAAAAGAAATTTAGGATTAGCTGGATAAAATAGATAAAGAAAATTGGAATCCATGTAACTAATAGGCTTCTCTATTAGTGTAGTACTGTGACATGTCTTTTCTAATAGAAACAAGGCTGAAATAATAAGCTATTTGGATCTCATTAATTAACATCCATTTCTGTTAAATCTACACCTGAGGTTGGGTTCATTTCACTGGTGCTGATAAATATCAAACTTAACAACATCTAGCCACCTTTTATTAGAATAAAATATGTTCTACATTGAAGGCCAGTTTTAATAATGAGCTTTTGATATTAACTCAGATAACTAGAGATAGTCGAAGAATGAATTAAATTCCAGTGAGCTGTACTACAGTGTTGGTAATGGTAGTAATGAGACTTTATTCTTTTCCTTGATTTTATTGTGTAGTTTTCCTCCTAAGTAAACACAGAATTCCAGAGTTCATAAGGCATTTTAATAAATATTAACTTCTTGCCTTATTCTTGTAATGTAATCCCCTAAAATACTTGTATCTTGGGCTTCATAGACAAAAATCTCCTGAATATCTTTGTAGAGTTTTATTTATATGAGCATTTTCACTCAGATAGAACAGATAGTCTTCATGAGATTCACAATATTGTTTCTTAAGGAAAATTTTTATATTTTTTTCTCATGCTGAGCCTTAAACTCAAGGCTGGGCATTGTCGCTGAGCTTCTTTTTGCTTAAGGCTAGCATTCAACTTGAGCCACAGCTCCACTTCTAGCTTTTTTGTGAGAGAGATATGAATGTCATAGAGTTTTGTACAGGTGCTAGCTTTGAACCATAGCCCTGAAATCTCAGCCTCCTTCTTAGTAGCTAGAATTATAAGCATGAGCTACCAGCGCCCCGATAAGAAATAATCTTTAAGGCAATTCCTAAATGTTCATCACTCAGGTCCTTAAATGACACTGTATTTATCTATTCATATATCATTGTAAAGGAACGAACTGAAGTTTTAATTGACCTACACACTCTACTTAAATGTTTACATTGGTAGCTCAATCATATAACTAGGTTAAACAATTTTGATAGAACAGCACAATATTATTATAATTGGATCTTTTGGAAAGGAAATCATCCAGGTTTCTAAAATGTTTTGCAGTCTGGAGCAACCACCTTAAGAAGATAAACAAGCAGAGAGAACAGTATTCACTGCCCACCTCCAAAAAGTACTCCTCAGAGAACATGTACAGGGCAGCACATGCATACGCCTAGACTGTTATAGAAGTCTCACTGTGTAAGTACACTTATACAGAGAGAATTTTCCCACAGCCAGCAATAATATTATCAAATTGTTCCTACCCCTAAAAAATAGTAAGAAATTCAGAAAATCAATATTTCTGTACCACTCCTGAGATTTAACCTACCTACATGGAAAAGCTAGTTCTATCACATTCCACCCACATTCCATTCTGTTCGTTTTCTTCTTTCTGTTGCTACCACCTTCCTCTGCTCTGATAAGGACTTCCTACATACTGCACCTCTAATCACTCCATGTCCAGAAAACAGGTAATAAGACCTTCTGATTCTCCTGTAGAGCAATTCTGTTCTTTTAACCTTTCCATTTCTTGAAGCAACCATTTAAGTCTATATTATAATTTGCTCCTGGGCTTCACTGCTAAAGATGTAACACTTTACAAGAAATGTCACTTTTGACAGTATTATTTATTTATCTCCAAAAGATAGCCATGTGTCTATTCTCATAGTCTAGAAATAGTCAACATTGTGAAAGAACAAAAAGGGTCTGAGAAATAACACCACATACAGTGGAAATAATCAAAGAAGTAATTTGAAAATAACAAGGTCAATACCAAATATTCATGTGTAATTTCCAGCTGGACCTTAGTAGGACTTTCGGTAGCCACAGAATCTGGCACCCCACATCTTCCTTTGGCACCTTTGCCTTTTTACCCCTTTTCTTCAGAAAACAAGCAGAATCACCAGTTTTCTCATATCATAGAGATCATCTTACAGGTCTTTATAAATCAAACTTTGGTCCACTAAATGGAGTATACACATTACAATACAGGGTGCTGTTATCTATAAAATATCACCATCATCTAGATGAGAAATGAGGCCATGGTCTTCATAAACAAAGTAACTTGGGATGCTTATAAAACATAGATTTTCAGTGTTCAACTAAACCATATCCCTGTGCAAAATGAACGGGTTTTGTGATTCAGCATCATAATAATCCCACAAGACACCTGATATTGACAGCAGAGTCACAGAGAAGTATATGACTTAGCTACTGTTAGGAAGATCCATTTTATATTGTGGCTGGAATGGAACAGCCAAGTTTATCTGTGGATGTTGTATTTTAAATTACAGACCTGAAGCCAGTGTCAATTGGAATTCTCAACCATCTACAGCTGTTTTCCAAGTTCCCACAACTTTGAATCACAGAACAGATTATCCTCTAGAAAGATTTCTCTCAAATACTATAAAGAGAAATAAAGGAACATGTAGTTCCTCTTACTAATGTTCAGCTGGATAGTGTCTAGAGTTCAAAGAATTTGCACTGAAATGGTTCTATGTGTTGGCAGGGACCCACTTGCAGCTGACAAAGATGGAGGCTAAATGTGGTCTATGGTTCATGTTTTCATTCGCTCACTGCCCTTACTCCTGTTTCCACAGGTAGCACCAGAAGGTCAAGCTGAATGGTTCACATAAACTCATGCCAACCTATGTTCCATATACCTTTAGGTTGTTAAAACCAAGACACCTTCTTCTCTAGAAAATGTTCTGCTTTTTCTCTAGTCAGGTTTATGAATAAATCCCATTTACTGTTCCAGACAGGAAATGAAAGTAGCCTATGTGACACTTAGCAGCTAACAGTTCTTCCAAAGTACATCCTCTGCAGGTTTCTTTGTGTTTCAACCATTATTATGGTAGAAGTTCTCCCACAGAGAAATGGCTGCATACAGGCTTCCCCGTTCAGTTGGATAATTATTGCCTCGCCATCTCTTATTGCCTTGGATAGAGGGCTCCAGAGAACCTCATGTATTTGAACATGATCACAGCACAGAAGATAGAAGAGCAGAGCTTCTCTAAGCAATAAAAGTCAGTCATGTCTTACACTTTCTCTTAAAACCTGGTGTTTCTAGATTGGAAATTTGTCATTATTTCCACCAGTTACCAAAACAATCAATATTTCCCTGACCCATCATCTCCTATCTCATCCTCTATGGGTCCGTTGTCGACAGCTATCTCATTTCCATATGGACACTCACAGTGGATAATCTGCACAGTGGGGAATCAACATCCTTAGACTGTTATTCTCTCCAGCTTCCCCTGTATGTAAGATAATGATACTAACTTTCTATATTTTTCTAGATGTTTGTCATTTCACTTTCAGAGACAGAAATTTCCCTTTCCTTTTTTTTAAGAGCCAACAAGGTAAAAGAGATATTGTAAAGTATCTTTTTAAATTTATTTTTGTGCCAGACTTGGGGCTTGAACTCAGGACCTTCCCCTCTACTTTTGATTTGGCACTCAAACCTGACAACTTGCCATGCCTACAGTTCCATCTATTTGCTGGTTCATTGGAGATAAAATTTTAGAGGATTTGTCCATCTGTGGTGATGATCCTCAGATCTCAGCTACCTATGTGGCAGAAGCCACAGACACTGAGCTTTAAAGTGCTTTCTAGCTGGCTTTTGATTCTTAAGAAAAAAGGCAGACCAGGCACCAGTGGTTCATGCCTATAATCCTAGCTATCTCAGGAGGCTAAAATCTGAGGATCACAGTTTGAAGCCAACTCAAGCAGAAAAGTTCATGAGACTCTTAGCTCCAGTAAACTACTCAAAAAACAAAAAGCAGATTGGCTCTGTGGCTCAAGTGGTAGAGTACTATCCTGAAGCACAAAGAGGCTCAAGGAAAGTGCTGAAGCCCTAGGGCCAGTCAAAAAAGAAAAGAAAAAAGATAATATGAAAAATCAGTTTCCACTTATATAACAATAGAATGTTCAGGAAACAATTTCTGTGAGGTAGTCAGCAAATGACAGTCACGATTTGTGTTCCTTTAGCACTGATGCTTTCCTTCCTTATGTCGTTGTGTTTTGTTTCATTTCCCCGCCCCAAATTTATCTTATCCAACCTTTGTGTTTTACAAGCACTTTTAGCACAGGACTTTTAAATCATTTACCTGAAGTCATATCATCAGTCAATCAGATTGTCCTCAAGTCCTGCTTTCCGTGTTGAGTCTTCTCCAGCTTATCAGGAGAGCTCCCTTTCTGGAAGCTTTGCTTGTTAGTACAATGTGTAACCTGTGAAAACAGACCCAGAAACACCCATTTTATTTAGCACAATGGTTTCTCAGAAAACATACTGAACAGATAACTCCCATCTCTTTCTCGTGTGTGTGTGTGTGTGTGTGTGTGTGTGTGTGTGTGTGTGTGTGTGTGTTTCTATCTCTCTCCCTTTGGACCACAGAGAGTGAATACCACTGCTTTACAAGGTTATTCTTTTAACCACTAATCGTTCTTTGATATCATTTTTTCTGTAAATGTATCAGAGAGTTTTTCTTTACAGACACCCACTTAGTTAAGTCCTTACTTTTGATTTTCTTTTCTTTTGACATGGACTTTAGGATGGTGGGTTCATCAAATACTTTCAAATATGAAGCCCAAACACTTATACTCTGCATACACCTTCCTTCTGCCTTGAGCTGCATCCATCAGCCAATCCTATAACACACACTGCACCATGTCTTTATATTTCAAGTTATACATATTTGTTATGAATACTTGATCTTCACAGAAGGAAAGAGTAGCAATGATTTGCCACTATTCAAACCTTCTGCCAGTCAGCTGACAGCGCCTCATGCCTTTAATTCTAGCTACTCAGGAAGATGACATCTGAGGATCATGGTTCCATACCAGCCAAGGCAGAAAAGACTTTGAGATTCCAAAGAATCAGCAAAGAGCTAGAAACAGAGAGAGTAACATTCTTGAGTGAAAAAAGAACAAGTGAGAGCCTGAGTCTCTGAGTTCAAGCCCCTGTACTGGCACACACACACACATTCTGCCAAGATGTTTAACAACTTTCTTAGTGTTTGTTTGAATTATATTTTGTGTGAGATAATATGTTATTACAAAATCTGTCTTAAAGAAATTAGCACAAAGAACCCAAGCAGGAGCATTCTGATACCCCTTAATTTTGTAAAAACAGTACTTAGACATTCCAAAAGTTTTAAGTTTTAGCTTTCAACTCTACCCATCCATTGGGAAGGAGAAAATGACCTTTTAGTGAACAATTTGGTGAGAAAACTTACTGCAGATTAACACTATGAAACAGGAATGAAATTAATGAGCAAGTTTCTCACAGGGAATGATTGCATGTGAGTTCATTCCACTTATCTTTCTAGAGAATGTAAGACAGTTTCAGAGTTTCACCATGCTGATTTCCTTAATTAAATGTGGCACAGTTGCTAAAAATAAAACTGTTAATGTTTCTGGAGTCTTCTTTTTTATTTTAATCCCTACTTCATATGGTCATCATGTGTCATAGTTAAGTCTTAAAAATCAAGTCATTTGGGGCCAGGCGTTTGGCCTAGTGGGAGAGTGCTTGCCTAGCATGTATGAAGACCTGGTTCAATTCATTAGTACCACATGTACAGAAAAGCTGGAAGTGGTGCTATGGCTCAAGTGGTAGAGCATAACCCTTGGGGAAAGTCCAAGGATAGTACTCAGGCCCTGATTTCAGCTCCCAGGACTGGCAAAAAAAAAAAAAATATATATATATATGTATGTAACACACACACACACACACACACACACACACACACACACACACACACACACACACACACACATGAGGAGATGCCCTCTAGTGCTTCTGTTAATCAAGGTGTCTAAAACTCTGGTCACTAACACTCATTTGTCCCTGGGCCCTTATCCTCTCTGGAACATCATGCCATTTTGATAGACATAGAGGGTTTGGAAAACTTTTGTTTATTTTGTGCCACTTCAGGGGCTTGACTTTAAGACCTCATTCATTTATTCTTTCCTTTAAGGCTAAACTCTACCACTTGAGCCACTTCTGACATTTTATTGGTTAATTGGAGATAAGAGTCTCAGAGAGAGTTCTGTCCTGGCTGGTTTCAAACTGCAGTCAGGTCTCAGCCTCTGGGTAGCCAGAGTGACAGGCATGCACCACTAGTACCCAGTAGATGGCAGGTTGAAGGAAATGAGTTATCTTCTAACTTTAAGGCTGTACTGTCAACTGTACTTATTCAACACAAAGACTTATTTCTCATGTCCTATGATGTCTGTGTCAAAATTCAACATAACAACAAAAAATATCGTCACTTCAGGTAAAAAGGTATTGGCTTTGTTTGTGATTTCCAGTACCAGACAGCATCTATCCTATTATCCTAAGAAATATAATGAGCAGAGCAGAATGGTTTTAGAGACTTAAAAATGTTAAAAAAAAAGCAGGAATAGGGATAAAAACATAGTTTAGTCAATTCTTCTACATTCTAAACAGATGAGAATTGTAGTCCTGACTCAAGTAAACTGGGCCCTTTCAAAGTGGTCACATGCTACTCTGAATCTCCTTATTTTTTTTTCTTTTAGAATTAGTCTCTTTCAAAAATTTTGTTTAGTATATATGACTCTTAATACAACCGACTCCATTCTGGTTTGGTATTTTCTTCTGAGACCTTCTTCCTTAGGAACTGAAAAGAAAAATGTGTGACTCTTCCAACATTAAATTCATAGAGTCAATGGTAGATTAGGATAGCATATGAAAGACAATCATATGACATTGAAATGACACTTCAGGACAACAAAAACAAGTCATTTGCATAATTTTAATAATATAACAACTGAAGCTTCTACCATGATAACTCTACAATAGATGGAAAATGCAAAAACAGTTTATTGTGTGGTACTAAATTCTATGCATTAGAAACTATTGAATAATTTATGATAATGATGGTAATTATTACTCTTCCAGTGATATTAGAAGTATGAATCATAGGTACATGCATATTTAAAACAATTCTTTTATAACTCATACTCCTTTGATGGGTTGACTCAATATCTAGTGAAGTTTCTTCCATTTTTACAAGCAAAAGGAAATATATATTGGAGGTAACAAAAGTCGTATCACATATGGGACTGTCATCCAGATGGAATTAAAAGTCCAGTCCTCTCCTTCTAATCTTCAACTAAGATCCACAGTATTTTCAGATTAAAGGACAGTCACAATTACAGTGTTATTTCCAAAACTGATTTAATCCAAGAATCCCTTGAGGAATTTTTTGAAGCCATTTTTAACAATTAATGCAGACACTTTGATACCTGCTGCCATTTACCCCTATTTCATTTTAGTAAAGGTTGATTTAGTAGATCCTATGATCTACTGTGGAAAGTATTCTATGCAAAGCTTTTTGTACATTTCTCTGCTTAGCTTTTTTATAACTTCCCTTACTAACAGAGAATGGTCTTTTAAAAACAAACACAAAAATCTCAATATATACTTTTAAATGGCATGTGATTTAAAATAAAAAAAATGTAAGGTTGTATTCAGTTGTTGCTACTTAAGTTCCTAGTTATGTAGCTGGATAAAGTACTTAGTTTATGAAATCCTTGTTTACTGATGTACAATATGTAATTCTAATTGTTAAATGAAATAAAATCCCTAAAGTACTTAAAATATCTGCCAAGGAGTAAGCTCTCATTACTCTTAGGTTCATTTTCTTTCAGAAGCAGGCTTCTGGTAAATTAATGCTTTAACTATATAATTATAATTTATCCATAATTGTAATTTATTTTCTTTTTCATTCTTCATATTTTCAAAGAAATCACTATGTCAATTTTTTTGTTTTAATTATAGGCATTTGCCCCAAAGCATCTGTCCTAATGAATTCAGAGACATATATCTATTGAGCTTTTGAATAACTAAGAAATCTCTCATATTTCCTTCCTTAATATACACTCTTACTAGTTTTAAAAATTAAAAAAAATCTTAGGATATCTGTCTTATCTGTTTAGGCATCTTTGCTATTTTCTCTCTTGAAAACCAGTTGTTAGAGACTCACTTAAAGTATATCGAGTCAAAAATTACAAGCTCAGCTGGACATAGTGGCTCATGCTTGTAATCCTAGCTATTCAGGAGGCTGAAATCTGAAGATGGGGATTCAAAGCCAGCCCAGGCACTAAAGTCCATGAGACTCTTATCTCCAATTAACCACTAGAAAACCAGAGTGGGGCTGTGGCTCAAGGGGTAGGGCTGTAGCCTTAGCTGAAGAGCTCAGGGACAGTGCCCATGCCCAGAATCCAAGCCCCCCTACCGACAAAAATAAATAAATAAGGAACTGGCAAGTTCCTGCCTATACTCCTAGTTATTTAGGATGTGGGGTCTGAAGATCTCAATTTGAAGCCAGCCTAGGCAGAGAAATACAAGGGAATCTTGTCTCCAATAAACAGTAAAAAGTCAGAAGTGGAGGAGTGGCTCAAGTGGTAAAGCACTAGCTTTAAGCCAAAAAGTAAGGGACAGTGCCCAGGCCTTAAGTTTTAAACCCCAGCACCATCTCAGAAACAAAACAAAACAACAGCAAACACACACACACACACATACCACAAAAATGTACATTATCTTTATTTCAAGTATTGGATAAGATTTTCTCTTTGTTGACACATTAACAAAAAATAATTTTTTTGGCAAATATTTATTTTATTGAACAATCCCTCTTTCAGAAATTTCTATATATTAAGCCTTTGTGAAACATCTTTAATATTTTATTGTGATATATAGAGTTACAGTTACATTTGTCATGTAGTGGGTACATTACTTCACAAACTTTGATACCTTTCCCATGTTTTTCTCCCACCTCCCCTCCCCCATCCTCTCCTAATCATCTTGTATTTCAAATAAACATACATACAATATACCAGTTGCCAAAACTCGATGAAGTAACAACATGAGATAAACATGAGATAAGGAGGAAAAAAGAGAAAAGAAACAACTTCACATAGTACATTCAGAGCATTCCGTGCATTCAGATAAACCTCTTCTTTCCATATCCTGGAGTTCATTTCACTTAGCTTCATCCTATGTGGCCATCTGTGCATAAGTTTTTGAACTATGGTGATCCTTTGCTAGGAGAATCCTAGATGTATCACTAATGACTAAAAATGAGGAAAGCCATGGAGCCTATGTTTCTTTGGGTCTGGTTTACTTCAGTTAATATGATTTTTTTCCCAAGTCTTTCCATTAATTTACAAATGGAGCAATGTCATTCTTTCTGATGGCAGCATAGAATTCCATATTGTATAAGTACCACATCTTCTTGATCCGTTTGTCTACTGAGGGTTGTCTCGGTTGGTTCCATAATTTTGTTAAGGTAAATAATAGTACAGCAAACATGGTTGTGCTAGTAGCTTTAGTGTGTCCTTACTTATGGACATTTGAGTAAATGCCAGGAGTGGGATTGTTGGGTCATAGGGGAGCTCTATATTTAGTCTTTTGAGAAACCACCATCTTGCTTTCCAGAGTGGTTGAACAAGTTTACACTCCCTAAAACAGTGTAGTAGTGTTTCCTTCTGTCCACATCCCCGCCAGCATCTGTTGTTATTAGATTTCTTGATAATGGCCATTCTAACTGGAGCAAAGTAGAATCTCAAAGTTGTTCTGATTTGCATTTCTTTTATGGCCAGAGATGTCAAGCATTTCTTCATGTGTTGATTGGCCATTCTTATTTCCTTTTCAGAGAAGTCTCTGAAAAGCCATCTTTTTAATGGGATGGTTGTTTCTTTGAGGATATGTTTTTGAGAGATTCCATTTTTTTAGCTGTATGAAGCCCACGTCCGTTATATGGCTAGTGAAGATCTTTCCCATTCTGTGGACTTTCTATTTAACTTGCTAACTATATCCTTTGTCAAACAAAAGCTCACTGGTTTAATACAATCCTATTTGTCCAAACTTCCTTTAATTAATTATGTTTCTAGGCCTTTGTTAAGAAAGTTTCAGTCTGCACCAAGGAGCCCTAGGGTGTCTCCTATTACATTCTATAATGTTTTGTGGGTATCTGCTTTTACCTCAAGGTCTTTGATCCATTTAAAATTAATTCTGGTGCAGGGTGACATATAAGGATCCAACTTTAGTTTTCTATAGGTGCTTAACCAATTATGCCAACATAAGAGACTGTCTTTCTTCCATTCTATTTTTTGGTTCCCTTATCAAAGATTAGGTGGCCATGGGTTAATAGGTTGATTTCTGGGTCTTCAGTTCTATTCTATGGGTCCTCATGCCTGTTCTTGTGTCAGAACCAAGCTGTTTTTATTGCTGTAGCTCTGTTATAGAGTCTAAAGTTTGGTATTAATATTCCTCCAGCTCTGAACTTTTTGCTAAGGATTGTTTTTATCATTCTACATGAATTTTTGGATTGCTTCCTCTATTTCATTAAAAAATGACATTGGGATATTGATGGGTATTGCCATTGTCAGGCTTGCCGTTTTCATAATGTTAATCCAGTTCTGCTTTAATTTCCTTTTTCAGGTTTTTAACATTTTCATCATAGAGATCCTATACTTCTTTGGTTAAGTTAATTCCTAAGGGTTTTAATTTTTTTTTTGGTTTTCATTTTGTTTTGTTTTGTTTTTGAGGCTATTGTAGAAGGAGTTTCTTTCCTGATTTCAGCCTCGCTCTTCTCATTGTTGGCATACAGGAAAGCCATTGATTTTTGAAGGTTAACTTAATACCCTGCTATTTTGCCAAAGTTTTGAATCAGCTCAGATAACTTGGGAGTGGAGTCTGTAGGGTTCTTCAAATACAGAATCATGTTATCTGCAAAGAGAGAACGTTTGACTTCCTCTTTTCCTATTTGGATCCCTATTTGGATCCATCTATAGCCAGCAGGATGAAGACTCCCGCTTGAAGTCACACTGTCTGCAGTGCAGGTTAAGTGAAGCACCAAGTGTTCAGACGCTGGCCCCTTTGTCTTAGCTCTGTTGCTCTGGGGAACAGCAGCAGCTGCTATTGTCGTTCTCACTGCCACTGCTGGTGTGGGCTCACAATGGTCTACTTCAGCAGGCTGCCTCACTCCTTCCTCTCTGGCCAAAATCTCTGTGATGCTTTAGCTGTGAACTTTTCACTAGAATGCTAAAACTGGTACCTTGGCGAGAGTTCATATAGTCTCTTCCATCTTCCCAGAATCCCTATTTTTCTGGTACTATACTATGCTCCTTGCAATGAAGATAGATTTCAGGGTTAAGAAAAAAAAAAAAAGAAGAGTGATTTCATGAGAAGTTACAAATCTTGCAAAGGGCAGACAATAGATTCACAATACCTAGGTTACTACTGCCTAGAGACATACCAACATAAAGAAAATGGTCAAAATTCAGGTCATAATGACAGAATATATGATTCTTTTTAGAAAACAGAAGCAAAGGATGCCTTCTTGAAAAGTTTATCACTCTATAAACATGTCATAAAATATCATAGGACCTGTTCAGGGTAAAGGTCCCATTGGACCACTATAGGGACACAGCAGGCAAAGATAACCCAGTCCATTATTACAGTCCATCCTTACTACCCTCATCACTTTTCCAGCCATTAATAATTTGCCCCCTTTTTTCTACTGCCTGAAGGTGGTCGACCATATCAGTAAGCTCTATGTCTGAATACTGTGAATATAACATCTGTATCTTACAGCATTGAAAAGGGAGTCAAGGTTTTTAAATACATCCCAGCCCTAGTCTATGAAAACACAAATGAGGTAGAGAAGAATGCATTTTTCAGAAGGGTTTCTGAGTCAGCTGTGGATGAGAGGTTCAATTTACATTGCAACTGCTGAGTAGAACTCTGGGAAATCCCATCTGATTTAGAGAAGGGGAAAAGTAAAGAAAGCACAACAGAATCGCAATGCTTCAACAACTTGTTTACAAAACATGAACCTAGTGCTTACTGCAGGCCAAACACTGTGCTATCACATATAGAAGACTAGAAGACCAAAGAGAATCATATCCTGTTTTTTATATTCTTGTAGCATGATTCCTTCTCTCCGCAATCAAGTGATTTCTGACTCATGCTATATCACTTAACAGTGAACTAAGGACAATGGACAAGGAGACAAAGACTCTACTCTTGGGAGACAAAGCTTCTACTCTCATGAAACCAGTATTCCAGAAAACAAATAGCAAGCATAAATCTCTAAGCAGGAATCTAGTAGTAAATCCCCTACACAGAATCATCAAGATGATGTTCAGGTCATGAACAGATTTTGAGGGAAGTCCTAGAAGACTCTGAGGAAGGAAAATGCATGATAGCCCAGAATCAACAAAAGGAACTAGATATATCGGCAATGAGCAAGGATAGGAGAAATATTGCTGCAAGGAAAGGTAGAGCATATAACCAGAGCCTGAAACTTCTAAGTCAGGAGGAGCCTTAGGAAACGAGACTAGAGATGAGGAGCCAAACACCAGGGATTTTCATGGTGGGTAAGAGTACAGAATCTTGATTGGGAAAAACAGTATTTCTGTAGGAAGAAAGTGACTTGATCTGATTTACACTGTATTTTTTTAAACTACATTTTAATTTTGTATTCATTTTTGAATTAATTTTATTAATTTTTAACTGCATGCTTAATATTTGCCATATGATTTCATAATGTGTAGAATACATATAACACGTGATACATATGGCTACTGCAGTGAAATAAGCATATCCATCAAATCCCAGTCACCTAATTTTCCTCTTATGATAAGTATGGCTGTAATTTGATTCATTTACCAAAGGTCCTATGTATAATGCAGCATTAGTAGCTATGATCTTCAGGTGGTGCCTGAGATCTTTAGATTTTTCCATCCTATATGTCTGCTACTTTATATTTTTTTAAACCTAAGTCCTACTATGTTGTCCTCATTCTCATACACATACCTGATAACTTTTATTTGTTATTTCTGTATATTGGGATATTGGGAGCCTTTTTTGTGTGTGAAGTT
Organism: Megascapheus bottae; assembly: GCF_031878675.1. Taxonomy (NCBI): domain Eukaryota; kingdom Metazoa; phylum Chordata; class Mammalia; order Rodentia; family Geomyidae; genus Megascapheus; species Megascapheus bottae. The sequence continues at coordinate 16,243,530 of NC_143522.1, forward strand.
TTTTTTTTTTAATTTGGCTTTTGTTTTAAATGCTATCTCAAGTGAGATCACAAAGAGTCTGAGATAAAGGAAGTGACTAAAGGCAATTCCCGAATGACTTCCTTCTTCCAACTAGTCTCATCTTTTAATTTTTTGTGGAGCCTCCTAAAAATAATACCAGTCAGGGGCTGGGAGTTTGGCCTAGTGGTAGAGTGCTTACCTAGCATGCACAAAGACCGGGGTTTGATTCCTGGGTACCACATACATAGAAAAAAGCCAGGGTTGGAAATTTGGCCTAGTGGTAAGAGTGCTTGCCTAGCATATATGAAGACCTGTGTTCAATTCCTCAGTACCACATACATAGAAAAATGCTAGAAGTGGGGCTGAGGCTCAAGTAGTAGAGCTCTAGCCTTGGAGAATGACCAAGGACCGTGCTCAGGCCCTGAGCTCAAGCCCAGAACTGGCAAAAAAAAAATACTACCAGTCAGGGACAAAGCATTCAGCAGATAAATCTTTAGAGCATATTTCACAGTCAAAGTCTACCAGCAGGCCATGTGGTATGGGATGAGGTAATACCTGGTTCCATAAATGAGAAATGAGGTGAGGAGAAAGAAAGTTGAGGCAATCTGTTGGTACTTGTACTAAAAGAAGAAAATGTCTCAGTCAAAACTCTCATTCCTGACTGGCAGGCAAATGTCATTTTTTGTTAATAAGTATTTTGGATTACTTGTAATAATAATACAAGGGCTTAGCATTTTGTACATAAGAAGCTCTATATTTATATAAGTCCTATTGCAAGATAACTTGTTGTGAGAAACAGAGAGGCCACATTTTGAGAGGTTGAATTGGGAGGTTTTTTTTTGAAACACTGGTAAATACAGTTTGGACTCTTGTCACAAAGATTTGCAGTCCCTTGACTCCATTTAACACCACAAGAAAGCTAAACAGTGAAATCAAGAGAGGAAAGAAAGAGCTGAAAAGCATCATCAAATCAGCTCCAATGGAGAGCCGACGTGGGATGCCATGGTGGGTAGAAGATTGCCAAGAGAGACGAGACCCAGGAGACAAGTGGTATGGCATAATGGCATCTGAGCTGGTCTGGGCCTAAAAAGGGTCATACCAGGGAGCAGGGTCACAGGGAGCTTGAGAGTTTCTGACCCAAGACCTACAGGTCCAGTAACTTCATGTCCAAGTCCCTTCTCCTGCCTCTAGGAAGTTAGGTACATCCATCCCCTGGGAGGTGAGACTTCCCTGCCTCCACCATGAAGAGAAGGTGATACCAGCTAAACCCAGTTCCCTATCAACCACCTCATGGCTAACAGGGTGCCAAGTTAAAACCAGCATCCGGACTTCAGCGCTAAGATCCACAGAGAAGCAAGGCTAAGCATAGGGGAACAGCTGCTAAGTTGCTAAGTCATTTTTTTGTTTGTTGTTTCTTTTTCCATTGCTTTTGTTCTTGTTTCACTTTATGAGATTTTCCCTCTTGATGAAAGAAATCAGTGCCAGGCAGGACAGTTTTGTGAGCCACCCCCAATTTCCCAAAACAGAGCTCCAAATGTTGCCAATCTGTTCTATCTTTGTAGTTCAATTCAACAGAATACATATTGAAAGAATATCCTGTTTCCCACTGTATGCTAGATAGATTTAACTATACACACACATACACACATGCACACACAAACATACGTAATAAACATAAAGATTTAACCTGTGCATAAAGGAATATATAATTATCCTGGGTAAAGAAAGGTTCACTTATACTAATACCTTATTAGCATTAAAATTAAATGAAAAGAATTTTTGGTAATTTTTAAATGAATTTCTGCTTTGGGGGATCTTACCCAGTTTTAACCCTATGGGGAGAAAAGAGCTAGGATATCACCATAGTCCTTTAATCTTTCATGTTTTCATTTTACTTTATAGTAGTAGTGCTTGTTGGGACATGTCTCCAGGATATTTGATGAGATTTTTTTTCCTTTGTGGTTTCCCTCTCCCCATCTCTTCAGAAACAACAAATGTCTTGAGTTCAAAGCCTAAGTGTTTATGTGCTCCAATGATCCCACTTGGAGTTAACATGGGTCTCAATTGTCTAGGCCCTGCCTCCTCTGTGGAATAGAAAACCCTCATTTTGTAGCTCGTAGACATTAATGATGCTAGTAAGCAACATGTGAGAAGTTCTGTAGAATTTAGAAGCGTTCAAAAAATTCTCATCACCTTCACAAAGCTCCCGTGTGAGGTGGATTAACTGACTTCATAAATTTTATATCACACATGAAAAAAATAAACTCAGAGAGATCAACCAGTTTGTTCAAAATTCTAACAAGCTACTACACAATACAGTCCTGAACTTACGTCTATTGGCTATAATAAAACTCTGTAACTTCCACGTTACAATTGGCTTTGAGTTAAACAGGAAGAAGTGGAGCCATTGAGGATGGCTTTCTGTTTGATAGGTCACTCTTCTGTTTCCTATAAGGTCCCAGAGCCAAAGATTTACTGTCCAGTCCTTATTTGCTTATTCTTTTGTCTGTCTTACCTTTTAATTTTTTTGTAACCTCTGCTCTCATTTTATTATCAGATGGGTTTTGGCTATCAGAGTATCTTACTGTTCTATTCCATCATTCCCTCATGGTCTGCTTTTCCACTAACTTGTAGCACTCTAGGCTAGTGTGGGCATGAATAGGTAAGCAACTGAATACATTCAAACTATTTAGTCATGTATTTACTTATCCAATAAATTTTTGAATAACTGGTAGTATTCCAGTCATAGAAAAAAATTAAGACCCAACATTATCCTTCTTCTAAAGTTGTTTAGGGTCTCGTTGAGACAAAGAAAAAAAAACAATTTAAGTACCATGTAGCATTCAGTTACCAGAGATGGGTATAGGGTAATCACAAAGAAGAATGGACTTATGGAATCAATTTCTAGCCACAAGATAAAGCTCATGTGAATGCACTGAATAGAGCCACTAATTTAAGGCCCTCATATCTATATATTTACTAAATTACCAATTTTTAAAATTAATACTCATTTTCTTAATATTTTTTTTCTCAGTCATGGGGCTTGAACTCCAGGCCTGGGAACTGTGCCTGAGCTCTTCAGCTCAAGGCTATCTCTCTACCACCTAAGCCACAGTGCCACTTCTGATTTTCACGTGGTTAACTGGAGATAAGGGTCTCATGGACTTTCATGCCCAGGCTGGCTTTGAACTGCAATTACCAGATCTCAGCCTCTTGAGTAGATGCGATTACAGGTGTGGTTTGTTAGCATTTTATGCATTCTTTTTATCTTTATAGTTGGACAAATGACAACAAATTGAGCAAGCAGATCATTAACAGAAAATTATAGAAAAATATAGATTATTTAAAAAATAAGCCCTTTAAAAATAGAGATCATTGTAGAAACAAGTTACTATAGAAACAATATATCTTCAAATGACTATAGAAACAAATAGCTTTGAATGAATTGAATTGTATTCTGGGCTCTCCTTTCCATCATGGAAGTTTGGTGTTTCTATCTGCTGTGACTGGGTCTATAAATTCAATCAGGGAATATCCAGAACATGAATATTGAGTTAGAATACTGTTATTGAAAAAGTATAAAGCAACCAGTGCGGTGGCTCATGCCTGTAATCCTAACTACTCAGGAGGCTGAGACCTGAGGATTGTGGTACAAAGCCAGCCTGGACACTAAAACACCCAGGACTCATTTCCAATTAATGACCAGAAAACCAGAAGTGGCCCTGTGGCTCAAGGGGTAAGGCAGAAACTTTGAGCTGAAGAGCTCAGGGACAATGCCTAGGTCCAGAGTTCAAGCCCCATGACCCACAAAAGAAAAGAAAAGAAAAGAAAGTATTAAGCATTTTTGCTTCTTAAGAAGAGTTCCATCAGATCTTGAAAGCACGTGAACACCCCACAGTGAATTCTAACCAGTGCAATTCCAACATTTTAATGCTGCTTTCTAATGTGACATTTTCTACATTAAGAGGGAGCTATTCGAATGCAGTGAGATAAAAATAGTGATGCCAACAGATGCCATTTCAGGTCAAATGTTTATATTATTTATTTATTTATTTATTATTTATAGATTATATATTTATATATTACTAATGTATTATTTAATCTCAGTAGCAAATATAATGAAAATGCATTGTCATTGTTCAGTAGAAATATATGGGTATATATATATATAATCACATGTTTCTGAAAATAAAAAACTAGTTTTTAACATAACAGTTGAAGGACGATGATTGAGCTTTGTAGGATTGCCAACTACTAATAATTTGTATTTTACATCTGAGATTAAAGAAGCTTTGGGTGTGTGTCTAAGTTCTGTTGGCTTCATTCAAAATTACAGCTTCCATGGGTTAAAAAATATCTATATATTATTCTATTTGTGAAGTAGCAACCTTAAATTTTAACAGGTTCAGTTGTTCACACCAGCAATTTCTGAAATATAAGTGTTTTACTGTTTGCAGAAGTTTTACAGAAGACAATTTTGAAATAGGTAAATTACTCAATAGCATATTCTGATGCATCTTCTTCAAAACATATCTTCTTATGCAGTACCAAATGTCTTATTCTTGAGTCTCTCACATAGAGCAATTCTGACTTCAGCATTTGACTGTGAAACAATCAGTCTATATAAATAGTACCAAAATGAACTTGTCTCCAGAAGTCATTTGATACTTTATGAGGCCATATAAACAGAAAATCTTTTCATACAATAAAATTCAAGGTGAAAAATATAATTATTCTGAAAAATATCAGCTAACTGGCAACAAGGGTTTTTCTTGCTTGTATGAATTGGGATTTTTCTTTCCTTCTAAAACTTTCTGGCTGCACTTTGTGAAGTTCCCAGAATAATGATTAACATTATTAAACCAGAGACTAAAAAATCTTGGTACGGACTGACCCATGGGGACACATTACTACAATTTATTTGAAAATAAAATAATAAAAGGGGCGTTTCATAGAGGGCAAAAGCGGGGACTCATTTTCAAATTTTACACTATTTGTTAAAGTCACCCAAAAGAATTCTTAGAAGTGGTTGCAATTGGTTCTCAAGTGTCTTGCCTTTGTGGTTTGCCTACCCTGGTTTCCCAGTCCTTGGTTGAACATGAATGTTCTCACAGGGATAGAGTAATGGATACAGCGCTAGTGATTTCTTCCAGTAGAAGCTGAGACCATTTCTAAACATCCTCCTTCTGTTCTTTCTACAATACCTTCCTCTCAATACACACTTCTATTCTCAATACACACTTCTATTCTTTCTACAATACCTTCCTCTCAATACACACTTACTCTCGTACACATTGCACACCTATACTGTATTCTACTTTACAGTTCTCAATGTAGATTTGATGTAACACTATCTCTCCAGTTACCTTCTGAAAGACACAAAGTTTCCCCCAATGTACCTCAACAAATCATACTCATTTCATGATTTTCCTATAAATTAAAGATTCTGGTACTGTCTCTTTTGGAGCAAGGAAAAGTTTTGACACTATTATTATAATAATATTGGTTATTCCTGCATCTGTCAGACTTATTTTACCATCTTCCTGTCATTCATGGTACTCTGTCGATTTGACAAAATTCAAGAAAACTCCCGTGAAGCAATTTTAACTATAATCCTGCTATGCCTTAGAAAATGGGCCTTCATTGATATAAATCTGTAGTCAGTTCCTTAATGTGCAACTAATGAACATATATGTGTATATAAATATATATGCATTTATTATTGCTATAGGCTCTACACCAATCTACACACACATACACACATATTCAACCTCTCTCTCTCTCTCTCTCTCTCTCTCTCTCTCTCTCTCTCTGTCCATCTCTTCTCTCTTCCTTACAACTGGCAAGAAGCTTTGAGATGTCCTTTTACCCCTACTGAAAAAGCATGAACCAAAACACTCCCAAATTGGTTTTGTCTTGCTAACCTCTCCCTAACCCTAGCTTGCTGCTCTGTTTCTCTACTTTTCCCTAAATGCAACTTACTTTAAGCATGTGTTGATTTGATGAACATTGCTACAATTAAAAGATAATAGATGATAACCTGTTTGTCAGCCTAGCCACGTTCTTCTCTTTTCAATGTCTACTCATGACGTACATCCAGACTGCACGCCCTTTTTATTTTATGAATGAAGCAAGACTAAAAGAATATATTTTAAAGGAAATGCAAAACTCATTTTCAATTTCGGCTATCATTAAAAGGGGAATCAATTGTCCAGAAAACAAAACAAATCAACAAAAACAGTGTCCCCTGACTGCTCTGTCTGTGCCTACTCAATGTGTGCATCTGGTTGTTCATCTCTGAAAATGTGGAATATATTTTTCTTTAAATTTTTTTGTTATTTTCTCCCTTCTTGTTTGGGAACTAAGTACTTTTTGTATTGTATCTATCAACTTATATATGAATATATATCAATGTATTTCTTTTTAATTGCTAGATTTTTAGATTTGGTTTGATCCAACTTTATAAGCAAAAGAAGTTATGAATTGTTTTCTGCAGTTTTTCCCCCACTCCCTCTTTAAATGTGGAACAACTTCAGCTGCTGATTTCCCACATCCACCTCTTTCCATAGTGGCCAGTCTTAACGGTCAATGTAGGTAGCCAAAGGAAGATTGACCAGTCATTGAAATCCTGCCATTTCTAAACAAGGGAGGTGGGGAGAATGGTGGAAGGCATGCATTGATCAAGATGCATTAAACTCATCAATTGACATGTTGAATTGAATCTTCTTTGTGAATCTGCTTAAAGGTAATGATGATTAAAAAATCAAACTAGCATGGGTATAATTAGTACCTCAGTATAGGACTCTCTGCCAAGCACTGCCTTTCCTTTGGTCTTCATGGACTCTAACCCCTCTCCCCCAACTGTAGATGAGGCTGTGTGGCTGCAGGTGAAGTTGTTCCATTTGAATGCATAAATCTAGTCTCTCTGTTTTCTTTTTCTTTTGCTTTTAATCTTTTGATCATGAATACAAAGTATTATTATTTTATGTACTTTGGCTAGTTTGAATAGGGAAAAATATATTTAACTTGATGATTGAAAAAACAATCTTATAATGAAACTGTAATCAATTTTGGAGTAATTGCATGTTGAAGAAGTTGCAGCTTAGGGTGTGTGAGATTGTCAGTGTTAGAGTTCTGTTCTTTATTTCCGTAGATGGGCATGTTGTAGGCTCATTTGTTTTTGTATATTGCCCATCCCTTCCTTACAGCCAGAAGCTCTAATGCAGCTAGATCACTCCGGGCCGCCCTTACATGGACGTGGCGACTCACTTACACATTTACTCCCATCATCTTCATCTCCTGTGTAGTTCACTCATAGATCCCACCCTCCCCTTTCTGCATCCTCCCTTCCCCTGCCCCCTTTCTTCAGCATTGTTAAAATTTATGTGCTGTCATCCATCCCCCGGAACTTCAAGAAAATCTTATCAAAATTTGTCAAAAAGACAAAAAAAAATCACTGAATCCATAGCTGAAAACCTACAATAATACAGAAATCCATTCAGAGTCTGTAGATTCACAGATTTTTTTAAGGCAAATTATGCAAGTCTTTTTCTTTTTAATTTTTCAGTCATAGCAATTGGAATTGTTTGAATTCAAATCAATGCCCTCTCAGCCCACCCCCCCCAAGTAAAAATTTTGTTTGAAAGTGCAGATTTTTTTTCTTTTCATGTTATGTGCTGTGGATGTGTGTGTTGTTGACTCCTTGTATCATCCTCTGTTGTAAATTATTATATTTGAAAAATTAGACATTTTGCTCAAAAGTTTTTAACAATTAATAACGACAACAACAACAAAAAGCAAGTTACAAGAATGTGGCAATTCTATTTGTCCAAGAGCATTCTTACACAACTTTCTTTTGTAAATTTTTTCTTTCATGCCAAAAAACATGCGGGCAATTTGTTGATGTAAGTTGACTATAAATTAATATGGTATGCTCTCCTTTTTTTAATTTCAGTTATTTTGCCTCTTTGGATATGATTTCTTTCCTTATTTTCCCAAAAATGGTTCTCAGTTGTTTGGTTTTTAATTTGCTTTTACTCTTCTTTGTGTTTTTATATTGTGAATGCCTTGTTATTGGTATTGGCTCTCTTTGCCTTTAGTTTTACTTTGTCTGTGAAATTATTTTATTCTCAACTGTATAATTTCTCAAACTATATGAAATAATTTTATTTCTTTTGTGTCTATTTGCTTAATTTTTGCTGTTATGCTTTGTGCCAAATAGCTTCTAAAACTGTGAATTCTACTTAAATAGAAAGTCACTACATAGGCTTTGATGTAGAATGACAAGCCTCTTTGCCTCAAGTTCTTAACCACCAACTTTAAAACCTTGATAGTACTGGTTTATTTTACAGAAGGGTACTAAAACAGGTTATAGTGCCTGGTGGTTGGAAAACAATATTCGGGCGGGGGCGGGGGGTGAAGGGGGAGCCGGGAATATGTGAGCTTTAAGCATTATTGGTGGCAATTTCATCCTTAATTTAATCCTTAGAAAACATTCAGGTAAATGTCTTTATTTTATTTTCTTTCAGAAAAGGGGGAAATAAAGTACTCTCAAGTGATCATGGTACAGTTTGGTTATCCAGAATTTTGCTATCACTATCACCACAGGCTACAAAATCAATTTTCCAGAGAGTAATGACATCAAGATTCCCAGGTGTTTTGAGTATTCTACTGTACTACTGATGCTTTCTAATGTACAAAATTAACTTATGGAAAAAGCATATACAGATACATACACAAAAAGAGGAGACACTTATTTTCCCTCTCCCTCCCACCATCTTTTCTATCTTTCCCTCCTTGTTTTCTCTTCTTACTCTTCTCCCCTCTTTCCCCCCTCTCTCCCTCACTCTTTTCCTTCCCTCTCTAACACCTCCCAACCCACTTTTTTTCCATTTCCTTTTCTAAAAGTTCATAATTGCTACCTTCTCTCAAGGATTTACTCAGGTAAGCCCATAAAGGAAAGTCAAAATCACATCAAAATGAAACATGCTTTCCATGTCTACACTCTTATTTAGAAACTATTTCAGGTAGGTACCACAAGGGTGTTAAGGTTCCAACTCTAAGACTGAAATAATCCTTGACCTTCATGTCATTTGGGATAATACTCTCATGTGAATTTCAGGAAACAGAAGCTTGATGAGAAGCACTGTTAAATTATTTTAATAAAGAAATTACTTTATGTACTTTAATAACAGATATACAGATTATTGTTACAGAAATGTCAAGCTGAATGGTAATTAATAGATATGTTTCTCACCTCCATAGCTTTAATGAATGGGCCTTCTCAGTTCATATTATTTTCTGTTTTTAGACATATTAGAGAATACTCTAGCATTAAATCCAATAATTTCCTAAATTTGGTATTAATTTACCTGACTATATTATAAACTTCTTTCCTGAAGCTGCTATCCCAAGATCAATTTAATCAAAGCTCAATAAATTTTTTTCAAAAAAAATTATGTGACTGATCCCACAAATTTGCTTAAAAATACCTCAGAAATGTAGATTTATTAACATGAGAGCATTACAATAAAAAAAAGAAAAACTGAGGCCGGGAGTTTGGCCTAGTGGTAGAGTGCTTGCCTAGCATGCACGAAGACCCGGGTTCGATTCCTTGGTACCACATATATATAGAAAAAAATTGGAAGTAGTGCTGTGGCTCAGGTGGGAGAGCTCTAGTCTTGAGAAAAACCCATGGACAGTGCTCAGGCCCTGAGTTTTAGCCCGGGGACTGGAAAAAAAAAAAACCAACTTGATTCATGATTTAAGTGTTTGTAGGTCCAAACTATTAATGACAATCGGGACATAAAAACTATCATTTCTCTGAATCAGGAAGCATGGTTTTAAATACTTAACAATTGCTTTTGGTTTGAGGTAGACCAAGTTTTGTTAAGATTTCCATTTTATTTAAGAGGTTAAGAAATTTAAGCAAAATCATATTTATGGCGAGTATCCAATAATCAAGTATTCCCCTTAAAGGTCCATATTTGACTGTACACACACACACACACACACACACACACACACACACACACCCCAGGATTTTTACAGCTCATCTTATGTAGCCACATGTTAAAACATAGAATTTATAGACTTTCAGGATCAAACTTAATGGACAAATCAATTAGGTTTGTTAAGAAAGTCTACCTAGAATATCTCAACATGTTAAAATACAAGGCTAGCTGAGACATTTTTCTTGTCTCTTTTCCCCAAGCACAGCCATCTTTGTCAAGGTCTATGTATTTCTGAAGGTGGATGAAAATGAACTCTGTGCTTATAAGCTTCATCATGTTTCTGTACTCCAAATTATCACTTTCATGGCACCAAATTATTAAATGAATAGCAGCTAATTTAGTGGAGAAAGGGATGATTTCTCCCCATTATGTGTGACTTTCCAAGCAGAGAATTAGAATAATGCAAATTAGGGGGTGAGGTAAAGAGCTCAATAGACACAGTAGGAAGGCAAAGAGTTGGAACATGTGTAGTCCCCACAGTTGCTCTGCTCAGATTCCATAATTTATTTATTTATTTATTTTTAGTTTTGAGAATCTCTCAGACTTTACTCTCCAGAGAGGCAAAAGCTGGAATGGCGTTGAAAGTTCATGCTGCTCTAGGGATGTTTGTTAGGGGATCTACTCTATTCACCATCATCCACAACATCCTCATAGCTCCCAGGAGTTCTAGTCAATTTTTAATACACTGTCTTTTCGATGGCAGAGGGTCCCTTTTGCTAGACACCAACCCCTGAGGCATGAATTATATATCTATAAATACACTCATAAAGCAAAAAGCAGGGCAGCCTTCAGGGCTAAAATAGACCTTTTATATCCCTTGTGATCTCCCTCGTTTAAAGAAAAGCACAATCTTGTCAAAAAATGTATGTATTCTTGATTTTAAAATGCCAACTTTAAAGAATACAGATAGTTCTCATTCTAAACCAAAGAAAAAAATTTGGGAATGGCTTAGGAATCTCTGATTTTTTTATATGCTCTAGGTTTTGCATCATCAGTGACGTTTGACTCACTGATTCTGTGAATACTTTGTCAGGCTAGACACATGGCTAATCACTGAGTCCATAGTCTTTGAGAGTTGAGAAATAATTATGATTGGCTGCTACACTATTTTGTATAGTAGTCACATCGGAGTATGTACATAAGAAATCTCAAATGGATCCCACCATAATTTCTATTAAGGTTCTGAAAATGGAAGAAATATCTTCCTGCATCCTCTCCCAAGTCATGTGTATCTTTGACTCCCAGTACAGTTGTCATGGAGGACTGGTCCCTAGTAAATCTCAAACACCAGCATGTGGATGTCCACATACCTCATAGAAATGCATAGTAAAGCAAGTGCCTTAGTGTCCATCTGCTGTCCTAGATATTGAGGATGACAAGGCAGAAGGAGGAAGAGAGGGGAGAAGAAAGAGTTGGGAAGGGACTCTAGGGAAAGGGTAGAGGAAGAAGGATATAGAGGGGAAGGGAGAGGGAGAAGAAACCACAGGAGAGGGAGGGAAGGGAAGGAGAGGGAGAGAAAGTGAGTGGAGGAGAAGAGATAGAGGAAAGGGGAGGGAAGGTGAGATAAAGGAAGAGGAAAGGAGAGACGCGGGGAGAGAAGAGGAAAGGGAGGGGGAATCAGTGGAAGAAAGGGGATGAGAGAAATGAAAGGAGAGGAGACAAGAGGAAAGAGAGGGGGGAGAGGGAAGAGAAGAGGACAGGCAAGGGAAGGGGAGACCAGGCAGGCAAAGTGAGAAGTAAGGGGAGGAAATGTAAAGGGAAGGGAGGAGAGAAAGATTACTTATAAAGAATCTAGGCACATCTTCCTTAGCCTTTAAATGTCCTCTAGTTTACCTGAAATAACTAATATGATCTATATGTAGTGTTACACAATATTGCTTAAGAAAAATAACAAGGAAAAATCTGTACATATTTAAGTACAGATACACTTAAAAATATTTCTAGCCATCATTGCTTGAAATCCACACTATTAAGGTCTGAATATACACTCAATAATTCTAAATCCAAGACAGAAATTTCTGTATTAGAATTATCTACTTCAACTCAGATAATTTTCATACTTATAGTTATCTAAAATTTCCCCCTGTTCTACTATAATTCTCCTTTATAATAATTATCCCTGTATTCTGGGTAAAGTTCATTTCAAACTATAGGAACTGTTTCAACTCCTGAATATGCCAAGAAAGGAGAATTATAAAGCTTCAAGAATTTCAAGTATTCAAATCTGTCATAATTTGGGCTCAACTTTTCCCAATAGAGGGTATTATTTATCTTTTTTTAAAATGGTTATCAAGATTAGTATTTTTTTAATGGTGATGAAAAATTAGTACTTTTATGGGAGGGGGGTCCTGGGCCTGGGTGCTGTCCCTCAGCTCTTCAACTCAAGGCTGCCCCCCTACCCTTGAGCCACAGTCCCCTTCCTATTTTCTAATCATTAATTGGAGATAAGAATCTAAAGGCTTTGTAGTGCCTGGGCTGGCTTTGAACTGTGATCCTCAGATCTCAGCCTCCTGAGTAGCTAGGATTACAGGCATAAGCCACCATGCCCCACTAAGAATTAGTACTTTTGACAGATTTTAGTATGTAAATTTTTGTGCCAGTTCTAGGCCTTGAACTCAGGGTCTGGGCACTGTTCCTGAGCATTCTTACTAAAGGCTGTACTCTATCACTCAAGCCACAGAGCCACTTCCAACATTTTTTGTGGCTAATTGGAAATAAGAGTCTCATGAACTTTCCTGCTTGGGCTGGCTTTAAACCATGATCCTCAGAGCTCAATTCCATGAGTAGCTAAGATTACAATTGTGAGCCATCAACAACACCAAGCTTAGTACAGAAGCCTTCTAGACTCTCTACGAATGATTAGACTGTAGAGCCTTCTTTCTGCACTTTTTTAAAAAAGGTTTTATTTTGTTTGCAAATTTGGGGAGATGCTTATAGTGGGCTATTCAATGCCTAGGATTAGCAAAGGAAATAGTTCCTAGATGTTGTAGATTCAAAGCAAGGAGAACACTGGGCTGCTTTAGTTAAGATTGAAGGAACAGAAACTAAGCAAACCAAGAAAAGGAAAATTAAAGATTCCATTTGGGTGTTACAGATGGTACACTAAAACTGCAAATGAATGCCACTTTGTAATCATGAAGACAACCATCTTAATCTTTCTTAAAGGGATGGTAGCTTCTACTCAGCCATTTATGTTTATATTTATGTCATTTTTGTAAGGCTTTTGCTTCTCTTTCAAAAAATCAGTTTATTTCTCTTCCTTTTATCCAGTTTCCTCTTTGATTACTCCAGTTGGAATACATTTTTGTCATTACCATACAGAACAAACAACTGCGAGGTTTTAAAGCCAGGAAAGGACTCACATGCCCAACTTTTGTTCTTGTAAGCTGGATAAGAAATCTCTAGAGTACCTTCACACTGATTGCTCTGCCCCCCCCATTCTTTCTATTTTTGCTTCTAGTCTGTTACTCAGATACTTCCCTATTTTACTTTCAATGAATCACTCACTGTTCCCCATCCTCTTTCTGTAAGGGAATAAGGAAAATGGCTGTTTGGGGTTAGTTTTAAGACCAGCTTACCTTTAGGGAACTGTGCTCCAAATCCCATTTATAAAACCTAGCAAAAGTGCATGAATTATGCATTAGGTCAGTTGTGAGGTGTATGAATTATATATGTTCACAATGAAAAAGTGACTTGCTGGTCCAGTAAAGTAAGTTCGATGTTCTGACAAGTCTAAAAAGATCATCTTGTTCTATCTTTTCACACTCTCATCCCTAGAAAAGATGCTTGAGTTTGGAGCAGAAAACACAAACCATCCTGAGATTCTCAGAAAGGTTTTGGCTTTACTTCCCTACACATAATACTTGATTCTATAAGGTACAGATAGCAATACAATCCTGTCATTCTCCCTCTTACAAATGACGCACATTATATTCTATCATCTTTCTGAGTAAAACATAGGCTCCTGATAACAGGATTATTCTGTTATATTTTCCTACAAAATGACACACATTACATACATTGTCATCTTTCTGAATAAAACAATGTCATTGTCTAAATAGGAAGGCATTAAAGGCATCTGACATGTACATACACACACACACACACACACACACACACACACACACACACACACACACACACACTTGTGCTTCCATGCTTTGGAGGTATGCAAGGCTATCCGCTCAGGAAGTTCCTCTCAGTGCAGCAGAAGCATGCACAATTTACATGTAATGGGTAGACCTGAGCCACAGGAAATATTCCCGAGAATATATAACATGGTCTGTTGAGTGAGAGAGTCCTAAGAATGAATCTTCTAGAATTCAAAAAGAATTCTAGAAGAATCTCTAAGTTTAAAGGCTTGCCCCTTAGAATGTCCTTAGAACTCTGTAATATTGAGCTGCTGCTAAACCTTGGCTGCCTTTGTGACTGACAGGAGCACACCTCACAGCTCAGCCAAAGTCAGGTGTGTCTCCTGATGCTGAGACACTTGGCATTTCTTCACAATCATGAATGTATTGCTAAGGGCAGAACACAGGCAGGACACAGCCCAGAAAGAGGTTTTCACCAATAACCTAAATACTATCTCCACTTCCTGACTGGAGAGAAAAATATCACACAAGTCCTGGTAGAGAATTATTGATGTTTTTTTAAGTTTAAATTGAAATTCATTTTTTATTATTCTGGAGGACATTCAGTGAAGGGCTATGAATTGTGATTTTCTGAGAACCTCTGCTTGGAAAATAACATTGTAAAAACACGAAAATACCTCCATTCTCTTGTTTGACATAGGTGACTAATTTGGGCCTTATATTTAAGTGAACTTTGTAGAATATTTTTGGTAACTATGATTCACAATACACTGTGATTTGGGAACTATTTTGAACTCCCTTTCCTGACACAGCTTACATATTTATAAATATCATCATGAGACTGTAGGCAAACCTGTATGTGTCTGCCACTTTAGTAAAGAATCGCTGATTTAAAAGTTCACTTTGCTTAAGTCAACATTTCTGCTCAGTATATACGTTTTCAGCAATACATGGATATCTAGACTAGATATATTTAAGATGTATTTCCCAGTTCAGCATATTATTACGTATAGCATAACTGCCATACATAAAAACAAATTGGACTACTACAAAGCAAGTTGTCACTTAATAAAGAAGGTAAATTATGGAAAAGCATAATCAAATATATGAATGAGCATTTTCAGCCTTTTATTAGTCTACATCACTTAGCACATGCTAAATGGGAACTGCAATTAAGAATTTTAGTAGTCTAATATTCCCATACTTGAGGAATATCGTAAATCTTGTGTCTTCATTTTTCTGTTTGCAAAAAGAACTATAAAACAAATATCATAACAAGAAAATACTACCAAGTCTTTTATATGTTTTGGTCTTGATTTTGGTCTTAGAATAGAAACAAATCAGCAGAAACCCACGAAGGTGATAAAGAAATATGACATGGACACTCACAAATTCCCAAATAAAACACACAACACATGTATTGCATACACACACACACACACACACACACACACACACACACACACACACACTACTTTGATGATAGGGTAGACTTGATCAAGAAGCATTATGTCATAAGCAGATCCTGGAATTCTGTCGAATTACTTGAGAGTACCTTTCAAACTTGAATCCCCTTCCCATTCTAAGGATTCCAAGTCTGGGTTGGGCAGAGGCTTCTCAGTGGCTCTAAATCAGCCTAGAATGACCCCAGGCTACAACCCAGCTTATCCCCTGTGTGGAGCCAGGTGGTTGGGGTAGGATTTCAGAGCCTAGGAAGCGCATTTCATGGAAAGTGTCTGTGAACTGTCTCAGCACCTGTACTAATTGTGTGTTCTTTTTTTTTTTTTCTTTCTTTCTTTTTTCTTTTCCATCCCAGGAGGTGAATTAGTTCTCCCTCTTCTTGTAGAAGACCCTTTAGCTACCCCTGCTATTGCTACTCGTGTACCTTCCATTACACTCCCCCCTACCTTCCGCCCCCTCCTCACCATTTTTGAGACCACCAAAGATTCCCTGTCCATGACCTCTGAGGCGGGGTTACCTTGCTTGTCGGACCAAGGCAGCGATGGTTGTGATGATGATGGCTTGGTGATATCTGGGTATGGCTCAGGGGAAACCTTTGACTCTAACCTGCCCCCTACTGATGATGAAGATTTTTACACCACCTTCTCCTTGGTAACAGATAAGAGTCTTTCCACTTCAATCTTCGAAGGTGGCTACAAAGCACATGCGCCCGAGTGGGAATCCAAGGACTTTAGACCTAACAAAGTCTCGGAAACTAGTAGGACTACTACCACATCTTTGTCCCCTGAGCTGATCCGCTTCACAGCTTCCTCCTCGTCCGGGATGGTGCCCAAATTGCCAGCTGGCAAAATGAATAACCGTGATCTCAAACCCCAGCCTGATCTAGTCTTGCTTCCGTTGCCCACTGCCTATGAGCTAGACAGCACCAAACTGAAGAGCCCTCTAATTACTTCCCCCATGTTCCGTAATGTGCCCACAGCAAACCCCACGGAGCCGGGAATCAGACGGGTCCCGGGGGCCTCAGAGGTGATCCGGGAGTCCAGCTCTACGACAGGGATGGTCGTCGGTATAGTGGCTGCCGCCGCCCTCTGCATCTTGATCCTCCTGTACGCCATGTACAAGTACAGGAACAGGGACGAGGGGTCCTACCAAGTGGACGAGACGCGGAATTACATCAGCAACTCGGCCCAGAGCAATGGCACGCTCGTCAAGGAGAAGCAAGCCAGCTCCAAGAGCGGCCACAAGAAGCAGAAAAACAAGGACAAGGAGTACTACGTGTAACCATGCTTCAGCACCCAGGATGATTGGTGGATACGCACGCCAAGGACTTTTGACAGTGAGGGTGACAGGTGTCCCTAACTGTCTGCACTGTTGAGATGGGGTACATAGACCATGACTATGGTGGGAGAACCATTTTTAAAAGGACACACACACACACACACACACACACACACACACACACACACACACACACAGAGATGTAGCTAATCTATCTCTAACGCTCAGCCATAGCTGTGATGGTCCAGCCATGGCTTGGAGACAGAAAAATAAATAAATGAATCAATACATAAAAGTTCTTACGGCTCTGCTGTAACATAAAACGCACACATTTGTGCCCTGGAGCAAGCTTTTGTGGCCCCACCACATCCAAGAACTTGGAAGCTTCCTTCTCTGGCAGGACCTTTGCGAAACAGAAGACTTCAATGACTTACTGGTTCCATAACTCCAAGTGAGTCTGTAATGATGTTTGTGAAGCTTGATTGTAACGATGTTTTCTTTTTCTGTTTAATTATGTAAAAAAAATGTTTTAAAAAAAAAAGGCAAAAAAATGAGATAAACAAAAACAAAACAGAACAAAAAAAATTCTCATCTGGTTTCTGGCCAGTCTCTGTGTAACTTTTCAAGATCTGAGGGGAAAATAGCTATTGGGTTTTTGTTTATTTTTGTTTTGACAGTGACTCGAAATAAGAAGAGGAAAAAAAAACTCAGAAAACAAAAAAAAGTATGAGAGACTTTTTGCCATATGAACTCACAAGCTACCATGGTGTACACTCTCCATTTCAGGTTGTGGTGTCTCTAGAATCTGTTGTTTGTCTCCTACAGAATGCTTTGATGACTACATAGCAAAATCCATGTGATAGATGATAATATTGATTTACAAAGCTGGTTCCCCCAGAATCTAATTTCAGAATTTGTCACCCAAACCCTGAACAGCTGGATTTGGGGCTCATTTTATTAAGGCTATTGGCTTTACTTCACAATACTGTTCCTGTCTGTTAACCCAAATTGTAAGAATGGGCAAAACTCCAAACCTAAAGCAAAGCCTTTCCAAGGGAAGGCAAAAAGGGGGTAGGCTGAATCTGTAACTGACTTAAGTGCATGCAAATATAAAAAGAAAAAGACAATACTAAAGTCTGTTGACTAATCACAACAGATATGGAAGTTCAACTTGTGATAGAACCATAAAAGGTCATGAAGCCAAATATGACATGACAAAGTACAAAAGACTTCGTGCTTACCCTGCCCCCATCATGATAATGGTTTTCATAGTGATTTTAATTTTGTGGCCTGATGTGGATAACTCTCTCTCTCAGTCTTTCTCTCCATTTGCTCACTCCTCTTTCACCCATCTTTTTTTAAAAACAAATAAATAAATGAATAAAGCTGCTGTGACACACAAAAAAGGAATTTAATAGTATAATATATATAAATAAATATATATACAGATATATTTATCATGGTATGTTTGATGGGGTGACTGACACAGAAATCTGTTAAAGTCTTGAGGTGGAATGAGAATGTTATTTTAAAAGAAAATAACAAAACAACAAAAAAGTAAACCTTAAAATGTGAAGAAAGTGTGAGTTTTAGTTTTGTCACAGTTAACTGTGTCAAAGAGAATTTAAAGAAAAAAAATCTTCTCAGATTTTGTTTACATATTTTACTACATTTTTGCTGGTTGAATTCTTTAGCCACCTGTGTACATACTGCTTTAAGATACTGTTATTTCCTTTCCATTTGTTCATTTCTGTTGGTTTGGTTCCTATTCCAGTTGTCTTTTTCTTTGCTGTTTTGTAAAGAGGAAACAATGTATAGAAAAATGATAAACTGATGGTGTGGCCATAGCTGGTGGAAGCAAGAGATAAAAGGAAGACAAATATTCACATGGAATTGAAGTGTGTCCTCTAAGGGTCAGATATATCCAATTTCTTTTGTACAGATGAAATCCAATCAGCTGTTTAGATTTAGAAATCTACTCTTGCTGGTCTTTGTAAGTTGCATGAACATTTGACATTGAAAAAAATATCTTAAAGACATGGGTAAAAAGCGCAATCTCAACAATGGTAGCCTTTACTACTCTATATGGAAAGAGGTGTTCCTCTTTATCTGATATTTCAATGTGTTAAGAGTTTATTTTATATTTTGTGTTGTCATTTTAAAAGACAGGACTATTAAAAGATATGAAAGCACGATTTTAGATAACTTAAATGGCCCAGCCTATATGAAGTTGATTAAATCTTGATGTCTGTAAAAGATTACTGTTCTTGGAGTCTTGAGGTCTTGTGAACTGATTTTCTGTTTTCTTTCTTTACATTCTTTACATTTGAGTAAAATTACATTCGTTATATTCCTTTAGTGTAAGTTTCTATTTGGACAATTTTTCTGGGAACATGTGCATTCTCTATGTGAGCTTTTATCCTATTCCTGTTGTTTTACTAGCAAACCCTAAAGGATTTTCTTTGGTGATGTTGTGATGTTGCTGCTTTTCTTTTTTTAATTTTTTTCTCTTTTATTTCATATTTGCATTTTCTTTCAAGGATATGCTTAGCAATAAAATGTTCTTCCCAAAACCTTGTCTGATGATGCAATTTTATTAGTCTTTGGAAAAGATCTGCTACTGCAGCTAAATATTTTATCTCCTTTTTACAGCCAAATGAGCTAGAAACTCTCATGATAAGAAATGTTCTAACTAGTTACTAACCAATTTACATCACTTTATCATAGATGATCTATTTATGGGATAAATGTATCATCAGTGCTAACTGAACACTCTTGTTCAGACTACTATCGCGGAGAAACCAAGGGAAGAGTGTTTTGGAAAGGTAAGATATCAGAAGATTTGTATGATGAAAAAGATCATTCCATTCTATATTTTCAAAAGTATTGGACATCTTTCAGTATTTCCTGAAGTCAATAAAATTTGAACAGAATTCTAGAACCACATTTATATAGAGAACCACATTTATATAGAGAAAGATCCTTCTGTCTTTAGATGCAAACCATCACCGATATACCTTTTATTTATCCCTATTAAAATTGCGAACTTTAAATGGATACTTGGATGGTGGTTCATATCCATCATCTTGTTCAACTTTAGTACCAGTGTCATCAGCAATAGCTTTTCCAGAACTCCCACCTTCTTCGTGAATTTCCATGACTTTTTCCAATTCAAACTTGGGCTTTTTACGTTTCTAAGGAAGATGTGCTGAAGTGGATACGTAAACTGGCAAGCCTTTTCCCGTTGTTTCCCAACGCTATCTGGAATAAATGCATCAGCTACTCTTTCAAGCATTCGTTGTGCTTCACAGGTTACGTTTCCATGCTCTTCTTCTGGATTTGGTGGAAGTGTTGAGCCTGCGCATAGGAGGTCTTGTGGATCTGATCGTTGCATTTTTGTTAAAAAAAAGAAAAATAAAAACAGAACAGATGAGGCCCATAGCCTCTGTAGTCTTGACATCAACATGAGCTTTAGTCACAGTCTGCCACTGTTTTGTCTCGGGTGAGATCCTGTTAGGTCAGAGAGTTCTTGTCCCAAACATCCTCAGTAATTATCTTAAATTTTTAAATGCAACTGCAGATCGGTGAGGCTCCCTTTAAGCACCCAACCCTTGAGGCCATCAGATGTGATTTTGGTTCTTTGAGTCCTTGTGACACGTGTTGGCCCAATATTTATTTATTGAACATAGCCTGTACTCTCACATGATACAAAGCTTTCTTCTTGGCCCCCTTTTTGCCACCTTCTGCAAGGTGTTTGTTGCTGCAGACTGCTATGTGGGTGCTCAGGAAGCCAAATGTCAAATATCATTTTTCCCTGAATTTCCTGCCTATTCAAATTGAAAGCAAAATCAAAAACAAATTGAGTGCTTGGATTTTAACCATGTGTGCTAGAGTTTCTGATTCTATCACTGGAGCTCTAATCCGTGTGGTTAATCACAACAATACCCTTTGCTTTTTACCATCATCCAGAAACTTAGGAAACTAAATAGCCATCTTCTGTCCATATGTTTGTTACAACTTCTAAAAAGAGCTCATTAACCTTGATAGTTTTGGGAGTGGAGTTGTTGTATTATTGACTATCTGAGGAAAGGGAAAATAATCAAGCTCAGATGTCAGATTATAGAAAGTTTGTTTTGATTTTTGAGGTCTCCAATGAAAGTTACTGAAAGAAAAGGAATCATTTATCAGTACTCATGATGTGCCAGGTGCTCTGTTTTTCTAAGACATGTTGTCTGTCTAATCCCTATGTGGTAGGAGGTATTATCTTTAAAGAAGAGGAAATAAAGACATAGTGTTTAAAAGACAAAGACATGTTACCTCATGTCTACTCATGTTAAATCTGAGATATGGATGAAGGAGGGAAGTCATGGATAAGGTATGGACTCTGAGGACAAATGGAGTTTGGTAGCACCAGTGGGTAGATGGCCTCTGGACTAAATTTCAATCTCTCTGAGAGTTACTTTTCTGGAAAAAATAGGAGAGAGAGAAGGAGGGAGAAAGAGAGAAAGAGAGAGAGAGAGAGAGAGAGAGAGAGAGAGAGAGAGAGAGAAAAGAAAGAAGGAAAAGACAAAAAGGAAGGGAGAAAGAAAGAGTGAGTGGGAGGAAGGAAAGAAGGAAGAGAAGAAAAGAAGAAAGAAAGAGAAGAAGGAGGAGGAGGAGGAAGAAGAAGAAGAAGAAGAAGAAGAAGAAGAAGAAGAAGAAGAAGAAGAGAGGAAAAGGAGGAAGAGGAGGAAGAGGAGGAAGAGGAGGAAGAGGAAGAAGGGGGAAGGGAAGGAAAGGAAAGGAAGAGAAGAGAAGGAAGGAAGGAAGAAAGAAGACACAGTTTATAAGAATATAACTCAATGATTTAGCCTTGTTTTGGGAGCAGAGAAATTAAAAATAATATACAAAACATCCTTGACTAACAATGTTGTTTCGTTTTACCTTTTCTTGAGTTCTAATGCTATTCCATATGTAACAGCTTCCTATTAGAATTCAAAATTCAACACTAAATTATAAAATGGGGTTAAGTAGTTCTCAAGCAATGTAGCCAATCCATGCCCATGATTTTCTGACTATAACTGGCAAGCATAAATACAAGTAACAAATATGTCAGCCTTTGGTAGTATAAATATACGTGTGTTAGTGCATTTTAAGCAAGTACCTAAAATGTTGGGGTAAATAAATTTAGGATGGACTTGATACAATGTTAAATTATTCATAAAAGTTTCCAAGTGATAAATAATGCTATAAATTCCATCAAAATTGAAGTGTCCTTGGTTAGATATATTAGTACAACAAATAAACCAGAAATAATTTTCTTTTTCTTTCCATGATGAAGCATTATTATGATACCATTTCATTCCAATTTGTTTATATTTGATCATGGGTTTGAGGGTATAAAGGCTTAATAAAAAGTATGACTCTCTATCCTGGGCTTGACCTTTATTACCTGTGCCAACTTGACAATGAAATTCAGCAACTCTAGCATCTTTTGGTAAGTCTTAAACTATCTCCCACTTCTTAATTGTAGGATTAAATAAACTAACATGGATATAAGAACTGACTACAATATATAGCTTACAATTCTGAAACAATGGTGGCAAATACTTTCTTTTTCATTGTCTATTGTTACAGGAAAAAAAGGCAAATGTTCTAAAAATCTAGAGACAATGCATGTTGGAAATCTGCAGATCATTTTAGTCTGCCATTTGAAATAGTAACTTTTTATTCCCCTGTATTTGATACCAAATCTACTCATCGACTCTCGAGTTTCTATTGAGTCTTCCACCAGAAATGTGCAACACTCTTTACTTCAACTGACTACTTAAAGGCAAGGCCCATAAAGGAATGTTTAAATAGTATTTTGTACCTCAAAAGGAACCCTCTTTCCTCCCAAATTACAAGACCCCTTGGCTTTCAAGACCCCTGTATGCTTTCTGAATTTCTTGCCAGTCCTGAGCTTGAGCTCACGACCTGAACACCGTCCTTGGACTTTCTCAAAGCTAGAGCTCTACCACTTGAGCCTCTACACCACTTTTGGCATTTTTTTTGTATGTATGTGTACTGAGGAATCAAACCCGGGTCTTCATGCATGCTAGGCAAGCACTCTACCAACTTTAGTGCCTGGCTGGCCTTGAACCTCAGTCCTCAGATCTCAGCCTCCTGAGTGCCTAGGATTACAGGCATGAGCCACTGTGGCCGGCCTGAACCACAATTCTTCTAATCTCCACCACCAAAACAAAAGGGAGTCATCATGTCCAATCATCCAGGACTATTCTATACATTTACTCTTAATAAACCAGCGAACATTAGTACTTCAGACACTCTGACAATGTGTACAGTGGGTCTCATAGTTGCTTGGTCTGCTCTAGTCATATACCAATCTCAATAAGCATCTTTTGAACAGTTGTGTGTCAGCCTATATACTAAAATTTATTGTTACTTTGGTTCAGTGAATGCCAAAAGTAACTTAGGAATTTAAACCATGTTGTCCCTTGTGTAGATCAGTAGAGATCCGAATATTTATTTATTTATTTATTTATTTATTATTTTGTCTGTTGTGGGGCTTGAACTCTGGGCCTGGGCACTGTCCCTGAGTTCTTTAGTCAAGGCTACTGCCTACCCTTTGAGCCACAGCACCAATTCTGTTTTTCTAGTTGTTAACTGGAGATAAGAGTCTCACGGACTTTGATGCCCTGGCTGGCTTTGAACCATGATCCTCAGATCTCGGCCTCCTGAATAGCTAGGATTACAGATGTCAGCCATCGCGCCCAGCATCCACATACTTTATTTTATTTATTTTATTGTTTTTGTCAGTCCTGGGCTTGAGCTCAGGGCCTGAGCACTATCCTTGGAATTTCTCAAGGCTAGGCCTCTAGCACTTGAGCCTCAGCACCACTTCTGGCTTTTTCTATGTATGTGGCACCGATGAATCAAACCCAGGTTTTCTGCATGGCAGGCAAGCAGTCTACCACTAGGCCAAACTCCCGGACTCAAGACAATATTTTTGAAGTTGGATTTTGATCTTCCTCTAAGACTATCAAACCTCTAATTTATCTCAATAGAATTAAAATCTTTATTACAGTGATACCTGTTTTTATAACTGTTTTTATTGAACATCTACTATATAATTGCTATAATAAAAATTGAAAGCTATAATCTATCAAATCAGATTACACTGAATACAAATAAATTGTTAAAAAGTACAAGCTAAGATCTTTGAGGCCTTAGAAGAAATTACTTGACAGCAGAAGTAAAGCCTGTACGCCATTCCAAACAGCACATTGATATTGGATCAAAGCTATAATTTTGATCGATCACTGGTTGCAAATATACATTAGTAAAAGATAGTACTAGCAAAGTGTTCATTTAGAACCTTCTCAATGAAAGATAGGTAAGATAGGTAAGGAACAAAGTCTAGAGAAGTTCTCAATGTCATGGCCATTTTTGTCACTGAGTACGAGAAGAGGAGAATGCTTGAAGAAGGTAATAATTGATCTGTCCTCACTGATGGAGAAAATTAGTGGAGGGATTGAATTCTAGGCAGAAGTGTTAAATGTGAAGGAAAAATGACTTGATCTGGGGATATAGGAATATGGAGCAAACAGGACCAGAAGATAGTATATTTTCAATGAGGTGACATATGTTAAGAAAAACTGTAGTGAATGTTTCAGTATTCCAAATAAATTTAAAGGCCATCCTAGAAAGTAGGGCCTAGCTTTATGGACCATCCAGGAAAATGCAGGAAGGAAAAGGGTAAGTTGGCATAAATAGTGGAATTTTATATTTTTGTTTAATTTATCTTTTAGTGTGAAATAGGTGAGAGACGGGTATTTTCTGATTGTACGTTTTACAGGGAAAACAGACCCAAGGAACTTAAATGATGTCTGTAACATAATATAGCTAGTAAGTAGCAAGTTGTGAATTGAAATCTAGTCTTGTACATCTTACTTTAGAACCCTTTAAATTACACAAACCGGTTTCTAGAGAAAGTAAGTCACTTTTTGCCTCCTTCAGAAGCATTTGTAGTGGAGCTAAGGAACAGAAAGATAAGATGTGATATTCATAAGCAGGACAATAGGATGTGGTATTCATCTGCTTAATCTGTTATCACCAAGTACTATGGTCCTGGTGGTTTAACCAGCAAACATTTCTCATAGTTTATAGATATGTAATTATCAAGTAAAGGTGGGTTAAAGTTTAGTGTCTGGTGTTGGAATTAGTAAGGTGAAAATTATTAATGTGATCACAAGAATAATAAATAAATCCATCAAAGGCTTAAACCACAGAGCAGAATAGAATCAAACCAGTAGAAGCCAGAAAGAGGAGTTGTGTTGAAGATGTGTAAACTTGAGATCATGTAAGTTAGGAATAGCCAAGGGAATTTATATTTTGTTCATATAGATATGTTAAATGAAAAATGTGAGTACTAAGGGGCTTGGAAAAATTTTAGTGTGTGGAATCAGAAATCTACAACTTACATCTGGTGCTGTCATTTTTGATCATTTATTTACCCACAAAAGTCTCAGCTTTCATACTTAAAGTTATACCCATCTTGTAGGTTTCTTGAGAGAGTAAATGAAATAATTCAAATAAAATTCTTAGCAAATTCCTAGAGTATAATAAATCTTGAGGCATGCTGTGTATTGCCACAAGTTGATACTGTTAGCAAATCAGAATCATAATTAGCTACGATGGCCATGTCTTACCAGCAGTACAGAGTACAATAATAAACACAAGAGTCCATCAACATTCTGAGTACTTCTCTAAGTCTTTTGTTTTTCCCTCAGATTTAAGATTAAGTTGCCCCTCTCCACCTTAGCCAAGTTTTCCTTTATCTCCCACTAGATAGAGATCTAGAGGATCTCAGGGCTCCAACTTGGGTGAGGCCATGAGAAGCCTGAGTTTCTGAGATCTGTACACCTTGGGTTTCTGGCTGTCAGCAGTCCTGTGGCAACTAGCAGTTTCAAATCTAGGTGTATTTCATTTCAGTGTCTGGTGGTGAGAATTAGGTAAAATTTTTAAAAGGTCAGGAATTCAGAAGTAACTTTATTATTGTTGAAGTGGTGACATGGGCTACATAGAATATCAAGAAAACAAGATGCCTTTAGGCAATCCTCCAATGCTTTGTCAATGTGTATCAATTTTTGCTTGTGTGTTTTTTTTAATTTTATTTTGTCTGTGTGTGCTATTACTGGGGCTTTAACTCAGGCCCTACCCTTACTCCGTTTTTACATGCAAGGCTGGTGTTTTAGTACTTGAGCTGCATCTGCATTTTTAACTTTTTGCTAGTTAATTGGACATTTTGTCTGCTAAACTAGATTTGAGCAACAATCCTCAGATCTAAGCCTCCTTCCTGAGTACTGAAAGCCAATAGCATCTAGCTGTTTTTGTTTTTAATTTGACTTTTTATTATGAACATTTTCAAATATTTCTGAATAAAAAGAACAGTAGAAAAAAATCCCCATTTATCCAACATTTAGATTTAGAGTTTATTATCATTTTAATGGCCTTGTATTATCAAGTACTTGTCTCTCACTGAAAGATTATTTTGTTTAGTACTCCATCATGTTTTAAATCCACCAAAAAGAGCATTCATAGAATAAGTATTGTCAGGTCTCAGGATTGGTCTTACGAATTGTATAACTAAATCCAATATTCTTTCTGATGAACCATTAATGGCCTAGCTCCATTTTTATAGACAATATGAAAAAGGACATTAACTGCTTAGTAGACTCTTCATTTTAATAATATATCCTAAAAACTAAAGGGATTTTTTAAGTTTGTCTTTATTTCCATTTAATTATAGTCTATCACTTTGGAAGTGAATAAAAAGCAGTTTGTAGATTCTATATAGCTGATATGTCTTATATACAAATGTATAAAATGTAATGTAGAATGTGTACTCCTTCAAAGGAGGAAATGGAAAGAAATACGTTAATTTGCACAATTAGAAGATAGGAAATGTTCACTTTCACCTCTAGGAATCATATATTGGCAATTTTTGTATTTGTAATATCTACAATCATATTGAATTTGCATAAGTCAACATGAGAGAGATATTCGTTAAGCACATTATATTTGTAACTATTCTGCTGTCTATTGACCATGTGATTTTCTTTTCTTTGTTCTTACTAACCTCTTTTCAACCTAGAAGCTTCATCAGATTGTCATGAGAAGGAAAGAGTCAAGGAAAGAGAGAAAGTGATATATTGACTATCGCATCAGTCACTCCTATTCTCATAGTTAAGTTTTACAAAAAATAGTTTCAACGACTACAAATGTTTTCTTCTTGATTCCAGAGGGGAAGACTGAAAAGTATAATAATGGTTTTCAGTTTATTAATAAGATTTCTATTTCTACTCAGTCTTTTGTATCATTTTATTTCAGTTTTGTTTTATTTATTTCCTACAAAGCACATATAAACACCATTGAAGAAGGTTAACTAGGTTTCTAAGAAAGAAGATGTGTGAAATATAAGGTCAGAAAAGAAACAAAAGTGTAGAATCAGAAAAGAAACAAAGTTAGAAGTGTTACTAAAACCGGTAAATGAAATCTTTTTCAGAATTATAATGTAATTTTCAATATTCAAACACTATTCAGAAAAATATGCCTCTGTGCATACATGGATATTAAAAAAGGTTTATACTGGTCTCAAACATGAAATGAGAAGATGAAGACAGTTATTTTTCTTCATCCAAGGAAGAAGGAAAAGGTGTGAAAGGAGAACAGTTACAGAAAAGCAGCTCCTAAGCTCCCAAGTGTTTTGTAAATGTAGTGGAGATAAATAATGATTAAATGATAATTAAATATTTCTCTTTCTTCCCTCTCCTCTTTCTCTTATCACCTCTATTTCTCTTCCTTTCTTTCCTTATTTTAGAAATCGTAACCCCTGCACTCCCCCCCTCAACATACACATTAGACTTCTTTGGAAAATAAAAATAAAAATCAAGCTGTGTTCTTGACTAGCAGTAGATTATAAAATACAGTATCTTTTGTGCTAAATTTAAATCTGATTTAGGCAGTGATATTATCAATATACCATTTGTGAAACATATTTTAGGAGCCATGACATTTGTCTGTTTAAATCCACAAGCTGAATTCTATAACTTCCTAATTTGGCAGGTAACAAGCTTCAGTTTGATAACCTGGAAGTCCCCTAGGATAAAGGTTTTTATAACATTTATAACATTGCTATGTAGCAATATCTGGAAACTATATG
Source organism: Megascapheus bottae (assembly GCF_031878675.1). NCBI lineage: Eukaryota > Metazoa > Chordata > Mammalia > Rodentia > Geomyidae > Megascapheus > Megascapheus bottae. The sequence continues at coordinate 16,271,576 of NC_143522.1, forward strand.
TTATTAAGATAGGTAATGTTATGTCAATAGGTAAGTTACTGGGCTTTGATAAAGAAAACAGAGAAAAATGAAATTTGACCACTCCAAAGTCATGGTTAATATTGAAAACATTATTTTTCAGTTAAAGGATTGTACTGATCAATCATAAATTGAGACATTACATGGCTATTTTTAACCACACAAAATCTGTTGAAATGGGTCTGTCATTGTAGTCATACCCATACTAGAAAGACTCCATCCATACAAACAAGGGAAAATTTCCTAAGCTCAAGAAAGTCAGACAATGTTCAGTCAAAACTGGACCCCAAAGGAGTGCCTTTATGAATACATCTGCCAGTGGTCATCCAGTTATTGTTTGCTTTGATGAGAAGGTGGTAGATGGCTCACAGAAAAGTTGTTTTCCTACTCTCCCTCCCAAGAAGTTTGGATTTTCAATTTAATTTTTTTAACCAGACCCACAGCAAACATCAGAATGTATGTTTTATGCTAAATACATTTTGGTTGCAGAGCAGTTATCTCATGCTGCCAGAATAGCCCTTAGGATTAAGATGGTTTATTGGGATCAAACGCCTAGGAGATTTATTATAGTGCAGACTGTTTACTCCTTCCCACTAAAATGCCGATTATGCTCATTTCTTTGCCTCTCTCCTAACTCCTTTTTTTCCCCTCTCTTTCATAACCCATATTCTATTATTTTCCCTTCCTGCTTTCAGATGATTCTACTTAGACTTTTAAACTTTATGACAATTGAATCCTTGGAAACTTCCTGAGTTTATGGCTGCCAGGAAGTAGCAATGACATAAATGCCACTCATTGAGATTTGGGGAACAACGAGTCTCTGATTAACAACCCAGATCAATGAAAAGAAAAGTGTTTTCAGGGACCATCCCTTGTGACTTAAATGTGCCCTTGAGATGACATCATGAATGATCACAGACACCATAAAAACTATAGAACAATACAGAACCAGAGAAAAATCAAAAATAATTTCTTGCTGGATACACCATCTACTTGTAGTTGTCAAACATTAGCATGAATCAGTCACCTAGTGGCCTGTTCAAAATGTTTGATAGCTCTCTAGCACTTGATTGATGGGCTCTGTCTTTGGAGTACCTGATCCAGTAACTCTGAAGCAAAGCCTTAGAACTTGTGTTTCTGCTGTGAAAGACAGTTCTATGCAGCTGGTCCCTGAAGCATCTTGAGAAACAGCACTGAAACCTGGAAGATTATGAAAGAGAAATTATACAGGTTAGAGCAAAGTAGCAATCCCTCGAATTAAAAAGCAAGTCTGGAGGTCTGTGTATATCTAATGGCCTTGGCAATTTCCAAACTGAAAATCTTCATGTCTCAGATAAATTATTTATACACTATAGATATGATACTGAAGGAAGCTGATTTACCAGAGGCAAGTGATAATATAGAGAATTGGACATTTAATGTTCGCCAAACTCTTTGCTATGTGCCTTCCAGTTTTCAAGAAAATCCTTTGAGATCAACACTTGGTTTTTTTTTTCTTTTCCTCTCACAGTTGAGACAACTCAGCATTAGAGACTTTATGTACTTTGCCCATCCAGGATCATACTTCTAATAAATTGTGGAATCAGAATTTGATCTTTGTATGACCCTTAAGAACTTAAAATATACAAGTCCAGAAGACAGGCAAAGCCAATATTAACATTCACTGTGGTGTTTATTATAGCATTTAAATTACGACTCGTAGGCTTACCAGGCCACAGCTCTGTGCAGATGGCTGCATGGTGCAGCCGTATGCACAATGGAGCCCCATTCAGACCATTTGGTGCACATCTCTGCTTCAGGAAGCCCATTGCAATGAACAGCCTGTAGCTTCTTGCAGATCTCTGATCAGAATATCTGGCTTCTCTGCAGCAATCTTCCCTCAACATAGATCCTTTGGAGCAGGTTACCCAGCAAGAGAACAGCTGCCCTACAACAGAGAAAAACTATTTCACAGGCAGAGTCCACATGAATACCAAACACCACCTCTAGGTGGGAAGGGCTGGGGAGGAACTCATAAGACATAAGAAGGCGGAGGGGTGTGTGGGGGGGAAATAAATAGACAAAATTCTGAGCTCAGTATTGACAGACCATGTAAGTCTCCGCCTGCACGAGGAAAGTGAAAATATAATCTCCAGACTATGTCAGGAGTTGGTGCTTGTGGGAGTTTGGAAGAAGGGACAAAATTTTCTTCTCAGTACCCAAGGATGGCATCAGTCTCAGCCTGCACCAGACAAGAAAGAATTCAGCCTCAGGCTGATAGCATCATGGGTAAAGCAGGGAAAACAGATTAAGCTTTGGGCTCACCCGAGACTGCCACGTTGATATTTGAGGATTTAACCTCTTGCAGGCCTAAGACAAAGAGTGTGACTAAGGCTTCCAAAAGAGTCTACGACAAGTATGGAAGAAGTGATATAGTCAGGAACTCATACAGAGATGGACACCAAAGGTCATGCTCAGAACTAAAGTCCCTCTGTGAGCTCAGCCACTCAAGGCTGAATGATGGCACACCTCCAGAAGGCTCTACCTATAACCACAGACTAGGCCTAAAAGGCCTGAATTTCAGACTTCCAAACCTCTGAACTCATCCATCAGTGCTGAGAAAAAGGTAGGGATTCTAATTCTTGGATTGGACTCAGTGGGTGCCCTAACTCTGGGAATAGCCTCGGGGGGTTCATAACAATGCTAGTAGACATAGGGGCCCCTAACTTCAGGAAAGGTCTTGGCAGTTCCCTTAATGCCTACACAGTAGCAATGCGTCTCTAACACTAGCCAGATCATTGTGCAGCCTATAACCCAGAGAAACACCTGGTAAGACCTCTAATGCTAGCCAAGGGGTAGGAGGGGAATGTTAAAAGCCCACAGAGGGCTGCCCACAGCCCAGAGGGACAGCACCCACTCAAGCCTGATCTTAAATCACTGACCCATATACCACTGTCCTCCAACAGTTTTGAGGTGGGAGGATTTGTATCCAGCCAAACCCACAAAGCCTGTGTGTGCACACCCTGTGTGAGAAGCCCCATCCATGGCATCGAGGGCTGTGCCCAGACTGCCTCAAAACCCAGCCAGAGCATCCACACCCACACCCATAGCACCTGGAGCCTACAACTGGCCAACCCCCCCCCCCCAAAACCACTCATCCATGCTTTACCTCATGGGATGGCTTCAGTCACAGCACTGAGGGGTCTGTGCCCAGCCTGCTTCAGAAATTTGGTGAATATCCTGGCGTGGAAGGTTGAGGACAGCCCACAGCAACATGGTTTTTACCTACCTGGATACAGAAGCCTTCTGTGGGTTCTTACATATGATACCCTTGAACACAGTGTTGCTGTAGATAGCACTCAGCTAGATCCCCCAAACCAGAAAACCACAGGCCAGCTGGGAGTTTGGCCTAGTGGTAGAGCGCTTGCCTAGCATGCATGAAGAGCCAGGTTCGATTCCTCAATACCACATACATAGAAAAAAGCCAGAAATGATGCTATGGCTCAAATGGTAGAGTTCCAGCCTTGAGAAAGCCCGTGGACAGTGCTCAGGCCCTGAGTTTAAGGCCCAGGACACGCAAAAAGAAAAAAGAAAACCATAGCCCATTTCCACAGAAACTAACACTTACATTTAATTTCCTCTACAAGCCCTGCAGCGAGATGAGCAAATCACAACCAAAGTTCACAAGACTTATGAGTGATGGAGAAAAATCCTACTCTCAGAAACCATCAATAACTCAGGGAAGGAGTCCAGTGAAAGAGAAGAAGAAGAAGAAAGGGAGAATGAAAAAAACCTATCAAAGCAATGATGAGAGAATTGGCTGAAAAAATAGAGTAGATCCAAAAACAAATAAAATACAAAGAGGAATGATCAAGTAAATTCAGGATATCCAAGAAAGCATGAATAAGAAATGTTACATGCCTTAGAGAAAGCTGAAATTAACTCCCTAAGAGCTGACATTAACAAAGAGCTAGGAAGTGTGTAAAGCGCTATTTTTCTATTGAAAAGCAAAGTTGAAAGTGGAGGAAATAAAGTAAGTAGAAAACAGGGTAACAGAGGTTGGGGATAAAACAGAGGAATTAGAATAAAAATCAAAGTTATAGAAAAATACAGAATACTCAAGATTTGGCATATTCAAGCAAATGATCAAGTCTATTCATAAGCAGTTTACATGAGGGAGAAGAATGCAAAACTAAAAATCACTGAAAACCTATTTGACAAAATAGTAACAGAAAGTTTCCCCAGTCTTAAGACACAGAATCTCATTCACCTGATAGAGGCATAAGAACTCCTAGCAGATAAAATCCAAGAAGAAATGCTTCTAGACACATCATTTTGAAAATTTTGGACTGAAATGAAAAGGAATTAATTTTAAATGCAGTGAAATCAAAGAGGAAACTTTATTACAATAGAAAGAAAATTCGAAATACTGAAGATTTCAACACAAATGATGAATGCAAGGAGACCCTGGAATGGTGTAATTTAAGCTCTGAATGACAACAATTGTCCCCACAAACTGGCATCTCCAGTGAAGGTAATATTCACAATTAATGGAGAAACTAAAAGCTTCCATGACAAACGCGAAGAGTTCATGAACATTAAAACAACACAAAAAAACAGCAATTAAAGAGAAAGTCCAAAGAAAAGAAAGTCAAGCAAATATAACATTAAGTAAAAATCACTAGAAAACTAGTTTAGTAAACACAAGAAAAGGAGAGAAACAACTACAGAAAACAGCTCAACTCCTCAACCAAAAGACATAGAGCAGCAAATTGTATCAAAAAACAAGAGCCAACTATTTGTTGTCTCCAAGAAATTCATCTCACAGTCAAAATTAACCACATATTCCAAGTGAATGGATGGAAAATTATCTTTTATGTGTTTTCATCTTGCAAGAAGATCAGGGTAGCCAAACTGTTATCGGATAAAAAAGGACATCTCATTAAAATCAGTATGAAGAAATAAGAAAGGCCATTACATATTAATAAAAGGAATGATCCATAAAGTGGGAAATAACACTGGTCTTAATATATGTGCCAAAAGTGGAGGATATAAATACATTTTAACAAAAACTCTTAGACTTGCAGAGCATGACAGACCCATCCCAATATGATAATAAGAGGAGACTTTCACGCTCCACTCTCACCAAAGGACAGGTCAACCAGGGAAGCTTCTGAATTAAATGACACAATAACCTGAATGGACTTAATAGATTCATACAGAGTATTTCATCCACAACCACACATTTCACATTCTTCTCAACAGCCCATGGAACAGTCTCCAAAACTGATCACATCCTAGGACATACAACAAGCTTGAGCAAGGACTGAAGTAACGCCTTGTATCCTATCTGACCACAACAGAATTAAACTAGTTCTAAACAACAAAACATACTGAAGAAAATACTCAAACACATGGAAAGTGAACAACACACTATTAAACAACAGGTGAGTCACTACAGAAATAAAGGCCAAAATCAGAAAGTTCTTGCAGTTCTATGGAAATGAAGATACATGATATCACAAGCTTGGAAATACAGAAAAAGCTGTTGGAGGAACTGGTGGTGTAGCTCGAGTGGTAGAGTACTCAAGGACAATCCCTAGGCCCTGAGTTCAAGCCCCAGGACTAGCAAAAAGAAAAAGAAAAGGCAGTTGCAAGAAATTTCATAGCTCTAAGAAAGTACACAAAACAGAAACAGCTACAAATAAATAACTTCATGATGCAATAGTGCTTCTAGAAAAACAGTAACAACGCAAACTTGAAACAACTAGATAGAGATGGTAAAGATTAAGGTAGGAATTAAAGAAATTGATAACAATTCATACTACATAAATCAATGAAACAAAAAGCTAGCTCTTTGAAAAATAAATAAATGTAATTGACAGATCACTAGTGAAACTGATGAAGAGAAGATACTCAAATCAACAAAATAAGAGATGTCAATAGGAACACTATACCAAATCACCAACAAATCCAAGCTATTATGAAGGACTACTTTGAAAAACATACTTAAATAAGATGGAAAAATCTAGTAGACCTAGGGAAATCCTTTTAAAAAGTCATGATCAGTTGAAAGCCAAAAAGTAGACCTAGGTAAATCCTCTCAAAAAGTCATGATCAGTTGAAAGCAAAAAACTAGTCAAAACAAGAGTTACAGTCTGGTATTTTAAAAGGTGGGCTTCAGTTTGGTCAATGCAAATAGATTCTGACCCATAGAAAATATCAAATAAATAAATGCAACTGATATTGATGGAAAAGAAAAGTGACAATATTTTTGCATTAAAATTGCCAGTGTACAGTAGATGTAAGAAGATCCCTAACAGAAGATCAGTGCATATGCAGTTAGGGACCAAAAGATCAATTGTGCTTTTTAATTACTCAGCACATCAGGAACCTAATCTAAATAATTCAAGCCACACAGGCAAGCCTTGATTTCATGCTAAAAAATGATCTGGGTAGTTAGAATAATTAAAAAATCACACATAATCCCAAACCCTTATGGCAACAATTCATTAAAATCATCTTCCTTAGAGAAATGAGTTTATAAGTAGTACAAATCATTACAAAACTGTCTGGCTTATGCCTCTTCTGCTTTGATTATCCCACTGCAGTCTCTGGGGAAGACCAGGCAAAGCAATGAAATTGTAAAGTCAGGGGAAAAAAAGAAAGGGACAGAGGATAGAGATGAAGTCATAAAATTCGAGACAGACTTCTGATCACACTGTAGACTACTGAAGAGTTGACAGTAGGACTTGTGTTCGGAATTGGTGACTCATGCCTATAATCCTAGATAATCACCAGGATGAGATCTGAAGATCTCAATTCATCACCCGAAATCCTTGAGACTCTTATCCAAGACATCACTGGGGAGGCTCAATGTAGCTCTTTTCCAGTTATGAGCTATAAGTTGCTGTTAATGTTATCCATGAAGTATATCCCTTCCACTCCCCGGCCTCTTCATGGCTCCCTCATCTCCTTTTTATCTTCCCCTCCCTTGCTCCCTCTCTCGTTTCTCTCTCTCATCATCATACTCATCAAAACCATGGTGGAAAACCCACCACAATGATTAGTTCTCTAATATGATTGATATTTATGATCCGTTATTTCTTCATTTTTGAGAAAACATACAATGGCCATTTTGACCATATTTTATTAAAAATACATGTTGTTGGGAGAAATTAGAGAGAACAACAGAAAAGGTGAAAATAATCAATATGCATTTTACATATAAACTGATAGGGTGAACTGAAATTCTTTTGTACAACCGCATAAGATAAAAACTAAATAAAAAATAAAAAGCATTAGGAAAAATATTGGATAATAATTTTAAATAAAGAATTCTGGGCAAGCTTTCCCAAAGCCTAAAAGCTAAATGTAAATATGAAGGAAGTTACAGGTTCTGAATTGCTGTTTGACTTCTTTGCTTATCTGTAAAATAAGGAACCAAGACTACCTAGCCTATCAAATTGTTGTGGAAATTAAACAATGGGAACTTAAAGTAGTACGACTATAATGAAATTGTATCTTAATTAATCACCATCGTCTAGCTGTTTTCTTCCCAAAGTGCTGTCAGTCAAAGGTCAGACAATTTTGTATTTCCACTTTCTTTGGCCAAAGACACTAAATGTGACAGAGAATACAAATTATAAAAAGCAACATGGAACACTAGTCAAGCAAAATGTATTTCTTGGCCTGAAATTTCTCCTTCTGTGCTCCAGATGAAAAAAACTAATTCATTTATTCACTGCTAGTATAGATGATTAATTTAATCTTTACAGATAAAATAAAATGATTGGACGAAAGGACCAAATACTCTGCTGAAGCTAATCACGAGACACATATGGGTGAATAATTTATTGTATGGGAAATACAGTAATATCATAGATGGTTAGCTAAAAACAAACAGCAATTCTGTTAAGATAAACTAAAACCAAATGCACTTAGTACCAGAAAATGGATCACTAGCATGGATCTCATCCTGGGGAATCTTACCAGCATTGGGAGGATTCCATTTTTATATACTTCTCATAATCTATCTCAATATTTTCTAAGCACCAATTCTCTGCATGAGGCAAAATTGGAGTAGCCCAAAGATGTATTAGTGTAATGGATACAGTAATACATACACACACACACACACACACACACACACACACACACACGACACACACAACTACTATTGTCCTTTGAGGTCTTGTAACTTAGATGTTTTTGAGCTTCTGATTTCTTTTTTTTTTTTTTTTTTTGCCAGTCCTGGGCTTGAGGTCAGGGCCTGAGCACTGTCCTTGGACTTTCTCAAGGCTAGAGCTCTACCACTTGAGCCTCACCACCACTTCTGACTTTTTCCTATGTATGTGGTACCGAGGAATCGAACCCGGGTCTTCATGCATGCTAGGCAAGCACTTTAACCACTAGGCCAAACTCCCGGCCCCATGAGCTTCTGATTTCTTAACAGAAAAATGAGGAAACCAAAAAAATCCAGTTGTTGTCAGTATAAAGTAAAATTTATGCATAATTTAGTTAGTACTAGGGAATAACTAGGAAGAAATATGGAGCCATATTATAAATGCACATGTGTATACAGATGCATAAATTTGTCTATGTATTCAAAACAGTATTTCTGCCAGTTTCTCCTCTGTTATCAAGCTGTCTTTACTTTTCCACACAGCTCAGTTTGTTTCTATTCTTTTTCAAGGTATTTGTGTTGTCTTTCTTCTGCACCTACTATAATCTTCCTCAACAAATACAAAGATAAAACAGATGGAAAGATTCTTTTCCTCATTAGTAGTTAAAAAATGAAAAATATAGCACCTTGGAAACCAGATTTTTCTTTCACTTAAAAGAATAACATAGGCTGCTGTGGATAAGATAAATTTGTTTTTTCCTAACAACACTGACAAACTAATACAAACCTTTTGTTAAAAAGAAAATTGTCCCCAAAAGTAAAACCATAAATGTGTCTATAACCAGTCCCTTCTGATGACTGCAGATATTTCTGGTTGCTTGGTAGTTTTTAGAAATAACACATTCATGGCACTTCTCCAGGTTAGTTTGTAGTCTTCTATAATTTTTTGTTAAGTGACTTCTATGTTACTACTGGGTCAGAAAGATGGCATTTATGTCCATCCTTTTCAGGATCATTCACAACTTGGGAATATTTTATCCAAATAATTTCATCTCCTTGAATCATCAGGCTCAATTCACTCACATGCACCTCAATATAATTAAGAATTCCATGTTTTGTACAATAGGAATAAGGGATTCTTTTTCACATCAAGTCTTAGTAGGCAAAAAGGTTTGCTTTCAGTTCAGGAAGTACTATGAAGACCTTCAAATTATTACAAAAGCATTTCCATGTAGCAGACTTTAGTCATTTTTATTTTCCATTCCTTCGTTTTCTTCTTTCCTGTACAAAGAATAACTTTTAATACTCCAGTTTCTCCCTAACTAACCATGAGATGAGATTTGAGGATCTAAGTTTAAAGCAGACAAATCAATGGGACTCTCATCACCAGTTAAACAGCAAAAAGCCAGAAGTAAAGGGGTGGCTTAAGTGGTAAAGCATTAGCCTTGAGTAAGAACGCTAAATAAGAATATGAGGCCTTGAGCTTGAGGTCCAGTACAAGCACAGATAATAAATTAAAATTTACAAAAGAAAAAAGGATCCGGGAATTTTGTGGGATTGCTTTGACTTTATTGCTTCTGAAAGAACTAATGACTTCTTTATATTGCAACTTTATATTCATGAACATTTTCTTCCTTTTCTTTCTTTTCTTTCTTTCCTTTTTTCCAGTCATGGTCCTTGAACCTGGGTGCTCTCCCAGGTCTCCACTTTGCTCAAGGCTAGCATTTTACCACTTGAGCCACAGAACCACTTCTGTTTTTCTTTTTTCTGTGATTTATTAGAGATAAGGGTCTCACAGACTTTCCTGCCCAGGCTGGCTTGGAATCGTGATCCTCAGATCTCACTATCATAACTAGAATTATAGGTGTGAGCCACCAGAGCTGACTTCATGAAAATCTCTATTTTTCTTTTAATTAAATCTTTTCATAATCTTCAAGGATTTTTGGTAATTTTCTATATCTTATTTTTACATTTATTTCTGCCTCCTGCCTCTTAATGGCTGTGCTTTTGTGTCTTCAGTAATATGAATCTACAGGAAACCAATGGGAAATTGAGACATAATGTTTACAAAGTGCTAGCTCCAGCTTCACAAGAAGGGTATGAGAAGGTGTATTTGGAGCTCAGTAAAAACAGCTCAATATAAGCCAAAAAATGTTAGTATGGCACATTTCACATCTAAACCCAAATAATTGTATTCAGAGTCTGTGCTCTCAAGCAATATAGGCTTCTTCTATCGTTATTTTAAATTTATAACATTTCAGCTAGATGTTGTTAGTATATATCTATAATCTCAGCACCAGAGAGGCTGAGATGGGAATGTCTCAAGTTAAAGGCCAGCCTGGGCTGCATAGTAAGACTCTGTTTCAAAAAAGAAATGAAAGAACAAGAGAAAAAAAGATGATGATGATGATGATGATGATGATGATGATGATGATGATGACGATGACGATAGAAAGACCATCTCTGGGCTTAATATAGACATACCATTTCACTAGCTTCTTGTGAACTGTGACCTTTCTTCTGTTCAGCGTCACTACTAAGCGTTCTTCTTCTTTCCTTTTTGCCAGTCCTGGGGCTTGAACTCAGGGCTTGAGCACTGTCCTTGGCTTTCTCAAGGCTAGAGCTCTACCACTTGAGCCATAGCATCACTTACAGCTTTTTCTATATAAGTGGTACCAAGGAATTGAACCAGGGTCTTTGTGCATTCTAGGCAGGCACTCTACCACTAGGCCAAACTCCCAGTCCACTACTAAGTTTATTTTTTTTAATGATGACAATTGTAATTTAATTTCCAATATCATCAGGTTGATTTCATTATGGCTGAACTATCTTCTTCCATTTCTGAGGATATAAATTGTACTTACTGTCAACGTCCCTTGCTTTCCTAAGTCATTGCTCTCTGTTAATAAAGAAACAGCAATCATTGACTTTCCTGAAAAGACTGCTGATTCATGCTTCATTACTGTGATCTCTTCCTGGATTGCCCATCATTCATCTGCTTAGGAGGAGGAACAAGATGACCATTGTTTATGTCCTGCCAAGTCACTTTCCCTTGTGATAAGGATGCTTGGGAGATATGCCGTGGAAATGGGGCTGTATGCCATGGATATGGTGCAGTCATCTCTCTGCGTCTTTGCATCCGGGAAGAGAAGAATGAAGGAAAGGTACAAAATGTAATGATAATGACAGGAGAGTTAACTAAGAATGGAAAGTATCTGGTCTGGCTACTTCGGCCCTACACACCAAATTGAGACATAATTAAAGACAGAATAAAATAAACTTATCAGGTGACATAGACACAGGTGGACTTCATTTTCAGTCATCTTTGGAATGCAGATATGAGCATCAGATTTAAATAGAAGTAGGAAAAAGAGGCTAACGGTGTGTGTAGTTTAAGAGTAATATTTACAGGTATGGCCTGGTTTATTCTTTTCTCAGTTCAGTTTTTCCAAAGAGTCTAGAGAAATTATCATCACTGTCATCACTGGAGGGGAACAGTGTGTTCCCATGAGATGATTCCTGCTACCTCAGGAGGCGACCTGATTATTACAGGTGATTGTCCTCATTTGAGAATGGTCTGTCCTGCAAAGCTAGGCTAGTCACTGGAGGTAGTTCTTGTCCCTTACACATATATGTTATGGATCACTCCTGTCTTTCCTGGAACCAAAGTAATTGCAAAATGATTATAGACAAAAATAGTTTAGAGCAATACCAGACACAAAATGAAGGCAGATATACCAGGGTTCTCTCCTGCTTTAGATTAATTCATGACAGCAAGAAGACTTTAAGAATGCGTTACAAAAGCACTTTCAATAGACTGAAAGCAGGTTTTCTCTTGGGTGAGAATGGGAGCATTAGCCTCAACAAGTTTATGTATTTGTGGTTGCCTTGATAAATTCCTACACATAGGTCCATATTACAGGTCACCTGTGTCTCCGAACAGTGCAGTGTTTTCTCTCAGAGACTTTGTGATCTCTTCTTCATACAGTCACCTCTTAAGTCTCTGCTGGAAGGACTGGAGGAGGCCTTAAATTTTTTGCAAATCTTTATCACTCACGGCAATCACCTATGAGCACTATGAAAGACAGCAGGACCACATGACTCCTTTGAACCCGAGCTCTCACTAATTCCTCCCATCACAGTTAACCTTCTGGTGAAATTAGCCTGAGAGAGATAAACAGAAGTTTGCCTTGCCTCTAGATAACCCAGTGCACAACCCTTTGAAAGCCGTGTGTGTGTGTGTGTGTGTGTGTGTGTGTGTGTGTGTGTGTGTGTGTGTGTGTGTGTTTATACTGGGGCTTAAAATAAGAGCCTCTTGATCTCATTTCGCTTTTTTACTCAATGCTAGTGCTTTACCACACGAGCCACACCTCCACTTCTGGCATTTTGCTGGTTAACTGGAGATAGGAATCTCATAGTCTTTTAGGCCTGGGCTAGCTTTGAACTATGAGCCCTAAATCTCTACCTCCTAATAAACATAGGACTTCTGTTACTGCCAATATCTATTGGCAGGCTACCATTCTACCCCCTGAGTCAAATGTCACTTCTGGTTTTCTGGTGGTTATTTGGAGATAAGCATCTCAGGGACTTTTGTGCCAGAGCTGGCTTGGAACCATGATACCCAGATCTCAGCCTCCTGAGTAGCTAGGATTACAGGTGTACGTAATTATTTTATCTCTTTTTCTTTTAAGACTCAACTGTGACAGCACTCAGGCCCCTAAATTCAAGCCCTAGAACTGACAAAAGAAAGAAAAGAAAAGAGAAAATAAAACATGATTGAACTAAAACAGAGAAAGGAAGAAGAAAGTATTATAAGAAGAATGTGCCTATAAATCTACCAGTAAGCACACTGGATAATAAAAGACAAAAACATTACATTCAGACATGATAAATTATACAAGGCTCTACACATTCACACAATGAGACCCAAGGAAGATATTCTTAGGAAAGGAGCACAAAGACTTAATAGCTATGTGCGAATAAAATGTCTATCAAAATGAACTCCAAGAAATGGAAATTAGGTGTTTTTATTATTTTGCTTTTTGTTTTTTCTCCTTTGTTACTGTTTTGACTTCGGTACCTTTTGTCTTGTATGTAAGCTTATCTGTTTTAGGAGGATTAGAGAGAACACAGAAATTATCAAACAATGCAGCAGTAATATTAAACACTATACTTGACATGAACTATACAACTTTGGGGGATTGAGGGGTCAGGGATGGAAAAATGTGGAGAAGATGTGACACTGTATACTCATTATCTGACTTATGTAATTGTATCCCTTCTGTATATCACATTTATAATAACAATAAAAAGAAGATAAAGACAAACTATTAACTGTACATTCTCAAAAGCTTCCCAATCACATTTCTAGTTTCACAGTGTTAGAATCCTGACATTCTCCTATCAGAATGTAGACTCTCTCGCCCATAGACTGAATGTAGGTCATTGCAACTGCTCAATAAATAGAAGCAAATGAAGAAACCCTTGTAAGGCTAGAACACAAAAGCCAGTTTCCACCTGGCTCATTCTCTCTAGGGACAATGACTTTTGGATCAGAGCCACCATATCATATGGAATTCCAATCCACCCAGGGAAGTCATTTGTAGGTGACCTGGCACCTAGCCCTAGGATGAAACCCAGCTGTTAGCCAGTTATCCATTTTGAATGCAAATTTAACTTTCTCCTAACAGAATCAACATAGTTGCGTTTGTGATTTCTAGTTCTCTACCCCTGGTTCGTTTTTTGTTGTTGTTGTTTTCCCAATGCGATCTATCCACACTTCCTCCTAACACAACTGCCTCCTGCTGCTGCCTACCTCCCCGTGGGACAGCTACCTGCAATATACTGTCTTTCTCCCACTGATCTGTATACCTGCATGAGCTACAGACATGCCATTGTGCTCAGTCTGGAGCCACAGGATGATGCTAGCAATGTGTGGCTGCTTGTTTCAAAGCCTTCTACCAACACTCCCCATGGGAACCTCAGATTTTCTCAAGGCCAGAGCTCTACCACTTGAGCCTCAGCACCACTTCTGGCTTTTTTTTTTTTCTATGTATGTGGTACTGAGGAATCGAATCCGGTTCTTCGTGCATGCTAGGCAAGCACTCTACCACTAGGCCAAACTCCCAGCCCGGGATTTTTTTTTTTTCTGCATATAGCTTTTAATTTGTAAATTCTTTCTTACTCGTCCCAGCATGTTCAGTGTTTTTACTTTTAAGTTGTTCTTTGATATCCTGGTAGTTGACTGTTATTTAAGGCTGGAGTGTATTGCTAAGTGGTGGAACACAGGCTTTGGATATGCAAAATCAATACTTAGAACTGAAAACAGATGCACAAACACACACACACACACACACAAAAGGGAATGTGTTATTTGTGTTATTTAATTGCTAAAATGTTGTGAATATTATGGAGACTCATGGGGTTTTGAACTCAAGGCCTTGTACTTGCTAGGCAAATAGTCTACTGCTTGATCCACTCCTCTGGCTCCTTTTACCTTTGTTTTTCAACTAGGGTGTCACATTTTTTTTTGCAGGGAGAAAAGAGTCTATTCTTAGAGCATAATTCTCATATCTATACTTCATCTTTCCAGGGTAGTTGAATTACAGATGCACAAACCATACTCAGCTTCTTGGATAAGGTTACCAAAGTGGTAACCATAATCTGTCTATTCTCCGTTGGTAGAAATATATAGTCTTTCACCACATTTGATTTATCCCTTGAGTAGCTCGGATTACAGGCATTTACCATCTCATTTGGTTAGACAGTGTTAATTCTGTTATCAGTTTCTAACTTCATTGCTTTATGGTAAGAGAGGATATATGATCTCTACCTTCTTAAATCTCTTAAGACTACATTTTTGGTCTAACTTATGGTCTATCCTAAAAAAATATTTTAAGTTCTTTTAAGAAGACTGTATATGTTTCTTTTTGTTTAATAGTGTCTTGTACATGTGGATGTTTTCAAATCTAGTTAACTAGTCCCCTGTTTCATGACTTACCCTCTGATGGATGGTGCTATGCACTATTGAGAGAGATGGAACTTAGTAATGAAGTTTCTGAACATTTCTGTAGAATTGTTTACTTCTCCCATCAGTTCTGGGAATTTTAACTTTTATGTTTTATGGTTTACTCCTAGATATATAAATGTTTATAATTGTTATTTCATCTTTCTGTATTGAACTATTATTTGTCTCCCATGATGTGTTTTTTCCTTTAGAACTAGTTTGTATGATACCAGTATGGCCATCCCTGCTCTCTTATGGTTCTTCATTTGTATAAATCACTCTTTTCCATCCTACTCCATTTAATTCTTTTACATCTTTGAGTCTAAAGACATTTTAGACAGCACATGCCTTTAGTGTACCTCTTTAGAACACTATGCCACTCTGTTTCTGGCTGGAGAGATTAATCTATTTAAAAAAAATCTTATGGGGCCAGAAGTTTGGCCTAGTGGTAGATTGCTTGCCTAGCATGCACAAAGACCCAGATCCAATTCCTCGGTACCACATACATAGAAAAAAGGTGGAAATGGCATTGTGGCTCAAGTGGTAGAGATCTAGCCTTAAGAAAGCCCAAGGGCAGTGCTCAGGTCCTGAGTTCAAGCCCCACAACAGGCGAAAATAAAAGAAATTCTTAGTAAGGAGGAATTTATTTCTAAGCCAAGTGCCAATGGCTACAATACTCAGGAGGCTGAGGGCTTAAGATCACTGTTCAAAGTCAGCTGGGCCACAAAAGTCTATGAGACTCTTTTTTCCAATAAAAACAGAAAGCAGAAAGTGACACTAAGGCTCAGTGTAGTAGAGTGCTATACTTGAGCTGAAGAGCTCAGGGAGAGCACCCAGGCCCAGGGTTCAAACCCCATGAACAACAACAAAACAAAAAAGAGAGAAATGTATTTCCATGAATTGGCTATACTTTTCTATCTGACTTAGAGCTGTTTGTATTTTAATACAATTATTGCATCACCATCTCCTTTTATGTTTAGCTTATTTTGTTTACTGAACTATTTAAATCCTTTATTTCTTTTGGATATAGTATTTTTGTGTATGTGTGATTATGATGGTGGGGATATAACCTTTAAGATCTTAAAGTTACAACCCTTCTATTGGAACTATTTGGAGGCATATATGAGAGTTTGGGTTATTTTTTTCAATAGTTTGAATATATTCTCCTTTAGAATTTAAAGTTTCTGGGGAAAAAATTAGCAACTTTTATTTCTCATGCCAAAAATTTAATAATCTTAACATTGTTTTGTGTCTGACAGCTATCTCTCAATCCAAGACTCTTTTTCTTATGCAACTTAATAAAGATGTTTTTGTATGAATCTGAGTTCATCCTACTTGGTGTGTTCTATAATTTGGTGTCAAGTGACTCCAGAAAGATTGATGTGCTAACAGACTGGTTCCTCCAGTGGCGCTGTTAGGATGTCAGGGATGCTTTGGAGGTGGGAATCTATGGAAAGTTAGCTTTTGGATCATACCCAGAAATGGGATTGCCTCTTCCTCTACCTTGTGGCTTGTGATACGCGTTGTTTTCTCCCCACACGATCGAGATACGATATATGTTCCTTGAACCAGAGTCCCAAAGCAATGAAGACACCAAATTCGGACAGAAACTTCCAAAACTATAAGCCAAACATAAATATGTTTGCCTTTAAATACCAATAGCCTTAAGTATTTCCTTAGAGTCATGTAGAAGCTGGCTGACAGTGTGCATTGAACTTGGATCTTTACGTCCATGTTTTCAACAAACTTGAAGCTTTTAAAACATTATCCTTGCAAATATTCTCTTTTTATCTCTTCTTGAGATATTGCCACAGTCCTATTAGGCTCTCTTCATTTTTTTTTTCAGTCTCTTTTTGGATTCTGTTCCTCATACTTGATACTTTTCGTTTTTCCAGTTTACTGATTCTTTGTTCTGTCTCTGAATACCTGCGGGGAATGTCTTCATTTCAGTTGCTGTACTGCCTTGGGTTCAGGATTTCCTTTGTTCTTTGTTTTAGGTTATCTTTATTGATATTTCCTTTTTGTTTATGAATCATCTTCTTGACTCCCACCATATCTTACTTTCATTCTTTGTGCATTTTTAAGGTAGTTATTTAAAGTTTTGTCTAGTATATCTGCTATGTCAGCTTTCCAGAGACAATTTATATGTTATATTTTACTCCTCCTTCTTATGCTTTGTTTTTGCTGCTGAAAACTGGACATTTGAGTTTAGTATGGTGTTAATGATGGGAATCAGATTCTTCTCCCACTGCAGCTTTTATTGAGATTAGTATTTTTTCACTTTGTTGTTGCTGGTGATGGTGGTCTTGGGGCTTGAACTCAGGGCCTGGACACTGTACTTTCACCTCAAGGCTAGCTCTACCCCTTCTGGTTTTATGGTGTTTATTGGAGATAAGAGTCTCATGGGTTTTCCTACCCTGGCTGGCTTTGAGCCATGATGTTCACATCTCAGTCTACGGAGTAGCTAGAATTACGGCATGAGCCACAAGTGCCCAGCTTATTTTCTTTTTAATTATAGATCATCCCTATGTCAATAATCTACTTGAGGTATGAACTTAGAACACTCTCAGACCTTTTCTGTGGTTGAATTTTACCTAGTCATATGCAATCATATTTTAAAATTTTCTCCTATGTGAAACAGATTCTTAATTTCTAGTTGGAAAGGCTGGTAGCCCTTGGAATCCACTGCAAGACTATTTTAGTCAGACGGGAAAAGGACTTCCAACAATGAGAAGATAGCTGTAATTCTGATAAAAATAAGGAATTGTAGCATAGATTACATGAATTTAGATGAAAAGGGCCACTTGTGTTTATCTTGGCCCCAGAAAGCTATTTACCACTTGTTCCAATACTAAATGCACATTGCAAGGTTATGCAATATGTATGGGAAAGTATTATGAGAAGAACTACAATTGACCAGTATAAACCAGGAACTGAAATTGACCAAAATTAACCATAAGTTACTATTCGAGTTTCTTGAAAAGTTACAAGTCATAATAGACTGAAGAGATCCAAATAATTGTCAGACAGACATGGCAAATGCAATTATTGTCTCCGTGGTAGGCAGATTAATGGTACCTCCTGATCCTTCGTGTTTCCAGAAGTCATTTTTTCTGCTACTAAATTGCATCAAAAATGGAGGGGAAAAACCCTATCAATATTTTTTTAACAAAATAGATATTTGTCTTCTGTTACTGAAAGACTGAAATACTGGATTGAGTCTGTATGTCTAAGATTTTAGGGCTCGAATAAAGCTAGATGTACAGAGCCTTCAAGGCTCTGTAAGTCATAGTTCACAATTTATACCCTAACTAGAGATGAAACTCAGCATTAATCCAGTTAAAAGACCATGCAGGGACCTTTTCCAATTTGGGGGCATTTTCACTGGTTAATAATTCTAAATATTTTTAGAATTGCCATAGATTTTCTTCATGTTTAATCAAACATGGTACTTCTCAGTTTTAAGGATTTTTCTCTCAACTTACAATCTAATAGCCCTGTCATCACTTATGGACATTTTTTTGCAGAGATTCTTTTCCTCCATAACTGCATACCTCAGAATACTAGAGTTGATGAAAATAAATTATTTATTTGGAAGAAACTTGTACATTTTTTTACTTAGCACATGGGTTTCACAATGCCTTAGGTCATCTATTGATACTTCCTCTTCCACTTTCACTCACGAATAAAAAAGTAGTAAAGGTTTTACCCAAGTAACTTCCTAGATCAACTCTGTGAAAAGGTATCAGATTGGTTCTGACCTGGTTTGACTGTTAGGTTTACTGAGCAAGACTTTAACTACAAGCTTGCTGTAACAGGTAACAGAGCTGTTGCTTCCCCCTACTCATGTGCTCATGTATAAAGCAGTCATGTGATTCGGATTCAATAAAAGTTGAATCTTACATTTATGGGGTGTCTCTAAATCTGTCTTGATGGTAAGATTTAATACTTTAAAATGTTATACTGCAGCTAGTTCTAATACAATTGCAATCTTCCTACATTTATAACCACTGCCATGTCATTTATGGATAAAATAATGAAATTTCACAGAGGATTAATTTAATATTCTCAGAGAGATTTTTCTATATCTGTTTTTTTTTCCAATTACCTATATGGGTGTACAGAGGTTGTGGTGGGGAATTCTCCAGAAATTAGGTTCTAGTCCATTCTCTTTAGGCTTTTCAGGCGGAAAACTTCTACAGATAATCATTCTCTTATTTCCCCAGGTAAAACTTAGGTAATGAAAAGCTTCTGCTCATTTTGAAGAGGGATGTGTTAGAATACTGATACAATCAAATAACAATTTCCAAGATGTTGTGTTAAACCATTCAGTTTTTCTTTTAAGTTGCTACTAGATAAATAATTGCAAAACCTGGTTGGAAATGGGAAATGTGTGACACTGATAATTTCCTTGCATCACCAAAATAGTTATTTTGTTTATAGTATGATTCTATAGGTATGTGCACGAATGTGTGTACATGTGTACACGGCATGCTGTGTATAAAATGAAACAAAGTCCCCAGAAGCCTGTCATCTGAGGCAAATTGCACAAAACAACAATAAGAAAAGCTTCTGCCCCTTGGGTTATTGATAGCTTTCTTTCTCATTTACTTTGAGATATCATTTTCAGCTCTCTGTAGAGCTGAAAGGGTCAGACACTGCCAGCAACAGAATATTACATCTGCCTCTTCTTAAAAGTGGACCACTGTAGACCTCTGATCTCAACCAATCTTCCTTTTGGACATTTTATAATATTATTTCTTTGCCATGACATAGTTCACAGGATATAGAGGATATTACTAGAGCATTTTCACTCTCTGAACTATGAAGTATGCATGACTACAAACACATGCTTATGCTTGTATGAAATGTACTTACAGGGTTTTCTTTGGGGTAGGTTGGGATTTAAATTATGTTTTTCAGATGTAAGGTATGTGTGCTTTGTCTCCTAGTCTATGGGAGAAACTTCCAAACTTGTGTTTATTAAGCAATTAACCTCATGTTTTCTAGCTGTTATGACAGAATTTTTAATGTGGCAACAATATTCTTCTCTTATGCACTACTGAAAAATATTCTCCACTTAACTCTGATCTATGTGTGACCAACTCTATTGATGAAGTTATGCATTCTTGCAAGAAATTAGTTCATACAGATTTGAGACATGGTCTATACTCCACAGTCTGTTTTGTTTTTCTTTAAAGAACTCAGGGTATTATTCTCAAATGATTCAGGAACAAGTCTTTTTGGTACCTTCTCCTTTACTAGCAATCCTACTACTATTATAAATATCATAGTTTAGAAGATGGGTACCAGCCAAATCTCAGATGCCGTTAATTCCAAACATGTATTGCCTCTGGTCTCCTTGGTACATATGAAACAATGGTACACTAAAACATAAAAAATACCAGCATGGTACTGTACCAAGCATACTAGATTCATTCTGCCATTTTGAATATTATGATTGTGCAAGTGATTATCTCCCTTTGTATATGAATTTAGTAGGAGATAGGCATTATGATAGGAGATGATTATGAAAAAAACAAACAAAAGTAAATACAAACTGCAAAAGAAACCCCCCAAATGAGCAAGCAAGTATAATCAGGCAACCACTCTTAAATTATTATTATTTGTTCTTTCAGATGCCTACTGTAATATAAAGGTGACTTCATAAAATTCAGGACGAACTTGCACTCCGTTCTTTTCCTCCTTGAGTTTTAATAGTTATTCTCACCAATGTACTTTGGCTCTTAATTAGCTGAGAACAAATTTGACATTATTTTCATATGTGTATTCAAATCCCAGATTGACTGAAGTATTATTTTTGTCTTTGTTTTAAAAACTTTGTGGAAATAATGATTGACTCTTTGGTTAGTAGCAAAAGATTGTAATACCCAGTACTCAAGTGACTGAAGGACCAGAATTGTGAGTTCCAGGTCAGACTCAGCTACATAAACATAATCATCTTTAAAACATAATCATGAACTGCATTTGACTTGAAGCCTTTGCATCTTTTGGCACCCTTCCTTTTCAAATGAAGTTCTGTTAGGGTATTTTTTTTTCACTAACACCTTTAAATCAAGACATTTAGCTGACAGTAATCCAAAAATAATAATAATAAAAAGGACACTGCAGTGTACAAGGGAATTTTTTAAAGCTCAGCTATGAAAAAGCCATGTGCATAATTCAGTCTTCAAGGATTAGTGGAAAACATCAGTCCAGATGTGAAATGCTGCTTCAGAGGGTTTTAAAGACCATCTGGTCCTGGGTATACGGCATCTTTGAAGCTTCTTCTGAACAGAAGTGCATGTAATAAAATATCACCTCTGTGTGTCCACAGAGGAAAGGATTAGAACTTCCTAACCTTCTAATTTAGCCAGGTCCCAGTAATATCCCGTGTCTAGAAAGAAAGAGCAGATATATTGCTGTGTAATAAAGAGGTCAATTACCAAATAGTCTTTCCTATTTCATCTTCTGATCTCAGTCATCCCAAGAGAGCATTATTTGGTGCTTACTGTTGTCTGTTTTCTTCTGAACATTTCAAAGTGAAATTATCATTCAATTTGAGTGGCAATCATGATTGTCCCTCAAACTCAAGTGAGAAGATGGGTTGTGATTGTCTAAATGGCAAAGGGCCATTGGCAGAATTCCAGCTTGGACTCTGCACCTAACTATCATCAGGGGGCTTGTGATTATGGTTTTTGCACTAGGGAATTCCATTAGAAAGGACATGTTTTCTGATCGCAGTCAGCACTTGTTCATTCAAAATTATTTGACATACATCTAGGTGAATGCCTCCCCTGTGAAATGTGGGCTGAGAGTCAAGTCACCCTCTGGGAACTGTTCTGGGAAAGAAAAGTATTTTCATAAGAGACGATAAGCCCACCGATATTAGCAAGTTCTTAACAGCTCAACCTTGAAAGGCTAGAAGTGTGGTTTCGTACTAAAGTTCTCCAACTGGAAGTAAATTCTGGAAATGACTTGGGCTCTAAGGACACAGCCAATCCCACACCCTGCAGTCAGGTTCAGAACACTTAATTAGAAAAGACTTTTAAAAACATGATCCATTCCAGCTGGCAACATCACAAAGGGGACTATTCACCATTTCCTATAGAGGTTCAAATGTATGGTTTGTTATGATATTTCAAGTGAATATTTTCCTTTCACCTTATAAAACTTTCATCACCTGTTATGTCCTCCTTATGTAGTGCTTACTTTATTTCATTATAATTTCCATGTCACTGTGAATGGGAAGCTGATATAGAAATAATTTCTAAAGAATTAGCCCAATCTTCCCCTAACCTGAAAAGAAACTTGATGATTTTATAACAAACATGTTAGAATGTCTGCGCTCTGTATCACATACAAGTACATGTTTTGTTTTGTTTTTTTCAGAGTAAACTGTAAGACTGAGAAAGTCCTAACCACAGAGGGTCTTCTTTTACATTTGTTCCCTAAATTATTTCCTTCATAAAATAGAGTACCAACATTCTCTACCACTATAAGCATTATCTGTTTTCCTTTGTCCAATAATAAAAGATAACTTTTTGCTTTTCACTTGCCTGGCAATATTGGCACCCCGTACTTTGTCTCCTGTTTAACCTTTCCTGACCAGGAGAGCTTGGATTTTTTTCTTAGAAGACCCACTTACAAATGATATGAAATGATCAGCAAAGGTGGCTGCAAGCAAGGAACATGTGCCCCTGCTGATTATCAGCTTGTTCTGCGACTCAGGGCAAATTAATTTTTAACCAATTAATTAAATCATTAGCTCCTTAAGGGCAGAAAGCACATCTGTTCTCTCCCTCTTTCTCCTTCCTTTTTCTCTCTCTCTTCCTCCTCCCTCTCTCTCTCCCCCCTTCTCTCCTTTCTATCTGTTTCTTTGCCCCTATGTTCTATGGTAAGAGTGCTGGCATACTTTGAAGCTATTGTAATATAATAATAATAAAAATCTTCCATTCTCCTTTCTTTTGTTCTAATCTAAACTCTGTATCTTTCTATCAATCATTCTTATGGTTCCTCTCAGCAACCTTCATTTCAATTGTATTCTTCCCCTAAGAAAATGAACAAACCAATGTCAATTTCCAGGTGGCAATCGCATGCATTTCTATGGCTTTATTTACTATGTATGCAGGTGACAGCCAGCTCATTCCATCAATCACAGAAGTAAATTCTCCTGAGTCCCAAGATGCCTCAATTTATTATTCCTGGACTATTTCCTTTGAGAGATTTATCAATGAAAGAATATCTCAGAGAAACTAACAATCCTTGCATTGAAGTTCACTCAATCATTCAGACAGTCTAAGGAATCACATTTGTGAAGCTTCTTGATGCACAGAATGATGCAAAGAGAGGGAGGAAATTCACACTGAGCTTTTCTTAGTGGGAAAGCCATGAATTGCAGACATTAAAAACTCACTATGCAGTGAGTGTGGATTCAAATCACGAGGCACTGATTACTGGCTACGACATGCTGCTGGAACCACTTTCTTAATCGCTGTTTCATCATGTGTTTTACAAAAAAAGAACTAATATTTACTCTATAGGAATTTTGAAAGACAAATGTAATTAGGAGGGGATTCTATGGGTAAGTATAATAATTCCAGAGTCTGGTACATGTTATAGATTTCTAAGATGACAGCTATTCCTAGAGGCAGAAAAATGGTTGGTCTCTTTTATGAGTTTGAGATTCTAACTAAAGAGAAACTTAGCTAAATCACGTTTAGCTAATTTATTTCCAAAATATCACTGCTGGGTATGGCAAGAAAGCATATATGATCAGATCCTACTTTGCCATAATACAACATGATCAAGCAAGTAGAGGAAGTCATTTCCATTGTATCATGAATTTGGCAGGATTGAAAGAAGTAGACAGCCTGGATTATGTGCTATAGGTGAATGAGCACAAATGCCAAAGCAATACTTGAATTCAATTTCAACTTGAAAATTCCAATTTATTTCTCAGCTCAACACAATCAGAATATTAATAACCTGGTATTAATTGAATGATTTCTCTGAGCCAGGAATGAAATTCCCTAGCTCAAATAGTTCTTAATTTTGAGAAGTGTTCAGTAGTGTCTGTGGGTCAGTTATCCCATTATCACGTTTTCTCTTCAGATGAATCAGAATTCAAACCAGGTTCTCCTCTGACTTTGGATATGCCAACATCTGGCAGCTAATCTGACATCGATGTCTCGCTAAGCCATTCTCTGATTTTCCCTTTGCTCTGAAGTCTGCATTTTTACGAGTGCCTCACCAGCCTGTCAAAGCTTTACAGTTTAATGGGTTTTCATAGTTGGATGGGAATTTTCAGGCACCAGTTGCACTTTCATGATGGCCATTGTTTCCACGGAGAGCACCGCGTTCCTTAAGCATAGTCTGGTTTTTATTGATGTGATGATGAAGCCAGGAAGGTAGTGGACTGGTGATACTGACTGATAAATCTGCAAAGGTTGTACTTGGAGTACCTAAGGAGATGCATTAGGGAGGAACCATCGTTTTTTATGGTGAGAATGCCTAAAAAGTCTTACTTCAAGTTTTGATGATGCAGTAGATGTTTATGGTAGCGTTTTCGATTACACTGAAATCTTCCAAATGTGAACAAGTAATCTTCATCCATGATATGGTTGTCGATTTATCATGGTGAACGAAACTATAGGACTTGAAATTTTTTAAAACGAGTTTTATTTAAAAATTGTTTTAAAAAAATTCTTAAAATTGGATAGGGAATGGGGGAGAACAAGATGAGGGATGCGGGTAGAGGGAGGTAAATGGGGACCAAGACCTGAGAAAGGGTATCAATGGCTGTGAAGTAATACACCTTCTATCTGGTGAATATAATGTAAACCTTGTATTAACTACAATAAAAATATATGAAAAAAATTCTCCAACTGGACATCAAGATCCAGAGAAATTTTAAATTGAGTCTGTAATTAGATGACCTGTGCTCTTTATAAATTCCCATCAACTCAAAGTGGGATTATTTATATCATTGTAAGATTAAATCGCATAAAAAAGAATTGGATGCCCTATGTGTTTCAAGTTTCATTCTGGCTTATAAGATCCCACAGGAGACCTGATGATGGATTCTTATTTAATCTCATGATGAGTTTTAATAAAATTTAATGTTTTCAAGTTTTCTGTTTTACAAATGGTAATGTTTCAACTAAAACAACTAATCAAACAATTACAAGCTGACCTTCTTCCTATAATAATTTTATTTTGGTCAGTGATTTATTAGAAATCATCTATTTTTTAAAGCATTAAATCCAAATACAACTCTTATCTAATGAGGTTTCCAGGACTTTAGTCCTGCCAAAATGTGTGATTTATGTGTGGACTATTAAGTCCTTCTCAATAATAGAAAGTTCACTTGCAAACTTTTCTCCTGTTATGCTTTTTTTTTGCCTTCAAACTCTGTAGCTTAACAATATCCATATCCATATTAACATGCTGACACTCTTTGTCCTCATCATATATTATGAGATATATATATATATATATATATATATGTGGCATTGAACTCAGAGTCTCACATTTATTAAGCAGTTCTTTTACCACTGAGTCATGCCTCCAACCCTTGAGCCATAATCCTTTACCTCTCAATTTCTCTGCTTAAAATGATTCACACTTCTCTATATAAGCAGTGTCAACTCTTTCACAGCCATACTAGCTCAACCACAATGGACAGAGCTCGTTGCCTCTTTTTTTTTTCTGCCTGTGGTTCCTCTATCAGGTAATTTGATTCTTTTTGCTAGTCTTTGACTCTCAAAAGGTCAGCTATTTTCCTAGCACTCAAAATGACTTTTAGAAGTATGAATTTATCTGTACGGGCAGTACTTGTGAAATCCACACGATGAATGACCATTTGTGACAGTCTACAAATCACTCAACACAAACATTGCATGTTTCCTCGTGTTATGTCTTCATTATTTTTTTTCATTACTCATATTTTTTACTATCAACTGTAGAATTCCAATAAATCAGGTAAGCTAGATTTTGCTACCCTAATGAAACAATTGCAAAACCTCAGTGGTTTGACATATAAATAATTGTCTTTACCAATACAGGTCTGATGCAAGTTGATAAGGAAACATTGTCTCAATACTATTTATAGGGACCAAAGTTAAGAGAAGTCTCATCTTTACACAGCAAGCTCTGTACATGGAGTCATTAAAATCGGA